>NC_137012.1:25105652-25745652 GCF_032717465.1 Coenobita brevimanus
GACTTGGAGGTATTGGTATGTCCAGCAGTTCATATTTGAGTGATGCTTTAAATGTTATTTGCTCGGAATGACGACTGCATACTCGCGCTATGCCTGGGTTAAAGATGTCTTTTCTTTTACCCAAATGTATCCACTTTTGAAGAACTTCTTCATTTCTTGATACTCTAAAGAAGCTGACACCCCTAACCTTCATTCCAGAGTCTTCATAACACCCAATTACTGCACAATCAGGAGGCATTGAATAGTTGTGAACAGTACGGCGACCTTAAGAGACATGAGCAAGCCAGCACCACTGCTGGCCGCGTGACGTCATGCGCGAAGATTGACGCGTTTTCGTCTGGCCGCGGTTTGACCTGATTCTTTAGGCTTTGCTACAGGGGGTAACAGCAGAAGGAGGTAAGGAGGCCGATTCTTCCTCGACACGGACGGTGGCCAATGCCACGGTGCTGTCTGGGACTGTGCAAGCACATGTCCCACCCCCATCTTGGCGAGCGTTCCCTCCCCTGCAGTGTAGTGTACTTTTCCTGTAAGGGTGCTTCTGGTCATGTTGAGGGAAGAGGGGCGTAAGGGCGTGACGTACCGGGGCCCGTCTCACTTGGACCCTGCGTATCCTTTTCCTGCCCCACTGTGGTGTCTTCATGGGGTCGGGGTGGGGTTGCGGCTCCGTCCTAGGGTGGGGGATTCCTCGTGGGTGCGTATCTCATATATATATATATATATATATATATATATATATATATATATATGGGGCAATGTTTAAGAAAAATAACAACTCTGCTCCTAAAAGATTTGTGAATGCCTTGGACAAATTGAAAAAAGATGACTCCCTGCATATAACTACAGCTGATAAAAGCAGCGCTGTAGTAGTTATGAACAAATGTGACTACAAAGAAAAAAGTGAGTGAACTGTTGCGTGACACCAACACCTACAGTGAACTAAGAAGTGATCCAACTGAAAAACAAAGAAAATTCCATAAAGAAATCAAGACCTTGCTAAGAGGAAGGGATGACTTGATCAAACAGTTCTCTGTGCAAAATCCCTCTGCACCATATATGTATGGCTTGATTAAAACTCACAAACCAAACAACCCCATCAGGCCAATTGTAAGCTCTGTAGGCTCTACGACATACACAAGCTCTCCAAGTGGCTTGTAACACTGTTGTCCCCTGTTGTAGGCACTATCTCTGATTCATTTGTACAAAACAATGAGGATTTGGTAAGAAAGTTAAAATCTCTAAATGTCATGTACCCCTACAAATTAGTCAGCTTTGATGTTAAATCATTATTCACATATGTCTCTGTTGATGATGTTTTAACTTTCCTGCCAAGCATTCTGGGTAGTAACACTGATGGTATTCTCTCTGAAAACATTATCAAGCTAATTAAATTGTGCATTGTGAACTCTTCTTTTACCTTTGAAGGTAAATTTTACACACAAAAATTTGGTATGGCCATGGGTAATCCCCTCTCCCCAGTTCTGGCAAATATTTACATGGAGTACTTTGAGAAACATTTACTGACCTTCATAAAGGAGCAAAACATAGTTTGGCTCCGATACGTTGATGATATCCTGTGCTTCTGGCCTAACAGTCTTCGCATTGATGAATTTCTCCTGCAGTTAAATTCGTTAGTTCCATCGATCAAGTTTACTCATGAGATGGAAATGGATAATGAATTGCCATTTTTAGATGTAAAAGTTATCAGGGACCAAAATGTTTTGAAGACTAAGGTATACAGAAAACCTACAAATATTATGTCATATGTTCATTACTGTTCAAACCATCATATTAATGTAAAAAGATCTGTGTTCATATCCATGTACCTAAGAGCATATAGAATTTCAGATCCAGAATTTTTAGATGATGAACTAAAAATGATTCAGAGTATTGGAAAGAAGCTAAAATATCCACAAAGCATATTAACTCAGTGCCACAATACAGCCAAGAAACGATTCCTTGAAGGGAAAACTAAGAAGCCAGATCGCCAGAACATTCAAAGAACCCTTGTCCTCCCCTTCCATGAAAATATTCTTGATGTTCACATACTGAGGAAACTCAATGTACAAGTCGTATTCAAATATGAGAACACCATCAAAAAAAACCCTCTTCAAGAACAGCCCTTTCAGTAATTCAGGCGTTGTTTACAAAATCCCGTGTAAAAGCTGTAACAAATTTTACATAGGACAATCTGGAAAAGATTTGGAAACTAGAATCTCACAACATAAATACAGCGTAAGGACAGCCCAACAGAGTAGTGGTTTATTTCACCACAAAACATCCAGTGATCACCATATTGACTGGACAGGCTCCAAAATTTTAGCAAGATCAAAAAGCTTAGATGAAAGAAATGTAATAGAATCTTGTCTAATTTCTGGCATATATGAAAAGAATGTAATCATGAGCTATGGTCATTTTAAGTGTGATAAATTAACTGAATTAATTTTAAGCAGTATCCCCCAGACTAACACGTGATTGTTCCCTGTCATCTCCTGGTGGTGTAGTCACATCTGTGTGGGACACACCAAGCATTAATCCTCTAGGCATAGAGGTAGGAATAAGGTAGAGTCGGCGTGAGAAGGCTCCGGTGAAGCCAGAGAACTGTCAAACGGCCATATTGGTCAAGTCAAGAGGTCACGGCAACACCTACCTGACTTGAAGAAGATTGCTGTGCACTCCTACCTCTATGGCTGTGCACATAGAGGTAAGAGTCCTAATCCTACCTCCGTGGGTGTAGCCATGAGATTATTAAGCCTTTAATACCTCCAGCTGTGTGTCCACCTGGTATTCCTCAGGAAGAATGCCAGAAACAAAGTAGACTTCATTCTACCTCTGGTTTTAGTTGTAGTTCAGCTGTGGGTGTGAGACGTTCTGTCCTAAGTTGTAACTCACCATCAAATAACCTAAGTCTCCAAAAATGCCCACCACCTGTGCCGCATTTGGGTGTAAAGAAAGAGGAGATAAGAAATCTGACCCATCCATTACATTTCACTGGTGAGTATCTTTAGAGTGAATTATAGTTTGTAGGTTAGTATGCAAAAATAGATAAATAAATAAATAAAGATAAAACATATTTTTTTCTGTTTGCAACTAAGAAAACACTCGCGCCTGGTCAGCAGAACCAAGTCAGACAGCTGTCAAAGAGGTCGCCGCCATGTTGGTCGAGTCAGGTCTGTCGGCCTCACTTGACGTACCCTTGGTTAATCCCATATGCCGCCTCTACCTACTCCTACCTCTATGCCTCTAGGTCTTAAGCAGCAGTATTTATCCCCTCCTCCCTCCCCCCTCTCCCCTTCCCCTCCTCCCCTCCCCCTTCCCCCTCCCTCCCACTCCCCTTTCCTCCCCTCCTAATCCCTCCTCCTTTGTCACGTGCATTTTTAGATTCAGGTCATCCTTTGTTGTGTTCCACTCCCTGCTGCAGGTGACCATAAGTTAAGCTGCAGGAAAAAACTCAGGTCATCCATTGGTCTGTGTGCCATTGCTGCGGGTGTGCATAAAAGACCTCTACCCTTTATGTTTCTGGTTCATTCTGTCTGAAGATGTAATATACGAAAGTACTCACTGTTGCTCCTTTCATTTCTCCTGTGGTTAGTTTGCATATATATATATATATATATATATATATATATAGATATATATATATATAGATAGATATATATATATATATACTGTATATATATATATATATATATATATATATATATATATATATATATATATATATATATATAGATAGATAGATAGATAGATAGATAGATATATTATTATTATTATTATTATCATTATCATCAGCAGTTGAGATCCACTGCAGGACCGGCCTATCCCTACCGAAGCAGGGACGATACAGCCAATGCAAGCCAATGTATCTCTACCCAGTGGCTTAGGCTGTCTGGTAGAGACTATGTACGGTGAGAAGTGCTTGTGAGTGTAATTGTAGTGGCTTTGGATGTGTGTGTAGTCTGTGAACCAAGTGTAATCGGCCCGCCTTAAGCCGATTGGGTGCAAGCATACTAGTATGCGACACTGGTTCAACCACAGCACCCCTTATGTCCGCCAAAGTAGCAAGTGGCTCAGTGAACGATTCCCAAAGCTTTTACAACTCTGACGGGAGGCGAACACTCGTCCACCAGCATGCGAAACGCACACTAATATATATATATATATATATATATATATATATATATATATTGCCTAGGAATAACATTTTATTGAGTACCAACATGGCGTCTGATAACTTCGTGAATAGTAAATTTCTCACCGTCTTGATATTTGAACCACTAAATCCTGGAATATCTGTAAAGGATCTACAGCTGTTATAATTAATAAAAAGGATTATTAACTAAGATACCCGCCGTCGCCGGACCACTCACCCCGCCACCCCCCACCCCACCACTAAGCCACCACCACACCACCACCCCAGGACACCACGGCGGGATTAGTGACCCAGGACAAAAGGGTCATCAGGACACCTCTGTCCAGAGTCCCTCTTCTCCGCAACTGTCACAACACCAGGTGAGCGGGAAGAGGCAATGACCCCGCAGGCGGGGCAGCCTTCACCAGGTTCGGGGTGGGGCTGATCCAGAGTCAGTCCCAGGCAACACCGCGGTACGGCCACCATATGTACCGGGGAAGGAGCGGTCACTGTACGCCCTTCAGTTGTTTCCCCCTGTGACACCGCCATCACGGCCACCGTACGTGAAGGGGGAGGGAGTGGCCATCGTATGCCCCTCAGTCACAGCCACCGCTGGGGACGGCCTCGGGGCGTTAGTTATAGAACGCGCCCCGACTGGCAGAGAGAGGAATAGTGGAACCGCAATCACGGCCACCGTACGTGACGGGGAGGGAGTGGCCACCGTACGCCCCTCATCCACTATTACCTCCTACTACGGGAGTAACGCCTCAGTTACTTCCCGAAGGGCAGGCCCACGGCTACGGCCTTTGTACGTACCAGGGTAGATAGACTCTCGGCTACGGCCTCAGTACGTACCGGAGAGGGCGCTGCCC
The DNA here is from genome assembly GCF_032717465.1 of Coenobita brevimanus. NCBI lineage: Eukaryota > Metazoa > Arthropoda > Malacostraca > Decapoda > Coenobitidae > Coenobita > Coenobita brevimanus. The sequence goes on from NC_137012.1 coordinate 25,110,654, forward strand.
CTGTGCACCCCTCTCCTGCCTTTTCCTCCTACGGGAGTAACACCGCGTTCACGGCCACCGTACGTGACGGGGAAGGAGCGGCCACTGTACGCCCTTCAGTTACTTCCCGGCAGGTGGGCGGGCACACGGCTATGGCCACAGTGTGTGCAAGGGTAAGTAGACCCTCGGCACCGGCCTCAGCACACACCGGAAAGGGCGCTGCCCCCTTGCACCCCTCTCCTACCTTTTCCTCCTTCGGGAGCAGCACCGCCAGCACTGTCTTAGTACGTGCGGGGAAAGGAGCGGCCACCGTAAGCCCTTCAGCTGCGAGCCCTAGGAGTCACGAAACCGCGTTCACGGCCACCGTACGTGACGGGGAGGGAGTGGCCACCGTATGCCCCTCATTCGTGACTCTGAAGACCCTCCCGGAGCAGGAGGTCCCTTGCGCGGCCGACCCCTTCCCTCTCGGCTGCGTGGGACGCCCTTTGTCTCCCAACAGGAGTAGTTCCCCGGAGGTGCTGTCGGAGTGGTGGCGTGGCCCAGTCCAAGCCCTACCACCTACCCCTGGGAGGTCCCTGTCCCTGACGGACACCCGACGGAGGCGACGCCACAGTTCATCCCTGACGGTGCTTCTTCCCGTAGGCGGCCGCAGTCCCCGGACTCCCAGGTCTGGCCAGCAGCCCCCAGGCCCAGACAACCCAGGCTCTCTCTCCTCGGAGCCAGAGGCGCCAGGCCCGCCTCCTGCAGCTGTTCGGCCCTCCCGAGGGCCACCTCCCAGGTCGAGGCCCCCAGACCGGAGGGCCTCCCTGCACCCCACCGACGCGGCCCCAGTGTGAGGGCAGCCTCCCAGGTCGAGGCCCCCAGATCGGAGGGCCTCCCTGCACCCCAACGACGACTACAACCCGGGTAGTGACTCCCCTACGGAGAGTGCGTTGCCCTCTGCAGGAGGGCTCCCCGTAGGGCCCCTCTCTCACGCCCAGGACGCGCAGCAGGTGATACCCAGGGAAAATACGGGTACACAGTGACACTAATAATACTAGTACAGTAAACAATCAACACAATAGTGTACAGTGACAAATAACAGAGTAAAGGCCCAATTGATACATAAGGGACTAGAGTTACACACAGTGCACAGTGACCCGGTACCTGGCAGAACAAAAAAGACCAATAACTATAGGAGAACTTATAGAAATCGTGGGTTAATGTCAGAGACGTGCGGGGTGCATCAGAAACTTGTGAACTAGCGCTACTGCGACTAACTCCCGCGAGTGTCGCGACCCGCATCCTTCCCACTTATGGTAATATTCATTCCCCCCACTCTTGGTCACGTCCTCTCCTTGTGAAATGAACTCAGTATATAAAACGCCATCTCTGCCTAGAAACAGTATCCGGGTAATATAGTATTAGTATCAATTATCCATGTACAAGTGAAGAGTGACCTATTGTGCGTGTAACCCTACCCATTTGTATTAAAGGCTAATTCTGTGTTTCCTGTCTCTATACATATTCAGTATCTCTCTGTGTATATTGTCACGGTGTAAGAATTAAGACAATAGATGTGTTAAGGTGTACTGCCTGGTTTTTATGTCCTGTTCCGTTGTGGGTGCTTTACTTCCGGTCCGGAAAGAGGACCCCGCTCAGTCGCTGGTGTTCTTAGGACGAGAGGTCGGACTAAAAACACCCAGCATAACACTAACCACAAGGCGCGTAGCACCCGTCTGGCAGCAAACTCTCATCCCTTTTCTGTCCAACTCTCTAATGCAAGAGTTAACCGTTACTCCCAGTCTTTCATTTATGCAACAGGTCAGCTCTGGAACTGTCTCCCTCTGTCTGTGTTTCCTTCTGCCTATGATCTCCAGTCTTTCAAACGTAGTGTGTCCAGGCATCTCAAAATGATCGGATCTTGAATTTGGCTCTCTATTGTATTTTGTTTTTCTCTTGGAGGGAACTGTTACTGCGGGCTCATGGCCTTTGGTTCCTTCTTCCTCGCATTAAAAAAAAAAAAAAAAAAATGGCTCTCACCTTGCTATGATGGCGAATAACAGTTTCACCATTTTAGCGTACCTATTAATGAATGTTAAGAATTTATTGGGAAGAGAATCAATGCTGATATGCATTATAGTGGTTTGTGTTTGATTCTTTATTGTCATTTGAGATTTTCTATCCTTTGGCTGGCTAGAAATCGAGCACGTAAGCGAATAGTGACTGTACGTATGTTGTTTTCGTTCCTCTTGACGTATCGTTGAAATTAGACAGATACTGATATAACGACGAATGACAATGGATGTTGTATAATTTACAATTAGCAATTTTAATTTTAGGCTTGCATGGAGCTATTCTCTGTAACAAAATAACGCCAGGTACCTGGAACGAAACAACCGTGTGCCGAAACACCCAAAAATCAGTAACTGTGAGACACATAGGTGGAACGTGAGTAGCGACGTTTCCTCCTTGATTAATTCCTCAAAATTGATCCTCCAGCATGACGACTGACGAGGAGGAGATTGCGGATGAGTACCGATCCTCGCTGAAGGACCTGGTGTGCAATTCTAAGCCTTTAATTACCATGCTAACGATGCTGGCGGAAGAAAATAGAACCCACGCATCGGTGATCGTAAGAGTGATTGAGGAACATATCAAAGAGGTAGGCTTTTATTAGAATTTACTGGATCTTCTTTCATTCAGTAATTGCTGTGGCCAATTACATTAAGTAGTGGTGTGTGCACTTATTATATTGGTTGTATGCACCAACTCTTCCGTTTGATTTTTTGGGTTGATTGCCTGGCTTGCCTAACTTTTTATTTTTTTTTATTCTTAACTGTACATACAGTTTTCTGGCAGATTGTTCTGAGAGTACTAGTTTTGGGTGATTTTTATTTTAAGGGATGATTGTTAGAGCATACTATTTACTCATACCAGTAGTGAACTAAAAGTATTTGTCTTGCACTACAGGCTGATTGTTCATTGTTGCACCATGTTTGTTCAATTCTTCTCTCTTACAACCTGCCCATAAGTACCAAGTTGATGGTCATTTTTCTGAAATGATATTTTTACCCATTGTTTTCAGTTCTGTGCAAGGCTAGACCACCTCTTAAATATTACCAAAAATACATTCATTCATTCATTGCCAGACGCCATGTATCCCAAACGGGGTGGCTAAGGGCTTAGAGTTAATTGTTCTACAGGGAGGGGCACTAATCCTCCACCAACCCCACTTGACACGTAGGGAGAACGTTATGCCAACAGCATCTGGTGTTCATAGGCAGTCACCCATCCAAGTACTAACCAGACCCAACGTTGCTTAACTTTGCTGACCGGACGGGAAGCGGCGTACTCAACGTGGTATGGCCGTTGACATATATATATATACCCTTTACGGTAAATTTTTACAAGTTGCCAGTACACCCCCCCCAGGTAGTGCAATATATTTTTTGGTAGTTTTTGATGCAATTTGAATGTTTCTGACCTTCGTTTTTGTTAGAAATGCCTCATTACCCCTCTTGTCCAATCATGAACTTTGATTGGACAAGTAGGTGAAATCAAGTATTTTCCGAAAATAATGAAGTACAGTAAAACCTCGATTTAACGGCATTCATTCTAACAGCAACCCCAAAGTAACGGCACAGATCTCCCAAGGAATATTTATGCAAGAAAATTTTAAAAATTTCCCCCAAATGGGTAAAAATTAGAAAGAAATTCAAATGTGGCGGGCACTGTGTGCATCTTGATTGTCTGTTTGCAGTTTCCTGCCAACTGGGAATGTATATGCTCACCCAGTCTTCCTCCTGCCTAGCCTGACCCCAAAGTGAAAAAAATTAGCATGTAAGGTTAGAACTAGTGTTATGCACTTCATAACTTAGTGAAATTATTTACGTAGTGCCATCTATTCTACAACCTGCCAACTAACTTACATGGATTACTGTACTATACTTACATGGATTACTGTACAGTACTTTACTATAACACCACACCTGCCTGCTTTCTTTTGTTCTAAATATAAATTTTTTTTATTGATTTTGTATGTATGCATATGTTTATATGCTTAAAAATGTGTTAGCGTGAGTTCCGGGGGTATCGATAGATGTAAGCCCCAATCTAACTGAATTTCGTTTTTTTCGGCATACTCAGGGCCCCGAAGGGTGCTGTTGAATCGAGGTTTTATTGTAAAAAACAACTCAAATTGCATAAAAAAACACCAGAAAAATATACTGCACCGCTGGTTAATGTAACCGAACAGACCAAACCCAACCATACAGACCTAATGTAACCTCACCAGACCTAACCTATCCTTGGGGAATGCTTATCCTAGAGATATGATGGTCCAGGACGAGGGTCGTCTGGGTTGTCGTCGTCTCGTGGGATAGCAGCAACAGCACCACAGGACCCGTTTCTTGGTTTTTGCATATTTTTTGTACTGATCACAGCTTATGTTTGTCGTTTCTAAATTTACACGGATCCTGACAATCTGGGTAATAAACTTCCGAAGGTAATACACCATGTTTTCTAAAAAAAACCAGTAGCCTCCTCAGGTTCCGAGTGGAAATGCTTAATCACCCGTAAATAATCAATATCACACCCGGGACACACAGCACGTCTTTCTTCTTCAGAGGCCATACAGAGAAGGATTTGAATTTTTCCATCCAGAAGAAATCATAGACCACACTTCAAATTAATTGATTGAATACCATCACATGACCTAAAGTAGGCCTATTATAGTCATTCTGTTTTATGAAGGCAGTTTGGGTGGGGCGCTCTGGGACCTCACTTTGTTAGCTCTGTTGTCACATTATCGCCACACACGTGCTCTCTCTCTCTCTCTCTCTCTCTCTCATATTTATATTAACTGCTGCTAATTGTATTTTCTTTATTTTTTCTCTTGTTTTTGACTTTTTTTCCACACCAACCCTGAGGTAAAAGTCTATAGGTGCGTTTTTTTTTTTTTTTTTTTTTTTTTTTTATAGCTTCCATGGCGGGAGACTGACCGAGTATGACCCGCTCACGCAGGGCTATCCCTCGTGTCAACACCTGACAATGTCGCAAAAGCAACGCTGACAAGTCTTATGAGATTTATACTATATTATAGCTTTTTTATTGAATTACATCTATACAGAGTGTTTAAAATTCATTTATAAGTAGTTACTAGCTTAAAATAGGAGTGAGAGAGAGAGAGAGGTGAGCACAAATAATTACACGTGTGTTGGCGGCGATGTGACAACAGAGCTAACAGTGTGAGGTCCCAGATTGCCACACCCAAACTGCCTTCATAAAATAGAACGACTGTAGTGGGTGATACAGACCTACTAGATGCCTGCGCAGTCAAAGGGAGGAGAAATACACGTACAAACGCATGCATTTTTTACACGGACCAGCCGAGCAAAAATCCATGGTATGTATTTTATGGAATTTTAAAATAAATTCATTATCTCTGAAAATATAAATTTCTGAATGGGGTTATGGGGGTTCATTATGATGCTTAGGGAATATACTATTCATTAATGGTGCTAAAATTCCTGAACTGTGTATTGGCAACTTATAAAATAATACCCACTTTAAGAAGCAGAAGCATCTTACCAAATCAGTTCTTCTTCCTGATAGTCTTTTATATTTTACTGGTTATAAGTATTTTTTAAATGGTAAATGAATGTTTCACATTAACTCCTTTCCGTATTGTTTTTAGCGATGCTTCTTCCTTTGTATCAACAATTTCTCGAGTGTGATGGTGAACCCTTCCAACATACGTCCTGGTCAGCTTTTAGTACCCCATTCTAACTTTACATTGTAACCTAACCTAACCATGCAGTTTATCTTACTCTAGCGTAACTTAACCAAGATTCAAGTAAATTTCAAAGTCAGTCATTTCAAACGTTGGTGAGGCATAAGGAACATGATGATAGGCCAACAACAAGAGGAAACAGAAAACAATTGCATACCACCATGAAAATAGAAAAATACAGCAGCAAGTGAGAAGTGTTAATGTTAGGGGTAGGGTTGCAAAAGATAGATAGAAAAAGACCTGGGACGAGGTCATTGAGTGTGACCTCAGGGATAAGGGACTGAATAGGGAAGCTGTCAGAGATCGAGCAGCATAGAGAGCCACCATTAGGTGACCAAGGCTGATGCATGCAAGCATGTTGAAGCCTTCAAAAATGAAGCAAAATGACAGAAAACAAACTGGAGTAATAGCGATTTAATTGGTAAGGACCTTCTCCTGCATAAAGGAAAACGTACATTTACCAATACAGTACTTACCTACCATTGAGTTGATTCAGAGCCTTTGTAAAGGCGTGCAGAAGTGCATTATCGAGTATGAAGAGGATTCTGTTCTGTCTATAGCCAGATGCCATAGTCCCATAAGGGGTGACTGTTTGAGTTAGTTGTTTTATGGGGAGGGGCTCAAACCCTCCACCAACCCACTTGTTGACATGTAGGGAACATGTATGGGTTAGTTATATGGTTACCACCTACCATTGTAAATTTCCTGGCTTACAGGAAACCATGAGGCTTGTCACTCATTGTATAGCCACCTGAAAAGAGAGAAGAGTAATAAAAATTGACAGGAAGGATGGAAGAAATAGGAAGAGAATAGGGCAGACAGGAAAAGAATGATAAAGGTGCACATCCTCTTTTCCCTGGTTTTCCGTGTGAGGTGGTTTGTGGTGTGAGGAGGAGATGCAGGGGTGTGCAAGGGACAGAATGGTGGAATGATGAAATAAGCTGTGGAACAAAAGAAGAAGGCATACAGTGAATGGCTAGCGAGTAGAGGTAGGGGTGACGATGATAGAGAGAAGAGAGAGGTACACTCAACCTTCGGCTATCACTCCCAGTTGGTCCCGCTATGGTTGTGCTATAGCTGAAACCGTGATAGCCGAATTGAAGAACTTATGGTAATAATTCTAATTGGTGCCATGACCTCAATATTTACCCCTAAGATACCTTTTTGTACCACATATTAATATATAATAGTCAAAAAATGAGCATGTTTTTTGATGTGATCACAATTCTTATAAATACCCTCACAGTTGATTCATTGATGTTATGTTTCTTCCCCACACTTTGCTTGATCTCACCATTCTCTATAAGTTTCACATTTCCAGTTTATATGCATAACTTAGGTTCTTCCTCTTCTTTATTTCCCTGCCAGGTGCCGCAGCATTATGTTGGGTGATGGTGGGGGTACGTTGGCCATGGTCATATCATAAAAAAGGTTATTGTTCTCGTTATTACTGTTCACGGTCTGAGGGCGCGCACTTGAATGGTTTGGCGGGCAGGAGACTCGGTCGGGCGGCCAATCAGTGCTTGGCTGGCGCTGACATCACACGACCAATCACGGAGTGAAGCTTTTGTTGGCTGGGCGGAGCACTGGAGCCTGGCCTTTTTGAAATTTTCGAACATTTGCGGTGCACGATAGCAGGCATTTAGTGCATGATAAAGGTATTTGGGTAGTTTTTTATGTAGGCGTGATAGGGAGATACGCTGTAGCGGAACCTGTGAAAGCTGAGGGTTGAGTGTATATGTGAACAGGAGAAGGGAGGTGAAGAGATTGATGAAGGAGAGTAAGAAGAAAGTGGATGAAGAATTTGGGAGGAATCTAAGTGTGAAATGGAGGGAGAGTAAGAAATTGTTTTGGAAGGAGGTAATGAAAGTAAGGCAGTGTGAAAGGGGAAATAGTAGGGGAGTGAAACTTTTTTCCTTTCTCTAGATACTTTTCTACAAAAGACTTAAGAATGAATATCTGATCTACACAACCTCTTCCCTTCCTTAAACCTCTTTTTTCTTCTCCAACTAATCCTCTGTTCTTTCCCTAACTCTGTCACTAAGTACCCTACCATATACTTTTCCTGTTACACTTGGAAGACAGATACCTCAGTGATTACCACACACTTTTTGTTCATTTCCTTTGTACAGAGGAATAATTATATCTGACTTCCAATCCTCCAGGACTCTACCTTCCTCCCAGGTCAATCTGCACATCTTCCAAATCCGTTCTACTACTAGCTGTCTCTTCCCCTTGCTTCAGGATTTCACCACACACTCCATCAATTCCTGGGGCTTTCCCCATTTTGGCTTTCTTTATGCCATTACTTCCATCCTACTGATTTCTTCCTCTCTCACATCACTCCTCCCAGCCACTTACACTTGCATTACTTTCATTCTCTATGTTCAGTACTGTAATTCCGTAAAGTGTTTTCTCTATCTGCTCACTTATCCTCCCTTCTCCTCTAGCAATCTACCATTTTTATCTTTCACTCCCTGACATACTTTTTTATCACCCTGTCTAACTCTCTTTACTTCCTTCCAGAACATTTTCATATACCTGTATTCCCTCCACTTTACACTCAGTGCCTTCCAAATTCCTCATCCTCTCTCTTCTTACTCTCTCTGTTACTAATCTTTTCACCTCTCTCTTCCTCTCTACATATAATTCTCTCTTCCGTCTCTCATCTTTCTCCATGCCCCTGTTTCTCATCTACTCACACTGTGCTTTCTTCTTTTGTGCTACAGCCTGTCTTACCTCTTCATTCCACCATGCTGTTCCTTGCACCCCCTTTTGTCTTCTCTTCACCCTACACACCACCCCACGTGCTGCACAAATTTCTTCTGCGAATATCTTGCACACATCTTCCACGTCCTTCCAGTGGTAGGTGGGGGCGCCCATCATCCACCCACTTAGTGTAGTGGTACTTTGTTTTTAGGGTAGCTCTGCACTGAGTGGCAGGCCAAATAATTTCCTGTAAACCAGGAAAGCCTTTTACAGCGCTGGGTGGTAACCTTATTACCAACCAACATGTGTTCCCTATGTGGCAACAAGTGGGTTGGCGGAGAGTTAATGCCCCTGCCCGGAAAACAACTAACTGAAAATACGAACAAGAAGCCTTGGACCAGGGCTGACCAAAACGTGACAACTAAGGACTGAACAGAGAACTTGATACAGATTGTGATGTGGAATGTAAGGGGTGCAAATGATGATGTGAAAGAGAGATTGTCCAGGTGCTTGAGGGTGTGAAAGTGGATGTAAGTGAATTAACTGAAACTAAATGGAGAGGAGAGAGTGGGAGTATGGATGGGGTATATGTGCGGGAGTAGGTGAGAATAAGAGGGCAAAAGGAGGAGTGTGTATTGTTGTGAGTAACAGGTGGAAGGAGAATATAAGAGTATGGATCAGTTGGCTCAAGGATTGTGTGGGTAAGATTGAAAGTTGGACTACAAATGTGGGTGATTGTGTGCGTGTTTGCACCCAAGATCGTGCAAGCAGAGTGAGAGAAGAGTTCTGGACAAATGTGGAAGCGTGTGTGGAAAAGTTTGAAAGGGATGAGAAAGTGTTTTTGATTGGAGATATGAATGGTATAGTAGCGAGTGTGAAGGTGGATGGAGTAGTTGGTGAGTGGGGTGTGCCTGCTTAGATGAGAATGGCAGTGCTTTAGTGGACATTTGTGCTGGGAGGGGGTTGGTGATAGCTAATACCCTCTTCAGGCACAAAATGATCCATAGGTACACATGGCGAGTGATGAGAAGGGTGGGTGGTGAACTGAATGAACGGAAGGCAATGATTGATTCTGTGTGTATGGATGAAAGGGTGTAAAGGTGTGTAATAGATGCAAGAGCATATAGAGGTTGGGGGAGTGGACTTTCTGACCACCCCTTGGTGGTGGTGAGAATCAAGGTCCAAGTGAAATAGAGAAATAGAAGAAGGGAAGGACAGGAGGAAGTGGTAAATGCAAGGAGGTTGGAAAGTTTACAAGAGGATGAGAAAAAGGCAGAATATAGGCCCTAAGAGAGAAGTGGATAAGCAATTGGGTATATATGGATTGGAGCAGATGGGGGATGTGGAAGTTGTGTGCAAGATAATCACAGAAGAAATCTGTTAAGCATGTGAGGTAGCGTGTGGAGTGAAGAGAAGATGAAAGAGGGTGCAAGGAACAGCATGGTGGAATGAAGAGGTGAGAGAGTCCATGGCACAAAAGAAGAAAGCATATAGTGAATGGATGAGAACGGGCGTGGAAGAAGTTGGGCGACGGAAGAGAGAGTTATATGCGGAGAGGAAGAGAGAGGTGAAAAGATTAGTAAGAAAAAATAAGAAGAGAGTGGATGAGGAATTTGGAAGGAATTTGAGTGTAAAGTGGAGGGAGTGTAAGAAAATATTCTGGAAACAGGCAGAGTTAGACAGGGTGCCGGAGAAGTTAGTAGGGGAGTGAAAGATGAAAATGGTAGATTACTAGTGGAGAAGGGAGAAAAAGTGAACAGATGGAGGGAACACTTTAAGGAACTGTTGAACATAGAGAGTGAAAGTAATGCGGGTATAAATGGCTGGGAGCCAGAGGGATGTGAGAAGAGGAAGAAATCAGTGGGATGGAAGTTGTTGAAGCAATGAAGAATGTTAAAATGGGGAAATCCCCAGGAATTGATGGAGTGTGTGGTGAACTGCTGAAGCATGGGGAAGAGACAGTAGTAGAATGGATATGGAAGATGTGTAGATTGGCCTGGGAGGAAGGTAGAGTCCCAGAGGATTGGAAGTCAGGTATAATTATTCCCCTGTACAAAGGAAAAAGGGAAAAAGAAGCATATGGTAATCATAGGGTCATTTGTCTTCTTAGTGTGATAGGAAAAGTGTATGGTAGGATACATATTGACGGAGTTAGGGAAATAACAGAGGAATTAGTTGGAGAAGAACAGGGAGGTTTTAGGAAGGGAGGAGGTTGTGTAGATCAGATATTCATTCTTAGATCTTTAATGGAAAATTTCTAGAGAAGGGAAAGAAGCTGTATGCAGCCTTCATGGATTTGGAGAAACCATATGACTGGGTGGATAGAGAAGGATTGTGGAAAGTATTAAGAATACTGTATATGGAGTAGATGGGAAGTTGTTGAAGGCCGTGAAGAGTATGTATGAGAGTGCCACGGCTGCAATGTGTTTGGATAGTAAACCGAATGAATTTTTCGACTTGAAGGTTGGATTGAAACAGGAATATGTCATGTCTCCATGGTTGTTCAGTCTGTATATGGATGAGGTTATAAAAAAGATACAAGGTAGGACAGTGGATGTTGGAGTGGCCCTAATGAGAGAGGGCAGTGCTCGGAAACTCCCTGTATTGTTTGCAGATGATACTTTGTTGTTAAGTAAATATGAAGGGGAGCTGCAAGGCTTGGTGAATGAGTTTGGGAGAGTGTGTAAGAAACGGAATCTAAAGGTGAATATGGAGAAGAGTAAAGTTATGGTTTTCGAGAGAAGTGAAGTCACTGAATGTACAGTGAGGTTGAATGAGGAGGAAATGGAAAACATGAGTGCATTTAAGTACTTGGGTACTGTGATGAGTAAGGATGGAAGTTTTGTGGGTGAAGTGCTTGAAAGGATATGGTACAACAAGGAGGAAAGGTTGCTAGTTTCTTGAAAGCAGTGATAAGAAACAGGGAAGTGATCATTGAAGTGAAAAACTTACTGCATAACAGTATTGTGATACTAACTCTAATGTATGGAAGTGTAGCTTGGACGTTGTTGGAGGGACAGAAGTCAAGAGTAAGAGCAGTGGAAATGAGTTATTTGAGTGGAACCTGTGGAGTCACATGGAGAGACTGACTGACAAATGAGGATGTGAAGGAGTGTTGTGTGGATGTGGATGTGAAAGGAAGTGTTAGGGGAAACACATGGAGGTGGTTTGGCCATGAGGAGAGGATGGAGAGTGAGATACTGACAAGTAGAGTGTATTAGAGTGAGATGGAGGGGAGGAGAGGGAGGGGGAGGCCAAGGATGAGATGGAGGGATGGATTGGAGAGGTAGGCTATATGAGAAAGGAGGGTGTGAACTGGGAGCAGGGCAGTGAAATGGCAGGAGACATGGCAACATGGAGGCGTATGTTTGTGGCCTCCCCTTTATGGGATTAAGGTGTCTGGCAATAGATACTGTACATTGATAGATCCAGGTGTACAAGACAGTTTCATTATCCAGATTGCCAGTTACGTATGTCAGGTGTTACCCTAGATACTCATTTCACCTACCAGCCAGCAAGGGGTAGATGGACAACTGAGCCAGGTGATGCCAGCTGTTTGCACCAGGGTTTGAAGCTTGGGGTTAATGGGGCCTGGAGCTTCATAGCTGTGGTGATATGAGTTTCCAAGTGGACCATATGAGTTCCATAATATAATCAAAGTTCCCAGATAGCTAAATGTGATTCATTAGAATATAATATTCTTGTACACAGGTTGGAGGAGCACAGAAACTGCCAGTGATGTACCTGATTGATTCCATCATGAAGAATGTAGGGCAGGAGTATATCAAGCTCTTTGGCCACAATATTATCTCCATCTTTAGCTGTGTCTTTGAGAAGGTAAGTGTAGTTCATCTCTCTCTCTCTCTCTCTCTTGCTATGTATACGATAAGTGTATATACCGGTGTGTGTGTGTATATATATATATATATATATATATATATATATATATATATATATATATTCTGTAAATATATACTGTATATATATATATATATATATATATATATATATATATATATATATTTTGTTTACACACACACACACACACACACACACACACATACACACACACACACACATCCCCTCCATCTCCTACTCTTCTTCCCCTATCCCCATTTCCCCCCATCTCCCCCAGCAAGCCCACAACCTCTCCTTTCAAGGTGAGGAATCCTCCAGTGCTTGTATGTAATGAAGTCTTTATTAGGTAAGTAAATGTCCCAGAAAAAAAAAAAAAACATGAAAATTGCCCCAATAGGTGATCATGTGGCTGGTTTAAGTAAGTTACCATGAAACCCTTTAGCATGTAAATGTATGGCCATATAGAGCAGAAGCCTCATAAAGTGGGAGCTTCAGGGTACCAAATTCCCACATTATGCAAGCAGTTTCTGTATACTGTATTTATAAAAAATGCATTACTGTATTCGGTGGTTGTGGCATGACTCACAGGACCAGTCACCCATTGGGCGCTTAGAGTCTGCCATAGACCATAAAACAAGAGATGTCTGAATTAACTTTTTTTTTATGATTTGTTATTTTACTGGACCACCTGCATATAGGGTACTTAATAACTGCCTTTCCTGTAAAACAAGAATAGCAAGTAAAAAAAAAAAGCTGTAAAAAAACAACAGCTCACCACATTTGATAATATATTTTTAGACCTCCCTGAGCTTCCAAATTCATGAAGCCTCCTACAGGTCATTATGCTTGGTGGCTGGTTAGTTTAGATAGAGGACAAACCAAAGATTAGAAAATCTTGTCCACCTGAAGTGGTCAGTTAATTTAGACTGGTTCTTCTTCATATGAATTAATGAGAAGTTATCAATATGATAACAGTATATTGTTGCACATAATTTATGTGGATTTACTACAGCATATTGTAAGAAAATTTTGAAACTGGTGAAGTTACAAACTGTAGTCATGATTTCACTTTGAGCACTGTCACAGCAAAGTGTAACTGATTTGAAATCATTGTTAAACAAATGCTTGTTCTCATAGTGGGGAGATATGCAGTATTGAGAGCTCTGAGATTTGTTCAGAAATGCTCCCAACAAGGAGAGTGTGTGGTTTTAACCTCACCACTACAGTGATATTTTTCTCTTTTGTGTGTGTATTCTTATTCTGACCAGATGATGAGCCACCTTTCTCCCTTCCCAAAGAGAGGCATTATGTGAAATGAACAACCCCAACCATCCCTCGGACTAATAAGCTAAATTAATGTCTTTCATGTATTGCCACAGGTTGATGAACGGACAAGGAAGAAATTGTATGAACTGCGAACAACATGGAATGACGTGTTTCCGAAGTCTCGGCTGTATGGTTTAGATGTAAAGATTCAGTCTCTGGACCCTGCCTGGCCTTTGCCCACTGCTCCCACACTTGCCTCACAGACACAAGCCAAACCCAACATCCACATCAACCCTAATATTATCAAGGTTTGTCCTTATTTATCAGTTTATCTTTCTTTTACTCTCTTGCTTGACATCTGTTCCCAGAGTTCTTCCAGGATGGCTACAGTCTGCAGTATACCTCCAAGCCAGTCTCACCACCTCAGGAAGGCTTCTTCATGTACTTCTCCACTTTTTCTGACTATCATTTTTAGTCTTCTTTTCTTCATTCTTCCATTCTTGCTTCTTTGTCCAGTACTCACTCTTTTAATCCTTCCATGTGTCCTGTACTATCTTGATTTTGTATTATCATCATCATCCAGACCTCCTTTCCCACCCAAGGGCAGGGTGAGGAGTAGCAATGTCCAGACAATATAATCATCTTATAACCAATTTTCTGTGTTATAGTTAAGTAAAGAATCTGTATAATGTATTAGAAACAAATAGCTCCCATGTACGGGAAATCAGGACAGAGATACCATATTCTTTAGATTGTTAGCTTCATCCTACAGAGTCTATATCAATATCATCATCATTCTGATTTGTTTTCATGAGAGAATGGGGTGGTTAGGGTTTAAATGAAGGAGTTTCAAAGCATAGCAGCAGAAACCATTTGCAGAATGCTTAGTGAAATTAGCCACACGTCCATTCACTCATCATTAAAGCCTCCAAACTTGTATTAGCACCACATCACAGGCAGACCATCATTGTTTCTGTAATGTGCTTCATAAACACCGGTGGAATAGAACTGTTCTGTTGGCTGCTGAGTTTAATAGGGATACAGACCTTGTCATATGCATCTCTGTATACATACTTCATCCACCCAGTTTTATTTTTATGTTGGCTGTTTTCCCGTTTCAACCTCCTTACAGTCTCATCTTTTACTGGGCCTTGAGCAAGCATAGGACCTAGATTCATGGCCCTCTGATTTGTTTTAGGGTATTTGTTGCATGGATAAGGAGATTCACCAGTCTTACCATATCATTCTAACTTAAGAGTCACCTTGACATGCACCTGCCAAATAGTTTAGTTGCCTTGACTCATGGCAAATACAAGGTCAATATTCTGACTCCTGTAACTTCAAGGATACCAGTAAGCAAGAGGTGAGAAATATGTATGAAGACATAAGTGTGAGAAACTCAGCATGAACTTTGAATTTATGTACAGTTATGGTTGGGTGAAGTCTTCCCAAAAGTAATTGGTTTTGTAACTAGTTACCAAGCTTGTAGCCACATTCAGTCTCACTCTCGTGATAAGACTGCTACTATACAACTTTAAAACCAGAGATACTTAATCATTTATTTGTTGAACTATATGGTGCTGCTGCTTTTTTTTTTTGTTTTTTTTTTTTTTTTTTTTTAAAGGAAGAAGGAACCAAGGTGCTGGAAGCCCATAAGTTTCATCCAAGAAAAATTTTTAAAAAATATTATCATCATCATCATCTAATCTTGTGTTGCCCCACGAGGAGCGTAGGATCCTTGGGCTAGGCAAGTTGGTCATGACATATAAGATGAGAGTGACCAGCCTCGCTTCTCCCTGAGTGGCATTACATGAGCAGTAAACCCCAACCACCCTTTGAATATAAACCTGCACAGGCTGAATCCAATTGGAGCGCCTTAATTACCCACTAAACCACCAGGTGTCATAATTTGCATAGATGGTCACCACCCACTGTAGTAAATGGTTTCCTGGTGTAATGGAAACCATTTGGCTTGTCACTCAGTGAAGGGTCAACCATAGGCAGAAGGAAGAGGAAAGAATGAAGGAAATAAAGACAGAAGATGGAGAGTAAAGTCACCTGTAGGCATAAGGAAGAGGAAAGAATAAAGGAAAAAAGACAGAAGAGATGGAAGGAAAGAAGGAAGGAAGAGAGTAAAGTACAGTCATCTGAGAGCAGCACTACATCGAGTGCGTGGATGGTGAGTGCTGGCACTTACCAGTATGATAAAAAAATAACACAGAGCCAAATTCAAGATACATTTATTAGGAGATGGCAAAATGCCCTGTCACAATGCATTTAAAAGACTGGAGATCATAGGTAGTAGAAAATGCAGACAAAGGAAGACAGTTCCAGAGCCGACTTGTTGCATACATGAAGGACCGGGAGTGACGATTAGCTCTTACATTAAAGAGTTGGACAGAAAAGGGATGAGAGTTTGCTACTAGGCAGGTGGTATGTGCCCACTGTAGTGATGGAATGATGTAAGAAGACAGTTCAGAGGAGCAGTGACCATTGAAGTAGCAGTAGAAAAGGGATAATAAAGATGCATGAGAGGGACAAAATTTGAAGGGTGCCAGTAAGAAGAGGAGAGTTAATGAGACAAAAAGCCTGTGACTCCAACTTGTTAAGCAGAGCTGTATGTGGGAGCCTTCCCATACATAAGAGTTGTATTCTACACTGGGGAATCAAACCTGTCTATAAATTCAACAATTGTGCAGGGGTAAAGAATGCACCAAGTTGACATAACACATCCAAACTCATAGAAGAAGATTTTGCAAAAGAGATAATAATATCTTTTCAAGATAAATCCCAGGAGTTCACCTGAGTATGTTCAGTGATGATGCGGGATTGAGTTGGATGTTATTAAAAATTAGAGGTTACTCCTGCAGAAGATTTTGACAGGTTAACAGATGTAAGAACTGAATTTCTTATGCATTAAAAACAGCACAGTAGGTGTGCCATAGCCTCATCCTTGCTTATTAAAGTAACTGCTGAGATGGACACTGCAAGAAGTACGTGGAAAGGTGAAGGTGGAGTCATCAGCATATTAGTGGATAGGGTTAGATGTACAGCTTAGAAGGTCATTGAGGAATTGAAGGAAGAGAGTTGGTGATAGGACAGAACCTTGAGGAACACCACTATTAATAACACTAGGAGAAGAACAGTGGCTGTCTGCAACAGCAGCTATAGAGCTACCAAAAAGGAAGTTAGGCACAGATAACAGAATAGAAACAGTAAGAAATTAATCCTTTAAATCCCATGAGGAACTATATTAGTTATCCCCCCCCACACACACACACACAGGGCCATTGTTTCAAATGTTAAAAATCAGTTTTTTTTTTCTTTACAGTAGAACTGAAGATAAGTGTCTGGTACACCTGCCAGTGAGGTTTTAGCCTCCTAAACCCATCCTGTGGTTATTTACGATTCATCAGAAAATTCATGGAATGACTGCTTCTTGCCAGTAAAATCTAAACAAAATGGAGATGGAATTATGGGCAATGGTATATCATTATGTTTGCTACTTTATATGTTGCAAAAGTGGTTGTAGATAAATAGAATAATGTTCAATGAATTAGTCATCATCATCATCATCTGGACCTCCTTTCCCACCCTAGGGAAGGGTGAGGAGGAGAAATATCCAAACAGCCCAGATTTGCCCAGCCCAATGCTCCATTCACTCACCATTCAAGCCCCTGGAAACCTGGCTCTATCTAATATGCCAAAAACATTAACCACGTACTGTAGCTTCACATAAATTTATCTGATAGAGTCAGTCCGGATGCTGTCACATTAAAAAGGGGTGCCAAATCCCTGATCATGTACTTCTCCTCACAATATTCATCCAGCCAACTGATCTTGTCAGTCCCCTAGCCTCACCGACTTCCAAACCTCTCTTCCTCACACACTCATCCACCATATCCCTCCACCTTCTCCTTGGCCTTCTTTGCCTCCTCCCTCCTTCAAATTCACTTAGATATACCCTTTTCACCACTCTGTTGTTATCCATTCTCTCCACATGACACTCTCTTCAATTCTGGTGTTCACAGACTTCCTTGCATCACATCTTTCACGAACCTCATTATTTCATATCTTGTCCACCCTCTGTACTTCACATACATTCCTTGGCAGTCCCATCTCCACTGCTGTCACTCCTGACTTTTCATTTTCATACCACACCATAATCTCACATCCATGTGGTATATTCATTTTCATGCCACACCATAATCTCACATCCATGTGGTATAGTTGGCACTAACACTCGTTCATGTAATCCTCTTGCAGTTGCCACACCCAAACCTCTGTTTCTTATCAAGGCCTTCATTGCACCAGCTACTTTTCTTCCTTGTGTCACTTTACTTTCCACTTCTTTTGTGTATTTCCTCTGTTTTCTATCACTACCCAGGTATTTGAATTCTCTCACCAATTCCAGTCTCCCTCCAGTCACTGTAACATCACACTGAGTGTCACCTTCTCTCTCAATAACCATTACTTTATTCTTTTCTACATTTCCTCTCAAGGCACGACGTTCATAGACATCAGCAAAACTCTGCCTATTAGTTCAGTGCATAATAAGTCTAATTTGTGAAATAAAATGTGTATAAGGCAATGAACATGATTTTGAGCATCATGCATTTTAGGAAAAGAGAGTAGGTAGATTACATATGAGTCTGGGGGAAACACCAGCCAGATAGACTATTTCCTGGTCAAGAGGTATGCTGGGAGGTTGGTGAAGGGTGTTACGGTACAGCCACACTGAACACGACGAGCGGGGAGGTATTGTTGAGCGATGAGCGGTGAGATGACCATCAACGCAATGCATATCCAAATAGGAAGTGGCAACCTTGCAGGCTGCAGATAGTCAGAAGCTTTTCATTGATGCAGACATGCCTGGGGATGTTGCTAGGCAGTGTGCGACATTTTGGAACATGCTGCATCGTGTAGCAGTGAGTGTGGAGTGTGAGCGGTGCAACAAACCTCCCCGCTCATTCAGTGTGGCCACCCACATAGGATTTAATGAGTTTTATCTTGTTGCCTCATTCCTCCCTGCTCAAGTCTCAATGCTCGTTGCATTCGGTGTGGCCGTACCCTTAGAGTTACTGGGAGCGAAGAGTGTGTGCAGCAACACAAATTACTCGCATGTGACATGGTGCTTAAGGAGCATGTGGTAAAGAAGAGGACTTATGCATCTAGGAGGGAAATGTGGAAGTTAAAAAGGGATACCTTCTTAAGCAAGATGAGTAGTGTGGTGGCTGAACAGGGAGCTGTTGGCAGAAGTGTTAATGAACAGGGCAGAATTCTCAAACACAAACAGAGCATGTGTGTGGATGGACAAGGGGCCTCCCAAGACATAAAGTAACTTGGTGGTGGGATGAGGGTGTAGAGGCTGCAGTTAAAGAGAAAAGAAGGCTTTTCCGGGAATGAAAAAGGGGAGGTCACTAAGAGGAATACAGTACTTGGCTGCCAAGCATAGGACTAGAAAAGAGGTATACAGGGTCTGGAAGATGTGCAGATTGGCCTGGGAGGAAGGTAGAGTCCCAGAGGATTGGAAGTCAGGTATAAATTATTCCCCTGTACAAGGGAAAAGGGGAAAAAGAAGTGTATGGTAATCATAGGGGCATTTGCCCTATTAGTGTAATAGGAAAAGTATATGGTAAGATACTTATTGACAGAGTTAGGGAAATAACAGAGGAATTAGTTGGAGAAGAACAGGGAGGTTTTAGGAAGGGAAGAGGTTGTGTAGATCAGATATTCATTCTTAGGTCTTTAGTGGAAAAGTTTCTAGAGAAGGGAAAGAAGCTGTACGCAGCCTTCATGGATTTGGAGAAAGCATATGACAGGGTGGATAGACAAGGATTGTGAAAAGTATTAAGAATATATGGAATAGATGGGAAGTTGATGAAGGCCATGAAGAGTATGTATGATGGTGCTAAGGCTGCAATGTGTGTGGATAGTGAACTGTGTGAATTTTTCTATTTGAAGGTTTGATTGAAACAAGGATGTGTCATGTCTCCATGGTTGTTCAGTCTGTATGTGGATGGGGTTATAAGGGAGATACAAGGTAGGGCAGTAGATGTTGGAACGGCCCTAGTGAGAGAGGGTAGTGTTTGGAAACTCCCTGTACTGTTGTTTGCAGATGATACTGTGTTGTTAAATGAAGACGAAGGGGAGCTGCAAGGCTTGGTGAATGAGTTTGGGAGAGTGTGTAAGAAACAGAGTCTAAAGGTGACTATAGGGAAGAGTAAAGTGATGGTCTTTGACAAAAGTGAAGTCAGTGAGTGAACAGTGAGAATGGAAGGGGTGGTAGTGGAAAATGTGAGTTCGTTTAAGTACTTGGGTAGTGTGATGAGTAAGGATGGAAGCTTAGAGGGTGAAGTGCTTGAAAGGTTGCAGCAGGGAATAATGGTTGCTGGTTCTTTGAAAGCAGTGATAAGAAAGTGGGAAGTGAGTATGGAAGTGAAAAAGCTACTACATGACAGTATTGTCATACCAACTCATACGTATGGAAGTGAAGCTTGGACCTTGTTGGAGGGACAGAAGTCAAGAGTGAGAGCAGTGGAAATGAGTTATTTGAGAGAACCATGTGGAATCACATGGAGAGACAGACTGACAATTGAGGAAGTGAAGGAGTGTTGTGGTGTGGATGTGATAGGAAGTGTTAGGAGAAACACATTAAGGTGGTTTGGCTATGTGGAGAGGATGGAGAGTGAGAGACTAATGAGGAGAGTGTTTGTGAGTGAGGTCGAGGGGAGGAGAGGGAGGGGGAGGCCAAGGATGAGATGGAGGGATGGAATGGAGAGGTATAAGAGAAAGGGGTGTGTGTGTGTGCTGGGAGCAGGGCATTGAAATGGCGGGGGACAGAGTGACATGGAGGCAATTTGTTTGTGGCCACCCCTTATGGGATTAAGGCGTCTTGCAACAGATAGAGAAGATAGATAGTTAAATGTAGGGGAGCAGAGGGAGGCTGAGATTGTAGCAGATGGAAGGGTACAAGGAATAAATGTGCTTGGCGAGTTGAATGATTCTTTGATCACTATGGAGGAAGTACAGGAGGCAGTAAAGGAGATGAAAGCAGGGAAAACTGCAGGTATGGATGGGTGTGCTGTGGAATGTCTGAAAGTTGGTGGAGTGACTATTGTTGAGTGGTTAGTAAGATTGCTGAAAGTGTCTTTTGTGAGTGGTATGGTGCTGATTGACTGACAGACAGTTGTGTGTGTGGTTCCGTTGTAGGAAGGTAAGGGTGTAAGTATGAATGTGCTATTTTTAGGGGTTTAAGTCTGTTGAGTGTTGTAGGTAAGGTAAATGGTTAGGTGTTGATTAAGAGAGTTAGAGAGGGTACAGAGGGAGTGATTGGTGATGAGCAGTGTGGCTTTAGGAGAGAGAGGGGATGCATGGATCAGGTGTTTGCTGTGAGACTGGTGTGTGAAAAGTATTTGGCAAAAGGTAAGGATGTATTTTGGGCATTCTTGGATTTAGAGAAAGCATATGATAACACTGGATTTAGAGAAAGTATATGATAGCATTGGATTTACAGAAAGCATATAATAGCATTTATAGGAAGGCTTTGTGGGCTGTTTTGAGTTTGTATGGACTTGATGGTAGGTTATAAAAGAAGTGAAAAGTAGAGCATGTGTAAGAGTGGGAAATACTGAGTGATTGGTTTCCTGTGAGAGTGGGGCTGCAGCAGGAATGTGTGATGTCACCTTGGTTGTGCAATATTTGTGTGGATGGTGTTGTAAAGAAG
Organism: Coenobita brevimanus; assembly: GCF_032717465.1. Taxonomy (NCBI): domain Eukaryota; kingdom Metazoa; phylum Arthropoda; class Malacostraca; order Decapoda; family Coenobitidae; genus Coenobita; species Coenobita brevimanus. The sequence goes on from NC_137012.1 coordinate 25,131,965, forward strand.
GTGAATGTGAGAGTATTAGGTGGAGGTTTGAGTCTGGTGAATGCTGATGGTAGAGAGTGGAATCTGAATCAGCTGCTGTTTGTGGATGATACATCACTGGTGGCTGATTTGGAGGAGAGATTGAGACAGTTGGGAGAGGAGTTTGGAAAGGTGTGTGAAAGGAGGAAATTGAGAGTAAATGAGAACAAGAGCAAAGTGATTAAGTGCACAAGGTTGGTACATGGTAGGAGGATGAATGTAGTTTTGAATGATGAGTTGCTTGAGGAGGTAAAGTGTTTTAAAGTATTTAAGGGTCACATGTTGCTGTGGATGGATGAGTAGATGTAGAGGTGAAGTTTAGAATGAATGAAGTTGGGAAGTGTGTGGAGGAATGAAAAAAGTGTTTAGATGTCATTTGCTTAGAATGGATTTAAAGAGAAGGTCGTATGAGGGTGTAGTGCTACCGACTGCTTTATATGAGGGTGAAGCATGGAATATGGAGGTAGCAGAGAGGAAGAGTTTAAATGTAATGGAGATGTGTCCTGAGGAGTATGTGTGGAGTGATGCATATGGATTGAGTGGGAAATGATGAAGCGTGAAGGAGAGCTAGAGTTATGCGGGCGATGGCTAATCGTGTTGAGCAGAGAGTGTTGCAATGATTTGGGCATATGGCGAGAATGAATGAAGAGGAATTGGTGTAAGGCTGAGAGGAAGACCATGAATAGGATGGATGGACAGTGTGAGGAGAGCATTATATGTGAGAAAGATGTCTGTAGAGCAAGGAAGAGTGGCTGCGTGTGATAGGGATGACTGGAGAGAAATTGTGAATGAATAAATGGTGATTCAGCCCTGAGGGGATATTCTCCCTCATTTGGTCTGATCAGCTGATCAGGTCAGGTGAGGGTAAGGGGTTGGGTCCATCATGATGTGGCGGGGCTAAATGATCCCTGTTGTCAGGCCCTACTGCGGATGTCGATGATTACACTGCGCAGTTGACTCTCGTGTGGCGTCGTGCAATGAGGATCTGTCCCTTCTCCCCTTGGGACTAAGATACGAGTAAATGTGTGTGTGTGGATGAGTAAATTGGGAGTGTGTTCTCTCTCGGCTACCCTTCTTTCTTTGGGGGAAGCAGCCCAGGTATATAGATAGATAGAAAGAATAGGAAGTGTGGTGTGTAATGTGCTTGTAGTTTGGTGTTGACAGTTAGAGGAAGCTGTATAGGAGAGTATGCTGGCCTACTTTCTATGTTACTGAAACACTGAAAAAGTTCAGCAAAGGGGAATGGTCAGAAGCTAATCTCTATGGCTGATGAAACAGGTGCTGGATTCCTTGTCACCAAGTTGGGAGTACCGCCCTGTTCATCTGTTGCTTTTGTCTACTTCCTGAATGCTTCATTTAGTATTGAAACAGATGCAGTGTATTGTTACACTTCTTGAGCTTCACATGAAGATAACTTTAAAAACTTACATTTCTCTCTGCAAACATTCACTTAAAGCACTGTTCAGTTTTTATGGTTGTTTTTCATTTTATTGGTCCACCACCCTAGTCAGAAATAAAATAGGGGTTTATTACTGTACTTCATAGTTACAGATGACAAGAAGATTTCCTGGCATTTCTATTCCTATGCAGTAAGCACCCCATCCTTAACCACACATCATCCTCCCTCACTTTTTCCCATTTGTGTATGAAGGTGGAAGTGACTAAACATATTGAACTGCTTTCTTCTGTCGTTCAGCCAGGTGTAGTGAAAGGGGCTTCCACATCCAAGAGCAAGAAGGACATTGAGGTGCTGAAGCTAAAACGTGAGGAGGAACTATTGTCACTTGAGCGGCAGAAGTTGCAGTGGGAGAGAAAGGAACTGGAAAAGAAGATATTAATGCAACAAGCAAAGGAGGTGAGAGAGTTTCCATTTCCTCGTTTAGTTATTGCCTGCCTTTACAAGGCGGAACGGTAATGTTTTTGTCCGCCTCTGTGTGTGTGTGTGTGTGTGTGTGTGTGTGTGTGTGTGTGTGTGTGTGATCCGATTATATCTCATGAATGGCTTGAGTAATCAGCATGAAACCTTCTGGGTATCAAGATATGGCCAGAGTCTTGGCCGAGTTCAAGAATGGACACTTGGGGTCAAGGTCAAGGTCACCAAAATGGCTGCCAAAGGTCAACTAGTTTTTATCGACCGCCTTTAGCGCCATTATATCTCATGAATGGCGTGAGCTATAGCTATCAGTATGAAACCTTCAGGGTATCAAGATAAGTCCAAAATCTTGGCTGAGTTTGAAAATGGGCACCCTTGATCAAGGTCAGGGTCACCAAAATGGCTGCCAAGGCCAACTAGTTTTTATTGCTTACCTTTAGCACCATTATATCTCATGAATGGCATGAGCTATCAATATCAAATCTTCATGGTATCAATATATGGCCAAAATCTAGGACATGTTTGAAAATGGGCACTTGGGGTCATGAGCAAGGTCACCAAAATGGCTGCCAAAGGTCAACTAGATTTTATCACCCGCCTTTAGCACCATTACATCTCATGAATGGCTTGAGCTATCAACATGAAACCTTCAGGGTATCAAGATATGACCAAAATCTTGGACTTGGCCAACAGGATATTCTGGCGGGCGATTAGCATTCAGCTTCCAAATGCTTTTCTTTCATTTAATTTTTATTTTGAAAGGCATTGTACTGTATGTGCTTGCATTTGGTAGGTGGGGGTGCTCACTATCCACTCACTCAGTGTAGTGCTGCTTTGGGTGTCTGCCCTTTCCTCTCTTCCTTCTTCTATCTTTCTTTCCTTCATTCGTTCCTCTTTCTTCTGCCTATGGGTGATTTTACTCTCCGTCTTCTGTATTTCTTTCCTTCATTCTTTCCTCTTCCTTCTGTCTGTGGGTGACTCTACACTGAGTGACAAGCCAGATGGTTTCCTGTACACCAAGAAACCATTTACCATGCTGGGTGGTAACCATATAACCAAATTATTGTGCCTGGTGGTTTAGTGAGTATTTAAGGCACTCCAGTTGGATTGAGCTGGTGCAGGTTTATATTCAAGGGGTGGTTGGGGTTTATTGCTCACATAAAGCCACACAAGGATGAGTGAGGCTGGTCACTCTCATCTTAACCCGCCCCATCCCGACGTTTTTGGACCTTTTTTTTTGCTCAAACATCCGCTTTTGGTGAGAAACATCGAAAATTCATAGAGAAATCGCTCACCTGAGGTTTAAAATACCCAATTTAGGTACAAGACCTTCCTTACCTGACTGGGTTTTGTAACAGGCTGGCACCAAAGAAAACAAGTTCTATGGGAGGGTAACTATTTTATCCACTCATAAGCAGTATTTATTTATTTACTTGGTACGAATTTATATGTAGTACAAGAGTATATTGGTTTTCAAACAGTAATATAGGCATTATAAGCATTGTTTCACTCACTAACTCATCACCATTCATGACCTTTTTTTTCCCACATTACCTGATCATCATTTCTGACTGTTTCTTCCTCTAATGCTATGTAAACATTGTCCTCCACATTGTCATCGATTGGAGAATCACTCTGGCCCTGAATGTCTTTATTGGCCAGGTCACTGGTAACAGGTGAATTGCCGAGACAATGGCGTGCAGGGGGGGGGGAGAGGTTATGCGGTGTAAGGCATTGTTCCTGCTTGGCATCTTGTAGAGGAATAGAGGAAGGTGTCCCGTGTATACGTGCCAAAAATCACTCTTGAAATCACTCGCAAAAATTGAAAATTGTGCAAATTAGGGACCTTGCAATGTTGCCGCGTTAATTCACGTCGCCGGGACGGCACGGGTTAAAATGTCAGGATCAAATTGCCTAGCCCCGGGCTCCTATGCTCTTCATGTGGCTGCATAGGATTGGTTGATGGATGGATGGTTTACATGATTAAGGCTGTCTATGCTGCACAATCTCTGGCAACATCATTGTTAAGCTCCATAACCCTAAGGTAATTTTAAAGTGATTCTGTAGTATCCTCAATCTTAGGTCATATGTTTGGTGCCCCACTCTTCATATTCTCACTCCTATATCATTTAACTCAGTTTTCATCTTCCAGTTTCTCCACATGTCAAACGGTTTGTTTCCACCTGCAGATCACAGTAGTTCCTTTAGTTCCCATTTGATCTTGTAGTTGATCATCCACAGCTTTTTCCTATGTGACTGTAATTCAGGGAAGCACTATATGACCATCTGGCCATCCACATCTCTGTATGCTCAGACTTATGCACACCCTCATCCTGTACTGCCCAAATTGTATTACCATAAAGCAGTACACATGTCAAATAGTAATGTTTCATACAGTTTTTCCTTATTGTAAAGCTTCTTCAGTGTCAGGAGAGTTAATAGTTCCCAAGACTTATTCCATACACTCATAACCCTAGCAGTGAAACTAGCTTGAACTTCCCCCTCTCAGCATAAGATATATCATCCAAATAGTAAAATCCTTGTGCGCACTTCAGACACATCTACCAAATCTGTTATGGCATGCTTATCCCTCTCTGTAGTCACTCTCACACACAGGGCTTTTAGAGCTGATCACATCTTGCAATTGGGCAATAGTTAGAGGGCTGGGAATGGCCACTTTCTTTGGGACAGGCTGGATGAGATCAAACTTCCAGCAAAAAGGAAAGGTACAAGTTAACAGACAAAGGCAAAAGAGCTTACCTAGACAGGATGTAAACATAGAATCACAGTTCTTGAGGACAACAGAATGGACCCCATCAGGCACATATCCATTTTCCACATTCTCTCTCAGTCCCTTGGATTCCACTTCGTACCTCCACCATTTAAATATTTTTATGGCCTCCCTCTCTTTCCTTGCAATGCCATACAGCCCCCCAGGGAAGGGCAGTCCTCAGGTCACTTGACAGAGTCTCAAGCACCATAATATACAGCAGGGGGCTTATAGCTTCATCTTGCTACACTCCAATATTGACTGGGGATTCATTGCTCAGACCACCATTCACTCCCACTTGGGTACTTGCTCCCTCTTACAGCAGCACAGATGTGGGCAACCTTACTGAGTCAGTGGGCCAAATTATCATATTGATGTCAGTCAGCATGCCACTTTCCTGTAGAATGACTGTAAAGATATTTTTAACTGGCAACTGTATGCTCATTGATTTCATTTGCTGTCTTTTTCAGTACCTGTTGCAATAACAAAATAAGTATTGCTACAAGTTAATCCATGTGATGATCAGTAATACATACAGTAAACCCTCTCTAATTCGGTTTAATTGGGGGTAACCCCATGTCGAAATATCCGAAAATCCGAATTATCAGAGCACATGCCTGCCCCTGTCCCCAAAGCACACCCACGCTCACTAAAACATGGCTTTTTCACAAAATCATTGAACAGTATAGTACTGTACCCATGTCCCATGCCATCTGCCACATCCTGCTTCAGTGTTGTGTGGATGATCACTGTGATGAGAAACGTTTATTTGCTTATTTCCTTGCTCCTAATTTCCTCTCAGGACTCTGAGCACGTGGTTCCAAAATAACTTTAGTTAGGCTTAAGCACTCTAAAAGTGCTATAAACACAAGAAAAGTATTTATTCCAAAGGAAAATGTAAAATTGTTGGACGAAGTGACATGTGGTGTAGGAGTTTAAATGCAAATGATCAGACAGATAAAATGAGTTGGATATTTTTACAAGGTGGATAGTTTCTTTGTTGGAAAAAAAAAAAAAGTCAATGATGAAGGAGCAGTAAAATTCATGTTTTTGCCTTTAGTGCAACGAGTGTGGGGGGGAAAAAAAAAAAGGCTTTGTGCTTGACCTTTTGTTATGAACTGACGGTCTTTGGCTGAGAAAATTCGGCTCTTATGGTATGTGAAGACACTTCGTGTTGACATAGGTAGTTGGGTAAGATAATTATGTGAGTTCAGTTCTTGTGAATAATACTGTCATACAATTCATACTGCTTGGCTGACTTTTGTATTATTCACAATTACTGCATTCGTGTGTATCTGAGAAGTGAGAAGTACGCAATCACTCTATGCTGACGACTTCATTATAGTTCTTTTATCTTTATTGTTGATGACTAATGACTTTCAAAAATAGTTTGACACTGCATTATTATTATTATTATTTTTTTTTTTAGTGCGCCGAAAGTAATTCCTGGCGAAATATGCATGATGCTGGGTGGCCATTATTGACGTATTGGTTAGGTCGGAAGGTCTTGCTTAATTGGTAATGAGGACTTTCAAGAGGCTTAGTGGCAATCCTTGGTGGTAAAAATTTTTAAGGGGGTTATTAGGGGGCTAAACTAGTTGGTTAGGTTAGGTTAGGTTAGAATGCACTGATGTGTCCAGTTGGCAACATCATATGTAAACATACTGTCTTGGGTGTCTTACAGCAGACATATTTATAATAACCCATTTATAAATATATTTTTACAACAAAATATGGGGCTCCATGAATGTAACCCCCTATTTTACATGTAAATATATGTCATGTTTTAGCGTGAAATTGATTTTGCATTAGATTCTGCATAACCCATCTCATGTTGTATGAAAACTGTACTGCATTTCTGTTGCTTAAATCGGATTTGTATCCGAATTAAAATTATTTGTCCGGCGGCCAAAAATATCCAATTTATACGATATCCGAATTTTATGGATCCGAAATAGAGAGGGTTTACTGTACATTATTAACAGAACATTTGTGTTTGCATTGTGATACATTGTTTAGTTAATATCCACACAACAGTATTTACTTTTCTGAGAAGGTACACCTACAAAAAAAAAAAAAAAAACATTATCGATACTCTTTTAGCGTGATAAAATTTAACACGCCAGATGATAGATCTGAAAATAAACTCTTGAGTTAATGTGCCAGTTTGTTATCCCTTCTATGCTGAGCCTTAAGTCCATATTCATTGTGGCATTGGAGGCTTGGTAGCACCTCTTCCTAAGCGATTTGTTTTGTCTATAATTATCAGTCTTTTACATTACTTAGTTTGAGTATCAGTGTAGTTTTCATAAAATATAAATGGGAATGTTGTTGTGAAATGTGCACAGTTAATTGCTATCTAAGAAGTGTTACAAAAGAACCCAAAGACACTTGAATGTGAGTCCTAGGATCAAGTGCTCCATAGTGTGTAACTGGCATCTTTGCCATTTTGGCTCGGAAATCCAAATTTCTAGCACAGTGAAGCATCATTTAGCGTTTTGTACACACATATGAAACTACAGTGAGCGCGTTGTCATGCACTATTATTCAAACTAAAATGTGCTTTTTAATGTGCTGAATGCTTAATGAAACACGACGTTCATACTGCATGCCTTGCTACTGAGTTAAGGGGAAAATGCAGTGAGTTCATATCTACCTGAAGTTCATTCATTTCGTCTAGCGGTAATTTTGTTGGTATGGATTGCGACATGGAATGTAAGGGGTGCAAATGATGAAGTGAAAGAGAGAGAGATTGTCCGTGTGCTTGAGGGTGCAAAAGTGGATATATGTGGATTAACTGAAACTAAGTGGAGAGGTGAGAGTGTGAAAGAATGGGAGAATGGATGGTGTGTATGCACCAGAGTGGGTGAGAATGAGAGAGCAAAAGAAGGAGCATGTACTGTTGTGAGCAAGAGCTGGAAGGAGAATATAAGAGAGTAAGGATCAGTTGGCTTAAGGATTGTGTGGGTAAAGTTGAAAGTTGGACTGCAGTTGTGGGCAATTGTGTGTGTATGCACCAACGCAAGGTCGCGCAGGGAGAGTGAAAGAAGAGTTCTGGACAAGTGTGGAAGCGTGCATGGAAAAGTTTGAAAGGAATGAGAGAGTGTTTTTGATTGGAGATATGAATGAAAAAGTAGGGAATGTGAAGATGGATGGAGTAGTTGATGAGCGGGATGTCCCTGCAGAAGTGGATGAGAATGACAGTACTCTAGTGGACATTCGTGCTGGGAGGGAATTGGTGATAGCCAGTACCCTCTTCAGACACAAAATGATCAGCAGGTGTACGTGGTGAGTGATGAGGAGGGTGGGCAGTGTACTAAATGAATGGAAGGCAATGATTTATTGTATTGTATGGATAATAGAATGAGAAGGTCTGTAATAGATGCAAGAGCATATATAGATTGGGGGAGTGGACACTCTGACCACCACTTGGTAGTGGTGGAAGTCAAGGTTGAAATGAAGTGGAGGAGTAGAAGGGAAGGACACAAGGAAGTAGTTCATACAAGGAGGGTAGAAATGTTGCAAGAGGATGGAAAAAAGGCAGAATATGAGAGAGAAGTGGAGGAGCGATTGGGTAGATATGATTTGAAGCAGATGGGGGACATGGAAGGTGTGTGGAAGATATTCACAGAAGAAATCTGTGCAGCATGTGAGGTGGTGTGTGGGATAAAGAGAAGATGAAAGGGGGTGCAAGGAACAGCATGGTGGAATGAAGAGGTGAGACAGGCCGTGGCACAATAGAAGAAAGCTTGTAGTGAATGGAATGGATGAGAAATAGGGAGGTATGGAGGAAGTTGAGAGACGGAAGAGAGAGTTATATGTAGAGAGGAAGAGAGAGGTGAAAAGATTAGTAAGAAAGAGTAAGAGGAGAGTGGATGAGGAATTTGGAAGGAATTTGAGTGTAAAGTGGAGGGAATGTGAGAAAATGTTCTGGATAAAGATAAAAAGAGTTAGACAGGGTGTTGAAGAAATTGGTCAGCGACTGAAAGATAAAAATGGTAGATTGCTAGTGGAGAAGGGAGATGTGAGCAGATGGAGAGAACACTTTAAGGAATTGTTGAACATAGAGAATGAAAGTAATGCAAGTATAAGTGGCTGGGGGATGGCTGGGAGAAGGAGGGATGTGAGAAGAGAGGAAGGAATAAGTAGGATTGAAGTTGTGGAAGCAATGAAGTCAAAATGAGGAAAGCCCCAGGAATTGATGGAGTGAGTGGTGAAATGCTGAAGGATGGGGGAGAGATAGCAGTATTGTAGAATGGATGTGGAAGATGTGCAGATTGGTCTGGGAAGAAGGTAAAGTCCCAGAGGATTGGAAGTCAGGTATAATTATTCCCCTGCACAAAGGAGAAGGGGAAAAAGAGGTGTGTGGTAATCATATGGGCATTCGTCGTCTTAGTATAATAGGAAAAGTATATGGTAGGATATTTATTGACAAAGCTAGGGAAATAACAGAGGAATTAGTTGGAGAAGAACAGGGAGGTTTTAGGAAGGAAAGAGGTTGTTTATATCAGATATTCATTCTTAGGTCTTTTGTGGAAAAGCTTTTAGGGAAGGAAAAGAAGTTGTATGCGTCCTCCATGGATTTGGAGAAAGCACACGATTGGGTGGATAGACAAGGATTGTGGAAAATATTAAGATTATATGGAGTGAATGGGAAGTTACTGAATGCCGTGAAGAGTTTGTACAGTAAAATTCCTATTATTCGGCAGCTGATTATTTGGTAGATCCGATATTTCAGCAGTTTTGAGAAATAGTCCCATCTACAAAAGTCTTTGATTGTTCGGCAGATGTCTGGAATCAGTTTGGCAGTCCAGGGAGTGTTATCTGTGACTTGTAGGCCTACTGTTTCATTACACTTGTATATGTTCACTAGTTTCTATATTTTTCAGATTCAGGTATAATACTGTACTGTCGTGATTACAATATTGCACAGTATCAGACAGTACAGTAACCACCCCCCCAAATTAGTGACGTTTATGTTCCAAGCCCCCTTGCTAATTCTTGATATCCGCTAATTCTTGAGGCATTGCTGAAATGACATTTACTGCCATAATTGCATAGCCCGTGAACCACTGATTCTGTAATGCATTACCCAAAAATAAATGTTGCTTATTAAATCTGTTTCCCCATAGCTGTATGGCTGTGACAACTCTTGTACTTTGATTCCTCAGCATAATGGTGGAAGGGACTGTCCTAAGTGTTTCATTAAACCTAACCTAACCGAGTTTAACTGTACCTAATAATTTAACCAAACTTATCCAAACCTAAAGTCAGAAAAATACATAAAATTAACTGGAGGAGTATGAATTGGTAAGGTCTTTCTGATGAAAGTTAAACATACATTAAGCCCTCATTCTTTTGTTTGTTTTTGTGTTTATATGTGAGAGTATTGATGCAAACAGTAATGTATTCCATTAGCCCCCTAATAACCCCTGAGATTGAACAACTCTTTACGGTACTGGTGTCAGTGACCTCGAATCAGTGTGAGCCTTGAAAAAACTGTGAACAATTATGGGAAGGGAATGAAGGTCACTGGTATGTTTACACAACTCTACGCTATGATCTCAAGCAGTCAGGCGGTCGCTTAATCTCAGATGTTTTCGTCCATTTGGTAAATGCACCATAACTTTATGAATTCTTCCATGAATCATAGTGAATCATAGCCTGGGTTTAGGAAGCTAAATAACACATTGCTAGGTGCGGCCAGACGATTCTCTTCACATCTTTAAGAAAAATAAATTGATTTCAGAAGAATGGAAGAAACTGTATGTACTCAAAGATGGATTAAATTTCTTCCATTTAATTTTCGTAAAGATGTGAAGAGAATCGTCTGGCCCACCTAACAATGTTTTTTAGCTTCCGAAACCCATGCTATGACTTCGCTATGATTCATGGAAGAATTGATAAAATTACGATGCATTTACCAAATGGGAGAAAACATCTGAGATTAAGCAACCGTCTGACTGCTTGGAATGGTAACATAGAGTCGTGTAAACATACCAGTGACTTTTGTTCTCTTCCCAGAATTGTTCATAGTTTTTTCATAGCCCACACTAACTCGACGTCACTGACATCGGTACTGTAAAGGGTTGTTCAATGCCTGGGGTTATTAAAGGGTTAATGGAATACATTATTGTTTGCATTGATACCCTCCCTTTCACGTATAAACACAGAAATGAACAAAAGAATGAGCACTAAAATTACGTTTAACTTTCATCCGAAAGACTTTACCAATTCATACTCCTCCAGTCTATTTCATGTATTTTTCCGACTATTTTATTTTGTGTTTGGAGAGAGTACTGTATACAGTATTGACTCCAAACACATTTGTAATAATATAAGTAGTGATGACAGTGTTCACCAATACAAATGATGTTCTGAGTGGGTAGGTAATATTCCGTATCATTTCGGCCATCCAGGAAGTGTTATCTGTGACTTGTAGGCCTACAGTGTCATTACACTTGTATATGTTCACATGTTCACTGATTTATATATATTTCAGATTCAGGTATAGAACTGTATCAATTACGGTATTGTACAGTATACAGTACTCTCTCCAGACACAATTGTAATACCATAAGTGGTGATGACAGTGTTCACCAATACATTTAAGGTACTGAGTGGATAGTTTTTTTTTATTATTCGGCAAATCCAGTTTCTCGGCGTCAGCCCGGTCCCATAGATGCCGAATAATAGGACTTTTACTGTATGAGGGTGTTAAGGCTGCGGTGCGTGTGGACAGTGAACTGAGTGAATTTTTCTATTTGAAGGTTAGATTGAAGTGGGGATGTGTCATGTCTCCATGGTTGTTCAATCTGTATATGGATGGGGTTATAAAAGAGTTACCAGTACAAGGTAGGGCAGTGGATTTTGGAGCATCCCTAATGAGAGAGGGCAGTGTTTGGAAACGCCCTGTATTGTTGTTTGCAGATGATACTGTGTTAAGTGAAGAGAAAGAGGAGTTTCATGGCTTGGTGGATGAGTTTGGGAGGGTGTGTAAGAAACGGAATCTAAAGGTGAATGTGGGAAAGAGTAAAGTTAGGGTCTTCGAGAGAAATGAATTCACTGAATGTACAGTGAGGTTAGATGAGGAGGAATTGGAAAATGTGAATGCACTTAAGTACCTGTACTTGGGTAGTGTGATGAGTAAGGATGGAAGTTTAGAGGGTGAAGTGCCTGAAAGTGTACAACAAGGAAGAAAGGTTGCAGGTTCTTTGAAGGCAGTGATAAGAAACAGGGAAGTGAGCATGGAAGTGAAAAAGTTACTGCATGACTACTATGATACCAGCTTTAATGTATGGAAGTGAAGCTTGGACCTTGTTGGAGGGACAGAAATCATGAGTGAGGACAGTGGAAATGAGTTATTTGAGAGGAGCATGTGGAGTCACATGGAGAGAGAGACTGACAGATGAGGAAGTGATGGTGCATTGTCATGTGGATGTGGATGTGATAGGAAGCATTAGGAGAAACACACTCAAGTGGTTTGGCCATGTGGAGAGGATGGAGAGTGAGAGACTGATTAGGAGAGTGTATGTGAGTGAGGTGGAGAGGGGGGAGAGGGAGGCAGATGCCAAGGATGAGGTGGAGGGATGGAGTGGAGAGGTATGTGAGAGAGGGGGGTGTTAGCTTGGAGCCGGGCAGTTAAATGACGGGGGGCAGGGCAACGTGGAAGCAGTTTGTTTGTGGCCACCCCTTACAGAATTAAGGTGCCTGGCAATAGGTAGATAGATAGAAGTGATTAGTATTAGTGTGAGTCCTGTATTATGAGTGTATTGTCCCAGATGTCTGGCCAAAGAATATGATTATAAATGTGTGTTGGGAAAAGGGTGATGCCATGGAAAGAGGAAATTAGAGAGGCGTAAAACTTTTGAACCGGACAGTGAAGGTAATGGAGAGAATTGTAGAAGGAATTATTACAGAAAGAGTAAAAATTGATGAGATGCAATTTGGATTTATGCTGGGCAAGGGGACCACTGATGCCATATTCATTGTTCGACAGCTTCAGGAAAAATACAGGATGTCCCATAAGTCCAGCATCATAGGGATTAAGGTACATTTCTTAATGCACAGTGGGGTCATTTTGAACAGAGTCTATAAAATTTCCTATGGTGCTTGACTTATATGACACCCTGTATATAGGAGAAAAAGAGACCTGTACTTTGTTTTTGTTGTTTTGGAGAAGGCCTTTGACAGAGTCCTTAGGGGGATGGTGAAGTGGCTGGTTAGAGTAGTTACAGCTGTGCACATGTATGTGGGTGCCCGCACCCTGGTAATAGAGTGAATAGAGATTTGAGTGATGATTTCTGTGAATGTTGGTGTGCATCAGGGGTAAGTCTCGAGCCCCGTACTGTTTATCATGATGCTTGAAGTCCTCTCACATGACTTAAGAGATGGTAGATGTTGTGTGCCGATGACGTGGTGTCGACTGCAGAGAATGGGAGAGAGACAGAGGAAGGGTTTAGGAAGTGGAGCAATGGTATGGGGAACATTTGCTTGAGTGAAAATGCAGATAAAATGAAAGAAAAGCATTTGGGAGCTGAAAGCTAATTGCCCTCTTGAATATGCTGTTGGCCAAGTTCCAAGCTACACTTACAAACCAAACGTGAAGAAAGTGAGCAAAACTCTATGGAATTCAGTCACCCTATTTCACAAAAAGTCAGTCCATGTTATAGTAGCCGCAGCGAGAAATGAACGCTGTGGTGGGGCAGGCGGGATGACCTGGGATTCCCCCATTGTTGCCATATCCACATGTCACCGACCATAGAGGTAGGATGTCACCGACCATCGGCCACCGCTGCAGCCCCGCTCCATGATCCTTACCCTGTGTCTCTGGCTTTCTCTTTCTCTCTCGGTTTCTATATAAACTGGTGTATTTCCGAAACTAATTATGAAATTATTATGACTTTTGTTCCACACCACCACTGAGGTAAAAATCAAGGAGAGTTTTCTGTATAAAGGTTTCCCCCCCCTTGTCTGAGGGCAGGTCAGTTCTGGCGAGTGTATAATTATAGGTCAGGCGGAGGTATCGGCAAGGCCGCACTCCCCCGCTCATATGCCACATTTAGGAGGGGGGGGGAAACCTTTATACAGAAAACTCTCCTTGATTTTTACCTCAGTGGTGGTGTGGAACAAAAGTCATAATAATTTCATAATTAGTTTCGGAAATACACCAGTTTATATAGAAACCGAGAGAGAAAGAGAAAGCCAGAGACACAGGGTAAGGATCATGGAGCGGGGCTGCAGCGGTGGCCGATGGTCGGTGACATCCTACCTCTATGGTCGGTGACATGTGGATATGGCAACAATGGGGGAATCCCAGGTCATCCCGCCTGCCCCACCACAGCGTTCATTTCTCGCTGCGGCTACTATAAGAGAAGCTATTTGACCCTTGGCTGCCATTTTGGCGACCTTGACCTTAACCTCAAGTGCCCATTTTTGAACTTGCCCAATATTTTGGTCATACCTTGATACCCTGAAGGTTTCATGTTGATAGCTCAAGCTGTTCCTACGATATAATGGTGCTAAAGGCAGGCGATAAAAACTAGTTGACCTTTGGCAGCCATTTTGGTGACCTTAACCTTGACCCCAAGTGCCCATTTTCAAACTCGTCCAAGATTTTGGCCATATCTTGATACCATGAAGGTTTCATGTTGATAGCTCAAGCCATTCATGAGATAAGGGCATACCCTGGTTTAATGATGCAATTGGCTAAGCAAAACCCATCATTAGGCGGGGTATCGTGTCTCGGGGTAGATATAACATGTATAGGAATGCATTTTTGAGCCTTGGGTTTCTCCCCCAAATAAGTCCTAAACCCACCCAGATGAGTCCCCCCAAAAAGTTTAAAGCCAATCTAAATGGCCTAACAGCTGTAAAAGTAGCTAACTTAAGCCTAAAACCAGTGCCCATTTTGCTTGTACCCAATCAGAATAACTGGAGAATGTGATTTCCAACTCCTATTCAAACTCAGTAGAGAAACAGTAGCATTGTATACAGTCCCCCTGTCAAATGGTCCTGGGACAATTAAATAAACATATGTTATGCATAATAATAATGTATGAATGACGCAGAATCATCCAACGTGCGAATTGTTGTGATGGAGAATTGTTGATGTTTTGACGGGGAACTCTCTTGACGGGGAATGTGATCAATGATGCAGTTGGGATAGCCTGTTCAAACGCCCCTCTTGAACTGTCCTTAAAGCTCTTGAGCGAGATTTTCATGTCACAGCCAGAATTTATGTGCACCATTTTACGTGAAAGGATTTAGAAACTGGGAACAAGATACAGAGGATGTAGGAAGAGTAGTCCTGTATAAAACAGAAGGACTTAACGTCAGGCCCATCTGGGTTAAATTTACGAATGAAAAAGTGGCAAAAGAAGTGTTGGGAGCAACACAAAGGCTGAGTGCTGCTGAGAATCTGAAAAAGTAATGGCAAGAAAAGATCTTAACTCCATTGAAAGAACTGAGCTGAAAATATTGCTGGAAGAGGATAAAAACAAAAATGAGGAAAGAAGAGGTACAAAGAGGTGTTTTTTTGGAGAATGAAGGACATGAAACTCAAAAAGTGGTATAAAGAAAGACTAAAGAGAAAAGTACAGAATGATTTAATGGGCCTAGGTAAAATTAGAGCAAATAAGAAAGTGATTAAGAAGAATCATGCTCATAAGATAAGGGTGATGTGCACAAACGGGGATGGATTGATAACGAAGAAATTAGAACTTGGTGACTATATTAGGGAAAAGAAGCCAGAAGTGGTATGTCTAGCTGAGACCAAATTTGAGAGTGAATTTGATGCAAATGTGCTTGGTTGGCAAGATTATGTGTGGAGGAAAGACAGAGAAGGAAAGTATAGAGGAGGAATGATGATTATGCTTGATAAAAAGGTAAATGCAAAAAGGGTACAATCAGAAAATATGAAAGTGGAAATGCTGGGAGTGGAAATAGTAGAAGAACATTGAGAAAAGTTAGATATAGTAGTGATGTACATGCCACCACAGGCCAGAGCATGGAATAGGTATGAGTGTGAACAGTTAATGGGTGAGTCTTTGGATTTGCTAAGGAAGATAATTGAGTGGAGAAATAGATTGCTGCTAGTGGATGATTTTAATTGTAGAGAGATTGATTGGGAAGTAATTGATGCAGGGAACAATGTGGAAGCCTGGGGGTATAGACTGATGGAGCTGATAATGAAAAATATGTTAATACATTTGGTTAAGGAAAATACAAGAATTAAGGGAGAGGATGCACCATCAAGATTTGATTTGATTTTTACAAGAAACTGTAATGATATACTGAAATTACAGTATCATTGTCCCCTAGGAAGGCGACCACCTGGTTATGGAGATGGAGGTATTGGTTGGGGACACGGGAGAAAGAGAAGAGATCATCTACAAAATAAATATAACAGTGGGAAAGCAAATTTTGATTCCTTAAGACATTATTCCAGAAAGATGGACTGGAGAAAAATGGAGAGGTAGAAAAATATCCAGGAGAAATATAATTTCATTAAGAAAATGTGTGAAGAGGGAGTCAGAAAACATGTTCCTAAAGTTGCTGCAAAAAAGGAAGACAGAAAAAAAGATTGGTTTGATAAAGATGTAGGGAGGCACTAGAAATTAGGAATAGAGCATTGGATAAAGTAAGAAAAAGATATACTGAAAAATCTTGGAAAGAGTACAAGAAAGTAAGAAATGAATATGTAAAAGTAAGAAGGGAGGAGGAACAAAAATATGAGAAGGATATTGTTAATAAAAGCAAGAAAGAGCCCAATCTGCTCTGCAGGGTTCTTAATAGTAAAATGAGAAAAAAAGAAGAGCATAGTGAGATTGAGAGATGGTGAGGTAATATATGAAAAAGAAGAGGATTGCAGTCAGTATTTTTAACAGAAGAGGAATTCCTGGAACCTGTAACAGAGATGCAGTCCCTGAAATTGGAAACAATAGTAGTTGAGAGAAATGAGATACTTCAGTTAATGAAGGATACTGATGTGAGAAAGTAGCTGGTTGGATCTTTAAAGAATGTGCAGACCAGTTAGTGAGGACTGTTGTCAATGATACTATAAGGTTTTCCATAGAAAGTGGGGAGCTGCCTACTGAATTGAAGGGAGCAAATATAGTTCCTATTTATAAAAGTGATGACAGGGAAGAGCTGCATGTTTATAGACCGGTCTCCCTTAGTAGTATAGTCCGCAAACTATGTGAAAATGCCATTAGAAAAAGATGGATAAAATTCCTTGAAGGGCATATGGTAATAATGTCCAAGCAATGTGGAATTAGAGAAGGGTCGCCTTGTGTTACAAACTTGTTGAGCTTCTATAGTACACAGATAGACATTGTTCAAGAAGGGAAAGGATGGGTTGGTTGTATTTACCTGGATTTAAAGAAGGCTTTTGATAGAGTGCCACATAGGAGATTATTATTGAAATTGAAAACCTGTGGGGGTGTACATGGAAAATTGTTGAAATGGATGGAAAAATATTTGATAGGAAGACAAATGAGAATCATAATAAGAGACAAGTTTTCCCAGTGGAGAAAGGTAACTAGTGGAGTGTTTCACAGTTTGGTGTTGGCCCCAATCATGTTCTTGATATATATAAATGACATGCCTGAAGGTTGAGTACTGTACTTATATGAGTTTATTTGCTGATGATGCAAAAATTATGAAATATGTTAGAGGAGTAAATCGTTGTAAGGAATTGCAAAAAGATCTAAATAAACTCTACAAGTGGAGTCAGATGTGGTGAATGGAATTCAATACTAATAAATGTCATGTATTGGAAATAGGAGTTAGTGATAAGAGACCAAGGTACAGGCAAACCCCAATTTATGATACCCCTAGTTATGATACCCTGGATTAGGTGTGAGGGTGGAAATACCACGCTACCCTGCCTGTCGCAGGCTTACACCCAGTTTTGCAATGGGTGTTGATTTTTGATTACCGATATTGATGATATTTTAGACGTAAATTATGTGTTTAGGTTGATTCATAAACTGTTTTTAGATTATTGTTTTAGTCACAGGTGGAGTGAACACTGTCATTTGGGGTACGGATTCTCACCCATCAGATGAAGGACAAAACGGTGGACAGCTAGGTGACTCAACAAAGACTATTTCTTGCTTGACCATTGAACTGTCATCTAACCAATCGTGGAATACATAACAATAATTTTAAATAAATACTAATAATTATGAAAGCCTTAGAGAGTACATATTTCATTCTTTGATGAAAACTGTGTGACATCGATAAATCGCGTTTTTACATTCGGGCTGTTCAAGGAAAAACACTTCAAAAATACAAAGGAATTTCTAAGTAAATGTTGGAAAATAAGAGATAAGAAAATAAAGGAGCTCAGCAACCAGAACAGTAACAAAAACAACATAAAGAGGGGCCGTTGTTAAGTCTGTCCCGATCATATCATCGTTTGATAAATCGTGTTTATATTCGGGTTATCCAAAGGAAAACGCTTTGAAAATACAAAAGAATTTCTTAATAAATGATGGAAAATAAGAGAGAAGAAATTAAAGTAGCTCAGCAACTTGGAACTGTAACAAAAACAACATAAAGAGGGACCGTTGAAAAGGCTATCTCGATCGCATCGTTGGTCGCAGAATCAAGAGGATTCATCAAAGCTTCGACGATTCTCCATCACAACAGTTCGCACCTTAGACGATTCTGTGTCATTCATACACTATTATTATGCAAAACAGATGTTTATTTAATTGTCCCGGAACTGTCTGATGGTGGGATTGTATACAATGCTGCTGCTTCTTCTCTACCAAGTTTGAATATGAGTCAGAGATTGCATTCTCCAATGACCTTGACTGGGTACAAGCGAGACAGGCACTGGTTTTAGGCTTAGGTTAGCTTCTTTTACAGCTGTTAGGTCATTTAGATTGGCTTTAAACTTTTTTGGGGACTCATTTGGGTGGGTTTAGGAGTTGGCTGGGGGGTAACCCAAGGCTTAGAAATGCATCCCTATACTTTACATGTTAAATCTACCCTGATTTACCGTACGCTGCCTAGCGATGGGTTTTTACTTAACCAATTGCATCTTTAAACCATGGTATGCTTACATGTGTGCAAGATGGGAGATGAAATAATAAGGAAGGCAAGAGAAGAAAAGGACCTTGGTGTGACTGTTGCCAGAGGAACATATGAACAGGAGTACCTGAGGAACTTACAGGCTACTGACCAACATGAGAGTGGCACTTAATTGTATATGGATGAAGAGATGCTGAGAGAGTTAATAGTGACCATGATAAGACCAAGACTGGAATATGTAACAGTGATATGGTCACCACACTTGAAAAAACGTACTACTAAACTAGAAGGAATAAAAAGGATAGCTACAAAATTGACACCAGGCTTGAGGAGTTGTCTGATGAGGTGAGATTAGAAAAGCTGAAATTACCAGCCCAGAGAGAGAAAAGGTAAAGGGGAGATTTGAATGCATTGTTAAAAGGAGTAAGAGGAATAAAATATATGGACAGAGAGGACCTCTTTCTGAAAGATGATGGAAGAACAAGAGGACATGTATTCAAGCTGAAGAACTGTTGATGTCTCAGTGTTGTAAAGAAATTTCCAAACAGACCTATAGACAATTGGAATAATTTGGAGGGAGAGGTGGTGCGAGCAGAGGTCATCCATGTGTTAAAACCTTTATTGGATAATAAATATATGTAGGAAAGAGATGTGACAACATGAGCTTAGCTGAAATCCTGTATACCGTAATACAATTAGGTAAATATAATTAGATAAAAATACACACACACACACACACACACACACACACACACACACACACACACACACACACACACACACACACACATGCCTGTAAAGACTTTAACTTTTAACTGAAAACTAGTCATGTGGACATCCCTAGACTTGTATTTAATCAGTTTACTTTGTTATAAAAGAAGTTTCAAAGTTGAGTATTTTTTTCCCCTCTCAAATGTAGATCACTTACATCAAGAAGTACAGAAGTTTCCATGCAAGGATACTAAAAATATGAGAAGCACACATTTCAGTTTTTGCCAAGACCCATCTCACCCTTGTACTGTAACTTATCTCATTAACTTCCCTCCTCCTCAACTCAGTATTTCACTTTATAAACACATTCATAAATAAATAGCCACCACAGACATGCAAAGCCTTTAACCAAATGGCATCCTTTGTGAACCACCACCAGACATCCTTCCCTCGGAAAATATCCTATCCAGAGAGACACAAGTAGCAAGACTGCAGTGTGGTCACCACCCTTCCAACACAAAATGTAACCCATAGACAGTCCACTTAGCCCACAGTGCAATGCAGTCCCCTCACACCTATGTATCTGTCTATCTATTGCCAGACGCCTGAATCCTGTAAGGGGTGACCACAAATAAATCTCCTCCATGTTGCCCTGTCCAATGCTATTTCGCTGCCCTGTGCCCAGCTCACTCCACCCTTTCTCAAACACCTCTCCACTCCATCCCTCCATCTGATCCTCGGCCTCCTCCTCCCTCTCCGCCCTTCCACCTCACTCACTCAGTCTCTCACTCTCCATCCGCTCCACTTGGCCAAACCACCTCAGTGTATTTCTCCTAATGCTTTCTATCATGTCCGCATCCAAACGACAATGCTCCTTCACTTCCCATTTGTCAGTCTCTCTCTCTGTGTAACTCCATATGCTCCTTTCATATAATTCATTTCCACTGCTCTCACTTTTGACTTGTGTCCTTCCAACAAGGTCCAAGCTTCACTTCCATATGTTAGGGTTGGTATCTTAGTACTGTACTGTCCTGCAGCGACTTTTACTTCCACAATCACTTCCCCGTTCCATATCACAGCTTTCAAAGAACCAACAACCTTTCTTCCCTGTTGTACCCTTTCAAGCATTTCACCCTCTAAACTTCCATCCTTACTCATCACAGTGCCCAAGTACTTAAATG
Organism: Coenobita brevimanus; assembly: GCF_032717465.1. NCBI lineage: Eukaryota > Metazoa > Arthropoda > Malacostraca > Decapoda > Coenobitidae > Coenobita > Coenobita brevimanus. The sequence goes on from NC_137012.1 coordinate 25,152,561, forward strand.
CATTCACAGTTTCCAATTCCTCCTCATCCAGCCACAACACATTTATTCCCTTATTGGACCACACTATCACAACACAGACAATCCTTCATTATAACCTCAACAAAAGACCTCTCGGAGCGACTGACTGAAGTTGCTCCCTGCAGTTTGCTGGTTTCTCGCCCAGAGGAGCCAGGGTTTATAATAACTACAACAATATTCTCTCCCTCTCTGCATTCCTAGGGTCATGTTCACAGTCGTCCCCAACAGCCGACATAGTTCCAAACACACATTGTGGTTGGTTACCCCCAAGTAGCCTTCCAAAGTCTTCATATGGAGGCTTCGTTGAGGTTGTTTCCAACAGTTACTGTATGGGAACATTTTAAGGGGAGGGTAGGAGCTCCCCAACACATGGACCCAAATCATCTGAAATAAAAGAATCTAATGGATAGTTTTATCAGCGATTTGGAATCAGATACGTAATTTAATAATGTCTGAGATAATTGTACATCCCATAAAGAAAACACTTCACTTTTATACAGTTTCAACCCCTAAAGACTGCATTTTTTTGAAGCTATGTTCCACCATAGCCACAATTCAGGGTCAGTTTTTCAGCTTTTACCAAGGTAAAATTTTTTCTTACAAATATGAAGAGTTTGAATTTACACACCTGAAAATGCCAATCTCAGTCCCCTAGGCATAATGGTTGCCGCAAAACGGCCCATCAAAGATTTTAAAAGTCTCCCCTCGTGGTAAGAGAGAAAGGAAACGGGAAAAAATTAGTGGGAACCTAATTTTTGCTGAAGAACTTTATCGAAATAAATGAAATCAGTGTAAAATGTTTCTGTTGATGATGCTAGGTGTAGGTGTCAGCATGAGAGTAAAAAAATAAAATAAATAGAAAATAGAAAAATAAATAAGAAAAGATTCTGAACTCAAAAACTTCGGCAAAAGCCTAATTTTTGCTACAGAACCTTGCCAAAATCAATAAAATCAGTGTAAAATATGTTTCTATTGATGAAACTAGGCATAAGTCAGTATGAGTAAAAAAAAAAATAAAAAAAAATGGTGAGAGTAGATAGACATGAGCAGATCATGGCAGGGAAATTACTGCTTCATATTTGGGACAATGGATCGGGAGGGAGGAAGGTGGAGGTGGGGCGGGGAGTCTCTGGTGGGGGTGAGGGGGGTTGAGACACACCCCCAGTGTGGGGAAGGTGGTGTGGAGGGTATTATGACGGAAGGAGACACACACTGATCGATCATAGCAGGGAAGTTGCCGCATCATTCAATATAAAGGGGGGTGGAGGGGGAGGGTGGCTTGGGGGGGAGCGGGCATGAAACACCCCCCCATATGATATGGATGTGGTATTGGTGAGTAGTTTGAGTAGGAGGGGACAGAGCTGGTTGTATCCAATCAGCCAGAGGGAGGTGGAAAAGTGGCTGGGGGGGGGGGATCTCCCCACAGACCTGGTGAGGGGGTAGGATCTTTCTTCCCACCACCTCATCCCCTAGTTTTGATTGGGTAGGAGCCATTTACATCATAAAAGGAGCTGGCTTAATGCTTAGCAGTTTTTGACAGACCTACGATCATCAGTCATAGGACTGTATGTGGCAAACTTGCAAACTGACGATTGTCAGTCTTAGTACTTTAGGGGTTAAGAAAATATAATTTACCTGAATACGAGGCAGCTTGTTGCAGTTTATTTCGCAGTTTGTAGGAGGTTCCACAACAAACAGACCTGAAAGACATAAAAGAATCATTGTCTCGTGCATATTTTCATCAAAATTTTATTGTCAGATGCCTGATATAATATTGCTGATTTAACTAACACACTCGATATAGAAATACCCCATGTTCATATACAGTACTAAAACTATACGCTTTAATAAACTACATCACTCGTTAGTCATTAGTACTATAGATATTTGTTACTTTGTAGTTAATTTTACTTATACCTTTCCTATAACACCCAGTCTTCTCCACAATTCAACTTATTTCCAGTGTTTGAAGTAGGCACTTGGTGAGGTTGCCATTAGCTACCTCCTTCATTCTGATGGTGTTTCTTGTTCTTGCTGAAATACAGGCATACTCTGGTTTAACAATGTAATTGATTAGGTAAACCTCCATCTTTAGGCAGGGTATCATATATCATGGTACTTTTAACATGTAAAATAATGTGGATTGTTTACCAGCCTTGGGTTTCCCCCCAAAGCCCAAAACCCACCCAAATGAGCACAAAAACAAGTCTAAAGCCAATCTAAATGGCCCAATAGCTGTCAAGGAAGCTAACCTAAGCCTAGCACCTGTAATAACTCACTAAAACCAACAAAATCTGAAGAAGTTCAAATTTAAGTCTAGAGAAAATCAAGCTTAGTAAACTGTATCCCAAAATGTCAATGTTCACCCCACCTATGGCTAAAATACATTAATCTAAGTCAAAAGTGTTTGTAAATCAACCTAAACACACAATTTTAGTCTAAAATATCAAAATCGGTAAAAAAAATCAAAGCCCTTCGTTAAACTGGGGTTTGGCCATCATTAGGTGGGGTATGGCAGTATTTCTACCCCCATTGTTAAGCCAGGGTATCGCATCTAGGAGTATCGCATATCAAAGTATTACTGTACTGCTCTATTTTCTGACCACAGGGCCGCCAGGGAAAAGTGGAGGTGGAAACGGAGAAACCAGTCGTAAGTTAACTGTTTACCATTTATGCTTCCACTTTGAGATGATTGCATATTGAAGAATTTCATGTGTTTGTTTTTATTCTCATTTTTGTTTTTGTTGTGATGCAGCAACGTACTTTACCTCAGTTATTTAGACAACATGGCAGAGTGACCTTTTCTGTATTGGACATCAGAATATCTTTCATTGTTCGACATCTCTGAAAGCTTATAATAATTTTTATTCAGTGTTGATGAATTTTGGAAAAGCTCATTATCTGCTGATACATCACTATATTAACCTGAGAAGAAGAAGAAGAAAAAAAAAAAAAAAAAAAAAACTAACCATAGACAGCATGAGTCCAACACACAAAGTGCATAATATTGGAGATGTATTCCTTCCTATGGGGTTGAGTGAATGTAAGTGTGGTCCGTGCCACTTGGTGCAATTGTCATGTTTTCCCCAGCCTGTTTTGGGATTGTACCCATGCCAATATTAATGGGAAATTGAGTTAGGATGAGGATGGTGATTAAGATAGAGCACAGTTATTTTAGAGTAGCAGAAGAAAAAAGAAAAATCCTGTAGGGTAAATGGGGTAATTTTGCCATGAACGGTGGTTTTTGCTAAGTACAAACCATCACAAGTGGAATATTGACATTTTTATTGCTTTATCTGAACATTCAGCCATTCTGCTAAAGATACCTATAATCGTTTTTGTCAAGGAAAAAAAAAATTGGCCCACACAATAATAATAAAAAAAAAAAAGTCACAGCAAAATTACCCCACCCGACAGGGTGATTTTACTGCAACCTATTTAAAATATATATATATATATATATATGTTTAAGATCCAGTCCTGTTATATTTTTCACATGGTTAACATATGCTGTACATAAGACGGTTTTTACAGTAAGTGAAAAAATATGGAGAATGTGAGTGCATTCAAGTACTTGGGGAGTGTGATGAGTAAGGATGAAAGTTTTGGAGATGAAGTGCTTGAAAGGGTACTGTAGGGAAGGAAGGTTTTGGTTCACTGAAAGCAGTGATGAGAAATAGGGAGGTGAGTATGGAATTTTAGAAGTCACTGCATGATAGTTTTGTGATCCCTACCCTGACATATGGAAGTGAGGCGTGGACCTTGCTAGAGGGTAACAAGTCAAGAGTGAGAGTAGTGGAAATGAGTGACCTGAGAGGAGCATGTGAAGTGACATGGAGGGACAAGTTGACGAATGAAGAAATGAACGAATGTTGTGGGATGGATGTGGATGTGATTGAGAAACTTAGGAGAAATACACTGAGGTGGTTTGGACTTGTGAAGAGAATGGAGAATGAAAGACTGACTAAGGGGTTGTATGTAGGTGAAGTGGAGGGAGGGAGAGGGAGAGGGAGACCGAGGATGAGGTGGAGGGATGGAGTTGAGAGGTATATGAGGGAGAGGGGGACTGAGTTGGGGGGAGGGCAGTCAAATGGTAGGTGACAGAGCGACTTGGAGGCATTTTGTCTGCGGCCACCCTTTGCGGGATGAAGGCCTCGGGTTATAGATAGATAGATAAAAAAAGTAAAAGGTGAGAGAGAGAGAGGGGGGGGGGCAGTAAATGTCCAGTAAAGACACTACAGATCAAGCTCTCTAGTAATCCAGCAATTTAGTATTGACTTGTACCTTGTTACCATTCCCATCCTCTCTGAATATCCCATGCAAAAAAGGAGTGGACAAAGCTAGTAATGGGACTAGGAAAAGGGGTAAGATAGGATGTCAGCACAATGTTGAGTAAAAATAATATTTGTGCATTTTTTATTTGTTATGTCAAGTTAGAAAAAAAAAATTATAGTGGTCCTGGTGTTATTGCAGTTCCATTATTTCATTGACTACTGTTATGCATTTTAGGGAGGGAAAGAAGGGGTATTGGTATTACTGTCAAGTTGCCAGTAATCTAGATATGACTGTTGTACAAGTGTAGTGTTCTTATCTGTACCTGCCATGTGTCAAAATAATTGGGGTTTTACTTTTGCTTATCATGTTCATTGTGCTTTTTTTGCTGTTTGTGTTTTTGTTACATGAATTTTAGTCTGTGATTTTCTAAGAGACAGGGTTTTGCTTCTTTGCCTTGATTCTCCTCCTCCCCAGATATGAATGGTATTGTTATTAAGTAAAGAGCTTTTGTTTAATTTCTCATGGCTTTGTTTTCAGTTTTGCTGAGAAGAAATTCCCATTCTGACTCCCCCCCCCTACCTCGGTTTTTACTCCTGTAGAATGTTATGGAAAGAGAAGGGTAAAGCCTACTGCACTCTTGTTGAGTACAAGTGCAGCTGGAGTGAGTTCATCTCATCATAGTTGCTGTTGGAAGAAGAATGAGCTATAACTCTCCCACTGTGTTTTATGGTTTTTAAACCTTAAGGTTTCCTAGCTGTTAAAAAAAAAAAAAAAAAAAAAAAGTAGTTTGACTAGAACCAAAATCACATATTCATTTTACTTGCTCTGACATGCTGTTTTCTGTCAACCTATTCTTGTTACAGTACTTTAGATTGTCACTATATTTTTCATTCTCTTCTAAGTTACTCATGGCACAGCTGAGGTTTCTTTTGGCTGGAAACTTTTTAGGACCAAAATGAGTTATTGTCATGGCTTGGTGGAAACGTATAAGAAAAAGGTATGTTTTATGCGTTATATTATTTTTGTGGCCCCAGGCTCATGTAGATGTGAACCCAGTGGTCCGCAAGTTGAAGTTGCCCTTTTCCTGTAACCCATCATCCTTCTTTCAGGGGATAGGGAAGGAGTTAGAGTAAAGTTTATACAACAAGGCTATATTTTGGCAACATGTGAAGATATCCTTCTCTATAAAGCTTAATAGTATGCCAGCTATAACTTAACTTTGACTCATTGAACTAGTGGCTGTTTCCTACACAAGAGTGATGAGTGTGTGGTCAGTTACCAAGCCTGTAAACTCATTTCATTCTTATAGTAGCACTGCATCTCCCATTTTGTGTTTAGTTAAAAAATTTATTGTCGTTTTTGCAACCACTTTTGTTTAGGAATATCCAGAATGGACATGGTTATGGCTAACTAGCTAGTTCAGACTACCAGTGGATGGCCAAGCACAGCCATATCTTGTGTGTTCTCACTTCATTCACTAGGTTGTCAGTTGCAGTTTTAATACTGTATTTTTTTCTTTTGAGTATTTTGAAGCTGGTGGGGGCCCATCAGGCTGCCCTGACCCTCATTGCTTGCCTTTGGGTTATTTGTAGACTGTAATCCTCTGCTAGCCTTCAGTTTACTTCATTAGCCACTTGTTCAGAGTCAGAGTGCTTGTGGTGCTTGTCCTGCCCTATCTCTCCCCTCTCTTCATTCTGCCATTAGGCTGTTTTTTTGCCAGTGCCTAGTTACATTGGACTGTACAGTATGTATATATTCATACATTGTTTACTACATGATTCAGGACCCTTGTAAAAGAGCCAGTATGGGTGATGCCCATGAGCCTGGTGAGTCGTCACTTCCCTTTCCTTCTGGATACCAAGTTACTGGAATGTATGTAACAAATATATATTAATTTTGATTACATTTAGTTTCAAAAGGCATACACCAGCACCTCAACGGTCACCAGATCAACATCCATGAGTTCAGCTATCGCGAGGTAGTCTCGGATGTCCATATAGTGAATATATATATATATATATATATATATATATATATATATATATACTGTATATATACAGTAATCCCTGTACTTTCCGGACACCCCACTTACTGAACATTGTGGACCTGGACCTTCGGAACCCAAAAATGGCCAAAAAAAGAAAAAAAATCCCCCCAAAATCTGAATTTTTTCCGACCCGCAATTTGAAATTTCCTCACGGCACCGAACAGCTGTTACATCACGGACCCTTCATCTCTTCCTTTCTCCCCCCTCCCCCCTCCCCTGTCAGGGTTGCCATTTGGTATTTTTCATTACCAAATGTGGGCCAATTTGGTAATGAAAAATTCGTTTGGTAATGAATCAGAATAATGCATTACCAAACGGATTTTTCACAGGTATGAGGATACACAGGATGGAGTTGGTGGATTGTTTGCTCTCTCAGATTAATCTGTTAGCCAACATAGCATGAAAATAATCAACATGCTGTTAGTTATAAGGAGAGTGATTACATTTATTTACGCTTGTATATATAATTAGTGAAGAATAAATGCTAGCTCTACAAATTTGGTAATCTATCTATCTATCTATTGCCATATTGCCAGACACCTCAATCCTGTTTGGGGTGGCCACAAACAAATCGCCTCCAAGTCGCCCTGTCCCCCGCCATTTCACTGCCCTGCTCCCAACTCACACCCCCCTCTCTCATATACCTCTCCACCCCATCCCTCCATCTCATCCTTGGCCTCCCCTTCCCTCTTCCTCCCTCCACCTCACTCATATACACTCTCTTCGTCAGTCTTTCACCCTCCATCCTCTCCACATGGCCAAACTGTGGACAAATCATAGTGTACATAAGGACTTCTGCATAAATGTCTAAATCCACTGTGTATGGATGGGTGCCTACTGGTATGGTGGTTGGACACACTGCATCTAAAAGACTGGAGGACATAGGCGGAAGGAAGTATAGACAGAGAAAGAGAGTTCCAGAGCTGAACTGTTGATTACATGAAGGACTAGGAATATCAGTTAACTCTTCCATTACAGAACCAGACATAAAAGGGGTGGAAGAGCTCTGCCAGAATTGTTTTTAATGCAAGGAAGAAGGAACCAAAGACCAGTTAAATTTGGCTTTGAAAATTGAGGAGTTTGGTATTGTGGCCATTGCAATTTGGCAACTCAGTTTCCCCGTCACCACCAACAGTTACTGCCTAACTTCGATTGTGAGTAGATGCTTATCGCAGTGGAAGCCACACATGCTTGTTTTTTGTGAATAATCAGTGAATAAACTGCAATACCTTGCCAGTAGACCACACGGGAATTTACAGTGTTGTGCAGTGTTAAGAAATTAGAATTTAGAGTGCAAAGGATTACCTGTGGAGTGCAAACTGGCAGTTGAAATTGGCTTGGCACAGTTAAGAACAGAATGTGCAGTGTTAAACAATTATAACTCATGGTGCAAAGAATTATATGTGGCACAACACTGGATTACTGTACGTGCTTCAAGAGCTTTTTCACCACTACCAGAGCCTTAGAGGAGGCGGCCACAGACGTGCTGTAAGTACCCTGTGCACTGCTGAGTATTTTCCATACACACTTCTAATTCCTCATTCTCTAGTTCCTTTTCATTTATTTCATGCTTTATGTCCATTATTGGTGTGAATAGGGTCTTAAATAGGTTTAAATAGATGCTATGCATATCCAGTAGGGAGTTACTTAGGTGGCTTTCAAAGTTGGGCTGGGTTAGAGTCTATAAGTACCAGTCCAGCAGGCAGGGGCCCACTTTCCGGACATGCTTCTCTCTCTCTCTCTCTCTTTCCACACACACACATACAATAGATGCTCGAGTTAACGAACTAATGCAGCCAACCTCAATTCCGTTTTCTCGAATTTTCCACTAAGTCAAGTTCCATAATCAAGGTTCAATATAAAGGAAATTTTTCCGGAATTTTGAGGAACTTTCTGCTCAGTCCTTGAAGCCAGCAGTCAGGCTGAGTTCCTGACAATGTGAACCCAAACTTAGCAAACTGTGCGAACTCTCAGTTCTGCACACAGCAGTCTGAACCCATAATTAATACCCACATTTCAATGTATTTTTATGTACATGTTAACAGTGATACATACAATACATGTACAGACTTAGTAATAAGTACACACACATATAGAATAAGGTGAGGATAGAAGTGTACCAAATACATTAATATCTCTAACTCTCAACGCATTGCAGCCATCTCCGTAAATCAAAACTTATCTAAGATCGCTGAATGGGGACAAAATAACCATGTCTCGTTTAATGCCAGTAAAACCAAATATATGCAATTTACTATTAGACATATTGCCAGATTCGTGTATTACCTTCAGTGCTGCTAATAACCCCATATCCAAAAGTATTGAAATTCTCAATGTTTCACTCAACAATGCCCTCGGCTGGACCTCTCATGTCAGATCACTTACTAAAACTGCCTCAAAGAAACTTGGATTAGTGTACAGAGTCCATAACTTCTTCATTGATGAGCAGTTAGCTATAATTTGTAAGAGCCATATGCACTCTCAGCTAGAATATTGCTCACCTGTGTGTAATGGATGTGGAGAGGTTACACTAAAACAACTAGACAGAATTCAGAACAAGTTGTTAGAATTATTAATAACCCTGCTGTTGCAAATAAACTACCCCCCCTACAAGTAAGAAGAAATGTTGCCTTCCTTGCATTATTTTACAGATACTTTTATGGCAAATGCTCAGACAAAGTTGCGTCCATTGTGCCACCTCTCCATGCCTTCCCTCGTGCTACACGGGCATCTGGTAGCATTCATGACAGGAATGTCACACTGCCATATTGCATAACTTCTGCCTATCAGGATTCTTTTATTTCCTGAACTCTATCTCTCTGGAGTTGTTGGAGCTTCCCAGGAGTTGTTTCCCCACAAACTCCACCCTACAGCTGTTCAATCCAACTGTTACAGAATTTTTTATGAATGGAGGATGTCAGTAGTCTGGTGTATTATTATTATTATTTTTTTTCATTTTTTTTTCCTTCCTCTGTTCTGTTATTAAAAAAAAAAATGTAGTATAGTAAATAGGGATAGTAAAATACAGTAAGGCTTACCTCTGAAAGTTGGGGTTCTCCACTTGTTTCAGAAATATGCCTGACACTGTTAGCCATACTGGCCCCCCCAAACCTGTGTCAGGACTGGGGGTGGTTTAGTCACTGCCAGAGTTATGTTTCATTAGCCCCAAAGGTGGTACTGGGGTGACAGAGGGGCTGGGGAGCATCAGGGATGGTGTTGGTGATGGTGTGGGTGTCCCTTGGGCTGAGGTTGAGGGCAGAGAGACATCAGATTCGGTTGAGGAGAGGCTAGAGGTGGATGGCAAGGAAATGTCTGATATGCAACTGTCCTTCCTGTCCGTAGGTTTATGTGGTACAGTAGTGGTGGCTTGAAAGAATCGTCGATCATGGTCTGCATAGGGGCATACATCTTCCTCTGGACCTTCCTAATTCTTGTCCCCACCTTCTTCAGGCGAAGGTAAAACATTTGCAGATCCTCATGATTGCTGTCGATGATGAAATCCAAAAGTGTGTCAACACTATCCCCGACTTGAGACAGTCTGACCTTGTTGGTAGACTCCTGACTTCCTTCTCAGCCGGTGCCTCCTCTGCAGTCACTTCTGCCACAGTTTCCTCTTCAGACTGGATGTGGTAGTCAGGGTCACCAGCATCCATGTCCATCCATTCATGGATGTCCTCCATGCCCACTTCATCCTCGCCTGCTTGGTGAAAGACCTCCCTGCACTCCTCTGCAGCCCTCAGAATCTGCTGCCTCCTCCTGTTGCTGCTGCATGTGCTCCCCCGCGCTGAATATCGCATTCCACCCATGAATAAGAGTCTTGGTGACCACGTGGTCCAATGCCTTTCAGATGTTCTGCACAGTGTCATGCATGTTGTTCTTCTTCCATGCCTCAACACTGTGCTGCCCTCTGGTATCCTCTTCTTCCTCTGGCTCCAATATTACCACCAAAATGTTGTCCAGCATCAGCCTCCTGTGGTGGCATTTTATGTGTATATTATCCTCTGGTTCATGGGCTGCAGGATGGAAGTTGTGTTGGCAGGAAGGAACATGTCCTTGATTTTCCCATCATGGGTGGTCAACACCTCCTCTGAGGGATGGACTGGTGCCTTGTCCAGCAGCAACGGAGCCCTAACCTCACCTGGCTGCACATTGTGCTCCCTCATCTGGTATCCCTTGACTGAGGGCACAAAGTAGTCAAAAAATGAAGACTTGGTTTTCCTGCCAGTGAACCAAGCCTTGGTATTGCTGTCATAGTCCTCAGGCAAACTATTCATGAGAGGCTTCTTTGCATGTGGTTGCATTGCCCACCACCATTTTCCTCAGTAGGTGCGAAACATCAGCATTTGCGCACAACAGCACAGACACCCGCGATTTGCTATGCATGTGGCCTGGCACACTGGACTGTCTTTTCTTTGCATATGTGGTATTGGGTAGGGCTTCCCAAAAAAGACGTGTTTCATCTGCATTATAAATTTGCCAGTCATGAAGGCCTGTCTTCTTTTTTATTTTCTTTCCTTCCTTCATGAAAGGCTGAACGCTTTCAGCACTGCACCTCTCACCCACAATTTTTCAGTGTGTAATGTCATGTCACCTTCTAAATCATGTTATACCCCCATCACAAGCCAAAAAGTCCTCAATTCTGAGAGTCTCTGCAAACCTCAGTGCAGAACTCCCTATCTCAGGCCCACTCACAGGTACGCCCTGGGCTCTTTCTTGTTTGTACCAGCTGTACACTGCTTCATGTAATTTTTCATACTTCAGTTATTTCATATACAGTAATCCCTCCAATATCTGACGTAATAGAGCCATAGGCAGGTCCGGATAGTGGTCCTGTCCGTATATTGGGCCCCAGCTTATGGACTTGTACTTATGGACCCTAACTCAGAGAAACACCTATATAACTCCCTCTGGACATGCATAGCACCTATTTAAGACCCAAATCACACCAATAACGCACATAAAAGACAGAAATAAATGCAAAAGAAGCATAAAATGAGGTTTTTGAGGTAGGTTCATACAATATTCAACATTCTGGTTACTGGCTCCTGGACTAGTACTTATGGACCCTAACCTAGCGTAACTCAGAAAAACACCTTCCTGCTGCACATACGTAGCTCCTAACACCCTATTCACATCAATTAAGGACATTAAAGAGTGAAATGAGGTGTTTGAGGTGAGTATAGTATGGAAAAAAGTAAAGTATGAAACATTCTGCCTACTTACAGCAAGTCCATGGCCATCTCGATGAATAACCGCCTCCTCTCGGACTCTGACAGTAGGAAGGATTTCCTGAAGCACTTGCAGTACACTGTTCATGAAGTCTTGCACTGAACTTAGTCAATTGCACTCAGAAGTCCGTTCTCTTCACAATTCGCACTCGTCTAACTTATGCTCCATTGTAACTTACTAAGTGTTGCACTCAGGACTTTAACTTTTCCCACTCTTCTAACCATTTTCTAAAGCAAAAACAAACAAGTCTATTTATGTTAAATTTAGTTCAAAAATTGTCTTTTCATTCACAACTGTAAATCCTTAACACAACTCACTGTTTTTTTCACTGCACAGCACTTTAAATTCCCGTGTGGTCTGGTGGAGAAGTTCTTGCTGTTTAATCACTGTCAGAGTCCGAGAGTATCACTGGCAGGTGACCTAGGGGTGCGTCGCTGGGTCGTGGTGATGGCGTACCCACTGCAGACGACTCTGAAGATAGACGCAAACTCACGTCGAACAGTGACTCCACCGTGGCTGATGTGCTGGGCTGTGGCTTGGAGCATGAGGGCCTGTCTTGGGGAGGCAACGGAGTGGAGCCAGGGCTGGGTACAGCGGGGGTCACGGGCCTGAAAAAACTGTCAATCGTTGATTGACGCAAGGAACGACGATTCTGACGATTGATGATGCGCTGCCTGAAAGCACACACTTCCTCCACAAGTCTCAAGGGACCCATCTCCCTGTTGCAGTCCGGGTGTTCCAGGTAGTCGAGAATGAACTCTAGGTGTTCCCGGAGTGCGCTTAGCTTGGGGTTGGCTGGAGTAGTGTTATGCTGAGAGGAGTCCGGATCATCGTTGCCGTCCTCGTCGGAATCTTCAAGCTGGGTACTGACACCTGCAACTGAAGATGCGATCTCGATATCAGACAATGTCTGATACCCAGGATCGCCCTCGTCGTCATCCAACCACTCACGCACATCGTCCACATCAACATCATCGCCATGCGTACGTAGACGTGCATGGAAGTCATCCATGTCAAAACCTAGGATACCTACTCCACATCTATTCCGAGAAGCAGACGAGACCAACCATTTTCTAGTCTTGACAGGGACTTCCTTCCATGCACTGGCCCAGTTGTAGATTGCAGACTTGATGTTGTAGCGGCGAAGGTTTTCCAAAGTCCGCTGGCCTCACGTGTCCCGTCCCTCCCTGCGCTCGTCCTCGGCCTCGAGAACAACCATCACCTCGTCCAGGAACTTCCTTCGGTATAGGCACTTTGTTGCCACGATCACTTCTTGGTCCATTGGTTGGATAAGAGCAGTCGTATTAGGTGGCAGAAACATGCACCTAATCCGGCCATTCTCAGCCACCAACTCCTTGTCGCACGGGTGGGCAGGTGCATTGTCGAGGAGAAGGAGGGCCTTTACCTGGTCGCGCGGGATTCCCAGTGTCATTGTCTGGTAATGTATGACCTCCTTGACGAAGTGACGGTGGAACCAGTCTTTGAAGATCTGGGTAAACCATGCCTTCAAAGAATGGTACCAGACAACAGGAAGGACATCCATCACCCCGCGAAGGCACCGAGGCTGCTTTGCACGGCCAACAATAACAGGCTTGAGCCGGTGCATGCCGTTAGCATTGGCACAACACAAAGCAGATATCCGTTGCTTGGAGAGCTTGCAGCCAGGTACAAGCTTCTCCGTCTCCTCGGTTAGAGTGTTCGTTGGCAAAGAGCGATAGAATAAACCAGTTTCATCAGCATTGTAGACTCGACCGAGAATGAGGCCCTCCCTGTCGATCAAGCCCTTCACCTTGTGCCGAAACTCCTCTACTCCATCCTCGTTAGCGTCCAAAGCTTCACCATGAGTTTTACGGTTGGTAAGGCCATGCCGTAACTTGAGCGTGAAGAGCCAACCCTCGGATGCCTTGAAGTCAAGGGCGTTGTGAAGCCTGGCGAACTTCTCAGCAGCAGCCTTCAGCTCCGTACCACATACCCTCACACCAGCAGCACGTTGCTGTCGATACCAAATCAACGTGGAGCGGTCGACTTCAGCAAACAAACTTGGGAGTAAACATCACCTTCCTCTCCATGTTGCGTTTGTTTCTCGACGAGAAGTCAGCCGTGTACTGCATGAGTTTGTCTCGGGATCTCTTGATTTTGAACAAAGTAGATTGGGCCAGGTTGAACTCGCGGAGGATGCGGGAAGAAGACCACCCCGTATCTACTTTCTCCAATATCTCCCATTTCTTCTCCAGAGTCAACACCACTCTTCCTCTTCTCAGGCGGCGGGGCCATCATCACACACACTAATAAGGGGCACGAGAGCAGCAGGAGTGCCTGCAGCAGGTAAGGAACCACCGCAAAAGCGAGCGCGTGGGCTGCCATGACGACGAGCGTGCACTCGCGGCGAGAGACAGGCGGAAAGTGGGGAGGATGCAGGGGCGCTGTATCGAACGTCGGAGGAATGACGCGCCACAACAAAGCTGTCCCGTGCGGCGTGCGTCAAGTTCAAATTACGGGTGGGAAATCCCCCCCCCCCGGTTAGTGGGGGATGTTCGGATATTAGAGGGATTACTTTCCTTTCCAACATTTTAGATTTTTTGCTACCACTAGCACCCACATCTGGTTGCAATTTCAATTTCTTGATGTCGTCCAGGTGTTTGCTTAGGTCATACACTTGGGTTTTCTTTACCTCATACTCCTTCATCACCGCTCCTGGGCTACCTCCACATTCCATCTTCTCAGTCATTTCCAATTTCTGGGCAAGAGAAAGCCTCATCCTCTCCTTCTTTTCATGAACCTTAGGCATGGTGCACAATAGCTTTGGTTCACTGAAGAAAAACACAAATAAGGCCGCAATACCAAGGCAGAGCCACACACATGCAAAATTATTGCTAACAGTAAGGTGATCATGTGAATGCTGTACTGTATGGGCTGCACGATGTCACCGAGTCCCCGCCGTTACCGCAACCCAGGCAGGTTGACGGGGACGTGTGGCAACACCATTCACCACCGGCCAGGGGAGCAGTCTGCTATGGGCTTGATGATGCACTTGATATACAGAACTTTTTCCAGAAATTAAGTAGTTTTTGGAATAGACTTTACGTTATGAAATTATACGCAGTTTTAAAAAATTTTTCCTTTAAATGGGGAAGAAAAACTATCTATCTTTCTATTGCTGGACGCCATAATCCCGTAAGGGGTGACCTTTTGACTTTGAGTTATTTATTTTATGGGGAGGGGCACTAACTCTCCACCAACTCACTTGTTGACATGTAGGGAGCACGTGTGGTTTGGTTATAAGGTTCCCACCCAGTATTGTAAATGGTTTCTTGGCTTACAGGAAACCATTTGGCTTGTCACTCAATGTAAAGCCACCTGTAAAGGAAAGAAAAGTAATAAGAAGTGACAGGAAAGATAGGAGAAACAGGAAGTGAGGAGGGCAGGCACAGAAAAAGAATGATAAAGGCTAAGGAAGAAGTAGGCAGCAAAACAATGGGAAAAAATTCTTCCAATATCTCAGTCTTCCGCTGAATTGGTGTACACTAAATTGAGCATCTACTGTATATTTATTTATATAATATTTATATACACTATATGATATACTGTACTGTCTATCTGTTCTAGATATCTTAAGCCTGTAAGGGGTGGCCACAAACAAATCGCCTTCATGTCGTCCTGTCCACTGATATCTCACTGTCCTTTCCCCAGCTCATACACCCCTCTGTCATATACCTGTCCATTCTATCCCTCCATCTCATCCTCGGCCTCCCCCTCCCTCTTCCTCCCTCCACTTCACTCACATACTCTCTCCTTGTTAGTCCCTAGCTCTTCATCTTCTCCACATGTTCAAACCTTGTCAGTGTATTTCTCCTAATGCTTTCTGTCACATCCACATCCACACCACAATGCTCCTTCACTTCCTTGTTTATCAGTCTGTTTCTTCATGCAACCCCACATGCTCCCCTCAGATAACTTATTTCCATTGTTCACACTCCTGACTTTCAACTCTTTCAACAAGGTCCAAGCTTCCTTTCCATATGTTAGAGTTGATATCACAATACTCTCATGCTCACTTCCGTATTTCTTATCACTGTCGCTGCTTTCAAAGAACCGGCCACCTTTCTTCCTTGTTGTACCCTTTCAAGCACTTCATCCCCCAAACTTCCACCCTTACTCATCACACTACCGAAGCACTTGAACGCACTCATGTTTTCCATTTCCTTATCATCCAACCTCACTGTGGATTCAGTGACTTCATTTCTCTCAAAGACAATAACTTTACTCTCCCAACATTCACCTTTAGGTTCTGTTTCTTGCACACTTTCCCAGACTCATTCACCAAGCCTTGCAGTTCACCTTTGTCTTCACTGCAAACAACAGTACAGGAAGTTTCCAAACGCTGCCCTCACTCATGAAGGGTGCTCCAACATCCACTGCTTTACCTTGTATCTCTTATAACCCCCATCCATATACAGATTGAACAACCATGGAATGATGACATCCCTTTTTCAATTGTTATTTCAGATAGAAAAATTCACTCAGTTCACTATCCACATGCACTGCATCCATATCACCGTTAAACATTCTCTTCACGACATTCAGCAATTCTCCATTTACTCCATGTATTCTTAGTATTTTCCACACTCCTTGTCTGTCAACCCTGTCTTATGCTTTCTCCAAATCCTTTCTCTAGAAACTTTTCCACTAAAGACTTACAGATGAATATCTGATCTACACAACCTCATCCCTTCATAAAACCTCCTTGTTCTTCTCCAACTAATTCCTCTGTTATTTCCCCAGCTCTCAGTAAGTATCCTACCATATACTTTTCCCACTACACTAAGAAGACAAATGCCCCTGTGATTACCACACACCTCTTTTACCCCTTTTCCATTGTACAGGAGAATAATTATACCTGACTTCCAATCATCTGGGACTTTACCTTCCTCCCAGGCCAATCCACATCTTCCACATCCATTCTACTACTATCTCTCCCTCATGCTTCAGCATTTCATCACACACTTCATCAATTCATGGGATTTTTCCCATTTTGACTTCTTCATGGCTTCCACTACTTTCGTCCTACTGATCTCTTCCTCCCTTCTTGCCACTCTCCTTCTCCCAGCCGTTCTCCAGCCACTTATACTTGCATTACTTTCTTTCTCTATGTTTCACAGTTTGTGAAAGTGTTCTCTCCAACTACTCACTTATCCTCCCTTCTCCACTATCAGTCAACCATTTTTATCTTTCACTCCCTACTAACTTCATCACCCTATCTAACTCTTTACCTCCTTCCAGAACATTTTCTAACATTCCCTCCACTTTACACTCAGATTCTTTCCAAATTCCTCATCCGTTCTCTTCTTTGGTGGCATTCCATGCACAAATTGAAATGAAAGACAATGATCATTGTCAATCCAAACACTGGGCGGCCATTTTGGCTTGCGTGCATCATCGTGTTTGCACGAAATTCTCGGAGATGGCGGTCATAAAATTGTTGTAGCAAATCTCAATTATTTTGTAACGTTGGGTTGAGACAGGGTATAACTTTTTAATTATCATTATAGTGACTTATGACATAATGAGGCGTCATATAACGAGGCTGCACTGTAATGTGAATGAGTCATGTTGAGAATATCTATGTATGCACATTCTTTACAGTGATTCAAATGTGTATGTGTGGTCATTGGTTGTGGTCATTGTTGCTTCAATTTGTGTATTAGTCATTGAAACTGTATTAGTTGAATGAGTGAGGGAGCCAGTCCTGCATTGCAGTGTCACTAAACATGTTCATAAAACACAGACACACCCTTTTGTTTGTTTGCTTTTGAAGGCTTCAACATGCCTGCATGTGTCAGCCTTGGTCACCTAATCGCGGCTCTCCATGCTGCTCATTCTCTGGATGCTTCCCTATTCAGTCCCTTATCCCTGAGGTCACACTCAACGACCTCGTCCCAGGTCTTTTTCAGTCTGCCTCTCGCAACGCTACCCCTACCATTAACACTTCACACTTTCTGCACCCAGTAATCATCCCCCATCCTTTCCACAAGCCCAGACCATTTCAGTGTACCTTTCTCTGCCTCTCTCTGCTCTTTCATTAACATGTTGCACTATGGTCCTGACATGAGAGATGATGTTGCACAGATATGTGCATAGCAGTCAGTGGAGCAACATTGACCACAGCCAATGACCACACATACACACACTTGCATTTTGTACCTGTGTATATATGAAAATGTGACAATTGGAAACCTAGCATGCTTGTTTACAGCCACAAGCAAAAGTTAACCCACAGTTTTCTCCCAGCATGGAGCACTGTCTTCCATATTTCTTAATTTCTTCCCAAACAGCGGAGTACAGTATTTTGTGTTCTTATACAATCTCTTGTAAGTCTTATTGCTGTGACAAAAATATTTAGCTACATAACATCAGCCTTATGCCCAGCTGGTCGTGAAATAGAAATTTTGCTCATAGCTGTACGTACACATCAGGCCTGATGACGCACAGCTGAGTAAATGTTCCCACGTGTTGACATTTTTCCCAGTATCAACACGTTTATATTATTGCCACGATCATGTAAACACTTCATCGCTGCTTTGATGATGGCGCAGTAGAATAAATGCAGATTCATTTGTTCTGTTGAGAACAAGTACTGTATTATAAATGTAAACTTATGAAAAGTTTGTAGAGAAGGGAAAGAAGTTGTATGCAACCTTCATGGATTTGGAGAAAGCATATGACAGGTTGATAGACAAGGATTGTGGAAAGTATTAAGGATATATGGAGTAGATGGGAAGTTGTTGAAGGCCATGAAGAGTATGTATGAGGGTGCTAAGGCTGCAGTGTGTGTGGATAGTGAACTGAGTGAATATTTCTATTTGAAGGATTGAAACAAGGATGTGTCATGTCTCCATGGTTGTTCAGTCTGTATATGGATGGGGTAATAAAAGAGATACAAGGTAGGACAGTGGATGTTGGAGCAACCCTAGTGAGAGAGGGCAGTATTTGAAACTCCTTGTACTGTTATTTGCAGATGATACTGTGTTGTTAAGTGAAGATGAAGGGGCGCTACAAGTCTTGGTGGATGAGTTTGGGAGTGTGTGAGAAACAGAATCTGAAGGTGAATGTAGGGTA
The DNA here is from genome assembly GCF_032717465.1 of Coenobita brevimanus. Lineage (NCBI taxonomy): Eukaryota > Metazoa > Arthropoda > Malacostraca > Decapoda > Coenobitidae > Coenobita > Coenobita brevimanus. The sequence continues at coordinate 25,171,246 of NC_137012.1, forward strand.
AAGTAAAGTTATGGTCTTTGAGAGAAGTGAAGTCACTGAATGTACAGTGAGATTGAATGGGGAGGAAATGGAAAATGTGAGTGCGTTTAAGCTTTGGGTAGTGTGATGAGTAAGGATGGAAGTTTAGAGGATGAAGTGCTTGAAAGGGTTCAGCAGGGAAGAAAGGTTGCTGGTACCTTGAAAGCAGTGATAAGAAACAGGGAAGTGACCATGGGAGTGAAAAAGCTACTACATGACAGTATTGTGATACCAACTCTAATGCATGGAAGTGAAGCTTTGATCTTAGGACAGAAGTCAAGATTGAGAGCAGTGGAAATGAGTTATTTGAGAGGAGCATGTGGAGTCACATGGAGAGACAGACTGACAAATAAGGAAGCGAAGGAGCATTGTGTTGTGGATGTGGATGTGATAGGAAGTCTTAGGAGAAACACAGTAAGGTGGTTTGGCCATGTAGAGAGACTGGAGAGTGAGAGACTGACGAGGAGAATATATGTGAGTGGGGTGGAGGGGGGGAAAGGAACGGGGAGGCCAAGGATGAGATGAAGGGATATAGTGGAGAGGTATATGGGTATATGAGAGAGGGGGGGTGTGAGCTGGGAGCAGGGCAGTGAAATGGTGGGGGACATAACAACATGGAAGGGATCTGTTTGTGGCCACCCCTTACGGGATTAAGGCGTCTGGCAATAGATAGATAGATAGATGAAACTGTTAACTCTGTTGCAGTATTAAACCTCATTACAGTGAGGACATTAATAGAACTGTGCTGTTTGGTTGACTTTTCAGACTGGAGAATTAAATATATCCTTCTTTTTCCCCTTGTTTAAACGTGGGTCCTTTCAGACATGAAGTGTACTGTATATATTTCTTTCAGTTGACATTACAAACAGTGTTTTATATCCCTTTAGTTTTTCGTCCTCGCCGTTCTAATTCTTATCAGCCTGGTTACCTTCACTGAGTCATTGTTTTCGGATGTTTTGTTTTTGTTAATATTAGGTTGACTTTTTTGTCATCAGATCAAGTGTTTCTGAGCACAGACTCTTCATCACCCTCATCTTTTTGTAATTTCCACCTCTTGGGTGGGTGTGAGGGCGGCGATAAGTCGCATGATAAGTCAGGTGTGAGTCCACCATTGCTGGGCTGCAAACGAGAACTGAATTACTAAATACTGTATGCATAATTTGGCAGCTGCTGTGTGGCAGGGCTTAGCAACTGCACTGATGGCATAGAGGGAAACTCAACATTCCCATGGAAATCACTGATGCTTCCTTGTGCTTGAAATTATGGCGCAGAAACCCATTGCCTCATATGAGACGATCAGCGTAGTCAGGGATGGCCTGCATATCTGAATTGCTAAAAATGGGGTATTTGGCAACTGCGGTGTGGCAGGGCTTGGCAGTTGCTCTGATGGCATAGAGGGAGACTCAACGTTCCCACGAAACCACTGACATTTCCTCGTGCTTGAAATTATAGCGCAGTGTGCTAGTGATGCGGGAGGTGACGAGAGGTGTGGTAGGTAATAGCATATAGCAGCTGATGTATGTGGGTAACCTGGTGTTGACGGCGGAGTCAGAGGTAAGAGTTGTGGAGATGTTTGAGGAGTGGAGAAGAGAGATGGAAACAAGAGGACTGAAGGTCAACAGATCAAAGACAAAGTTGATGGTGGTAGGAAAGGAGCCTGCAGTGAGACAGCAGAGAGGAAGGTATCCATGCGGAGTGTGTGGAGGGAGAGTAGGTGTCAACTCTTGTGTGGTGCTCAGGTTGCTCAAAGTGGTGCCATGGCAGATGCTGTGGATTCAGGAATGTAAGGAGAGCTGGAGGGAGCTCAGGTGCCCAGCATGTGTTAGAGGGCCAGTAGTGAGACCACAGGAGGTAGCAGCAGAGGGTGGTGTGTTGGAGGTGGTAGACCAGTTTTGCTACCTTGATGACACCATGAGCTGTGAGGGCAGAGCAGAGGCAGAAGTGAGGACCAGGATCACAAGTGCCTGGAGAAAATGGAGAGAGTTTGCCAGTCTGGTAGTGAACCAGGGGATACCGCTGGTTCACCATGTGAGGATCTATTATGCCTGCATCAGACCTGTGCTGCTGTATGCTGCAGAGACATGGGCACTGACAGCAAATTTGGAGAGGCTCCTGTTGACTTGTGATCACAGGATGCTGAGGTATATGGCAAGAGTTAAGTGGAGAGACAGTGTCAAATGAGGAGGTGAGAAGAGGATATGGAGTGGAGAGCATAGAGGATAGGATTCGGAGATTGAGATTGAGATGATTTGGTCTTGTGCGCAGAAGAGAACAAGATATCATTTTGAGAAGGGCAGTGGACCTGGAAGTAGAAGGAAGGAGACCAGTGGGAAGACCAAAGAGAACTTGGAGGCAAGTGGTTACGGAAGATATGACACGTTTAAATATGAGAGAAGAGGATGCGGAGGACAGAAATAGATGGAGGCAACTCACATCCAACCCCGGCACTGGGAAGAGAAGCATGCTAAACGAAAATGATGATGATGATGATGATGAGATCCATTGCCTCATGTAAGGTGATAGCACAGCTAGGGATGACCTGCATATCACCTCATATGAGGCGATGAGCTCAACAGTGATTAAAAACAGTAATATCATGATTTTAAGCCTGTGGTTAACAGTACTTAATGTTTATTATTATAGTATTATTATTGTTAAGATGATTATTATATTATTTTTATTATTATTATTATTATTCTATCTATCTATCTATTCTCAGACGCCTCAATCCCGTTTGGGGTGGCCACAAACAAATCGCTTCCAAGTCGCCCTGTCCCCCGCCATTTCACTCCCCTGCTCCCAACTCACACCCCCCTCTCTCATATACCTCTCCACCCCATCTCTCCATCTCATCCTCGGCCTCCCCCTCCCTCTTTCCCCCTCCACCTCACTCACATACACTCTCTTCGTCAGTCTTTCACCCTCCATCCTCTCCACATGGCCAAACCACCTCAGTGTGTTCCTCATAACGCTTCCTATCACATCCACATCAACACCACAACGCTCCTTTATATTATTATTATTATCATTATTATCATTATTATTGTTGTTGTTACAGTATTATTATTTTTAATGATTTAGAAGCCAAATTTAAGTTTGGACATTATGTGGGAGGCCATATGATATGTATAAGGGGGATAAGACCTGGTGGTCTATACTCAGTAGCTCCTGCCTAGGGTGTAGCAACTGTGAAAAGATAGGAGAGCAAACAAGTGATCCGCAAATCCAACATTCCGGAGGGTTTAAAGAACGTATCCACCACAAATGTTGAGGTGCTGGTGTAGTATGTACAGGACTCAAATATGTCAACATGTTCACTAGATGCTGACATTCTGTGCAACACTCAATTTATGGTAGCATCTATTGCCTTTTCCATTATCCCTGAGCTGATTATGTAAAGCCATCTGAGATCTTGTGAGCTCTGCCCCCTGATGCACTACCCTGCACATTTCCACTCCATTTTCACACACTTTTCATCTCCTTTTCTCTTCATCTGTCATTTTGTGTTTTAGAAGAGGAAACTTTGTTATCCTTAGCCATACCACACACCAGGTCCTTTACAGGGCTCAGAATGCTTGGTTACACTAGTGTAGAAAGAAATAAGGAATCTTAAAGTATTTAACTAAGTTATTGGATTGATGTTTCTCTTCTAAGGTGCTGTAATGATGTAGGTACTAGAAACCATACACGTGTCTTACCAGATACCCCATCATAGCAGTCACAACCCCCACTTTCTCTCCACAGCTCACTTCCATGATGCAGGTGAACATACCTGATGTTACAGAATAAGTCGGCAGGAAAAAAAAGAAAAAAGTGAGAGTGTTCAGTGCAAGTTCATCTTCATATTCCTGTTTCACACAGCTACAAAACCTTAAGAAGACTTCAAAATTAAAATACAAACATGGGAGTTACTGGTTTTCTCACAGGGATCTGTTGTCATGTTTACACAAATCCCTCACTCCATCTGAACTTGCATATAAAGCTACTTCAGTTGGCTTCACCCTTTTCTAAAGATGCTTCTACGATCTGCATAAAAATAGAATTGGTTCTCATTATTTCATCTTTTTCGTGAGGTTAACTTTGTTGTATTGATATAATACAATACAGGTACTGTAGTTAGTTGTTTTTATACCTAGGTCATATACAAGTACTCTCTACAGTTTCCAGAGTCCTATCACTTGTTTCATACTCTCATCCATGTGCACTTCATTTGTTTTTCCGTACTTTACCTTTCATGAATCTGCAGTTTAATTTGTCCTAAAAATTACTTTCTTAAGTTCACATATCTACAGGTATGTTGATAGGATCAAGAGCTTTCCATATCTTTCTTTTGTTTTTTCTCAGTCATATATTATTGAGAATCACTGACATTTCCTTACAACTCCATTCAACTTTTTCCAGTAACTGTCAGCAGTGGAAGTGTTTGATTTTTGCATAAATATATTTAATGTCACATTCCACTTTCAGATGTTTTCATCCATGTTCGTGCATCATAACATCATTGACATATTTTGATCCATGCCACCTACAGTATATTTTGACGTGCCTCCCTGCCAGAACACACACACACACACACACACACACACACACACAGCAGACGAGTCGGACGTATATCACTGAGCTCCACTCTGGAGATACCTAAGTTGTATCTGTTTATGGGTCAAGCTCGTTTAGGCTAATTTAAGTGATAATCCAACATAATAAAACAAGTTATAGCAAAAAAGTGTAACCAAAAGTAAGTAAACATCTTTAAATCAGTGTCCAGTAATGTGCTGAGTTTCCGTACGTCAGCTAGACAACGCAAGGCGAGTAGACAACAGAGTGATGCAACAACTGTAAGTAGAGATGGTCTTCTCTGTAAGATGGATTCTTATTTTGGAAAGGTGCTTTTAGAAGGTTGTAAGAGATGAGATAAAGGTAGAAAACAGGATGAAGACTTCTACCCAGACTTGGTTGAAAAGGGAACTTAAAATAAGCTAGTTGAAAAAGAACTGTAAATAGACTAGAGAGAACTTTTCAAATGGGAATCGATGAAATTAAGAAGGAGCTACGCAAACAGAAGGAAAAAATGAAGACTTGATAATGGAACTAAACAGGAAAGCCACAACAGTAGATGAAATATCAGCTGAGGTAAATTCACTGAGAACAAAGGCTAGTAAAGTGGGATATATTGTTGTCAGCCATGAGAGAATTATGGATGATTTCAGAAATGATATGGAAAAAATCAGGCAAGCAAGCAGTCTGATAGACCAAAATAGTAATATTGAAGAGAAAATAACACAGGTAAATGAAGCAATGAAGAAAGTCAAATTGGGGAAAGCCCCAGGAATTGATGGAGTGTGTGGTGAAATGCCAAAGCATGGGGGAGAGATAGTAGTAGAATGGATGTGGAAGATGTGCAGATTGGCCTGGGAGGAAGATAGAGTCTCAGAGGATTGGAAGTCAAGTATAACTATTCCCTTGTACAAAGGAAAAGGGGAAAAAGAAGTATGTGGTAATCGTAGGGGCATTTGTCTTCTTAGTGTAATAGGAAAAGTGTATGGTAGGATACTTATTGACAGAGTTAGGGAAATAACAGAGGAATTAGTTGGAGAAGAACAGGGGGGCTTTAGGAAGGGAAGAGGTTGTGTACATCAGATGTTCATTCTTAGATCCATAGTGGAAAAGTTTCTAGATAAGGGAAAGAAGTTGTATGTGGCTGTCATGGATTTGGAGAAAACATATGACAGGGTGGATAGACAAGGATTGTGGAAAGTATTAAGAATATATGGAGTAGATGGGAAGTTGTTGAATGCTGTGAAGAGTATGTACAATGGTGCTAAGGCTGCAGTGCGTGTGGTTGGTGAACCGAGTTAATTTTTCTCTTTAATGGTTTGGTTGAAACAGGGATGTGTCATGTCTCCATGGTTCTTCAATCTGTACATGGATTGGGTAATGAAAGAGGTACAAGGTAGGGCAGTGGATGTTGGAGTGGCCCTGGTGAGAGTGGGTAGTGTTTGGAAACTCCTTGTACTGTTGTTTGCAGATGATACTGTGTTGTTGAGTGAAAATGAAGGGGAGCTGCAAGGCTTGGTGGATGAGTTTTGGAGAGTGTGTAAGAAATGGAATTTAAAGGTGAATGTAGGGAAGTGTAAAGTGATGGTTAGGTTAGGTTAGGTTAGAACTTAGTTAGAACAAGTAGAACTGAGAGTAATTGTGGCATATTTGTACATTCCACCCAAAACAAACATTTGAGGAAGAGGCAATTATGAAGACCTGTCAGTGAGTACAATTCTGAGTTTAAGAGCGGTACTACACAGAATGGAAGAGAAATCTGAAAGAATTATATTAATTGGAGATTTTAATCTATCCATCCCTACATCGTCCAGTAAATATAAGTTGGAATACTCTAGATATAAGAAACCATGAAAGCTGCTGAGATCAAAAGCTCCTGGATCTTGTGCAGGAGTTTTTCCTACCACAGCATGTAAAGGAAAACACCAGAAAAAGAGGACTTGATGATTCATCAGTACTAGGTCTTATATTTACTAGGCAAGAAAATGATATTGACGGTACAGTATAATGTATCACTCTCCATTCAGCGAAAGCGACCATGCAGTATTATCTCTTCGAGATTCCGATGACGATTTTGATCGTCATTTCAAATCCAACCCCAGAGATTCTGATGACGCTTTTAATCGTCATTTTAAGAAACTTCTGTAAAATATTCACCATAAATCATACCACGTTGAGTACACCGCTTCCCGTCCGATCAGCGAAGTTAAGCAACGTTGGGTCTGGTTAGTACTTGGATGGGTGACCGCCTGGGAACATCAGATGCTGTTGGCATCCCTACGTGTCAAGTGGGGTTGGTGGAGGATTAGTGCCCCTCCCTGTAAAACAATTAACTCTAAGCCATTGGCCACCCCGTCTGGGATACATGGCGTCTGGTAATGAATGAATGAAAAAAATCATGTTTACGTGTCATAACAAAGAGACTCAAGCACGATGTCACAGAATGGTTGCTGTGTGTGTGGTGGGTACTGCACAGCTGGTCAGACTCATGTCTTTGTTTCTTTATCACTTTATTCATGGCGAATATTTTACTACAGGAAGGTGTAAAATTTTTGGTTTTTGCCTAACTTCAATTCGTCATTTTGACTTTATTTTCTTTGTTTTCCTTTTTTGAACATGCTACAAGAAAGTATTACTATTCAGCTTCAGAGTAACACCACAACCAGCATCCTATCATAAAAGTGTATTTACACTGACCAATCAAAGGAAAAGGTTGCAAAGCAAATATGCAGCCAAGACTAAAATAAAATTGTATCTCTTTCCTTTCGCTTTACCGCGCAATAAAATGCAAAAATTACCATAATCTATATATCGTAGTAAAGGTAATTTATTGAGTTTTGAACGGTTTAAACCAGATTTAGATATCTATATATATATTTTTTTCCAAATATTTTTCTACGACAAGGTATAAAATTTTTGTTTTTCGCCTATCTTCAGCTCGTCATTTTGGCATTTTATTTTCTTTGTTCTCCTCTTTTGAACATACTGTGATAAAGTACAACTATTCAGCTTTAAAGTGACACCAAAACCAGCATTCTATCTTCTATCTATCTATCTATTGCCAGACGCCTCAATCCCGTTTGGGGTGGCCACAAACAAATCGCCTCCAAGTCGCCCTGTCCCCCGCCATTTCACTGCCCTGCTCCCAACTCACCCCCCCCCCTCTCTCATATACCTCTCCACCCCATCCCTCCATCTCATCCTCAGCCTCCCCCTCCCTCTTCCCCCCTCCACCTCACTCACATTCACTCTCTTTGTCAGTCTTTCACCCTCCATCCTCTCCACATGGCCAAACCACCTCAGTGTGTTCCTCATAACGCTTCCTATCACATCCACATCCACACCACAACGCTCCTTTATATCCTCATTCGTCAGCCTGTCTCTCGATGTGACTCCACAGGCTCCTCTTAAATAACTCATTTCCACTGCTCTCACTCTTGACTTGTGTCCTTCCAACAACGTCCAAGCTTCACTTCCGTACGTTAGAGTTGGTATCACAATACTGTCATGTAGTAACTTTTTCACTTCCATGCTCACTTCCCTGTTCCTTATCACTGCTTTCAAGGAACCAGCAACCTTTCTTCCCTGCTGTACCTTTTCAAGCACTTCACCCTCCAAACCTCCATCCTTACTCATCACACTACTCAAATACTTAAACGTACTCACATTTTCCAATTCCTCACCATCCAACCTCGCTGTACATTCACTGACTTCACCTCTCTCAAAGACCATCACTTTATTCTTCCCTACATTCACCTTTAGGTTCCGTTTCTTACACACTCTCTCAAACTCATCCACCAAGCCTTGCAGCTCCCCTTCGTCTTCACTCAACAACACAGTATCATCTGCAAACAACAGTACAGGGAGTTTCCAAACACTATCCTCTCTCACCAGGGCCACTCCAACATCCACTACCCTACCTTGTACCTCTTTTATTACCCCATCCATGTACAGATTGAACAACCATGGAGACATGACACATCCCTGTTTCAAACCAACTTTCAAAGAGAAAAATTCACTTAGTTCACCATCCACACGCACTGCAGCCTTCGCACCATCGTACATACTCTTCACAGCATTCAACAACTTCCCATCTACTCCATATATTCTTAACACTTTCCACAATGCTTGTCTATCCACCCTGTCATATGCTTTCTCCAAATCCATGAAAGCCGCATACAACTTCTTTCCCTTCTCTAGAAACTTTTCCACTAAAGATCTAAGAATGAATATCTGATCTACACAACCTCTTCCCTTCCTAAAGCCTCCCTGTTCTTCTCCAACTAATTTCTCTGTTCTTTCTCTAACTCTGTCTATAAGTATCGTACCATACACTTTTCCTATTATACTAAGAAGACAAATGCCCCTATGATTACCACACACTTCTTTTTCCCCTTTTCCTTTGTACAAGGGAATAATTATACCTGACTTCCAATCCTCCGGGACTCTACCTTCCTCCCAGGCCAATCTGCACATCTTCCACATCCATTCTACTACTATCCCTCCCCCATGCTTCAGCATTTCACCACACACTCCATCAATTCCTGGGGCTTTCCCCGATTTAACTTTCTTCATTGCTTCCACAACTTCTATCCTACTGATTTCTTCCTGTCTTCTCACCTCCCTCCTTCTCCCAGCCATTCCCCAGCCACTTATACTCGCATTACTTCCATCCTCTACGTTCAACAATTCCTTAAAGTGTTCTCTCCATCTGCTCACTTTTTCTCCCTTCTCCACTAGTAATCTACCATTTTTTTCTTTCACTCCCCTGCTAACTTCACTTCCACCCTGTCTTACTCTTTTCACTTCTCTCCAGAACATTTTCTTACAGTCCCTCCACTTTACACTCAAATTCCTTCCAAATTCCTCATCCACTCTCTTCTTACTCTCTCTTACTAATCTTTTCACCTCTCTCTTCCTTTCCACATATAACTCTCTCTTCCGCGTCTCAACTTCTTCCACGCCCCTATTTCTCATCCATTCATTGTATGCTTTCTTCTTTTGTGCCACAGCCTGTTTCACCTCTTCAGTCCACCACGCTGTTCCTTGCACCCCCCTCCGTCTTCTCTTCCTTCCACACACCACATCACATGCTGCACATATTTCTTCTGTAAATATCTTACACATACCTTCCACGTCTCCCATCTGCTCCAATTCATATTTGCCCAATCGTTCCTCCACTTCTCTCTTATACTCTGCCTTTTTCTCATCCTCTTGTAACCTTTCCACTCTCCTTGCAACTACTCCTTCCTCTCGTCTTTCCCTTCTTCTATTCCTCCATCTTACTTGCATCCTAATTCTGGCCACCACCAAGTAGTGGTCAGAAAGTCCACTCCCCAACCTCTATACACTCTTGCATCCTTTACACATCTTCGCATCCTTTCATCCACACACACATAATCAATCATTGCCTTCCTTTCATTCAGTTCACCACCCACCCTTCTCATCACTCGCCATGTATACCTGTGGATCATTTTATGCCTGAAGAGGGTATTGGCTATCACCAACCCCCTCCCAGCACAAATGTCCACTAACGCACTCCCATTCTCATCTATCTCAGCAGGCACACCCCACTCACCAACTATTCCATCCACCTTCACATTACCAACTTTACCATTCATATCACCAATCAAAAACACTCTCTCATTCCTTCCAAACTTTTCCATGCACACTTCCACATTTGTCCAGAACTCTTCTCTCACTCTTCTAGCACGATCTTGCGTTGGCGCATACACACACACAATTGCCCACATTTGTATTCCAACTTTCAACTTTACCCACACAATCCTTGACCCAACTGATCCATACTTTCTTATGCTCTTCTTCCATCTTTTACTCACAACTATACACACTCCTTCCTTCGCCCTCTCATTCTCATCTACTCCTGCACATATACCCCATCCATACTCCCATTCTCTCACACTTTCACCTCTCCATTTTGTTTCAGTTATTCCGCATATATCCACTTTCGCATCCTCAAGCACCTGGACAATCTCTCTCTCTTTCACCTCATCATTCGCTCCTCTTACATTCCATGTACTCATTACCAAGTCCTTTGTCCGGTCCTGGGTCGTCATCGTTTGGTCAGTCCTTGTCCGAGGCTTCTTGTTTGTTTTTTTAGTTAGTTGTTTTCCGGGGAGGGGCACTAACCCTCCGCCAACCCTTTTAGTCGCCTTTTACGACAAGCAGGGATACTGGGGGAGTATTCTTGAAAACCCCCCTACCCCCAGGGGGGTAGTGTATTTTCACAGAGGGATGAAAGAAAAATATCGCACCACGAAGATGTGGGTCAGTTTGAGAGTGGCTGACCTAGTACAGACATAATGTACCCTGCCCAGAAACCTGATAGGGTTAAATTATAATTTCAGGATTGCATATGACATAGTTAACTGTAATGAGAGTTACAAAAAGAGCCTAATCTAAAAAAATTGCAACTACCATGACCAAAAGAAGTCTATCTATCTCTCTATAGCCCGACGCCCTAATCCCGCAAGGGGTGGCCGCAGACAAAATGCCTCCAAGTCGCTGTGTCACCCACCATTTGACTACCCTCCCCCAACTCACCCCCCCCTCCCTCATATACCTCTCAACTCCATCCCTCCACCTCATCCTCGGTCTACCCCTACCAAAAGAAGTACTTCTTAGAAATAGATTAGGAAGAGAAGCTTAGAGGTCAAGATTAATAATGTTATATATAGAAAATTCTGAGAATCTTGTGAAGTAGGAGTCCAAAATTACATCCTTCAGCACAAAGAAACAAATGAAAGTAAAGAAATTATTTATTACAGAATGTAAAAAAATGAAAAGAAAAAAATTGACTTGCCATGGAATAGATACAGAAGACACAATAGTTAGAGGGCATGTTGCAGCCACAAGCAGGCAAGAAACGTTTATACAAAAAAAACAAAGTTAAAGATAAAATACAGTCTGTTATGGATTAGGGGATCATCTGTACACAAGAGAAAGATATTTGTGAAGCACTAAATAAAAATTTCCAATCAGTTTTTACAAAAGAAAATAATTTTGAAAGAGACAATATGGAACATGCATGCCCACACATATTACCAGATGTACAAATATCAGAAAAAGAAGTACAGGAAGAGTTAAATAAATTAGACTAGGGAAAAGCAAATGATCCTGATGAAATATCAGATTGGGTGCTACATGAATGTGCAGAGTTAAGCAGACCATCATATTTAATATTCAAGGAGTCCTTAGATAAAAGTAAACCACCTATTATTTGGAAGAAAGCAAACATTGTTCCCCTATTCAAGAAAGGGAATAGACAGAATCCACTCAACTACTGACCAGTATCACTAACTAATGTTGTAAGATACTAGAAAAGCTGATAAGAAGAGTGTGGGTAAACCATCCAGAACACAATATAATAACAGAAAGGCAGTTCTGTTTTAGAAAGGGAAAATCATGTGTTACTAATCTATTAAGGTACTATGATAGAGTTGCAAAAACATTACAGAAAATAGAAGGAAGGGTGGACAGTATCTAAATATATTTAGAGTTCAAGAAAGCATTTGACAGAGTGCTGCACCAAAGACTTTATGGAAACTGTACCATCAAGGAGGAATCCAAGGCAGCCTTTACTGTTGGATGCAGGATTTTCTCAGAAAAAGGGAAAGGAGAACAGTACTTAGGGGAAATTACTCATCATGGAGGGAAATGACTAGCGGAGTTCTGTAGGGCTCAGTGCCAACACCAATTATGTTTTCAGTGTATAAAAATGACAGACTGTGACACTGAAAATGGAAGCTATCTAAATATGTTTGCTGATGATGCAAAAATACAAAGGAGAATGACTAACAGACTCATGCTGAGATCTAGAAGAAGAATTAAATAAACTTCATGAATGGACCAATAAATGGCTAATGGATTTTTATGTGGACAAGTGTCATGTAATTAAGTTTGGTAAAAGTGAGAAAAGACCAGACTGAGATTATAAGTTTGGAAGCACCCTACACATATCAGAAAGGGAGAAGGACCTTGGATTGTTTATTAGTAACAGACTATCCTCGGTTGACCACATCAGTGAGATTGTAATGGAACATGTATACACTGCTTGCTAATATGAGAATAGCATTCACACATAAAAATGAAGAGATGCTGAGAAAGTTAATAACATCATTCATCAGACCAACCCTGGAGTACGCACAAGTAGTCTGGAATCCTCGTCTCAAAAAACACATAGATAAGATTGAAAAGTACAAAGGGCCACTGCAGGATAGGTACTAGGCTTAAGAGATCTAAGCTGTGAAGAAAGATTAGAAAATTTGAATTTACCAACACTACAAGAGAGAAAGAAAAGAGGAGACATGATTTTGCTATATAAATGCATCTCAGAAAAAGAGAAAATAGACAAAAATGAGTATATAACCTACGGGGAAGGATCAGCAAGAGTACACTGCAAAAAGCTACATAAAAAGAGAGGCAAAAAAGATGTAAGGAAATTCAATTTCCCAAATAGGGCAGTTGATCAGTGGAATGCACTACCGAATGATATAGTGTGCCAAAAATTTGTTTGAATTTAAGGATATATACGATAAAAAAGGTTTAATACACGGGACAGTACGAGCTTGACTCATAGCTGTAAAAATACAATTAGATAAGAACACACACACACACAAGTGCTGTATATATCTGATAAAGTCTGTTAAAGAAATGTCAAGTCAGTATGGTGGTAAAATTTTTTGACCTGTTCATAGCATTAAGCATTGCATGCAGTTGGATGCAGTATGTTGTTTATAGAAGGAGAATGAAGCAAAAATATTTCTGTTACTAAATTTTGTACCATTACAGAAAATTTTTTAGTATCAGATGACCAGTATCCAGAATTTTTGCTTATCCAAATCACCATTTTTGTACAGATTTTCATTATACGACAGAGTATTCTTATGTATCCAAATCCCATAGATTGTAAGAATACCTGTACATTAGAGCTATCCAGTTTAGTCAAACCTTTTGGTGTGAAAAAATGTCCAACTGAGACCATGATAAAGTTTGTTTGCTGCCTGAGTGCTAACCTTAACATCTCCTGCTACACACACGGCTTTTTATTTATATAATCGGAGAGTGATGTGTTATTTCTACTGTAAGTGTTTATTGAGTGTTGTAATCGTTCTGTTCCAGGCACAGTATTGCACTTTCACCTTTCACTAAGAGTTGTATTACTTTTGTTGCAGGCACAGCATTGCACTTTCACCTTTCACAAAGAGTTGTATTATTTCTGTTGTAGGAACAGTATTGCATTTTCATTTTAACCAAGTTAATAAATTGACAGTTGTAATTTAGGAGGCTTGTTTGTTACCACCTTTCCAACTTTGCTTATTTCAGCATCACCTGCAACACAACTTGCTACATAGCTTTGTACGGTTATGTATGGACCACGAAGTGTTTTGTTATTTCTATCCCTTTGTGTTCCTATAGCCAGACTCATTACTCCTGTAAGAGGTGGCCACAAATAGATTGCCTCCATGTCACTCTCTTCCCCACTATTTCGCTGCCTTCTCCCCAACTTACACCCCCCTTTCTCGTATACCCTTCTGCGCCATCCCTCCATTTCATCCTCAGTCTCCCCATCCCTCTTGTCCCTTCCACATCACTCACATACACTTTCCGCAGTAGTCTCTCACTCTCCATCCTTTCCACATGGCCAAACCACCTCAGTGTCTTTCTCCCAGACATATTCTGTTACATCCACTTGTACACCACAATGGTCTTTCACTTCCTTGTTTGTCAGTCTGTTTCTCCATGTAACCCCACATGCTCCTCTCAGGTAACTCATTTCCACTGCTCTCACTCATGATTTGTGTCCTTCCAACAAGGTCCAAGCTTCATTTCCATACTTTAGAGTAGGGATCACAATACTGTATTGTCATGCATTGATTTTTTTTTTTTTTTTTTTTTTTTTTTTTTTTTTTGTCACTGCTTTCAATGAACCAGCAATCTTTCTTCCCAGTTGAACCTTTTCAAGCACTTTATCCTCTAAACTTCCATCCTTACTCATCACACAACCCAAGTACTGTACTGTACCTAAATGCACTCATTTTCCATTTCCTCACTATCAACCCTCACTGTACATTCAGTGACATCTTTTCTTTCAAAGACCACTACTTTACTCTTCCATACATTCATCTTTAGATTCAGTTTCTTACATATATACTCTTTCAGGCTCTTCTCCAAGCCTTTCAGTTCCCCTTCGTCCTCACTTAACAATACTGTACAGTATCATCTGCAAACAACACAACAGGAAGTATCCAAATGCTGCCATCTCTCATTAGGGCCACTGCATCATCCACTGTCCTACCTTGTATATCTTATAACTCCATCCATATACAGATTGAACAAGTGTGGTGAAATGACACATCTCTGTTTCAGTCCAACATTCAGATTGAAGAATTCCTCAGTTCGCCATCCACAGACACTGAAGCCCTAGCACCCTCATACATTCTCTGCGAGGTATTCAATAGCCTCCCATATACTCCATGTATTCTTAGTATTTTCGACAGTCCTTGTCTATCCGCTGTGTTATGTGCTTTCTTCACATCCATGATGGCAGCATACAACTTCTTTCCATTTCGTTTTGTTTTTGAAGGCTCCAACACACTTGCATGCATTGGCATTGGTCACATAGTGGCAGCTCTCCATGCTGCTCAGTCTCTGGCAGCTTCCCTATTCAGTTCCTTATCCCTGAGGTTACACCCGATGACCTCGTTCCAGGTTTTTTTCAATTTTCCTCTTGCAGCCCTACCCCTAACATTAACACTTCTCATTATCTGCACCAAGTTATCATCCCCCATCCATTCCACATGCCCAAACCATCTCAATCTACCTTTCCTCATCACAGTGCTAATACACTCCAATCCCATCCTACCCCTCAACTCTTCCATTGTAAACCTAGCCCCCCTAGGCCGTGCGTTCAAGGATGCATTGCACATCCACATAATTGCTGTTATTTCTGTACATTTGAGCCTGTGAATATCCTCTTCCTTTATTGCCCATGTCACAGTATCATACAGCATTACACATGTAACACATGCTGCATACAAAAAATCCCTTAGCATGAAGGGAGAGACCTTTCAATGTCAGGAGAGGCAGTAGCTCCCTGAACTTCATCCTACCACTTTTCACCCTAGTCACAGAGCTAGCTCCATCCCCACCTCCAGCATATAACATGTCTACCAAAACAAACTCTTCCACACACTCGAGACTCTCCAGCAAGTTCAATCCTTTCACGCTGACATTCTCCACATGCTCTAATCGACACACCGCACATGTGAAATTAGCATCGTCTCACAGTCAGCCTCTAATACCACTACATCTCCTATAGACCCACTTATTACAAACACTGCACAGGATGGAATTACTTCCCATGCCCTTGTGGCAAATCGCACTTGGCCACTGTCCCTCTTCATTGATAGTATCCCCGCCAGCCCTAAATATGGGTACTATAATTTTCTGTTTTTATCTTTATTTACTCTTAAGCCCTTATACCCCATACCATCTCTCCACTTCCTAAATCTTTCCTCTGTCTTCCTTTCATTCTCTGCAGTCAGCAGGAAACCATCAGCATACAACATCTCCCACGGGAGTCCGTTTCTGAAGTCAGGTGAGAGGGTTTCAAGTACCATGATGAACAACAAAGGGCTCAAGACTGACCCCTGATGCACACAAAAATTCATCGCTCAAATCTCGATTCACGCTGACGTGGATGCGGGCACCCACATACATGGCCATAACCACCCTAACCAGCCACTCCTTGATCCTGCACTTTCTCATCGTCCACTTCACCGTCTCTCTAGGGACTTTGTCAAAGGTCTTTTCCAGATCAACAAAAACAAAGTCTATCTATCAGTCTATACCCTGACGCCCTAATCCCGCAAAGGGTGGCCACAGACAAAACCCCTCCAAGTCGCTCTGTCACCCACCATTTGACTACCCTCCCCCCCCAGCTTACTCCTTCCTCGCTCATATACCTCTCAACTCCATCCCTCCACCTCATCCTCGGTCTTCCCCTCCCTCTCCCTCCCTCCACTGCACCTACATACACCCCCTTAGTCAGTCTTTCATTCTTCATTCTCTCCACATGTCCAAACCACCTCAGTGTATTTCTCCTAATTTTCTCGACCACATCCACATCCACCTCATAACATGCCTTCACTTCTTCATTCGTCAACCTGTTCCTTCGTGTCACTCCACATGCTCCTCTCAGGTGACTCATTTCCACTACTCTCACTTTTGACTTGTTCCCCTCTAGCAAGTACAGATCCCTTTTCTTTCCTGTATATTTTTCCTGAATCTGTCAAACAGCAAATATGGCATTAATGACCCATTTGCCTTGCATAAACCCAAAATGCATCTCATCAATATTCACTTTTTATCTAATCGTACCTGCTAGAACTCTCTCCATTTACCTACTTTATGCCTCCATATTTTCCTCTTTCCAGGGCATCACCCCTCCCCCTGTACACATTTACAATTACGCTCTTCAGCCAGTCATCTGGGACAACACACTTGTATATAATTGTATTGATCAAGTCTGACTGACCCCTCTCCTGTTTCTCTTGAGACTTTCAGCATTTCAGCAGTCAACCCAGACACACCTGCTGCCTTCCTCACCTGCATCCTGCCTATTGTCTTGCCCACTGTAAGAGCATCAATCAAAGACCAAGGGCTGGAGTCTGGATCCACTGACTCCAAACCTTCCTTGTCCCAGTCAAACTCCTCATTCAGCAACCAGTATTAATGCTCTCTCCATCCATCCATCCATCCCCACTGTTCACCACTACCTTTCCTTCATCATTCTTCACACACTGCTCACCTATGATATCCCATTCTCCCTGTTCATCAGATGTACACCTTAAATATCATGTTCTTCCTTTCCACACTACATTATCATATAAAAGTCCCTGAGACTCAGACTTTGCCTTATAATCCTCTTTTCTAGCCATACACTTGGCAACCGTGTATTTCTCTTTGTTACCATCCTTTTTCCATTCCTGAAAAAGCCTTCATTTCTCCTTTACTGCGGTGTCTACACCTTCATCTCACCACCAAGTTACTTTATGTCTTAGGGGGGGGAGGGGGGCCTCTTGTCCATCCACATATTGAATCCATAACTCTCAAGAGGTTGTTCTTGAGGGGTCTGGACTGTTCATTAACACTTTTGTTAATGTCTTCCTGTTCAGCTGTGTCTCTACTTGCTGTAGAAGGCATCCCTTACTGCTTTGTTTTTCAACTTCCATAGGTCCATAGGTCTTCATTTTGATCACCTGCTCCTTAAGCAGCATGTCACATATCAATAACTTGTGTTGCTGCATACACTTCTCACTCCCTATAATTTTAACATCTCTCACTAACCTCCTATGAGTCCTCCTGACCAGGAAATTGTCTGTTTGGCTGCTTTTCCCCCAGCCTCGTATGTAATCAACCTACTGTCTCTTTTCCTAAAATGTTTGTCGCACACAATCATATTTATTGCCTCCCCAAACTTGAGTATCCTTTCCCCCTCTTCATTTCTTGTACTATATGCACATCCCTCATTTACTTCTTCATATCCTTGAACTGGTTCACCTACAAGACCATTTAAGTCCCCTCCCAAAACTAAAATCTCATCATCTCCCATACCACTAACCACACAAATTAAGTAATCCCAGAATCTTTCTGTCTCTGCCTCATCCAATCCTGCCTGTGGAGCATACACCAATATAAGTGCAAACGTTATCCCATTGAACAAAATATTCACTACTATTATTGTTTCATTGACTTCTTTAACATTCATGACATATTCCATCCATTTCTCTTTAACTCCTTCGTGCCCAGGACGTATGTGTTTCCGTTTGCAAATTGCTCAGTAATGCCGTCCATAACGTATCCGTTTACATCCCTTAACATCAGTATGTATTGGGGTGTGGTTTATTGGCCTATATTCATTCTCTGAGCCTGGCATACCTCACTGGGAAAGAAAAGTAAGCTCCACCCACTAACCAATAACAGCCCTGACAATTGATGTCATCTGAAACGTCACTGCTCACCATAGAGTTTTATTGGCTTCTACTTTGTACTCGGCTCTCAGGTTGTGCTTGGCACTAATGGAGGTGGGATTACATTGATGGTCATATTTGTGTATTGCCATATTGGGAATATATTGTGATTTTTGTGATTGTTTTCAGGAATACATAGCCATGTCAGACAGTAGTGACGAATATTCTGATGCATCGTATGTGTCAGGGGAGTCCAGCAAGGATGATAGTACTGACTGTGAGTTTTAATTAAGTGATAATGAATTATGGAGGGAAGATGACCTGATTGAGGAGAGTGAGTGGAGGTTTCTGGTGGACATTTTTGCAGACCAACGGCCAGACGCCATTCCCGCCTTCAGTGACGGTGCTGCTCAGGATGCTACCCCTGGGGCTGCTTTTAGTCATTTTCTTGATGACGAAGTGATGTCAAAATTGTGTTCATGGGTGAATGAGAGTGCTGATGTATATTTGGCTGTGAATCCTAGTAAAAGTAAAGTACTTGGCCTAAAATGGAGACTAGTTACAACTGATGAAATGGATGTTTTCATAGGACTGTTGATGGTGATGGGGGTGTTACAGTACCCAGAGATGCACATGTACTGGTCTCACAGTGTGTGTTATGGAGACCCCCAAATATTTTGTGGTGATTTGATGAGCAGGAACAGATTTCTTTCAGTTTTGAAGTTCATGTGGTTTTCCTCTGCCGCGACTGAAGAAAAATGACCAAACCACCAGGATTGAACCCTTTTTAGAGCTACTGAGGGAGAGATGTCAGTCACTGATGCAACCAGGAAAGCATGTTGCAATTGATGAGGCACTAATTTTGTGGAAGGGACATCTTTCATTTAGACAGTTCATAAAAAAGAGAGCATGTTTCGGCATCAAAGTGTTTGTACTGTGTCCCTCTGGTTATGTGTGTGATGGCTATTCCTGGAATTTTGAAATCTGCTATGGCAAGGGAGAGTTCAAAGTAGAAGACCCTGTAGCAAAAAACTTTACCATATCAGAAGATATTGTTGTGCGCCTCATGAAGGATTTATTGGACTGTGGTCGACATATTGTGACAGATAACTGGTATACCAGTCTCCGACTTAGTGATTACATGCTAACATGTAACACCATAATGACTGGGGTAGTGAGAAGTGGTAGAGGGCCTCCCAAGAGCTTTATGACAATGAAGTTAGAGAGGCATCAATCGGTGTTTGTGAAACAAGGAAATACACTCATTGTGAAGTACCTAGACAAAAAAGAAGTTACAGTACTTGCCACAAAATATACAGCTGGCATGGTTGAGAAATATAAGACATACTGGAGAAAAAAACTGTGTTCTACAATAAACCCTTGCATATTGAGAAATACTGTAGTAGAATGGGAAGCGTAGATATGGCTGACCACTTGCTGGAGCCATAAGCCTTTCAAAAGAAGAGCCTTGCCTGGTTCAAGAAATTCAAAATTCACTTCAATTTTCGCATTCTCCTAAATTCATTCATTGTGTACAGAAATGGCTCTCGGTACAAAGGGGAATTTCTTCAGTACATAAAGGATGTCAGTCAGCAGTGGTTGTGTGAGCATAGTTGTGGTGCCGAGGCTGTCATCAGGCAGGAGGAGGCCATGGAAATGAAAAGACCTATGAAAGCATTCAAAGTAAAAGAACAGTGTCATGTCTGGGTCCGCCATGAAAAGTCGGGGAAACAAAAGAGATGCTGAGTGTGCACCAAGAAGGAAAAGAAGAGAAAGGACACTGTCTACTACTGCCCTGGGTGCCCTGGGGATCCAGGTCTGTGTTCCATGGACCACTTTAGGATGTGGCACACTGGAATGACAGAGGAATCACAGCCAGGGCCAAGTGGTGTGTCACAACAGCCAAGAAAAAACTAGAACACCCTAACACTTACTTCATCAAGCCCTTCCACCGTACCCCCCGCACTTGCAGTAAGATGTATGCATGTAATGAATATACATGTCATATGTATTGCATTTATAAGGAAAGGGAACACAATGACACTTTACTGAAGTCAAAACAAATGCTATATTTTCTGTTCAGTATTCTTTATGCGCGTTTATGGTCGGGAGGTTGGGATGGGCAGGCTACATGATGCCCTGCAGCATGGGTGTGAAAGGTTTAACCAACACACCCACACCACCATATCCATCTGCCCTACCCTGCCAAGACAGCAGTCCCTCTCGGCAATCATGCTGACTGATCATTCCCTATACCTGACTTCTTGCACACATCTCACATCCACCCACCTCCTGCTCAGTGCCTCAGCTACTTTCTTCGCTCAGCCCATCAAACTTCCCACATTCCATGATGCCACTCTGATCCCCTTGGGTGATTTAGTTTCCTCAGGCTTGCTTTGATTTTTTTTCTTTTTTGTCATAATCGGTAATAAATAATGGGGAGAGACATACCACAGCCCCCACCCCCAAACAAAGTCCCAGTTCCAGGCATGGGATCTGGAATCCATAGCCCACCAGCTGTGACCAATGGCTGTGGTAGTGGCCTCGAGGCATCCTGCCAGGACAGGTACAGACACACCCTCCAAGCACACCTTGGCAGTGTAACTACTTCACCATTATTCATCCATTGATAGGGCAGCGTCATGGAGCACTACTCCCAGGTTCAGGCCCCTGTCTGTTGGGCGCAAGCAGCAGCCTGGAAACTGTAATGCCCTGTACTCATCTCTAGAGACTTGTCCACTAAACACCTTAGGGTGAATCTCTGATCTACACAACCTCATCCCTTTCTGAAACCTCCCTGTTCTCCAACAAATTTCTCTCTTATATTCCAAACTCTGTCAATAAGTATCCTACCTTATACTTTACCTATTACACCATGAAGATGAATAACTATATGACTGCCACACACACTTTTTTCCCCCATTCCTTTGTACAGGGGAATAATTATACAGTACCTTCCAATCTTCCAGGACTCTGTCTTCCTCCCAGGACAATCCGCACATCTTCCGTATCCATTCTGCTGCTGACTCTCCTTGTGCTTCAGCATTTCACCACACACTCCATCAGTTTCTGGGGCTTTCCCCATTTTGACTTTCTCCATTGCATCCACTACTTCCATCTTTCATTCTCTTCTTCCCCTCTCATCTCGTTCCATTTCCCAGATATTCCCCAGTTACTAATACGTGCATTACTTTCATTCTGTATGTTTAACAATTCCTTAAAATGTTTTTTCCATATGTACACATTTTGTCCCTTTTCCATCAGTAATCTGCTATTTTTATCTTTCACTTTCCTACTACCTTCTTTTTCACCATGTCTTAACTTCGTTCCAAAACATTTTCTTCCATTCTCTCCACTTTACACTCAGATTCCTTCCAAACTCCTCATCCACACTTTTCTTACTTTCTCTTACTAATCTTTTCACTTCTCTCTCCTCTCCTCCACTTATAACTCTCTATTCCATATGTCAGCTTCCTCCCTGCCTCCGCATCTAACCACTCACTATATGCCTTCTTCTTTTGCACCACATCTTGTCTCGCCTCTTCATTCCACCATGCTGTTCTTTGCACCCTCTTTCATCTGCTCTTCACCCCACACATCACTCTCCTCTCCTCCACTTATAACTCTCTATTCCATATGTCAGCTTCCTCCCTGCCTCCGCATCTAACCACTCACTATATGCCTTCTTCTTTTGCACCACATCTTGTCTCGCCTCTTCATTCCACCATGCTGTTCTTTGCACCCTCTTTCATCTGCTCTTCACCCCACACATCACTTCACATGTAGCACAGGTATCTTCTTTGAATACCATGCATGCACCTTCCACCTCCTCCACCTGCACCGAATCATATCTACTAGTCGCTCCTCAACTTTTCTCATATTCTGCCCCCTCCCCTCCCCCCCCCTTTTTTTTTCCCCATCCTCCTGCAGCTTTTCTACCCTCTTTGTATGGACTACTTCCTCCTGCACTTCTGTCCACGTGCTCATCCAGCGCATTTGTCCCTTGACTCTCACCGCCACCAAGTGGTGGTCAGTGAATCCACATCCCCAACCTCTGTATGCTCTCACATGCAGCACATATCATCTCATTCCCTCACCCACACTCCCATAATCAGTCACTGTCTTTCATTCATCCAGCTCACCATCCACCCTTCTCATCTCCCACCATGGAATTGGCTGTCACCAGTCCCCTCTTGGCACAGATGTCCTCTAGAGCACTACCATTCTCATCCACTTCTGCAGGCATACCTCACTCACCAACTATGCCATCCGCCTTCGCATTCCTTACTTTTCCATTCATATTCTCCAATCAGAAACACACTGTCACTCCTCGCAAACTTTTCCATGCTTGCTTCCACATTTGCCCAGAACTCTTCTGTCACTCTGCACGCATGATCTTCTGTTGACACACATGCATACACAGTCACCCACGTTTGTATTCCTACTCTTAGTCCTACCCACACAATCCTTGAACCAACTGATCCATATTCTCTCATGTTATCCTCCCATCTCTTGCACCCAACCATACAAACACCCTCCTTTGCCCTCTCATTCTCACCTATTTCTACACTTATACCCAATCCATATTGTCAATCCCTTACACTCTCGCCTCTTCATTTAGTCTTAGGCAATCCGCATATGTCCACTATTGCATCTCAGCCACCTGAACGATATCTCTCTCATTCACCTCATCATTTGCACTCATCACATTCCAAGTTTCCTTTCTCTTGGTGCCCCTTGTCTGGTACTTGGTCATCATTTGTGGGTTTGTTCGGGTCCGAGGCATTTTGTTTGTCTTTTTAGCTAGTTTTTCTCCAGGGAGGAGCGGTAACCCTCTGTCAACCCACTTGTTGACGCATAGGAAACGTAGGGTTGGTTCTATGATTACCACATTGCATATTGAATGATTTTCTGGCATTCAGGAAATCATTATGCATATCACTCAATGTTGAGTCACCCTAGGGTTGCCCTACAGTGAGTGAGTGGATGATGGGTGCCACTCCCCCCCCCCCTTTTTTTTTTTTTTTTTTTTAATACTGTACTGTATATTGTACAGTACTGTCCCTCTTCACCAAGTTAATCAGCTGACAATCAAAGTTTAGGAGACTTACTTCTGTAACGCTACTGCCACCATACTCATGATTGTCGCCTGCTGCACACCCCACCACATGTCTTGTTATGTTTTTATTTAGACTGTGAAATACTGTGTCATTTCCATTTCAGTCATTGTGTTTAATGAGTATAATATGACCAAATAGGTACGTAGGGAGGTTGACTAAGTCACACAAGAATAATCTTCTATGGCCACTTGACATAACTTCATAGAACCCATGTCAAAATGTTGCTGTCGCCCTTAAAAAATGAAGGACTTTTCTTGACAAGTCTTTTGCTTTCAGAACAGCTTTTATACAGTGTGACCTGTTGCCAGACAGCTTAGTAAAATATTCACTGGCAGCCTTCAGTAATTTTCAGTGGGTCATCTGTGATCCTTCAGTATTTCTTGCACTTTCATAATTGTTCATTCCTTCAGAAACTACAGTAATCTTTTCTCCAGTCTGGAAGTTAATATGCCCAGTTATGATAGTAGGGGGATAATAAAAGCTGGCATAGCAAGGCAGACAGAACAAGAAAAAAGGGCTCCACATTGCAGGATTATGAAACTTCCACCTATGACTGGGTGGTTATTGATTTTTCAGTTTGAAATTGAACTTCTGTCTGTCATGAATGCAGTGTTTCCAATGTATAATGACTCACGTACCCATACCTGCATGTGGTGTGAAGTGAAAAAATAATCAAGTTGTGGTACTCAACAATTTTTGTTATACAGTGCTCGTCAGAAGTATGGGGCGCCCTGCGTCCCTCCTGAGAAACAAACCTTTCAACATTGAAAAAACATATAAATAATGCATTTTATTTACCCTTAGTGCTTCGTAGGGTAGCCTTTACGTTTCTTCACGGACCTGAGACGTCTTGGAAGTGAAAGGGCGAGGCTCCTGAGGTGCTGGAGGGGTAT
This sequence comes from Coenobita brevimanus, assembly GCF_032717465.1. NCBI lineage: Eukaryota > Metazoa > Arthropoda > Malacostraca > Decapoda > Coenobitidae > Coenobita > Coenobita brevimanus. The sequence continues at coordinate 25,195,825 of NC_137012.1, forward strand.
TTTGTCCCAGGAGTCACGAATGGCGGCTTCCAGCTTAGGCAGAGAGCTCACGTCCTTCCCTTGGAGACTCTTCTTTACGAGGTACCAGAGGTTTTCAATCGGGTTGAGGTCTGGGCTATTTCCTGGCCAGTCTGTCATGAATGATACCTCGCAGTCACGAAGCCAATTGGTGACCGATTTGGCCTTGTGAGCAGGTGCACCGTCCTGCTGAAACACTCGTGCACCTGTTAGCTCGAAGGAGTCTGGTAAATGATCACACAGAAGCTCCAGGTAAACATCCTGATTCACTCTGAGGTTCTTGGGAAGTACAACAAGCTTCCCCAAACCCTTCCCTGAAAAACAACCCCATACCATGAGTGAATCAGGATGTTTAACTGTGCTTTCTACATACCGTGGGTCAAGTGGGTCACTACCTTTGCATGCTCCTCTGTTACAGGTAACACTAAACGTTGCCTCATCAGACCACAACACTGACAACCATTGCTCCTCACCCCAATTTAGATATTTATTAGCAAAGGCAAGCCTACGAATTCTCTGGCTGCTAGAGAGAAGAGGCTTTTTCACAGGCCTGTGACTTGTGTAACCAAGCTCATGCACCCTACGAGACACTGTTCTCACTGACACCTCACCAAACACTTCTGGGTTGCTCTCCTTAATTTTCCTTGCACTCACACAAGGATTAAACTCCACTGCACGTTTTAAAACATTAACAGACCTTGGGGAAGTTTTCCTAGGCCTACCAGACCTCGGTTTCTTTGTGGGAACTTCACCACTGTTTTCCTCCCGAAACCGCGCACACCAACGACGCACTGTCGATCGTCCCACACCAACCAATTCACTAATTTCCTTTGTCTGGTGGCCTGCCTCCTTTAGAGCAATGATCTGGGATATGATTTCACTCGATAGTTCACGGATAGGTGCCATAACAAAGTTTTGAAGGCCAAAACACTGCGGGACACTCGGTAAAAAATGGCGCAATTTGAGAGGGACACTCGGCGGAGTTCCTCTCTCTCAGGCAGCCCGTGGGCAACTGAGGCGGGAACCAACCAGCGCGTCAGAAGGCCTCAGGCTACCGTGACGTCATGCTCGGAGCTCAAACTTGTGGCTCAATTCTTACCCCCAAAAATGGGGTGATTCTTTTTGGGCCATAAGTATTGCGCGCCCGGCGGACATCGCTGAATACTTCTGACGAGCACTGTATGTTTAAGTCTATGGTTTGTTTTTGCTATTTTTTATTTTCCTCCCTGATATAATTATTATGCCTATGAAGTTTGAATGGAGGAAAAATGTTGATGGCCATGGTTCATGAAGGGCCTGACAGTTTTTAATCTGCAAGAAAAATTGGAAGGTCTGAGACACTGGTAGATGAAAAACTATTGCCAGTGTATATTTTGCAAAATTGGCTGGCAGCATGCCAGTCATAAAAATCCTGTACTGAAGCAAAGGATTGGATGATTAAATACTAGAGGTCAAATTAGCCGAATCATACTGTAATATTTTTATTTAATTCTCCATATATATCATGGATTGCTTTGTGTAATGAACAGGTCAACAAGGTCTGCCATACTGACTCCATGATTTTTTTTATTTCCACGTCTGTTAAATCTAGGCAGCCATACACAGTAATATACCAGTACAGTGTTTTGGTAAATTATGTTCATTCCTTTAATCAAATTTATCCCTTCGCAGAGCCTCTTATACGTAGGGTTGCCATACGTCCGGATTTTCCAGGACATGTCATACATTCAGGTGTAAAATCTTCGTCTGGAAGGAATTTTTAAAATTCTCCAAAAGTCCAGAATTTCAGCTTCCATCACTTTTTCTCGAAAAATTTAATGTACCATTAAACTCTATAATGCCGAGAGAGAGAGAGAGAGACCTTAGTTTTCGTCAGGAGGTAAGTGTTTCCAACCTGACTGGTTTAGTGCTAGCAGCTAGCTAAAATGTCCTGCCTTTTCCTCCTGTTCAGCCACAAGCTTTTTTTTTTTTTTTTTTTTTTAAGTGCCGTTATAGCCATAAAATAAATGGTATGTGGACACAATTATTGGCTTAGTTTTCATTTTTACACTGTAGCATTTGTTATTCTTATGATCTTATACTGCATCCAAGGCGCTATAGCATTTTTCAGTCATAAACTGCCATTTCTGTACCTTGCCTGTTGTCCATTACATTGTAAAAAGATTAAAGATCGTGGTACAGTACAACAGTACTGGTACATATATATATATATATATATATATATATATATATATATATATATATATACTGTGTATATATGTATATATATACCAGTATAAATATCAAGGTTTCATAATGCCAATGGTCCAAAGAGTATGTTGAGAGGGAAGACATGGGTTTCAGCAGAGGCATCCTGTATTTTGACTGTTAGGATATGGCAACCCTACTAATAGTAGATATTATAAAATGATATACAGTATTCATTGATGTGAGGTTATACGGTACAGTACTGTGTTGAAGTTACAACTGTTAGTCATTCATTTAGCCACAGATAAACAAAGTCTTCAGTTGTTGAAAAATATTTTAAAACAGGTACAAACTAACACCAAAGATACAAACAAGCTACAGATATTACGATAGTGTGAGTTTCAGATATATTTATGTGGTGTGGCTGGGGAAAAAAAAATAAAAAAAATAAAAAACACTGATATAAGCAGAATATGGCACTCAAAGATTCAGAGAAAGTTGTAGATGTGAACAAAAAGATTACAGATACAGTCATTGACAGACTGATAAAGTGTACCTCATAAACAGTCAGAGTGTTATTAAATTGAAAGATATAGAGTAAAGCCACATGTATAAACAGAAGATTAAATACAAGCACATAAACTGACAGAATCCACAGACAGGTTAGATAAACCTCTAAACACCCATTCTCTTCCCTGGCCCACCCAACGTTCGGGTCATAAGGCCGAGGACCCCAGCATTTCCAGCGAGCGCCGGTCTCAGTTCCTCCGCTCGTACAAGATAAAGAAAAAAGTGCAAACCGAAGATGAGCCGCAGGTTATTGTCTTCGTCTTCCTGTGTTATTATGTTTCCCATTTTGCTATTGCCCTATTTTTTTCTCCTTTGTAGTTATATTTTCCCCTACCATTTTCCTCTCAGTTGTCTTTATTGAACTGTCATGAGCAAAATTTCACTGACAGTCGCCCTCCAGCTTTGTATCATGCCTTCTGTACTTCATAATCATTGTGAAACTCCAGAGAGTGTCCTTCTATCTCAAATTTTCATTGTTGTGTCATTTATATTGCTATTGAATAAAAATATTTTGTAAAAAAAACATCCATCAGCACAGCCAGCTGAGAAGCGCCACCATACATTTGGTCATGACAGTACAGCTGTGGCATATGTTTCCATCTCATATATTCCACTTCTTTATTGTCTTCTTACTTTTAGTTTTCTTGTCTTATTTTTTCCTAGTTTCATTTTATTTTTTGCTCCATCCATTCTCCTTCCCTCACTCTCTCAGTGTGCCTTTGTATCATAGCATTTAGTTATCTTCATTTACTACCCTTCATTCTTCATTTGTTTTTACTGATACTTCAGGGTTCTTCCTCCTTTTGTTTCCTTTATCACTGTGTTCTCTGATTATAGAATGAGTTTATATCACTAATGACATTTCTGTCAAGACACTTGTGGCTATACTGTATTTTGACAATATGTTAAGACCCCATGATGTTGTTCTTGAATGTGCTGGGAGGCAGGTGAAGAAATGGAACAGCTAGAATTTGACACAGTGTTAGAGGATAATGAGATACGGGTCTCAGACATTTGTGTTGCCTACTCCACTTTGCTTTTTTTTTATTCTCTGTAGTTGCAATTTCAAGTTACACTTTGTAATATAAATTAGTTTATTCATTCATCAGTCATCATAATCCATTTTCCCTTGTTTAATTGGGGTGGGAAGAGTAGGGGTGGATAAATATTAGGGGCAAATGGAACACCCAGGTTCTGTACACATGTTCTGTCCTCCATTGTCATAGGTGGTAAGAGGTATGATAATGCATGCAGCAAATTAAGCATATCATACTCTCAAGTGAGGGTTAAAATAGGAGTGGGGTGAATTTACAAGTGTAGCTAATATGTATTCCTTTGTCAAATTAAATTGTAAGATTTATTTATTCTATGCAACTCTTCCATAAAATTGTTTTTTCATGTAAAAAAATTGCAATTTGTTAGTTTGTCAGTTGCCCCATGGAGCTTCAGAGCACCAGGGCTAATTTGTTCATCAGATATGTTTATATTTATCTGTCTGTCTATCTCTCTATCTATCTACGGTATCTGTGCCTATAGCCAGACACCTTAATCCCATAAGGGTTGGTCACAAACAAGTCGCCTCCATGTTGTCCTGTCCCCTGCCATTATGCTGCTCTCCCCACAACTCGCACCCCTTTGCTCATATAGCTCTCCACTCCATCACTCCCTCTCATCCTTGGTCTCCTCCTCCCCCTCCTCCCCTCCACCTCACTCACATACACTTTCCTTGTTAGTCTCTCATGCTCCATCCTCTTGACAAGGCCAAACCACCTCAATATATTTCTCCCAATGCTTTCTGTCACATCCATTTGCACACCACAATGCTCCTTCATTTCCTCATTTGTTAGTCAGTCACTCCATGTAACTACACATGCTCTTGCCAGACAACTAATTTTGACTACTCTCATTTGTGATTTGTTTCCTTTCAACAAGGTTCAGGCTTTACCTCTATAATTTAGAGTTGGTATCACTGTACTATCATACAGCAACTTTTTTACGTCCATGCTCACATCCCTATTTCTTATTACTGCTTTCAAAGAATGAGCAACCTTTCTTCCCTGTTGTACCCTTTCAAGCACTTCATCCTCTAAACTTCCATCCTTAGTCATCACACTACCCAAGTACTTAAATGCACTCACATTTTCCATTTCCTGACCTTCCAGCCTCACTGTACATTTAGTTACTTCATTTCTCTCGAAGACCACAGCATTGTTTATCCGTACATTCACCTTTACATTTTGTTTCACACATACTCTCTCAAAACACATTCACCTTTACATTTCGTTTCTCTAATGTTCTCCCAAACATATTCACCAAGCCTTGCATTTCCCCTTTGTTTTCATCTACAAATACAGTGTCATCTGCAAACAACAAAACAGGAAGGTTCCAGATGCTGCCTTCTCTCATTAGGGCTGCTTCAGCATCCACTGCTGTACCTTATATTTCTTTTATAACCCCATCCATATACAGATTGAACAACCATGAAGACATGATACCGCTGTTTTAATCCAGCATTGAAATCGAAACATTCACTCGGCTCAAATAACTAGACACTTGCCATAACCACGTGTAGATCACGCACCTCTGAAAAGTTTGGCCTCATAAGATCGTTCAATATGATCTTATCCTCTAACCGCCGGGTGTCGTTGTGGACTGATGCAAAAGAGGTGGCAGTAGGCTGCCAAGTGTTGGTAGGAACCACAGTCATTTTCGCAGCACAGTTTGAAGTGACACCCACTTGATCTCATTACCAGTGGTTCAGGAGTGACTCCTCCCACCCAAGGCAAGCATACCTCGGTTGTCTCTGTGAATTTGCCAGGTGCAGGACGATTTTTTTTTTTAAACCTCTTGTCTTCTTATGTTCCCGCCTCACATGGACACCTTGCCTCTTCCACCCATGCCAGGTATCTTTCCAAGGATACTAGGAAAAGATCCAGTGATAGTGACATAGGGCTTGTCCTGGATGCCACTGTGTCTAGTTTATCTAGTAATGGAGAAGTTGTCACGTTGAGAGCGAAGACAAAATCGGGGCCATGTGCAAACGTACGAACACATCCAGCTTCACATGCCAAAAATTGCTCCTCTTCATCACGCCCTTACTCATCAACGCGACTACCTACAGACCTGAGAATACTTTCTTTCGCAAGAAGAAGAGTTGTTGAGAAATATGGTCTTTAATTTGTTTCCTAACAGCACTAGTTTCTGAGATATTAAGGTATGAAACCTAAATATTTTAGGAAAAATGCCTGTAGTGGAAGAATAACCGCGCTATAAATAGCCTGGCGTGGAGGGATCATCGAGAACTTTTAGTTCCAATGAACATTTCTTCAGGCCTCTGATCTCTTGGTTGGCTGATGATAACAAGGCTTTAGGCCTTCTGGTCAGCTATTTTAACCAGGTTAAGTATGGTACCTGTGACCATCAACAAAGGCTTCAGTCTCTTCATTAGCCACTTGAACCAGGAAAGTTCCTAAGGATGTCCTGCTGCAACCTAAACAGTGGGAGCATTTCTTGATGGATAGTCTTGACTCTCATCACCCATCTCTTCTCTTGCGAACATGCACTTCTTGGAAAACTATTGAGGCTTCTTGCTTAGACCTTTCCCAGGACTGAGTTGAACTATGAAAGCATTCACTTAGAGTGGAGTTTTTTCTGAGAACCATAAGCTGTCATGATTTCAAGTAAATATGGGCTTATAAATCTTCTCACATCCCCAGTTGATAAGATCCTCAGCTGAAGGGACATGCAGATTGACCTTGGAATTTTTATGAGGTCTCACTGCCGTATCACCAAAATCTCTTCCTTCTTAGATCTTGTGTATCTGCTTCACACCAAAGGTGCTCTAACACACATATCCTCTCTGCATAAGATTTAAGTCAGGATGTTGTCATGATGTGCATGGCAAGTGTCTCATCACTGCATTAGTGATGATGCTCCTTACTTCAGGTATCTGGTTCCTCAGTAACCTCAAACTCCAAGCAATTTGTTCAGACCCAAACTTGGGGTGGTTCTTCACTTTGATGAGGTATGTTTTAGAGTCATAGTTAAAACAGAACTTCATGAGGACCTCAGACATGACCTTAACACCTCTCCCTTCATACTGTGTTCCTCCTTTAGTTAGAAGCAAGAGCCTCCTTCAGTCTCCTTCCTCTTTGCTTCTTTGGTCTAACCCCTGCTATATTTGAAGTTTGTAGAAGACAACAGGATACTTCAAGCTTTTGAAATCTCACCCTCTGGAAGTTCAGCCATTGAAATTCTACTTTAGGAATCTTTGCATCCAAAGGACAGTTAGTTTTTACTTGGACCTTGAGGGAACATCCTGAGTATCTATTCCCCTCTGAGCCACACAGAAAGATGTGATGCTTGTAAATGCAAACATTTTCAAGTTTTTCCTTGTCAGCCATCCTCATTTCCTGGGTAGCATACCTAACACTCCCATTCACAATGTTTCATCTTCCACTTCATCAAGATATTGTCTGAAAGCAATTTGTATGTGAGCATCATGGGTTGGAAGACCTTTACATTCAGATTTTTTCACTAAGCCTTCACAAGTAAAGCCAGATCATTGGTCATCTCCCACAGAGGGTTTTTGGACCTTGAGAAGTTTTTCCTTCTGCAAACAGATTGCTCTCTGAAGAAATGCTATACAAGTCAGCTTTTTGATGGAATGGAGAGGGGGGGGGTGTGAGTTGGGAGCAGGGCAGTGAAATGGCGGGGGACAGGGCGACTTGGAGGCGATTTGTTTGTGGCCACCCCAAACGGGATTGAGACGTCTGGCAATAGATAGATAGATAGATAGATAGAATTTTCCTAATTTTCCTCAGCCCAAAATATACAGGAGCTCAGACCTTGACTTTTTTTTTTTTTTTTTTTATTTATTTATTTTTTTTTTTTTATAAATAAAGGTAGATTTAGCAGTCACATTTAAGAACACTATAGTCAGTACTCATTCTTTCTTTTGTCTGAACTGTACTAATGTTCTTTTGCTATATGTACTGTGTAGACAAGGATATGGAAAAGTAAGACATTAACCTAAGAGCTAGCCTAAGGGGGCTATTGTAAAATAACATAAAAAATATTCTATACCTATTACATTGTGTAATTGGTGGGATGCATTATATGACAGTGCTGTGTAGAGATGGCTCAGTCATTCAGTACAGGCTTGACTGATTATTTAGTTTGCTTTGGCACAGGCTGTATATAAACCATAGCATAACTACACATCCCATCTATATTTGGTATTTCAACACAGAACAAGAAACTGCAATTTTGACTGTGAAAACATGATTTTATGAAAATACATTATTGAAGAAATGAAACTCTTCTTAGAATTAAATTTTACATAAGAATACATATTACCAGTAATGTAGAGTGAAATTTGGACTCAGGAAAAATATGTTGTGTAAATGCCAGCTGGATAGTCCACCAAATCCCTACATCAGTACAAAGGGAGTGGGGGGTTAGTGAGGACCCTCACTTCTATCCATTTTCATAGCCTATTATGGCACCAGAATTTCATGGGTATTATCATACAGTAAACAGCTTGTTAAGTGATATGCACAGTGCAGTTTATTTAGCAGCCATCATCATCATCATCATCATCATCATCATCATCATCATCATCATCATCATCATCATCCAATCCTACATTGCCCTATGAGGAGCTTAGGGCCCGGGACTAGGCAAGTCGGTTCTGACATTTAAGATGAGAGTGACCAGCCTCACTCATCTCTGAGTGGCATTATGTGAGCAATAACTCCAACCACCCCTCAGATATAAACCATTGCCGCCACCCCTTGGATACAGTAATACACTCGACCCTTGATTTCCTGGTTTTCGGATTTCACGGACACGAGCTGAGGCTGGACAATAATATCAAATGCCCCTACAAGTCCGGGATTCTCACAAAAGTCTGGCCATTATCCTCTCATATAAAACTATAAGCAGTTTGCTGTACAACACTATAATTTTAGGAAGGTTTTAACTCGATAAAGGCCCTTTGTAACACATGCAAGAAGATATTTTCATACATGAAATGCATCTTGGCCACCAACCTGCTTCACCCACCAGTTCCTTCTAACTCATGGCAATATCCCATTTGCCTCTTACCTTTCTCAAATGCCACTATAAAGAGTTTATTGCAAGACACAGTACAATTTAAGGAAGGCTTGACCACAATAAAATTCATAAGTAATAAAAAATATATATGTTACAAAGTCAGTGGGATCCATTCCTGAGTATACTCACTTAGCTCACCTGACTTGGTGCGACTAAATACCGAATTGGCACTCTTCACTGGAAAATATTTTAATTTTCTTGCCACAGATGCACATACAGACCTAATTACTGTATCTGAAATCCGCAGAAAAATTGTACTTAATATAACTTAATTAAAAAATTAGGTTCTGAAGCTAAAATGATCTCATGTTAGCAGGTGTTTCCCCTTCAGATTGTCAGCATGCCTTGACAGACTTCTGTTTTGCATAAATATATATTTTGAGTACAAAAAAATGTATCTGTATTGTAAATCGATATATAAAACAAAAGTCCATTAAGGCGAGTTGTTAGGCTAGAGGCAAAACACTTCTGCTAACTTTAAGAAATTTTCACCCAGAATCCTGATTTTGTATTAATAATTAAATTAAGCACAAATTTTTGACTGAATTTCAAATAATTAGGTGTGCAGACCTATATGGTAATAAAGATTAAAATGTTTTCCAATTAAAATTGCCGATTCGGTCCACGATCGAGATTTCATTCGATGATTCTGTGTTTGTATCTCGGTCAGCTGATGAGTGGTTGGCTCACCCTCTGGTGTTCCATTCCTTGTTCATTTTCCTCTTTATCCCACCTTTCTGATCTTCTTCTATCATACCCTCCACATTCTCATCAACAACTGTCTAACCAACCATTCGTAGGGTTGTAGCTAGCAAAATATCACTGTTGTGTCAGTTATTATTATTGTGTCAATGTATTTTATGTACTGTGTATGTTAGTTATGTTGGTATAGGTAGCCTACATTCCAGAATGCTCTAGAATATTGGAATGATTACTGGACAATATTGGAGAATTTGGACAAAGTATGGTAATAGTCTGGGGAATGGTATGTGGGGCCGAACTTTTAGGGTTCCCGGACTGGTCTCTCTCCCTTTTAGTCCAGGAAATCAAGAGTCGAGTGTACCTCAATATACGATACCCCTAGATGTGATTCTCCGGCTTAACGATGGGGGTAGAAATACCACCATACCCCGCCTAATGATGGCCAAACCCCGGTTTAACGATGGGTTTTGATTTTTTTTTACCGATTTTGATGATATTCTAGTCTAAAATTGTGTGTTTAGGTTGATATGTGAACTGTTTTTAGACTTGAATTAATGTATTTTATCCATAGCACAGTGGGCCAGAACGATATGAAAAGTGAGATTTATTCAAATATTTGGGTTCATGTAAACATGGAGGTTTCACTGCAGATAGTCTTTAAAATGTTTGTAGTATTTGAAAATAATCAGTTATCCACAATGAGTCAGTTCCTGTATCCACAAATTACGCATAAAATTGTACTACAGTAGCACGCTCATTTGTGTTGTTAAGAACAAAATATGCAACTCTTAGTTTCTCGATAATCTCTGCCTTATTTCAAAGCACGACACACAAATCCACAGCATCACAAGATAGACGAGATCATGAAGATATGCTTGGAATAAACATTGAACAATTTCGCCAGTCAGGCAATGTTGTACAGAGTGATTAGTTACACGATGTTGGAAGGTACGCAGGTAGCATGAAACCATAAAATTATAAAGAAATTTAAAGTATCTGCAGCTCCCTATGCACCAATCTTTGTCTTATAGTTTAGACTAATGCTTCAGTTACCTGTTACCACTTGCTGTTGCTGTGCATACTTGTGCTCGTTGGAATAAACAAGCTTTAAGTGGATCGGTGTTCTGTACAGGGCCATCTATATCAACCAACCAGAATTTATATTGTTGCAATTAATGGTTGCAAACAACAATGAAGTGCTAATTTTTGTTGAATTACTATTTTAATCTTATTGGCAAAGTATCAGTAGGTGAATATATAGGGCTCTTCGCATCTGTATCCAAGCAATTTTATTCGTGAGAGGCACAGACTGGGAGAGATGCGACTACACGACGAACTGTTTCTAAACAACTTGTGCTCACTAATAATAACAACAATTAGCAAAACTTGTAAAAATTACTATCATATGGTAAATTAATTGTCATATTTGTATTCTGCGTTGAAAAAAAACCTAGAATGGGACCTTAATGCTTATAAATGGAAAGCCAGATAAATCCCACTTTTCAGATCGTTCTGACCCATAGTGCATAGGTGGGGTGAACAATGTTATTTTGGGGTACAGTTTACTAAGCTTGATTTTTTTCCAGACTTATATTTGACAATTTTCAGGTTTTATTTGTTGGTTTTTGTGAGTTATTTACAGGTGTTAGGCTTAGGTTAGCTTCCTTGACATCTGTTAGGCCATTTAGATTGGCTTTAAACTTGTTTGGGGGCTTTTTTGGGTGAGTTTTGGGCTTGGTTTGGGGGGAAACCTGAGGCTGGTAAAACGCTCCACATTGCTTTACACGTTAAAAGTACCTCGATATATGATACCCTGCCTAATGATGGAGTTTTACCTAACCAATTACGTCGTTAAACTGGGGTATGCCTGTATAAGCCATTGCTGGCTCAGTCCGATTGGAGTACTGCAATTACCCACTAAACCACTAGGTGCCATAATATGGTCATATGGTTACCACCCAGTGTGGTGTACAGGACACCATTCAGCTTGTCACTCAGTGTAGAGTCACCCATAGGCAGAAGGAATAGGAAAGAATGAAGGAAAGGCAGACAAAAGAGGGAGTGTACAGTAAAGTCACCCATAGGTAGAAGGACGAGGAAAGAATGAAGTAAAGAAAGACAGAAGAGGAAGAAAGGAAAGAATAAAGGAGAGGAAAGGGCAGACACCTGAGAGCAGCACTACATCAAGTGAGTGGATGGTGAGCGTCCCCACCTACCACAAGCAATATTCTAAAAATTCAGTAGTGTCTTTGTCAATATCTCCTGAATTTACAATATCTCAAATGCTTCAAAGACAAGTCTTATGATAGTCTATATATAGCCAGGCACTATAATCCTGTAAGAGGTGGCCATTTGCCTTTGAGTTTGTTTTTTATGGGGGAGGGGCACTAACCCTCTGCCAACCCACTTGTTGACATGTAGGGAACACATATGGTTTGGTTATGTAGTTACTACCCAGCATTGTAAATGGTTTCCTGGCGTACAGGAAACCATTAGGCTTGTCCCTGAATGTAAAGCCACCTGAAAAGGAAAGAAGAGTTATTAAGTGACAGGATAGATAGGAGAAATAGGAAGAGAAGAAGGCAGACACAGAAAAAGAACAGTAAAGGTAAAGGAAGAAGTATGTAGGGAGCACTACATAAGGTGAGTGGATGATGGTCACCACCACCTACTACCATCTTTTGTATTATTTCAGTTTACAGTAGTAGTCCTGGTCAGGTTAATCTTTCATTGATCTAGCCCAATATTTTTGTAATCTATCAATGTATTTGTTTTTTACCCTCACGCAGCACTACCACCACCACTCCATTCTTTATGCCAAAAGAAAGTTGAGTATTGGAGGAAGATTCAGAGAGAAATTCCCAGCCCTCCCTCCCCCCTCCTTTTTTATCCAAGCTTTTAAATAAAGTTCCAAAATTTAATGTATCGCAATTTCAGAGTCTCTTTTTTATTGCCTAAATTATAAAAAAGTAGACTGCTGCAGTTGGCATTCTACAGTTACTGGCTTGTCCTGTGTTGCCTGTTAGCACCGTAATTTATGCCAGTAACAGGTGAGAGTATTGCAATCAAAAGAATGAATGATGGTTACAAGTTGAGCTGATATTTGCACCAGCTTAATTACATAAATGTAGACTATACTTTTGTGGGCAGACATACAGTACAGGTATACAGTACTATACTTGCCGATCCAGATGGATAGTGGGGTACTTGGACGGTCAAAAACTCGTAGACTCTACCGTTAAAGTCTCTTAATATACTAGTGTCCAGTGTTTCACCTATGACTTGTCACACATTGTCTCATATGTTATAGATATATTTTGTATTTAAACAGATACCTGGTATGCTTGTGTGTATTGAGGAAGTGTAGTCCTGAAATACACAAGAACTTGGTCTCTGCCAAACATCTCTCATTGCCAGTGGTAAACACTAACAATAGTCCTACCTCTTTTAAATCTCAGATTAACTTGTATTACAACTCAACCCACACCACTGGTGCTTAACCCAAACAGGATATAATCCTTTTAAGTCATGATCTCTGTAAAACTTTAGTTCCCAGTCCCTTCTCCAGGTCTGGATATCTTGATTATCATCTTAAACAGAGGATGAGTTTGGTCTCTCTGAGGGCATCAGGACAAGATCATTGCCAAGTGACCTATGAAAATCTTAACAAAAATCCCTAGGTACTTTCAGTAGTTAGAATTTTCTTCACATAGCATGGATACAGTCTTCAGAACAGTTCTCTGGATGAACTAGATGATAGTGACCCTTTGTATCAGAAATCAGGGATGGGTTGTCTTTGGAAGACAACCCAATCATGATGAATGGTTGATGCATATTATGTGTTCCATCTCATCATTTACATGCTCATGGCACTCAGATTTATGTTAATGTGACAAAGATTGATAATACCAAGAATAATCCAGAAACCCAAATGTCTGATTTTAAGATCTGGATGGCACAGAAGAGACTTAAGCTGAATGATGGCAAAACTGGATTAATCATTATTTGTGAAAACAGAAGGGATGGACCATGGTGATGTTGATAATGCACTGACTTTGAACATTGGCAAGTAACAACTTTGTCCAATTGATTCTATTCAATATTTAGGTATACATTTTATTCAGAACTGAATTATAAAGAACATACTGATCAGGTTGCCAGAGGTTGCAACATGCCGATCAGAAACCTGTGCTCTGTGAAACCATTTCTGAATACATGTACATGTAACAGTATATAACCCCTGTAACAGTATAATTTGTTTGCTATACAGTTGAGTTTTCAGCAGTGCATCTCAGTCATAAATGGGGGATATATGTGTAGTACATGCTCTGCTATTTTTACTTTTTGTCTTCATCATGTAGCTTACACATCTTGGCACTTACTAACATATCTATAGTTAACACAAGTAGACTGTCGTGATTATGACAGTGGTACTGGTATGTTGTTTGCAGTATCCCCTCAACAGGACTCTCACTTTTGTTCAAGAAGTGTGCTTGAATACAGTATTGTACAGTGTATTTCTCAAGCTGATGATTGGTCAAAATGGGGAAGGCCCCACAAATGGATAGTGTGTGTGGTGAAATACTGAAGCACAGATGAGAGATGGTAGTTGAATGGATATGGAAGATGTGCAGATTGGACCAGGAGGAAGATAGGGTCCCGGAGGATTGTAAATCAGGTATAATTATTACCTTGTACAAAGGAAAAGAGGAAAAAGGAGTGTAGGGTAATCATAAGGAGAGTTGTCATCATAGTGTAATGGCAAAGCATATGGTAGGATACTTATTGACAGAGTTAGGGAATTAACAGGGAAATTAGTTGGAGATGAACAGGGAGGTTTCAGGAAGGGAAGAGGTTGTGTTGATCAGAGATATGTCCTGAAGTGTTTAATGGAAAGGTTTCTAGAGAGGGGGAAAGAAGTTGAATGCTCTCTTCATGGATTTGGAGAAAGCATATGATAGAGTGGATGGGCGCATGGAATGTGGAAAATATTGAAAATATATGGAGTAAATGGAAAGTTGTTGAATGCTGTGAAGAGTATGTATGAGGGGGCTAAGGCTGCAGTTTGTGTTAATAGTGAACTGAGTAAATTCTATCTGAATGTTGGAATGAAACAGGGATGTATCCTGTCGCCATGGTTGTTCAGCTTGTATGTGGATATAGTTATAAAAGAGATTCAAGGTAGGGCAGTGGATGTTGGAGTGGTCCTAATGAGAAACAGCAGTGTTTGGAAACTTCCTGTTGTGTCATTTATAGAAGATACTGTATTGTTAAGTGAATACGAAGAGGAAATGCGAGGCTTGATGAATGAGTTTGGGAAAGTATGTAAGAAATGAATCTGAAGGTGAATGTAAGGAAGAGTAAAGTTGCGGTGTTCAAGAGAAAAAAGTCACTGTATGCACAGTGAGATTGGATAGTGGGAAAATGGAAAATGTGAATACTGTACATTTCAATACATGGGTAGTGTGATGAGGAAGGATGGAAGCTTGAACAGGGAAGAAAGGTTGCTGGTTCATTGAGAGCAGTGTTAAGAAATAGGGAAGTGAGCATGGAAGTAAAAAACTTGCTGCAAGATAATATTATGATCCCCACAAACACATGGAAGCGAAGCTTGGACTTTGTTGAAAGGATGTAAGTCAAGAGTGAAAGCAGTGGAAAAGAGTTATTTGAGAGGAACAGACGGAGTTACATAGAGAGATAGACTGACAAATGAGGAAGCGAAAGAGCATTGTGGTGTGGACGTGGATGTGATAGAAAGCGTTAGGAGAAATACACTGAGGTGGTTTGGTCATGTCGAGAGAATGGAGAGTGAGAGTTTAACAACGAAAGTGTTTGTGATTGAGGTGGAAATCGGAAGAGGGAGGGAGAGACCGAGGATGAGATGGAGGGATAGAATAAAGAGGTATATGAGAGAGGGGGGGGTGAGCTGGGGGGAGAGTTACGAAATGGAAGGAGACAGGGCGACATGAGGCAATTTGTTTGTGGCCACCTCTCATGGGATTAAGATGTCTGGCAGTAGATAGACTTTTTGCTCAGAGTATGATGGTTTGACCCCTTCATCCCAAGGAGTCTCCTAAGCAAATAGTAATGTGTGACATTGGCCAGCATATAATAAACAAGAGTTTTGCTAAAGGAGTTAATGTAAGTATGATAATGAAGTAATTCGTATTCAGCACTGTACAGCAATTATTGTATGTGTATTAAAATACCTGAATGAGTTACTGTGGGACAAGGTCATTACATGCACTTCAAGAACTGTAGGTGTAATACCTGTATTCTGTATGATACTGAATTTTGTTCTGTAGTTGTCATGTCATTTTGTAGTGCCACATACAGTTTTAAATTGTTTGTGAGGATACAACAGTTCTGGCCCATTTTTCACCCTCATGAGTTATGAAGAGGGTTGTATCATCTTATTAAGCACAGTGTCATTATATGGGTTTAACTCTTCTGAAGTGTGGGGATGAGATTGTTATGGAGTGGATATGGAAGTAGTGTAGATTGGCTTGGGAAGATGGAAGGGTTCCAGAGGACTGGAAATAGGTATAATTGTTCCTTTATACAAAGGGAAAGTATGTGGTAACCATAGGGGTTAGGCGTATAACAGAGGAACTAGTTGGAGAAGAACATGGGGGATTTAGGAAGGGAAAAGGGTGTGTAGATCAGATATTTGTTCTAAGATGTTTAGTGGAGAAGTATCTAGAGAAGGGAAAGAAAGTGTATGCTGCCTTCATGGACTTGGAGAAAGCATATGACAGAGTAGATAGGCCAGGTATGTGGAAGGTATGGAGATATATTGAGTGGATGGGAAATGGTTGAGTGCTGTGAAGAGTATGTATGAGGGAGCTAGGGCTATGATGCGAGTGGATGGTGAGCTGAGTGAGTTCTTTGATCAGATTGTGGGACTGAAACAGGGATGTGTGATGTCCCCATGGCTGTTTAATATATCCATGGATGGGGTTGTAAAGGAGGTGCAAGGTAGGGCAGTGGATGTGGGGGTGGCTCGAATGAATGAGGGTGAGGTGTGGAGGATTGTGATGTGTGCTGATGATACAGTATTGTTGAGTGAAGATGAGTGGGAGTTGCTAGGTTTGGTGAATGAATTTGGGACAGCGTATAAGAAGAGGAATCTGAAAGTCAATGTAAACAAGAGTAAAGTTATGGTGTTTGACAGGAATGAAGTCACAGAATGTACAGTGAGATTGGATGGTGAGGATATGGAGAATGTGGTGCATTCAAGTACTTGGGTAGTGTGATGAGTAAGGATGAAAGTTTGGGGGATGAAGTGCATGAAAGGGTACAGCAGGGTAGGAAGGTTGTTGATTCACTGAAAGCGGTGATGAGAAATAGGGCGATGAGTATGGAAATTAAGAAGTTACTGCATGATAGTATTGTGATCCCTACCCTGACATATGGAAGCGAGGCGTGGACCTTGCTAGAGGGGAACAAGTCAAGAGTGAGAGCAGTGGAAATGAGTTATCTGAGAGGAGCATGTGAAGTGACATGGAGGGACAGGTTGACAAATGAAGAAGCGAAAGAACATTGTGAGGTGGATGTGGATGTGATTGAGAAATACACTGAGGTGGTTTGGACATGTGGAGAGAATGGAGAATGAAGGACTGATTAAGAGGGTGTATGTACGGTAGGTGAAGTGAAGGGAGGGGGAGACCGAGGATGAGGTGGAGGGGTGGAGTTGAGAGGTATATGAGGGAAGGGGGAGTGAGTTGGGGGGAGGGCAGTCAAATGGTAGGTGACAGAGTGACTTGGAGGTGTTTTGTCTGCAGCCATCCTTTGCAGGATTAGGGGGTCGGGTTATAGATAGACAGATAGAACTCTTGCGTTTGAACAATTCACATCACTGAAATTGAAAGACATCATTATATCTTATATTTTACATCATGATGACCCCATGACGTGAAATATCTTGAATATTTTATTAAGGATACCATCATACCATTTTATTCAGCTTTGGTAAGACCTCCAGTTTCAGGTGGGTGAGAAACAGATCTCTCTCAGCTTGAAAGTAAATTTGGATGTAATATCTTTATAGAATGCACAGGAGCCAAGGTATGGATGGATTGATGGGTCATTTGTGGTGTTAGCTGACATGCTGGTGCCCTCTCTTCTCTGTTTTCTTTAAAGTTTTCTCACACACTATTTATATGAGTTGCCAGTTGTACATTTGCTGTACCACCATCCACATTCTAAGCTTTTCATTCTTCCATCTTCCACATACCTTCAAACATTCCCTCCATGTTACATTGCCTCATGATACCATCTTCCACATACAACATTCCATCCTTTCTATACACATGCCATGCTGCTGACCCTAAGTATACCATCAACACTATGTCCCTTCCTCATTGCATTCCATCCAGATAACACCAGTTCTTCATTCCAGTCAACATCCCTTCTTTCCACACTCCTTCCTTTCCATACATTGCCTTCCACATTTCATGCCCTCCACCTACCATCAACATTCCATTTCCTCCATGATGCATTTCTTCCTCAGACCATGTTCCACACTATCTTTAACCAATTGAATGTGATGATGTATTTCTTTAGTTTTATTTTGACTGCCTTCAGACAATTATTGTTAACTTTGGAGAAACCATTCATAGTGATGGGGTTAGAAATAATCTCCATTAACCCCACAACCCGATTTCTCCCATTATACCAAATAAAATTGTCAGAAGGTAGCAAGAATGAATCATGAAAGAGGACCATTATATTGAAGGGGTTAACATAGCCAATAACAGCTACACTATACCCCATTAAAGTAAAGACTGCAGTATCTTTATGGCCTCTTATTCCTGTTCTGCTTAGCATTGAGGGTTATCAGTCACCATTTACTAAAAAGTCATTCATCGAGACTTAATCATTTCATATAACTTTGGTGTACTGTACAGTATAACCTCGATATAACGGACTTCAGCACACAGGAATTCGCTTTTATCGGCCTCGGGGAGCTGCCGGACTAAATTCCTATATATCGGAAAGGAAACCATTTACTGTGCTGGGTGGTAACCATATAACCAAATTTTGGTGCCTGGTGGTTTGTTGGGTAATTACGGAGCTCCAGTCGGATTGAGCCGGTGAAGGTTTATATCCAAGGGGTGGTTGGGGTTGATTGCTCACGTAATGCCACTCAGGGATGAGTGAGGCTGGTCACTCTCATCTTAAACGTCAGAACCAACTTGCCTAGCCCTGGGCTCCTACACTCCTCATTGGGCAATATTGGATCGTATGATGAATGATGAAAATGAAACGGAAAAAATCTGATAAAGCCAGAAGCAGTCCGGACTGCCTGACCACTTCAGCTATGTTCACCACAATAAGGTAAATAAAAGACATGTCTATTAGTGTACAGTACAGTATTGTTATATATTTTATACCATTTGATTAATGTACTGAAGTTATAACACAGTACAGTACCACAATGGTAGTCAAAACAGTTTAAAAACCATTCATGCTATCCAGACTAATGTCTGATATATCGGAAAAAGTCTGGATTAACTGGGGGAAGTCCGGATGTTGCTTTTATCGGAATTTCGCATTTTTCGGAATGGTTTGGACTCCAATTATTCCGTTATAGTGAGGTCTTACTGTACTGTGTCATTCTCTCTCTCTCTCTCTCTCTCTCAGTATTAGAGCACATGAATGTCCAGAAATGTGCAAATGGTCTCACGAACGGATATTAATTGTACATTTTGAGAACTGCAATTTTGTCATTATTCCAGTGCTACCACATACCAGTACACTTCTGTTATTAACCCCTTATGGGCAGGTGACTTATCAGTTATACGACCATGTGGGGCGGCATATTTTCGGAAAAATAATGTATCAAGGAATTAGCCTAAACAAACATAAATTGATGAACATGGATGAAAATTGAAGATGTGAGGTGCTACTTACATGGTAATACATCTCTGCTGGCTGTAGGAGGAGGGAGGGAGGAACGCAGGCAGGCAGCTTATCACCAGGCACGCCTGGGGTGAGGCTAGCAGAATCTTCACTCATTTTCGTTTTCTTCACCACTGAACACTAAATTTATCATTTATGCATTCTTTACACTGTTCAGTGTCTTCAAAAACTTATGTTTGTGTTTTCTGTTTTACTTGAACACTTATAACAATAAAACTTACGTATATTTTATTTTACTTGAACACATATAACACTACAACTTATGTACGTACATTCTATTTGTTTCAAGGCTTGGATGGGTAGAGGGCAGGACAGTAGGTGACAAGGATCCCATATCGCTCAATTTTACCAATCACTTAGGACAGAAAATGGCTGGACATTACAAAACGACACCCGCCTCCTCCCACATGGACGTTACATAATGTCACCCACCTGTTAGGGGTTAATATGTTGAGCAAGTTGTCTGCTTTAGCATTTGTAATGTGATGATTTATTCATTTATTTGTATTTATTTTGTTTGGATCGTCACTTTTCATCTTCATTATCATTGTACTTGTATCGGTCACACATCTCTAGCTCATTTTGCACCATATAAGATCCATCTGTTGTATACAGGATGATGCAGTTATATTCATTACCCACTACTTGTTGAATTTATTTGAAAACATTAAAATTTTTGGCTCCCTATAGATGTGAATCTCATGAGAAATATATAGTAGCATATATATCAAGTCCATGTCATGTTGCCTTTGTACTGTTGTTTTGTTTGTTAATTACAGAAAAATTAACAGTTGCAATTCCATGGCGATGTTTAAAGCTGAGGCACTAGTTCCTGTTGTTTATAGTACAGTATTAATTTTCAGCATAAGTTGTATTATTTTAGAACACACCCCATGCTTATAGGAAGGGGTGTATGTATATAGATGCATATAAACATACATAAAATGAATTTTCTCATGGCCTACTTTTTCTGTAAGCACTTTTTGGTGTTGGTGAATCTTGCTAACCTGTCCTGGTGAAGGTGATGGAACTTGTTCGTCATGTTTGGTGTTGGGTGTACAGTCAGGAACCAAAATTCAGCTAATACATAACCATTTCTGCTTTTCACTCTCCTCTGCTGGACAGTATTCTTAACTTGAGAGTGGTCTAGTGTGTTTCTTTGCTCATACATGATTCCCTTTGATATGAAGGGCGAAAGTGACAGACGTGCCCTAGGTGTGAGGTAGACACAGTGGAATAGTAGGCAAACCTTTGACACTGAATTTACTTAACACTGAATTTTGGTTAAGACTGTAAGAACTGCTTTTGTTTTGACATTTCAGAGCTTATTTCACGCACTTTGGTAAACAGTGATTAACCCCTTGACCTTTTTTGACATCTTTTTAAGCTTATTTATTAATATTAAGAAGTGCCTTGTGTTCAGTGAAAGTATTTACTAGGGCTACAGCTGATCCCTGTATTTTGAGAAGTGTATCCTAGCCTGAATATACAGCAATCATCAGATGGCAAGAATAATGTGAAAATGATGTCCCCTTCTGTAGTGGATTAATTTTTATATCACAGATTCTAATTCCCAAGCCTAGTATATGCTGTGCATTTGTACACTGGGTCTTTATTATTAATTTTTTAAGCCTAAGAAGTCTTTCCTAAACTGACCAAAAAACCATCTGAGCAGCTACAGAAAATTAAAACTATTTCTGGCATTGAAGGGGTAAATGGAGATTATTTCTAACCTTTTCACCTCAATGGATGTATCATTAGTTGAGTAAAACCATCTGGCAATAGTCAGAATGAAATAATATAAAATATCCTTGGATAGAATGGTTACTTAAATAATTTATGTCTATAGCCAGATGCCATAAGCCCATAAGGGTGACCATTTGACTTTGAGTTAGTTGATTTTCATGGGGAGGGGCCCTAACCCTCCGCCAACCCACTTGTTGGCACATAAGGAACACGTATGGTTTGTTATATGATTACCACCCTGCATTGTAAATGATTTCCTGGCTTACAGAAAATCATTAGCCTTGTCACTCACGTAAAGCCACCTGAAAAGGAAAGAGTAATAAAAAGCGACAGGAAAGATAGAAGAAATAGGTAGAGAGGAGTCAGACACAGAAAAAGAATGAAAAAGGTTATGGAAGAAGTAAGTAATACTTCAAGTGAGTGGATGATGGTCACCACCACCTACCGTAAATTATATTTTTTGAGCCATAGCCAAGGTAGCTTAGCACTTCATATTCTGGGTGGGAAATTGTTAAAAAAGAAATGCAAATCTTCCCTTTAGTGTAGGAGTTAGTGTAAGATGCTATAAGCTAGATCATGGAGTTGTGTGTTTCTGATCTGATCATCAGTAATTCTAATACCTCAGAGGAGGAAGAGACATTCTGAAAGAGTTTGCAGTCCAACAACTGCAGTTCAAAGATGTGCAGCTTTCATGCTTCATTTTATCACATCATTCACTGTCTTGATTTATTGGTACGTGTAGGTGACTCTACACAGAATGACAAGCCAAATTATTTCCTCAGTCCCTCAGTTCTTGGGGTAGTAGTAAAAGATTCTTGCCCTTATTCCCTGAACACTGAACAGCCAAAAAGGAGGAGTGGTATAGGATAGGGGTCCTTCATGCTCATAACTCTATCAGAATAGATATGATAGCCACAATCTTGAGTTCTTGTGCATGCCTAGGACCCGGTAAACTTGGCAGGCTCATATGGCTGTGTGGAATGTGAGATGTGAATGAATGTAAGAAAGTGAAGTCTAGTAGTTAATATGATGCAGACAGCAAGATATGATGTAATGGTGCAGTGTGAGGCTAAGATGAGTGGGAAGAAGGCCAATGAATGGGTGGTTGTGAAATGTGTAACGTCAGGTATGAGCATGTGTGGACAGAGTGAAGATGGAGCTGCTTTGCTGATGAATTATGAATTGCAGAGAGGAAATATTAATTATGTAACAGCCTATATGTCAGGTTTAAGTTTTTGAATAGTGAAAGTGATGAGTCATTGTGTATGCATCTTGTAATGTTACAACAAACTTTATTTTTAAGAATGCTAGAAAGAAGCATAATCAGAAGCTCTATAAAAACTAAAAGAAAACAGCTTTACAGTTTTTATTACGATCCACCCATTCACTATCCAGGTTTTTATTGTCCCTATTTGTCAAGAGCTTAGGGGCCCTTAAAGCTACAGTAGGTTAGTGAGTCCAGACACTAAAGGCAAACATACCCAGTTGCTCTTCCTTGAGCAACAACGAGTGTGCAGTTATGACTCACATCCTAATGGGCCACATCCAACTACAGTCCCTAAACCCACCGGACTACTAGGTATTCATTTTTTAGTTATTGGTTACCACTCAGTGTAGTAAATGGTTGCAAGAAAATGCACATTTGGAAAAGTATTTATGGAGCAGTAAATTGAAAAAAAATAATATACTAAGTAATTAAAAGAAGTTTTAAAAAATTATGAAAAATTAATATGCGGTAGCAGAATACCTGTAATTGAATATACTTTTATGTAGAATGCTATATAGCACCTTAATCATGCAGTTTCTTTTGTCATATGTAGTCTTTGTAATGCAGAATACATCCTAATAGTGCTTTTTGCCACACTTGCCAGATTAGCAGCACTTCATTGTAAGCGTAATTACTTCATTCGGCACTATAAATGGGATTGTGGTTATTGCTAAAGAGAGAGAGACAGACCACAGGATATAATTTTGGTTAGTGTCATTTGAGACTTGTGATGCATTTCATGTATTTCATTTTTGCTATTACCAGATGATATAATTCAAACCAGGATTGTTCATTAGTGAGAGAGGTAATAAAAGCTAAATGTAGCCCTTCCTGTATAAAGAACATCTCCTAAGCTGAAATAAGTCATTAGATGACAGCAAGAATTTGCAGAACAATGCCATCATCCATCTATCTGTGTGTGTGTGTGTGTGTATATATATATATATATATATATATATATATATATATATATATATATATATATATATATATATATATATATATATATGTATATTAATAATAAGCTAGATGTAGTGGAATACTGGTTGTTTTGAATACTTATATAGTAAGTCCTTGTTGAAAGCCACTTTTTTTATATTTAAGATTGATATCAAATACTGTATATGAGAAAGTTGATTGTGAAAGTTGCTTTGCTGATAAGTAAATGTACATGCTACTGTAATTTCCCCCAGTTTATAGTACCATTTGTATGGAAGATAATGTGATATTCTGGAACACATCCCTGGCTTATAATGACTCTGACAAATAATGAGGACTGCCTTGGTAGCTATGTCTTTTATTCAGGTGATTTCTGTTTTTTGTAAGGCATTTGGTATAGTGACAATAATAATAAGGGTCCAGTGTAAATTTTCATCAGATTTAGAGACTGCTACTTGAAATGCATTGGATAAATATCCCATCATAGAAACAAAGATTTTTGAAATTTATGTTTCTCCTACAGTTCTGTGTTGGTTGTGTATTCGATCATTAACTTATAAACGTAAATATGGAATCACTGCACTTTGTTGACCACTTAGTTTTATTTAATTTGTCTTGTGTTTGAATATGATTTAATGATTAGTCTGAGATGAGTGATGACAAAATGGTTTGGAAGCACTTTCGTTGTAGCCACTGTGTATGAATGCTGGGACAGCACTTAAATACATAAGTCGAGGAGTAGTTAATATAGCCCACCAGTGTTTCCCAAACCATTGCCAGTGTTTTTATTTACTCATAATTGTTCTGGGTGTATTTATACAGGTGAGTTCGACCATCCATGTTGACCCCAGGCGTATGCACAAGGTCCTTCCAGTGGTAACCGGCGCAGCATCTAGCCCCCTCACCTCACAGGATGCCAGACGCTCTGGGGAGTCCAACCGCGACCCTAGGTTGGCTGCAGAGAGTTCTCGGGACCCCAGGTTGGCAGTAGAGAGCTCCTCCCGTGAGTCTCGTTTTGGCATAGATAATTCCTCTCGTGAATCCAGGGATCCTCGACTAAGTGGTGATAATTCATCTCGTGATCCAAGGCTTAATGCAGATGTCAGCTCACGTGACCCTAGATTGAGTAGAACCTCTGGCACCTCCTCAAAGTCCTCAAAATCAAGCAGTGATTCACGAAATAATGCAAAAGAAGAAAATGGGAAAGAAGGAAAGGAGTTGGAGGGAAAGAGAGAAAAAGATGAAAAGGAGAAGAAAGAAAAAGATGAAAAGGAGAAGAGGGAAAGAGACGAGAAGGAAAAGAAGGAAAGAGAAGAAAAGAAGAAGGACCACCATAAAACCAAGAAGGAAACTTCATCATCTTCATCAGAGAAAAAACGTGAATCATCAAAATCAAGATCTAAGTCCAGCCGTGAGAAGGAGTCTGTATCTTCTGCTTCAACCACACCTCCAGCCAAATCCGAGAGCATCAGCAAAAAATCCACCTCCCCTGCGCCTTCCACAACACCCCTGACCTTCCGCAGTAGCAGTAAGCGCGGGAGACATCATCGCACATACAAGAAGCGCGAGGATACCCCTGAGTCTGGAGAGGAGGAAGAGGAAGGGGGAGGCGTGGGTAGGAGTGGGTCAGGGAAGAGGTCGAAGTCCAGTGTAGTGTTATCTGATTCAGACAGTGATCACTATGAAGGCAACAAACCCAGCCCATCACTCTATAACAAGCCAGGTGAGACTTGATTTTTACTCATACCCATCCTGGAGGTGCTCAGGGATGGGTACTTTTTTCGCTTGGTTTGTTTATCTTTTTTTTTTTTTTTTTTTTTTTTTTTTAACGTGTCCGACTATAGGCAAAGGCTCAGGGCCTATTTCTTGGGGGCAGTGGCCTATCCCAAGGCCCAGTAGTCCTCCTACACCTCCACATGTCACCACTTCGGCGCTAACACCCACCGTCCATATTGAATACATGCTAGGGCTGTCTCATACAGGACTGGTGTACTGGTATTAGCGGGGGTATTTTTACGACATGTCGGCGGGTCATCTGGTAGATCAGGAAAGTCTGCTTTTTAGGAAATTCAAATCCTTAAACTGTTCCCTGCCCCAGCTGGGATTTGATCCTGGGTCCATTAGGACTGCAAGCCGCCTCTCTACCGATTCAGCCACCGCCTCCCCCAATGTCTATGTCTGTGTGTCTGTCTGACCATCTGTCTGTTAACAACTTTACACGAAAACAGCTGGTGCAATTTTTTACTAAAATTACAGGGATGATGGGCTATGACCTTCTGATCACCAGATTAAAATTGGGCCAAGTTGGGTCATGACCCGGGCTGTAGGTCCCCAAAATGTTAAAAAATGTTTTTTTTTTTTTTTTGCCATAATTCCTTTCAGATTCATCATATTGACATGAAACCAAAACCTAACGATGCATTTTCAGATCTTCATCCTGTAACATTCCTCACTACATCATGGGGGATCACCTCCCAATTAACGGTAGGGGGGTCAGTGTCAAATGAGTCGGGCCTAAATTTCAAATGGACCTAAAATAGTCATTTTTCACCCGATTTACTCCAAATTTGATACGTGATATTGTCGATTAGATATCTATATATCTATCTATCTATCTATCTATTGCCAGACGCTTCAATCCTGTTCGGGGTGGCCACAAACAAATCACCTCCATGTCGCCCCATCCCCCGCCATTTCACTGCCTCGCTCCCAACTCACCCCCCCCTCTCTCATATACCTCTCCACCCCATCCCTCCATCTCATCCTCGGCCTCCCCCTCCATCTTCCCCCATCCACCTCACTCACATACACTCTCTTCATCAGTCTTTCACCCTCCATCCTCTCCACATGGCCAAACCACCTCAGTGTATTCCTCCTAACGCTTCCTATCACATCCAAATCCACACCACAATGCTCCTTCATATTCTCATTTGTCGGCCTGTCTCTCCATGTGACTCCACAGGCTCCTCTTAAATAACTCATTTCCACTGCTCTCACTCTTGACTTGTGTCCTTCCAGCAACGTCCAAGCTTCACTTCCATACGTTAGAGTTGGTATCACAATACTGTCATGTAGTAACTTTTTCACTTCCATGCTCACTTCCCTGTTTCTTATCACTGCCTTCAAGGAACCAGCAACCTTTCTTCCCTGCTGTACCCTTTCAAGCACTTCACCCTCCAAACCTCCATCCTTACTCATCACACTACCCAAGTACAGTACTTAAACGTACAGTACTGTACTCACATTTTCCAATTCCTCACCATCCAACCTCGCTGTACATACACTGACTTCACCAATCTCAGAGACCATCACTTTACTCTTCCCTACATTCACCCTTAGATTCCGTTTCTTACACACTCTCCCAAACTCATCCACCAAGCCTTGCAGCTCTCCTTCGTCTTCACTCAAGAACACAGTATCATCTGCAAACAATAGTACAGGGAGTTTCCAAACACTACCCTCTCTCACCAGGGCCACTCCACCATCCACTTCCTTACCTTGTACCTCTTTTATTACCCCATCCATGTACAGATTGAACAGCCATGGAGACATGACACTTCCCCGTATCAACCCAACCTTCAAAGAGAAAAATTCACTTAGTTCACCTTCGACATGCACTGCAGCCTTAGCACCATCATACATACTCTTCACAGCATTCAACAACTTTCCATCTACTTCATGTATTCTTAATACTTTCCACACTCCTTGTCTATCCACCCTGTCATATGCTTTCTCCAAATCCATGAAAGCCGCATACAACTTCATTCCCTTCTCTAGAAACTTTTCCACTAAAGATCTAAGAATGAATATCTGATCTACACAACCTCTTCCCTTCCTAAAGCCTCCCTGTTCTTCTCCAACTAATTCCTCTGTTCTTTCTCTAACTCTGTCAATAAGTATCCTACCATACACTTTTCCTATTATACTAAGAAGACAGATGCCCCTATGATTACCACACACTTCTTTTTCCCCTTTTCCTTTGTACAAGGGAGTAATTGTACCTGACTTCCAATTCTCCGGGACTCTGCCTTCCTCCCAGGCCAATCTGCACATTTTTCACATCCATTCTACTACTATCTCTCCCCCATACTTCAGCATTTCACCACACACTCCATCCATTCCTGGGACCTTCCCCAATTTAACTTTCTTCATTGCTTCCACAACTTCTATCCTACTAATTTCTTCCTTTCTTCTCACCTCCCTCCTCCTCCCAGCCATTCCCCAGCCACTTATACTCACATTACTTCCATCCTCTATGTTCAACAATTCCTTAAAGTGTTCTCTCTATCTGCTCACTTTTCTCCCTTCTCCACTAGTAATCTACTATTTTGGTCTGTCTCTCACAGCTGTACCCTCAGTATTTACACCTCTCACACCTGCTTCCCATGTTGCAATAAATTGACAGTATCCAGTTATGAGAAAAGGGAAATAAAGTACCCTATGTGGAAATGTCAGCTTTTGATGAGATTGTTATACCATTCTTCATTATGTGGCCCGAATTCATTATTTAACCTCTAAAGGTCAGTCCCCATTCTGTAATGTGAGTCATGGGGACGTTGGTCCCCATTCCAGAGTGTTTAGACACATTCTCAGCCACTGCTCAACAATATACTGTATAATCATACAGTATATGACAGTGGAACACCACTCATATTAAACCTAAAGAGTTGTACTTTTCTGGGTGTAAAGATTTTTATGATAGGTTTGTTAGTAGATGTAGGAGCGATCCCCCCCTCCCCCCCAAAAAAAAAAAAAAAAAAAAAAATCCTGCTCATGACGGTTCATTTTATAAACAATGCCCGACCCCAAAGGTTTATTTTCAGCTCTGTGGTTGCCATACTCTTACACATGAACAGTTTTTGGTTGTGGTACTTCTACACCACATGTTTTCCTGGCACAGTTTGAATGCCTGAGAAAGCACTATGTAATCCAAAATGTCTGTTTTACATCGTTCCATAAATATGTGCACATACTGTACCATTGGGGTAAGTACCTGATCATCTTTCATTATGGTGAGTTATCCATCAGCCTTTTGCACTTGCTCACCCATCTCTCCAGTGATGTCTACTCTTGCCATTCTTTATGTTATCGGTGTACAAAATTAGATAAGTCATATTGGTACAGGGTATAAAAATAGTGTAAGTAGATATATAACTTGAACTTAAGTTATTAATATATTAATCAAAATTATTGGTACAGTGTTTGAAAATAATGTAAGTAGAAATATAACGTAAACTTATTAATAAATTGAATTAACATATTACCATCTTCGTTGCGAAGCGAGTGGAGTAGTAATGTTTTCTGTTGTAAGGTTGACTGATTTGCTTTGTGTGTGGTTAAACAAGATATCTAATGAACAGCTTGAGCTATCATCATGAAACTTTCACGATATCAAGATATGGCCAAAATTGTGGACTAGTCGAAAATGGGCACTCGTGGTTAAGGTCAAGGTCACCAAAATGGCTGCCAAAGGTCAACTAGTTGACCTTTGGTGACCTTGACCTTGACCCTGGGTGCCCATTTTCAAACTCGTCCAAGATTTTGACCATATCTTGATACCCTGAAAGTTTCATGTTGATAGCTCAAGCCGTTCAAGAGATATCTTGTTTGCCCACACACAAACAAAGCCAGCCAGCCAACCTCACAACTGAAAACATACCACTCCACTTGCTTACCACCCACGTTGCGAAGAGCAGAGTGGTAATGTTTTCAGTTGTGAGGTTGGCTGGCTGGCTTTGTTTGTGTATGTTTTACATCCTGAATATGCATTAAATCAGAAATGGAGGTGTGAAATTATGTGCCGGGGGAAAACTTTCCAGCTGCGTGTTTGGCTTCTTGTTATAAGAAGCTACTGTTGTGCTCAGCGTTTCTTCATATCCCAAATACATAGTGACAGACAGGGTGGCACTGAATGTATGTGTGAAGTTACTGGAAGCCATAGTTAAGGAAGAAATCACAGTTGAAATAAAAAACAGATTACTGATAGCAGCAGGAGTGGATGGTGTTACTTAAAAAATGCTAAAAATGTCAGGTTGAAGATGTGGCAGCCATAATGCATAGTTTCTATTGAGTGAGCACCAGAAGACTGGAAGAGGTTAATTATTGTACCACTGTACAATACTGTAGCTAGGAAAAAAAAGCATAGAAGGATGGAAGATTTTCAGAGTCTCTCCTCATGCATTTCAGTTTTCCAAAGCATTACATGAAATTGAATAATTGTTAAAATATCATATTTTTAATTTACCTATCACCCTTTAGTTACAGGCAAGAAGTGTGAGGTAACAAGCAGCCCAGCCTCATCCACCACTGTTAGTGACACAGACTACAGACAGTTCACCACTCCACCCAAACAAGCTGATGAAAATGTCTCCCCTGTTAAAAAAGACTGCACAATAGACGAGTAAGTTGCAGAGTAGGTTTTTAGTCTTCTTTCTTGGCAAGCTTTCGCAATCACTTTCTTACTGGGACCTCTTTTCTGCTACATCCACAAATCATTTACAGCAGATAATTCCATTGCTGATATCAGCTGTATCACCTGGAAATTGAGTACAATGAATCATGTTTGTTATAAAACAGGTTTTTGTTCAGGCCCTGGGTGTTAATAGGTGAGAAAGCATAAACTTTTTCAGCATTTTCTTGTAATCAGATGTATTTAGTTTATTCTTCCTTTAGCTTCATCATTTCATCTTCTCATATCTACTGCCTTCACAAATCTCACCTATTGCTATTTTGGCCATTGTTTTTATCTCTCTTTATAAAGGTACAGTGAACTCCAATTATCCAGTGTAATTCAGCTAACCCCTATGCCAAATATAGCGAAATGCTGGATATTGCACAGTATCCCCCATCGGCTCAACATTTCGGCGTCAAGTGGAATATGCCAAGCCCTTGTTTTTCGACTGATCATTTTTCAACAGTTCGTTTTGACATTTATAAATCTATACTCTTATTTCGTTGTTCGACATAGTTATCCTCGCCATTTCAACAATTCAAACTGAGCGATGCTAAACAGACTGGCTGAGCTGCCTTAGCATCCTGCACTCTGCCCTGCCGATCGGTTGCCTCTTCATCCGCTTGCATTTCTTTTTGATCACGTGGAATACTACGGCACCACCATGGGTCCATCCAAGACTCCTTCTACTACCCGTCAAGCGCATCATGTGCTCGCCAGCCTGGGTGAGTGTTTCACCATCACATGGTCTGATGACGATTGCACCAGTGATTAACAAACACTTAACACATGATGCTGTTTTGTTGCCAATTTTACGTAATGCACATCTTGGTTTGCACTAGGTCATGTAGGTTACAATCACTGGGGGGTCTTGGGGGCTAAGTCCCCTGTTAGGTTTCAGCACTTCCAGTTAGACTTTCATTGCCATTTATCTTTTTAAATTGTATACCTTTGAATTTGTTTTGGTATGGTGATGTCGTGTCCAATTGGCAGGATCAGCAGTAAACATGCTCTTGGAGGCGTTCAGGCGGCTTTCTGTAATATCGCTAAGTAGGTATATTTTGTCTCTTTCCAATATTTTTTGATCAATAATCAAATTTTAATAACCTGAGATGTATGTACAGTAATCCCTCATTATACGATGGGGTTCCGTTCCTGAAAACCCCATCGTAAAGCAATCCATCGTATAGCAATCCCATTATAACATGGAGTCAATGGGGATACGTTCCCAAACGTGCCTAAACTCTCACATACACACACCTGAGCACTCACATACATGAAATATCCTTATGTTTAAACATTTAAAGTAACACATTAATAGTGAATAAAGAGAAAAATGCATGAAAACTACAGTATACAGTAGATCTTACCTTTACTGAAGCAAGCAACGGTTGTTTATGTGGTTCCTAGACAATTCGCCATGAAGTCAACAATTCGTCGTCATAATATGGACGTTCCCCGTCAGGGCAATTCCCCGTCATTCTATAAATATACTTATTACTGATTCACTGATACTTTAATAACTAATTCTCAGGGGGATCTATCAAAGTCTATTTTCATTCAATAGCATTGGCTTTGGATATCATTAGTAAGTTGCACTTTTAGACAATATTTAACTTGTTTCTACCTTGCTGTAGTTGACTTTGAATTATGTTCTAGCATCACCCACAGCTGTTTTCATTAATTTCCATTGGTACTACAACATCCTGGGTATATTTTAAAACGACTTTGAAGAGGTACAAGTACAGTACTAAAAAACTAGTGTACTTCCTAAATAAACTGATATGAAAATAAACGACGGGGAATCATCCTGACGACGAAAAGTCCCGATGGCGAATTGTCTTGTTATTGTTGTGATGGCGAATTGACTTGATGGCAAAATATCCAGAAACATTTATATATTATACAGCAGGGAAGAAAGGTTGCTGGTTCTTTGAAAGCATTGATAAGAATCAGGGAAGTGAGCATGGAAGTGAAAAAGTTACTACATGACAGTATTGTGATACCAACTCTAACGTACGGAGGTGAAGCTTGGACATTGTTGGAAGGACACAAGTCAAGAGTGAGAGCAGTGGAAATGAGTTATTTAAGAGGAGCCTGTGGAGTCACGTGGAGAGACAGGCTGACGAATGAGGATATAAAGGAGCGTTGTGGTGTGGATGTGGATGTGATAGGAAGCGTTATGAGGAACACACTGAGGTGGTTTGGCCTTGTGGAGAGGATGGAGGGTGAAAGACTGACGAAGAGAGTGTATGTGAGTGAGGTGGAGGGGGGAAGAGGGAGGGGGAGGCCGAGGATGAGATGGAGGGATGGGGTGGAGAGGTATATGAGAGAGGGGGGTGTGAGTTGGGAGCAGGGGAGTGAAATGGCGGGGGACAGGGCGACTTGGAGGCGATTTGTTTGTGGCCACCCCAAACGGGATTGAGGCGTCTGGCAATAGATAGATAGATAGATTTATATAGACGTAACATGAAGATTATTTGTATAATTCCAAAATATGTCAATCATTCACTTAAGGTAATTAGGCATTTATATAAATGCCAATGACTCGTATGTAGCCTTATGCTAAGATGAAGGATTGATCATATATCAGCTGATTCTCGTTTCAATATATTATTATTTTTCATTTAATGCCCATGATTTGATGCCATATTTTACATTTACTATATAAACAATAAACCACCATCACTTTTATAACTTACATAATTAAAAAACTAGTGTACTTGCTAAAGAAACTGATACGTAAATAAATGATGGGGAATTGTCCTGACGGCGAATTGTTCCGACTCGGCCTCACAGTCACAGGGACTCTCAGCCCTCACTTATCAATGTCAGAACTGCCTGGCTGGGCAGGGCTGGCTGGCTGGGCAGGGCTAGCTAATGAGGTTGGACCGGAGGACAAGTGTGTATGGTCTAATGCCGACAGTGTGAGGACGTTTTTGTTGCGTTTGCACATTTGCTGTTCACTGAGCCGCGGATGATCCATCGTTGTTGCAAATCGTTCCCATTGTATAGTGGGCATAGGGTACTAAAATTTTGACATTGTATAAGTGAAATATTGTACAAAGAGGCGTCGTATAATGAGGGTTTACTATACTGTAATACTAAATTAGTTTTCCTTGAGAATGTAGGTCAATAAAACAGCTCAAATCCCTGTGCCACTTTCGTTCATATTTACTGCTATTTTTTCCATCTTTATTGAATATTTTTTGGATGACGGTGGTGGTCAGAAACCTAACCCCCCCCCCCCCCTATTTCTTAACAATCTTATGGGAAATATAGGTTCATTATTCGACCAGTTCGTTATTCAGCCACTTTTTATGGAACGCATCCCTGTCGAATAGTGGGGGAGAGATGTATTATGTTACTGTCCGTCTCAACCCTCTTCCTCAAAACTTTCCCATGAGTAAAAGATGAAAACTTAGCATAAAATACAATACCTGTACACTAATGATATAGTACTGTACAGTAATACGGTGATGCAGTGCCGGTTGGCTGCCGCATAGGAGCTGGTTGATATGCCTTGCATGCGGATATTGTGTAGAACTGCAGGTTACTTCCTGTTTCAGTGCTGGATGTTGCATAGTTTTGCCGGATATTGCTGTAATAGAGCCAAGCCAACAGTGCCGGATATTGCGTTGAGCTGGATATTGTGCCAATGGATTCCCCCCCCCCCAAGGAAGAAGGAATTGAAGGCCAGGAACTTGCAAATTGTTCCCTCCAAGAAAAACAAAAACAAGATTACAGAGAGCCAAATTCAAGATAATTCATTTTGTTCATTTTGAGATGCCTAGACACACCGCATTTGAAAGACTGGAGATTATAGGCAGTAGGAGATACAGAAAGAGGGAGACGGGGCCAGAGTTTATTGCAATTGATAGCAGGGTTTTTAAGAACCAAAGACAGATGTAGGGACAAGTTGATGCCAGTGTGGCAGTGCAGAGCATGTGTGTGTGTATACAGCAACCTTTTAGTGGTATGGAAGTGCTGGAGCACTCATTATGTGTATGGTGCTGTGTGGGGAAAAAGATTGTGGGATACGTTACTATACTGTAACAATCCAATTTATGATTGGGTTATGTCAGGGAACAACTGATTGCATACAGATTTACTTTAAATCAGTGTCGACTTAACTTGGGTTAAATGGGGATATGTGGGGGGTCAAGGGCCATGTAACCTAGTCTTAAAAAAAAAAAAAAAAAAAGGTGATACTGTGTCTCCATGCATGTGATTTGAGGATCAAATGGATATCAGCCTATACAGGGAATTATTATTACTATTACTGAAGTGAATGGTGGTAGATGGTAGTGACCATCATCCGCTCACTTGATGTAGTGCTGCTTACTTCTTCCTTCACCTTTCTCATTTTTTTTTTTCTATGTATTCCCTACCCTCTTACTGTTTCTCCTATCTTTTCTGTCACTTTTCATTACCCATTTTTCATTTTTCCAGGTGGCTTTACATTGAGTGACAAGCTTTATGGTTTCCTGTAAGCCAGGAAACCATTTACAGCGCTGGGTGCATACCATACAACCTACCCATATGTGTTCTATACGTAACAACAAGTAGGTTGGCGGAGGGTTAGTGACCCTGCCCGTAAAACAGTTAACTCAGAGACAAATGGCCACCCCATACGGGATTGTGGCATCTGGCTATACATGTAAATAGATAGATAGACTGAAATGAATGAACGAATGTATTTTACTGAGTTCATTTCATGCAGAAAGAAACATTGTGTTTATACACAGGATCAACATGCAAGGATTCGTTTTACATCATCATCACCCATATTCTTCAGAAAAATTGTAGTAGCCCATATTTACACAAAAATTTCATCCCACTGGTGCCTTTAATTTGTCGCAAAAATCATTTAAGCGATTTTTTAAATCATTAACCCAAAACTGGGTATAAGTTTTCATTGTTATAGTGATCGATTGCATACCAGATAATTGTAACCAGGTCATGACTGTATATTTGTTGATGAGAATTGACAGAAGAAGATACGCCATATTTCATGGTGTGTGTGATAGGGAAGTCTTGGTTACCTGGACAGAAGTTTTTCAGATTTGTTTTAGTGTATGAAAGCTTGACCGATAATTAAAATGCCATGTTAGAGAAGACTGTGTCGGTACTGATTCAGGGAACATGTACGGGTAACTATAGGGAAAAATAACATGAACCTGAATGGAAGTTTCAGACTAGGTTTGCTGACAACCTTTGGTACACTTTAAGACTTAATGGCTGATAAAAAAGTGTGCAGTAAAATCTACACAGAATTCTTTCAGAATTGGTTTGCTGACAACCTTTGGTACACTTTAAGACTTAATGGCTGATAAAGAAGTGTGCAGTAAAATCTACACACCTTAGTAATTTGCAACCAATAGTGGCAGATGGATGAGGGAGTTGTAGTAAGTGTAGAAAGGGAGAGGTTTTCATGGGCAGTAGAAATTTATGAATGAAAGTAGAGAGAACATGGTAATTGCTAGCATTAATATTTGGTAGTGCAGGATGCAAGAGGGCTCAGCTTGCAAGTAAAGAAATCAGATCAATGTCAAAATGATGCTATGCTTCTTTGTAAGGAACCCCTTCGCTGGGTTCGGCCTTAATACTGCTGATAGATTTAAATGTCGTTAAAGCTTAACCTGGTGTCAGATCAAGTAATTATTTCCCAGCAGGTGCTGGCCTGTAATTGTTGGGAAGAGAAAGCAAAAATACTGTATATAGTAAGGCTTGTAATAATATCTGAATTTCAACTTGCCCTTTTACTCTGTAGTTGTGGCTAAGTTCCCTACCATAGTAAGATAAATAACGTGAGCCCTTTGCTTTTTTGGATTATTGTAGCTAAGTTTATCAGACATTTCTCAAGTATGATGTCACTTCCAGAGTCTAATGGGTATTCAATGTACTGACTACAGTGGAGTAATATGCATTTATGTTGTTCCCAGTTGAACTTGCAAGCCAGTTCAGTACTGTAACAACCAGTGTATGGGATCACTGTATGTAAGGTTGGACAAAAGTTTGCTGATAACAAGCAGAGGGTGTTGCCTTGTATAATTTACTTCAGTCTGACAGTTAGTTTGTGCAGTTTCAGGTTATGCTTTTGTTATGCATTAGCATGCCTGTATTGCAACAGATTTGTACCCAGTATTCAAAATTACAAAGTAAGAATATGGAGAGATCAGGAATTAGAGAATGGAAATTTAGGATGATGGGAGGCTAGAATAGGAAGAATACTATTCTACATAGCATTATCGCGACAGGAATACTGTGTAGTAGCAACTTTGAGCTAGCTAACACTAGGTACATCACGCCATGTCACCTAGTCATCGAGGTACACCCGCTTGAGTGAATGTGTGGTTAGTTCTCTTGGCAATTTGTTGCAAGTTGAACAATGAAGGATCTTGAAGAGCAATGTGTTTGCATGAAATTTTGTTTCTTGGAAAAGCTTTTACATGGGTGTATGGCTACAGTATCAAAACAAAAAGGCAGTTTTCTCCTTGGGTTGGAGTATCATCATCGTGACCCTCTCAAAAAAGCACATCAGAGTTGCTCAAATGTGAAGGTGATGTTAATTGTCTTTTTTTATTGGAAGGACATTGTTCTCCGTGAGTTTGTTCCACGTGGTCAGACAGTCAGTAAAGAATTTTACTTGGATGTCCTGAAGCATTTGAGGGAGGCAATGCAAAGGAAGAAGGCCTGAAGCGCAGACAAACAAAACCTGGATTCTGCCCCATGATATTGCACCTGCTCACGCATCACTTGTTACCCATGACATTTTGGTGAAGCATGGTATGACTGTCATTCCCCAGCCACCATACTTTCCGAATTTGGCCCCTAAGGACTTTTCTGTTTTTTTGTCAAAGCTGAAGTCCACCCTGAAACGTTGCTGATATCAGATGATAAAAGAGAAGGAAGAAAATTCTCCAAGTGCACTAAACACATGTTCACTCAAGCACGTGTACCTCGATGACTATGACGAGCGATGTGGCTAGTGTTAGATTAAAGCTGAAAGTCACCACTACACAGCACTGCCATTGTGATCAAGTTACGCCAGCTAGTTGTTGCACTATTTGAAAATAGTCTGTATTACTTTGATATTGCATGTTTTACCTGATTTGCATTTAGTAAAATTAGAAATTAAATTAGGGATCCTTGTATGCAGCATGTGTTAGTGGTATAATGTTGTATGGTAATAAGACTCGGGCAGTAGAGGAAGAGAATATTTGCAGGTTCAAACATACAGAAATTACCATGGTTAGATGGATTTGTAATGTTTCTTTGAATGTAAGGCCTGGTGGGGGGGGGGTTGGAGATTGCAGTTGAAAAGTTGAGAGAAAGGATGTAACTTGAATGTATTGGAGTTGTGATAAGGAGAGGTAGATTGAGAAGATTTGGGCCTGTTGAGAGGATGGAAAATGACAGTTGCGTGTGGAATGTGAAAGGTGTGAACATCAAACGTAGGGTTGTGAGAGACAAAGACTTGGAGTGAGGTCATAGAGCATGACTTCGGGGATAAGAGGATGAATAGGGAGGCTGCCAGAAATCAAGCAGCATGGAGAGCTGCCGTTAGGTGACCAAGGTCGACGCGTGCAAGCATGTTGGAGCCTTTATAAACAGTACAATATATATAATATAAAAATAATATCCCCTACCCTCTCCCCACCCCCCCCCACCCCCCCACCCCA
Source organism: Coenobita brevimanus (assembly GCF_032717465.1). Lineage (NCBI taxonomy): Eukaryota > Metazoa > Arthropoda > Malacostraca > Decapoda > Coenobitidae > Coenobita > Coenobita brevimanus. The sequence continues at coordinate 25,233,431 of NC_137012.1, forward strand.
CCCCCACCCCCCCAAAAAAAAAAAAAAACATAATAAAGATAACCATGAGCCTTAAAAATAGAGTAGATTGGTAAACAAAAAAAAAATAAATAAATCCAACTGTGAGCCAGAGAGAGAGAGGGGGAGAGGGATTAGGTTGGTTAAAAAAAAAAAAAAAAAAAAAAAAATGAAGCCTTGAGTGTCAAACCTTTTTCCTGTGCCTACTCAGGGTTCAGTAAAATTAGACAGGTTCATTTGGCTGTGTTTTAGGAGGTGTGAATGAAAACTGTAAAAGAACAGAGGTACAGCAGTGAAGGGGTTATGGAAGTACAATATGATGGCGTGGCAACATTTGAAATTAAGATGAGAGAGTGAAATGGATGAATTAAAAAATGTAGCATGTATTAGGTCAGGTATGAGCACTTGTGGACATTGTAAAGAAGGACTGACCTGTTGAATGATAGGAATGAAGTCTTATGAATGTATCAACTCAAGATGTATGTGTGTTAAGTCTGCAGTGGAGATAGTGGATTAGTACATGTACACCTTGTTGTGACAGAGACACAGAATGGAAAGAGAGGTTTGGGGGCATGCTTGGTTGTTTTTGTTGTAGTTGACCAACCCTAGTCTGTCTGACTGAGAAGACCCATCAACTACATCCAAGCAACTGCCCATGCAGGTTGTGCCATGCAGTGAACAAATGTTCCCCTGTGGTTGACAGCACTCAGCAACAACAAGGTGTAGGGAAAAGTGTGGAGGTTAGGTTCCTGGTTGGATGTAACATTTGCATCATTCCACACAGTTGGCAAGGACACCATAGCAGGCTCCACATCACCCCATTATCTGGTTATATGATTACCACCTGGTGTTGTTAGTGGTTTCGTGGGTTGCAGGAAACCATTAGGCTTGTCACTTGGTTCTGAGCTGCTTGAAGTGGAGGAAGAGCAATAAAAAGTTAAAAGAAGACAAGGGAGAAATAGGAAGAGAGGAGATCAGAGAGGGAGAATGATAAAATTTGATGGATGATGTAGGCAGCACTAATCTAGTGAGTGGATGATGGTTGCCACCTACTACCACCTGTAACGTGCTTGGTAAAATACCCTGTAGTTCAACACATGCCAAAGATATTTTGTTTACTCTCAAAGTTGCCCTTAGAAAGTGCAATAAGTTCATCTATTTTACTTCTTTGTATATACCTTTTTTTCTAGTAATTTCACGTTCATTTACAGAAAAGTTCCTGTTACAGTTCCATTACTACCTATAAAACTGATTTACCAGTTGCCCGTATTTTACAGTACCAGTTGTACGAGGTACTATCCAAAACTTTCCTGACTGATGCTATATAAAACTGAACTCACCGTAGCTCCTACTGGCCATCATCACCCTCAAAGTAGTTCCCTTGCGCTTTGATATGCCGGTCCCAGCATTTCCGCCATTGCTAGAACGCTCCCTGGAAGTTCTTTTCGACGATTGTCGAGCACTGTCTGCTGTTCTTCTGGACATCCTCATTGGTATCAAAATGACGCCTTTTCAGCTTAATCTTCATTTTTGGGAACAGAAAGAAGTCACAGGGAGGCCTGGGCAAGAAAGTTTCATCTTCTGAGGCACGCCCAAGAAGCTCAGTGCAGACGTTGACATGTTGCTGCATTTGGTCAGCCATCAGAAGCCTTAGGACTAATTTGGCTGCGATGTGTTGCATGCCCAGGTCTTCAGTGAGGATCTTCCGACATGTCCTGTAACCAATTCCCTCATCCTCACAAACATTGTGAATGCTCCAGTGTCGATCCTTATGGATAAGCTGCTGAATTTTTGCAACATTCTGAGGAGTTTTCCTGGTTGAGGGCCCCCCTGTGTGGTTGTCATCATGAACCAGTGTTCGACCGGCCTTGAACCACACATGCTGCTGCAACACCTTTGTCTGACCAAGAGATTGCTCACCAGACACTTGTTGAATCATTGCCAGGGTCTCTGTTGTATTTTTCCTGAGATTCGCACAAAATTTGATGCAAAGTCGCTGTTTCTTTTTTATATTCATCTCGAAAATAGCCTGATGACATGTGTACAGCAGCAAACAAATGAATATTTGGGCATCATACAGCCCTCCTGAGTAATCAGAAGAGGCTGGATGACTCTGTCTCTGATGCCTGTCCAGGATGGAAAACAGCACCCCATACTATTAAACACATTATGGAAGACTGCATTCCACACAGTCACCTGCATCAACAACACAACATACACTCCTTGAGAGCTCTGTGGGAAAGCCCGGTCTTGGCCGTGGCCCTCCTTAGGGACTTTGGACTGTTCGGCCAGACTGCTTAGGGAACAACTATTACTACTACTACAAATGAATGTCATTAATCCCCACTTCCGCCTAGCTCTGCACCGCATGGCATTCTGACTCACAATGCATGTTAGTAATGTCACCTAGAGGTGCATCACACTAATACAACCCATTTAGGTTTTGCAATCCCAATGTGAAAAAACTTTGGATAGCTCCTCACATGAAGAAGTTGTTATATTTTGGAACACATCCTTGACTACAAGGGTTGCATATAGCTGTATGATGAAGTTTGTATAGCTTGCAGCCTATATGGTACGGAAGGTGCAAATGTAACATAATATTTTTAGTAACATTTAGCTGGCCACCTTCTGAGTGTTATTGGAACAGTTCATCCATAATACCAGTGTCATCGTGATGCCTCTCTTCTCAGTAACTCCTCTGCTGCTTGGCATCTTGTGCACGCTGCTTCCTTTGATTTTTGTGGTTGATTGTATAATTCATAACACAGCCACTCCTGTGAGCGGCAGCCAGCTGACGCAAGAGACGCAGCTAAACCTACCTGTATTGTAGAGATTGGGACAAAATCTTAGCAACTGATTATCCCCAACATTAGTTGTAAAAACCTTCAGGGGAATGGGAACAGTTTTGTGTGGATTGTGTGACTGCTGGAACAGTTGATATGATACTGTTGTTTTTTTTATTCATGAAAATCCTTGCTGTGTCATTTACTACTATAATTTTACAACAATGTGGGTGATAATATCAAAACACTACAGTTTGTGGGTAGGTGGGTGGGGGGGGAAGGTATTAATATCAGAGGATTATATATGTTTTGTGTGTGAAGGGGGGGGGGTCTGTGGGTGTGGGTGTGGATGTGAGTGATAATATCAGAGCACTATAAATTAGGAATATTTGTGTGTGTGTGTTGATGTGGGTGATAATATCAAAGCACTATAATGTGTGTGTGTGTGTGTGTGTGTGTGTGTGTGTGTGTGTGTGTGTGTGTGTGTCTGTCTGTCTGTCTGTCTGTCTGTGATAATATCATAGCACTAATTTGTGTGTGTGTGTGATAATATCAAAGCACTATAATTTGTGTGCATGTGTGTGTGTGTGTGTGTGTGATAATGTCAGAGCACTATAATTTGTGTGTGTGTGTGTGTATGTGTGTGTGTGTGTATGATAATGTCAGAGCACTATAATTTGTGTGTGTGTGTGTGTGTGTGTGTGTGTGTGTGTGTGTGTGTGTGTGATATTGTCAGAGCACTATGATTTGTGTGTGTGTGTATGTGATAATGTGAGAGCACTATAATTTGTGTGTGTGTGTGTGTGTGTGTGTGATAATGTCAGAGCACTATAATTTGTGTGTGTGTGTGTGTGTGTATGATATTAATCATAGGCACCATTCTTGTGTTTTTATGTGTAATGTTGTGTGTTGCACTCAATCACCAACTGTGTGTTTTGCACCTTACGTATTGCAGGGTCCAGCCAGACTCTCATCCAGGGCTCGGGTGAGTTCTTGTTTGTTATTTTGGTGGCAGTTAGGGTGGTTTTGTAGTTGCTTATATTTTTACACTGCAGCTGATAGCCACTCATGTCAAATTTTCCCACCAAAATTTTGAATTGTCAGCCTTAATATGCCGGAGCAGTTTCTTTTTCACCAAGTTTGTAAGGATAGAATTATAGTACAGTACAGGCATTAGTACTTTCAGACATGCTGATATTTAATCAGAATATATTAGAGGAGTTTTGCGGTAATAATTTGCCAAATTAGTACAGCAATTCAGATTATTGGTGGAAACAAGACGATAACAATTCATATACAGTAAGTGCTCCATAGGTTTGGTAAACAGCTGGTGATATTAATCCATTTTCGTCATGTAGCCGACCGACTCATGATTACTTATAGTAATCCCTCAATTATCCATCATAATAGAGCCAAAGACATGCCTGGATAATGGCTCCATTCAGATAATGGACTTTTCCCCTGGCCCTCCTTTGTATATAACCTAACTTTGAAAGCCAGTGTAAAAGACCACTATAGTACATCACACAACACTTGTTCATTCATTCATCATCTAATCCAGTGTTACCCCATGAGGGGCACTGGAGTTGTTGCTGTTGTTTAATGCAACTCTGTCTGGTCAAGCAGACCAACAAACCATAGCCAAGCGGATCTGGAGCGGTGACGTCCTTGCCATGGGTCCATCCCTCAGAGGCTGTCAAAGTGAAAGAGGAGGACAGCAAGGGGACCAAACCACCGCAAACCCCCCCGGCCCCCCACGGGATCTGAGAACCTGGGAGTGGCTCCGGTTACCCGGGCAAATACCACACCTCTCAACACAAACTCTTACAATAACCCTAACCCTTTTTTGTACACCGAGAAATGACTCTCTGGTGGTCATTTCTCAAAGACTTCTTCTAGCCAGTGACATTTAGAACAATCCAGGACCCATCAGATACACATGTCCAGTATGCTCAGAGCCTATCACTTTGAGTCGACAGACAAAGGGTTCATTTCAGTGCAATTCCTGCAAGAACTGGACCCATTACATCTGCACAACACTTACATCCAGAGAACATTACACAAACACCTGGACCTGCTCCTTTTGCTCATTCCCCCCTCCCACTAATCCCCCCCACCAGCCCCTCTCCTACTTCCTCCACACCACCTCAGCCTAACCACCGATCCTTCCCACATCCAATCCCCCAACCCCTCCATTCCACTCCAGTCTAATTCACCCCAACCCTCATCTCTACCACAACCCTCTCCTACCATCTCCCCTCCACCTACACCCCCACCTGCCCCACCATGCTGCAGCACCCAACACACATTGTATACACAATATACTGTAGACATACCTCAAATAAACATTGATGGTATAAACACCAAAAGACAAGAACTCACACAATTCATCAAACAACAAATCATACACATTGCCATCTTACAAGAAACAAAACTATTCAAAACACAAAATACACCTACATTTCATAATTTCACCACCATTAGACAAGACCAGACCGATGGCGGTGGCGTTGGACTCATCACCCTGGTACACGAATCCATCAACTTTTCAGATAGTAGTGCACACACAAAATCACTTCTCCCCCCACATGACACCACAGCAATCAATTAAAATACACACTGGCAACAAATCACACATAACAATCGCCTATAATTACATTGCCCCCCGACATCCCCCACAGTACCACACAAGTACTGTCCTCAGATACACCACATCACTAACATACCCAATATCATCCTGGGTGGTGAGTTCAGCGCCAAGGCATCAGCCTGGCATGTCAACAACCTTGACACAGACAGAGTGCTGGTACTACAGTCCCAAACAGATAATCTTTTCGTCCTCAGCAGTCTCCATCAGCATACTCATATCCCACACCAAGCCCAATTCCTCCCATCATCCCCAGACATGACCTTTTGCTCCCCAAACCTTGCCCCCACAACATCCTGGAGAGTGGTCAGAATTCTTGGCTCTGACCACCTCCCAGTCTTTATCACTACCAAAACCAGAATCACCCCAGCTGGCCACAGACACACATTCACTAATTATGAGAGAGCCAACTGGGAGGCCTTCACAACTGAAAGAGAACAACTCTTTGAAACATTAAACAGTACACCCATCACAAACATCAACACTGCTGTGCACACTTTCAATACAGTTATTCAAAACACAGACAAAATACACATCCCCAGAGCCAACAGAAAGAAAGACAACCCCAGCTTCACACCAGAAATTCAAGGCCTCATCAGTCAACACAACACACTACAACACTCCCCAACACACCATACACAAGACACCATACAACACGAAATCAACACACAAATAAACAATAAAATATCAGAACAGCAAACACTAAATTGGAATACTTATCTCCAAACACATGATCACAAAACAAACACCAGCAAACTCTACAAACACTAAACAGCATCACATTTTCCAACAGCAACACTACACAATCACACGCTGCCATCACAACAACAGACATCATACCCTTAAACAAACAGCAAACGAATGCTCTCATCAACCACTTTTCACATGTCAGCCATCTAACTGTCATCGTGACAACCAACATGTCAATTCCCCACAGACCCAGAGTTCACACCTTTCACTTTCAGCTAGACGAAGCACATCATTAGCAGCCATAAGCACTCATTTGTCAATGGGCCAGACTACATAAGCAACATACACCTTAAACACAGACCACAAGGCATACAAGCTCTGACCAACATACCAAACTACAGTACCTACAGTACAGCTACTTTCACAACATAGTACCCAGCATCCGGAAGCATGGCACTATCATCACTATCCCCAAACCCAACAAAGACCCTATGTTGTCTTCCTCACTCCACTCCATCACACTCCTTTGCACCCCTACCAAAGTCACTGAATGACTGATATTACAACTAGTTACACCTCACATCCCTCTAGCCCCATCACAACATGGTTTTCGGCTGCTACGCTTCACAAACACCCTTCTTACTGACCCTCCACAAAGAGTTTTTTATGACATCATTCAGCTAGGCCACCACACAGAACGCTTCTAGTCACTCGACATCACCAGTGCTATTGATGTCATCCCTCACCACAACCTCACAAACAAAATATTCAACACAAACATGCACAATAACACAAAAAGATGGCTGGCAAAATATTTAGCAGGCAGATGTGCACATGTAACATTTGGTGGTCAGTCAATGAAAGCCAGAAACTTCACAAACGGCGTCCCCCAAGGATCTGTTTTGTCCCGTACTCTCTTTAACCTATACATGCGTGACATACCCACACACTGCAAATACACATAACTTCCTGTGTGGATGGCATAACACTTACATGTACACACCAAAACACAAACACAGTCGCACATATTCTCCAACCATACCTCAACACACTACACGAATGATTCACCACACACAGGCTCAAAATAGCCCCAGCCAAATCTACAGTGATCCTTCTCACAAACTGGACAGCAGAACACAGTCACATTCAACACCTCACCATAAACAACACTCTCCTACCACACACACACACACACACACACACACACACACACACACACACACATGGAATGATGATGAATAACAGGAGATGCTGTCAGACATGGCTAATTATTTAGGGAAAGTGATTGAGAAAAGCAACAATATAATTTTAATGGGGGACTTTAATTGCAAAGAGGTGAACTGGGAGGAGTGGGACTCAGGAGGTGATGAAGGTTTGTGGGGCACTATTTTGTTAAATATAACAATGAACAATGTGATGACGCAGTGAGTCAAAGAAGAGACAAGAGTCTGAGGTGAGGACACACCAGCAAGATTAGATTTACTGCTAACCAAAGAACCTAATGTAATAGAATCTTTGAAATATCTTTGTTCTATAGGAAAAAGTGATCATGTGGTCATTGAGTTCCGGATGATAATAGGGAACGAGGTGCCAAGAGACGAGTTTTACAGGCAGGGAAGATACAACTTTGGGAAAGCAAACTTTACGGGATTGAGAAAATTCTTTGAAAATTCGGATTAGAGAAAATTCAGAGAAACAGGAGGGATACAGAGGAAGTGGGAAAAATTTCTAGACTTTTATGATTTGGGAGTGGAAAAATATGTGCCAAGAGTCAGGGGGAAAGAAAACAGGAAAAAGGAGTGGTTTAACAGACAGTGTATGATAGCAAAAAAAGAGAGGGACATGGCATGGAACAACTGGAGGAAGAGAGGTAATAACAGAATAGAGGAAGAATACAAAAGAACTAGAAATTAATATACAAGAATATGTAGAGAGGAAGAAAGGAACTTTGAAAAAGGTATAATAGACAAATGTAAGGATGAACCCAAACTGTTTTATAGATTTGTCAATGGCAAACTGAAACAAAAGGAAGGAATCACCAAACTGAAAGTTGAGGGAGAGGTCTATAAAGATGTGGCAGTGCAAGCAGAAATAATGAACAGATGTTTCCAATCAGTTTTCACTAATGAAAATGAGTTCGTGGAAGGAGAGGGAGTGACTAGAAATGCCATGATAAAAGATATAAAAGTGGAAGTACAGGAAGTGTATAAAATACTGGAAACTCAAGATGTAAGGAAAGCCCCAGGACCAGATGGAATCTCTAATTGGGTACTGAAGGAATGCAGAGAACAACTGGCGGATAAAATTCACGGTTTAACTGTGTGTTTTCTGGAAGAGGGGAAAGTGCCTCAGGAGTAGAAAAGGGCAAATGTGGTACCAATTTATGAGGGAGGAAACAAGGAAGAACCCCTGAATTATAGACCAGTGTCCCTAACCAGCATGGTCGCAAAATTGTGCGATAGAATTCTGAAAGATAGGTAAAATATCTGGAAGAGATGAATATTTTGGCTGATAGTCAGTTTGGATTCAGAAGTGAAAGGTCGTGTGTTTCCAACTTGTTTAGCTTTTACTCAAGAGCAATTGACGTGTAACAGGAGAGAGATGGTTGGGTGGATTGTTTGTATTTAGATTTGGAGAAGGCCTTCGACAAGGTACCCCATAGGAGAATGTTGTGGAATCTAGAGCTTATAGGAGGACTGAAGGGAAACCTCCTGGAATGGATGAGAGACTTTCTGAGAGACAGACAAATGAGGACAGTATTAAAGAACAGCATGTGTGGATGGAGAGAAGTAAGAAGTGGAGTCCCCCAGGGCTCTGTGTTGGCACCAGTAATGTTCCTGATTTACGTTAATGACATGGTAGAGGGAGTGAGCAGTTATGCAAGAGTGTTTGCTGATGATGCATAGATCCTGAGGAAGGTAGAGGCAGAGGAGGACTGTAAAATGCTGCAGGAGGATCTGGATAAGATACATGATTGGAGCCAGAAGTGGGAAATTAAATCAATGCAAAGAAATGTAAAATATTGGAAATGGGTAAAAGTACTAAGAGGCCATCACTGAATTATTTGATGGGTAATGAACCTATCACAAAGCAAGAGAAGAGAAAGATTTGGGAGTGCTGGTCCAGGATAGTTTGTATCCTGAAAAACATATTAACAAGACAGTTTGAGAGACGTATAAAAATAAGAGTAGCATTTCATTACATGGATGAGGAGATGATGAAAAAATTGATAGTCGCCATGATCCGCCCCAGGTTAGAACATGCAGCAGTACTGTGATCTCCACACAAAAAGAAAGATATAAACAAGATTGAGAGAATACAAAGAACAGCAGCTAAGATGATCCCCAGTCTGGCAGAACTGTCATACAGAGAAAGGCTAGAAAAGCTGGATTTGCCTTCCTTAGAGGAAAGGAGAGAGAGGGACAACATGATTGCAGTATTCAGGACCATGATGGGAATAGATAAAATTGACTGAGAAGATCAGTTTTTATGAGATAAGAAAGTAACAAGAGGACATGGAATGAAACTGAAGAAGCCAAGCTGCTTGAAAGATATCAAGAAATATAGTTTTCCTTATAGATGTATAGACCTGTGGAATAACCTGGACAAAGAGATCGTCCAGTCTAAAAACTTAAATGAGTTTAAAGCAAAATTTGACTTATTGAGAAACAGAGACAGAACTCCACGAGCGTAGCTCATTTCCTGTATATCACAACTAGGTAAATACACACACACATACACACACACACACACACACACACACACAATCCTTGGTAGAGCATACAATTCATCTGTGTCATTTAAACATCACAAACATTAAAAATGAATTAACACCAAGACTCAGCGCCTTAAGATCACTTGCCCTTACGACATTTGGACACTGCAAAGAAACCACCACCTCAGTATACAAACAATATGTACATTCAGTGTTGAATTAAGCAAGCCCTGCTTGGGCTTCTAACCTCACTAAAACACATTACAACACTCTACAGATCATACAGAACAAGGCCCTTAAAAAAATAAACACAGTCTGCACGGCTACTACACCCATTGACCACCTTCACCAAGAAACCAAAGTCCTCAAAGTCAAGGATCATCTAGACATGTGAGGCACACAAATTCTTGCCGTAGCCTCCACAAACCCACACCATGCACTACACTACGTGGCAGCACATTCTCAAAACTACACCCAGCACACAATATCATACACAAATACTGTCATCTTTCCCCCCTTGTCCACCTCAAACCAGCTTCCAGAAACATATTCATACTCAAATCACTCGCCGCACCATTCAGTCACTTAAAGGCAACACACAGCTACATGCACAGCCTCCTGATATCCACCCTTCTGAATCCTACCTCGCACATGAGGACAAGGTCCACCTGGCCAGGCTGAGATGTGGACATCATCCAGCCGTCTGAGTTATCAAATGAGACTGGATGACTCCGTTGCTGATGCCTGTCCAGGATACAACACAGCACCCCATACTATTAGCCATATCAGGTTTCTGGGCCAGGCACATGATGTCTGTGCTGGAGTCAGCCACTCTCACGCTGACCCACATCTTTGCGAGGCAATATTTTTCTTTGATCCCTCTGTGTAAGTACACTTTTCATGATAGACTGTTCGTTTTGGTGTCATTTTAAAGCTGAATAGGTGTACTTTACTGTAGTATGTTCAAAAAAGGACAACAATGACAGTAAAGTATCAAAATGACGAGTTGAAATTGGGTGAAAACCATAAATTATATACCATGCCGTAGAAAAATATACAGCAAAAAATAAATAAATAAATAAAATAAAGATATGTAAATCTGGTTTAAACCATGCAAAACTACAATAATTACCTTTACAGTGATATATGGGTTATGGTAATTTTTGCATTTTATTATGCGGTAAAGCGAAAGGAAACAGATGCACAATTTTATTTTAGTCTCGTCAGCACATTTTCTGCACGGACTTTTTCTTTGATCGGTCAGTGTACTGTAAATATGCTTTTTATGATAGGATGTGGTAGGTGGGGGCGCTCACCATCCACTCACTCGATGTAGTGCTGCTCTCGGGTGTCTGCCCTTTCCTCTCCTCCATCCTTCTTTCCTTCCATCCTCTTCTGTCTTTCCCTCAGTCTTTCCTCGTCCTTCTGCCAACAGATGACTTTACACTCCCACTTCCATCTTTCTCCCCTTCATTTTTTCCCCTTCCTTCTGCCTGTGGGTGACTCTACACTGAGTGACAAGCCAAATGGTTTCCTGTACACCAGGAAACCATTTCCTACGCTGGGTGGTAACCAAATTTTGGCGTCTGGTGGTTTAGTGGGTAATTACGGCACTCCAATTGGATTGAGCTGGTGAAGGTATATATCCAAGGGGTGGTTGGGGTTTATTGCTCATGTAATGCCACTCAGGGATGAGTGAGGCTGGACACTCTCATCTTAAATATCAGGACCAACTGCCTAGCCACAGGCTCCTACGCTCCTCATGGGGCAGTGTAGGTTTGGATGATGGATGGATGCTGGTTGTGGTGTTATTTTGAAGGTGAATAGTTGTACTTTATCGTAGTATGTTCAGAAAATGAAAACAAAGAAAATAAAGTCAAAGTGATGAGTTGAAGTTAGACAAAAAACAAAAATTTTATACCTTGCTGTAGAAATATATTCGCCAAGAATAAGTGATAAACAAGGCCATGACTCAGACTAGCTGTGCAGTACCCACTCCACATAGAGCAACTATTCTGTGACGTCATGCTTGGGTCTCTTTGTCATGACACATAAACGCGATTTATGGTGAATATTTTACAAAAGTTTCTTAAAATGATGATTAAAAGCGTCATTGAAATCTCTGAGGTTGGATTTGAAATAACGATCAAAATCATCATCAGAATCTCAAAAGGTTAAGTACATAATGGAAGCCTTCATTTTACACACAATCTCCTGCACCAACAACACAACATACACTCCTTAAAAGCTCTGTAGGAAAGCCTGGTCTTGGCCGTGGCCTCCCTTAGGGACTCGGGGCTGTTCGGCCAGACTTTCCAGGGAACAACTACTACTACTATCATAGCCAAGCTGTTACCATGGTCAAGTTGACCCATCACCCACAGACTAGCAGTCACCACTGCAGGGCTTTATCCTGCAGCGACATGGGAAAAAAAAAAAAAAAAAGGCTACAGAAGAAGAATGCAATGGGCACACAAGAGATACCGTAATGGTAAAATGGAATAAAATCGCGATAAAATAGAATAAGATCATGGTACAGTACATGAAGCTATAATAAAATCATCAGCACACATTTTGAGCAGCCTCGATCATTGTTACCCAGGATCTCCCACTTCTCCATAGTCAGCACTACCCTCTTCCATTTCCCTGGTGGAGTGGCCACCATCATGCAACCTAGGAAGAGGAATACAAGAAATAGCAAAGCCTGAAGCCGGTAAAGAACAACTACAAAAACCACCACAAGCACTGCCATAATAACCATATGAAGGAGCTGTTCGCCATGTTGTTGTCGTGCAGGAACTGAGAAGGACCGAGGGGGTCTCTAGCGGATGCTGAGTGATTCACCCAGCCAGACAGGACGGCGCCTCTGGGCTATTCCCGACCGGCTGGGTGAAAATGTTCGTGTGGCCATACTTTCCACTCGGAAGCATGCATTTTGTCTGTAGAAAATGGAAAAATGTATGAATAGTGATTCCGAACAGCCAGATAACAACGTCTGGGTAGTGGACGTCTGGATAATAGAGGGATTGCTGTATTATATATTTTTACTGTAAGTCCTCAGTATAACTAAAGAACTCCATTTCATTATTATCACGTAAATCCATGTTGTCATATGTTCATGAAATAAGGATGATCCAGTAAGTTGTCAGGGAAGTGGTTGTTGAACATGTTGAACATTATTTTGATTTCCAAAGTGCATATAATGTTTGGTGAGTTCAGGATATGTTTGTTAAACTAGACATCTTCGGAACCACGTGCTGAGAGAAATAACTTCCATTGTGAGAAAGTAGTGTTATTAGCTTTCAGCAGCCAGCTTTGTACCATGAACAAGAACATATATAGGTGTACCTCTTCCAGTTTTTGGCAGAATGGTAGATGGGGGCGCTCACCATCCACTCACTCGATGTAGTGCTGCTCTCAGGTGTCTGCTCTTTCTTCTCCATCCTTCTTTCCTTCCATCCTCTTATGCCTTTCTTTCCTTCATTTCCTCCTCATTCTTCTGCCTACGAGTGACTTTATACTTCGTCTTCTGTCTTTCTTTCCTCTTCCTTCTGCCTGTGGGTGACTCTACACTGAGTGACAAGCCAAATGGTTTCCTGTACATCAGGAAACCTTTTACTATGCTGGGTGGTAACCATATAACCAGATTTTGGCCCCTGGTGGTTTAGTGGATAATTACGGCACTCCAATCGGATTGAGACAGTGAAGGTTTATATCCAAGGTGTGGTTGGGGTTTAATGCTCATGTTATGCCACTCAGGGATGAATGAGGCTGGTCACTCTTATCTTAAATGTCAGGACCAACTTGCCTAGCTCTGGGCTCCTTCACTTCTCATGGGGCAACATAGGATTGGATGATGGATGGATGAATGAATATGTGTTCTTCCAACATGATTTTGTTTTTTTAAAAACTACAAAATGATTTATGAAAGTGTTACTGTGCCATTGGTTAATTTATCTATCTGTAGCCAGATGCCTCAATCCCATAAGGAGTGGCCACAAGCAAATTGCCTTCATGTCGCCCTGTCCCCTGTCATTTCGCTGCCCTCCCTCAAGCTCACACTCCCCCCTCTCATATACCCCTCCATTCCATCCGTCCATCTCTCATTTTCCATCTTCTGCATGTGGCCAAACCTACTCAGTGTATTTCTAACATTTTCTGTTGCATCCACATCCGCACCACAACACTTCTTCACTGCCTCATTTGTCAGTCTGTCTCTCCATGTAACCCCACATATTCCTCTCAGATAACTCATTTCCACTGATCTCACTCTTGACTTGTGTTCTTCCAGCAAGGTCCAAGCTTTACTTCCATATGTTAGAGTTGTTATTGCAATACAGTACTGTATTATCATGTAGTGTCTTTTTTACTTCCATGCTCACTTCCCTATTCCTTATCACTGGTTTCAAAGAATCATCAACCTTTCTTCCCTGTTGCACCCTTTCAGGTACACTCGGTCCTTGAGTAATGAGCAGTTGAGTAACACGTTTTTGTACTAACATGCTCAGTGTAATGCGATAGGTCGTATAAACATACGAAAAAACTCAAGCTCTCGCAGGAAGTCGGCTGGTCCGGTGATAAAATTTGAAAGTCGCACGCGGTGACATCACCCGTCAGACTCAGCATGATTGGCCAGCATACATCCAGGTACCTGCCCTGGGCACAGTCAAGGCCATATGGTTTGTCAAAAATTTATGGGCTTTGCAGGTTGAGGGTACGAAATGGAACAAAAATATATCGTGATCAGAAAAAAATACTTTCTTCCATTTGTTCTCGTAAATTAGCGTTCATTTCCACATTCTTCATTTGATTTTGCACCTCGCAACACAGTTCAGACCGACTGAGCATATGGCAATCAGTCCTTTCTCTCGTTTCACCATGTTCTACCCCACACTCATATGGGTTTCCCAATTTTAGGGGACAATGGAACAAAAATGTTTGCTAATAAAAAATAAAAAAAATCCATGTTTTCTTGTAAGTTAGCATTCAGTTCCACATTCTTTGTTTGATTTTGTGCTTTCCAATGTATTTCAGACCGACTGAGTATACGGCTCTTAGTCCATTGTCGTGTCTCACTGAGTTCTACCCCACTCTTACGGGTTTCGCAGTTTTACGGGACAAAATTAAACAAAAATGTTTGCTGATTTAATAAAAAAAATACTCTTTCATCCATGTGTTCTTGTAAGTTAGCTTTCAGTTCCCCATCTTTCATTTGATTTCGCGCTTCCCAACACATTTTGGACCGACTGAGCATACGGCTATCGGTCCTTTCTTGCATCGCACAGAGTTTGCTCATGCTGTTCAGCAAGATTTGTGTGTGTGTATGTTTCAGTGTTGAGCGAGGACTTTGACTCTTAATCATGCCACATGATCAGCCTCAGCCGTGCATAGTACAGCACATCTTCATGTATGCCCAGAAGTATGAGATAGTAGTGGAATTAGAGCACGGCAAGAGGCAGGTAGAAATTATGCCCAGAAATATGAGATAATGACAGAGTTTGAGCAGGGAAAGAGGTGGTAGAAATGGCAAGAAAGCATGGCATGAATGAAAGCACCATCAGAATGAGCTGGAAGGACCAGGAGAAGATAAAGAAGATCATGCATGTGAACTCTGGCGATGCTAACCTGGCAGCTGTGAAAGTTCATAATGTTTTCCTGAAGCTGACTGACAAACTCATAGGGCATTATGTGGAGCATCAGAGAAAGAACAGCCATCCATTTGCGCAGTTGGTCCAAAATGTGTTGGGAAACGTGAAATCAAACAAAGAATGAAACAACACAAACTTACGAGAGCATATGAATGAAAGAGTAATTTTTTTCTGATTGTCAAAGTTTTTTGTTACATTTGGTCCCCTAAAACTGCGAAACCCATAAATTTTCGTCTGAACATATGGCTTAATGTCCCTACCAAAGGCTGCATGACAGGAGAGAAGGCAAAACTTTTTGATAACAACGTTGGGGAGGGAGGTTGGGGGGAGAGTGCTGGGGAGCTACGCATCAACAACACAAGGGTTCCCAGCCCATCTTCTGTTTTTGTTAATGCTATTTTTACTACCATTGATGTTCTTAATAACACTTATTATATCTTTTTCACTGTTTTACTTATTGGTGGGTATAAGTAGGGGGTAATTTACATGGGGTAAGGTGGTAAGAATGAGTGAAAGTGAGAGTTTTGGATAGTTGCCAGAACAAATTTGTACTGTGATACTTGCAACCATATTGTTTGAGTGATGCAGGTTTGAGCAGCACTGTCCATGTCCAGTCCCTATTGTCCGCATTACTCGAGGATTGAGTGTACTTCATCCTCTAAACCTCCATCCTTACTCATAACTCTACCCAAGTACTTAAATGCACTCACATTTTCCATTCCCTCATGATACAACCTCAGTGTGCTTTCAGTGACTTCTTTCATCTCAAAGACCACAAATTTACTCATCCTTCCATTCACATTTAGATTCCATTTCATACACACTCTCCCAGACTCATTCACCAAGTCTTGCAGTTGCCCTTTGTCCTCACTTAACAATGCAGTATCATCTGCAAACAGCAGAACTGGAAGTTTCCAAATGCTACCCTCTCTCATTAGGGCCGCTCCAACATCCACTGCCCTACCTTGTATCTTTTATTGCTCCATGCGTATACAGATTGAACATCCATGGAGACATGACAAATCTTTGTTTCAGCCCATCATTCAGGTAGAGAAATTCACTCAGTTTACCATGCACACACACTGCAGCCATAGCATCCTCTTACATACCCTCCACAGCATTCTACAGCTTCCAGTTTGCTCCATATATTCTCAGTACTTTTCACATTCATTGTCTGTCCACTGTGTCATATGCTTTCTCCAAATCCATGAAGGCCACATACAGCTTCTTTCCCTTCTCTAGAAGCTTTTCCACTAAAGACCTTAGGATGATTGATCTACACAACCTCTTCCCATGTTCTTCTCCAACTAATTCCATTGCTTTTTCCATCCTACTTATCCTCCTCCCTTTTCATCTCCCTCTTCCTCCCAGCCATTCCCTAGCCACTTATACTCGCACTACTTTCATTCTCTGTGTTTAATAATTCCTTAATGTGTTATGTCCATCTGCTCACCTTTTCTCCCATCTCCACTAGCAGTCTACTGTTTTTATCTTTCACTTGTCTGTTACTGTCTTTATCACCCTTTCTAACTCTGTTTTCCACATTCCAGAACAATTTCTTACATTTCCTCCACCTTACACTTAAATTCCTTCCAAATTCCTTATCCACTCTCTTCTTTCTCTTACTAATCTTTCCACCTTTCTACTCTTCCCTGCCTGTAACTTTATTTATAATGTATATAATTTTACCAGCTGTCATCATTGCTTTTGTCAACTCATATTTTGTACAGTTGACCACATTCATCATGTGGTATGATACTCTGCCACCAACATTACTAGAACATAAACAGATTAAATATTGAGTTAGGTTGATTGCATTTGATTCAAAAGACAGTTGCTAATATAGCACTGTATTTTTTTCACCAATATTAATTCAAACATATGGGTTGCCTTCATCAGAGTAGGTCTTCTTTTAGGTACAGTATTTACTGTCCAAATTACACTTCATCTTGCAATGCACTTCATTTAGTTGATGTTTTCATAAGACAGTACTAGGCCACTGCAGTTCTTTAAATATGAAGTCATGCTTTGCATAAAATATAATGATCCTTAATAACAAGGTAAGAATGGGTCTCCTTAGTTACTTGTTATAGCAACCCTCCAGTCTGACAACACTTCTTAGTGAACTGAGCTGAAAGATGTTTGAGATCTTGGTCATTTTATAACAGATGCACTGTGCATGAGTCGAATATGGTTACACACACACACACACACACACACACACACACACACACACACACACACACACACACACACACACACACACACACACACACACACACACACACACACACACACACACACACACACACACACACACACACACACACACACACACACACACACACACACACACACACACACACACACACACACACACACACACACACACACACACACACACACACACACACACACACACACACACACACACACACACACAGGTACGAAAGTGGTACATAAACAGGAGGGAATAAAAAGGAGGAAGGTAGTAGAACCATGTCATGACAAGTATATAAACAAGATGATTAAGTTGATGTACTCAAATGTGGATGGAATGGTATCTAAATTATTAGAGATGAATGATTGTCAGAGAAAATGAACCACATATAATATGCCTAACTAAAACAAAATTAACTCTAGGTATATCAAATGACATACTAAACTTAGAAGAATATAATATATGGAGAAGAGATAGAAACTTAAAAAAAGGAGGAATTATAATATTAACTAAGCAAAATCTAAAAGTCAATGAAATAAAACTAGATATACCCTCACAAGTAGAACTGATTGCAGTAGAGATCAACACATCTGAAGGGAAAGTAATTGTAGCCAATTTGTACATGCCACCCAGATCAAACACATGGGAAAGAGATGAATATGAGGACCTGGCAGAGAGTACAATTCAGAGTTTAAGAGCATTACTACATAAAATGGAAGAGAAATCGGAAAGAATTATACTAACTGGAGATTTTAATACAAATATAAGTTGGAATACTCTAGATATAATAAGCCAAGAAAGCTGTTGGGACCAAAAGCTCCTGGATCTCGTGCAAGAGTTTTTCCTAACGCAACATGTGAGGGAAACCACCAGAAAAAGAGGACTCGATGTACCTTCAATGCTAGATCTCATATTTACTAGGCAAGAAAATGATATTGACAGTTTAATATATCACCCTCCACTCACCAAAGGCGACCATGCAGTACTAAATTGCAACTTCAGGATAGCAAATGACATAGTTAACACCAATGAATGTTACAAAAAGAGACTAAACTATAAAAAGGGAAATTATCATGATCTAAAGAAGTATTTCTTAGAAGTTGATTGGGAAAATGAGCTTAGAGGACAAGATCTTTTTTTTTTTTTTTTTTTTTATGTGTCCGACTCTGGGCATAGGCTTCACAGCCTGCTATCAGGGCCCAGCAGTCCTCCTGCATACCATACACCTCTACATGTCACCACTTCGGCGCTAACACCCACCGTCCATATTGAATACATGCTAGGGCTGTCTCATACAGGACTGGTGTATTGGTATTAGCGGGGGTATTTTTACGACATGTCGGCGGGTCTTCTGGTAGATCAGTAAAGCCTGATTTAATGAAATTCAAATCCTTATACTGTTCCCTGCCCCAGCCGGGATTCGAACCAGGGTCCGTTAGGACTGCACGCCACCTCTCTACCGATTGAGCCAATGCTGTATATTAAAAATTCTTTGAATTTTATGAAATAGGAGTCCAGAAATACATCCCACAGCACAAAGAAGCAGATAAGAAAATACAGAAATGGTTCAATACAGAATGTAAAAAATCAAAAGAAAGAAGAGATTTGTTGTGGAATAGATACAGAAGACACAATAGTGAAAGGGCATATAATAATTACAAACAGGCAAGGAACGATTATACAAGAATAAGGGGGAAAGCCCAAAAACAGTTTGAGGAGGATATCATTAATAAAAGTAGTGATCAACCGAAGCTATTTTACTGCTACATCAGAAGCAAAACCAAAGTAAAAGATATAATACAATCCATTACAGATGAGGGAATCACCTATACACAAGAGAAAGATATTTGTGAAGCACTAAATAAGAATCTCCAATCAGTTTTTACAAAGAAAAAAATTTTGAGAGGGACTATGTGGAACATGCATGCCCACACATACTACCAGATATACAAATATCAGAAAAAGTAATACAGGATGAGTTAAGTAAATTAGACAGAGGAAAAGCAAATGGTCCTGATGAAATTTCATGTTGGGTGCTACGAGAATGTGCATTATTTTTAATTTTCAAGAAATCCTTGAGTCAAGGTAAACTACCTGACATTTAGAAGAAAGCAAATATTGTCCCCTTATTCAAGAAGGGAATAGACAAAATCCACTCAACTACCAACCAGTATCACTGACCAGTGTTGTAAGCAAGGTAGTAGAAAAGCTTGGGTAAATCATCTAGAAAAACAAAATATGATAACAGAAAGACAGTTTGGTTTCAGAAAAGGAAAATCATGTGTTACTAATCTGTTGAGCTACTATGACAGAGTAACAGACACAATACAGGAAAGAGAAGGATGGGTGGACAGTATCTATTTAGATTTCAAGAAAGCATTTGACACAGTACCACACCAAAGACTTTTATGGAAACCGTACCATCAAGGAGGAATTCGAGGCAAACTGTTTTGTTGGATGAAAGATTTTCTCTCAAAAAGAGAAATGAGAACAGTACTAAGGGGAAACTACTCATCATGGAAAGAAGTGACTAGTGGAGTGCCACAGGGCTCAGTACTGGCACCAATCATGTTTTTAGTGTATATAAATGATACAGACAGTAACACTGGAAATGAAAGCTATCCGAATATGTTTGCAGATGATGCAAAAATACAAAGGAGAATTACTAACACAGACTCTTGTAAAGAGCTACGAGAAGAATTAAATAAACTTCATGAATGGAGTAATACATGGGAAATGGAATTCAACGTGGACAAATGTCATGTAATCAAGTTTGGTAAAAGTGGAAAAAGACCTGATTGGGATTATACGTTAGGAAATAACACCCTACACACATCAGAAAGAGAGAAGGACCTAGGTGTGATTATCAATAACAGACTATCTCCGGCTGACCACATCAGTGAGAATGTACGGAACATGTATACGCTGCTTGCAAATATGAGAATAGCATTCACATACATAAATGAAGACATGCTAAGAAGGATAATAACATCATTCATCAGACCAACCCTGGAGTATGCATCAGTAGTCTGGAGTCCTCATCTCAAAAAACACATAGACAAGATTGAAAAAGTTCAAAGGGCCACTACAAGATGGATACCAAGCTTAAGGGATCTAAGCTATGAGGAAAGACTAAATAAACTGAATCTACCAACACTACAGGAGAGAAGGAAAAGAGATGACATGATAATGTTATATAAATGCATATCAGGGAAGGAGAAAATAGACATAAATGATTACTTAACATATGGGGAAGCATCAGCAAGAGGACACTGCAAAAAACTGCATAAGAAGAGAGGTGATAAAGACGTGAGGAAATTCAGTTTCCCAAACAGAGCAATTGATCAGTGGAATGCACTACCGAATGAAATAGTGTGTGCCAAAACAATTCACAAAGTTAAGGATATGTACGATAAATATGGTTTAAGACACGGGACAGTACGAGCTTGACTCATTCCTGTAAAGATACAATTAGGTAAGAACAACCAGGTAAGGTAAGGTAAGGTAAGAACACACACACACACACACACACGCACACGCACACACAGAGTGATCATGTGGTCATTGAGTTCCAGATGATAATAGGGAACATCGAGCCAAGAGACGAGCTTCATAGGCAGGGAAGATACAACTTTGGGAAAGCAAATTTTACAGGATTGAGAAAAATTTTTGAAAATGCAGATTGGAGAAAATTCAGAGAAACAAGAAAGATACAGAAGAAGTGGGATATCTTTCTAGACTTCTATAATTTGGGAGTGGAAAAATTTGTACCAAGAGTAAGAGGGAAAGAAAACAGGAAAAAGGAGTGGTTTAATAGAAGGTGTATGATAGCAAAAAAAAAAGAGAGATAACAACTGGAGAAAGAGAAGTAACAACAGAACAAAGGAAGAATATAAAAGAACTAGAAATTAATACACAAGTATACGTAGCGAGGAAGAAATGAATTTTGAAAAAGGTATAATAGACAAATGCAAGGATGAATCCAAACTGTTTTATAGATTTGTTAATGGCAAACTGAAACAAAAGGAAGGAATCACCAAACTGAAAGTAAAAGGAGAGGTCTATAAAGATGCAGCAGTGCAAGCTGAAATAATGAACAAATGTTTCCAGTCAGTTTTCACTAATGAAAAAGAGTTTGTGGAGGGGGAGGGAGTGATTAGAAATGTACCAGTGATAGAAGATATAAAAGTGGAGGTACAGGAAGTGTATAAATTACCGGAAACTCAAGATGTAAGGAAAGCCCCAGGACGTGATGGAATTTCTAATTGGGTACTGAAGGAATGCAGAGAACAACTGACGGATAAAATTCACAATTTAAGCATGTGTTCTTTGGAAGAGGGGAAAGTGCCACAAGAATGGAAGAGGACAAATGTGGTACCAACTTATAAGGGAGGAAACATGGAAGAATCCCTGACTTATAGACCAGTGTCTCTAACCAGCATGGTCGCATAATTGTGTGAGAGAATCCTGAAAGACAGATGGATAAAATATCTGGAAGAGATGAATATTTTGGCTGAATGTTAGTTTGGATTTAGAAGTGGAAGGTCATGTGTTTCCACCTTGTTGAGCTTTTACTCAAGAGCAATTGACGTGGTACAGGAGAGAGATGGTTGGGTGGATTGTGTGTATTTAGATTTGGAGAAGGCCTTTGACAAGGTACCTCATAAGAGACTAATATGGAAACTAGAGTATATAGGAGGACTGAAGGGGAAACTCCTGGAATGGATGAGAGACTTTTTGAGAGACAGACAAATGAGGACAGTAATAAAGGACAGGATGTCTGGATGGAGGGAAGTAACAAAGTGGAGTCCCTCAAGGCTCGGTCTTGGCGCCAGTAATGTTCCTGATTTACGTAAACGATATGGTAGATGGAGTGAACAGTCATGCAAGTCTGTTTGCTGATGATGTAAAGATCTTGAGGAAGGTAGAGGTTGAGGAGGATTGTAAAATGCTGCAGGAGGGTCTGGATAGGATATATGATTGGAGCCGGGTGTGGAAAATGAAATTTAATGTAAAGAAATGTAAAATATTGGAAATGAGTAAAAGTAGCAGGAGGCCATCACTGAATTATTTGTTGGATACCGGTAATGAATTAATCACAAAAATGAGAGAAGAGAAAGATTTGGGAGTGCTGGTCCAAGATAGTTTGTCACCTGAAAAACACATTAACAAGATAGTTAGAGAGACATATAAACTCTTGACTAACATAAGAGTAGCATTTCATTATATGGATGAGGGGATGATGAAAAAATTGATAGTGGCCATGATGCACCGCAGGTTAGAATATGCAGCGGTAGTGTGGTCCCCACACAAAAAGAAAGATATTAACAAGATTGAGAGAATACAAAGAACAGCAACCAAGATGGTCCCCAGTCTGGCAGATCTGTCATACAGATAGAGGCTGGAAAAGCTGGATTTGCCTTCCTTAGAGGAAAGGAGGAAGAGGGGAGACATGATTTCATTGTTCAGGGCCATGATTGGAGTAGTTAAAATTGACCTAAAGATCTGTTTGTATGGGATAAAAGAGCATAAAGAGGACGCGGAATGAAATTGAAGAAGTCAAACTGCCTGAAGGATATCAAGAAATATAGCTTTCCATATAGAAGTATAGACTTATGGAATAGCCTGGATGAGGGGATCATCCAGTCTAAAAACTTAAACGAGTTTAAAGCTAAATTTGACTTACTGAGAAACAGCGACAGAAATCCACGAACATAGCACATTTCGTGTATATCAGTTAGGTATATTAGGTAAATACATAGATATTTGGAACGACTTAGAGGAAGAGGTGGTGCAGGAGAAAAACATTCATGTGTGTAAAAGTAGACTAGGTAGATGTGGATATGAAGACATGACAACACTAGCATTGCTCAATTCCTGTATACAACAAATAGGTAAATACACACACACACACACACACACACACACACACACACTCTCTCTCTCACTCTCTCTCTCTCTCTCTCTCTGGTGGATAGCAATAGAAAGAGTGGACCATAAATCTTTCTCTCGGCATTCCACAGTTCCATTTATAACTTTTTAAAAATTAGGTTGTTTTAAATATGTTTTGTCTCTACTTGCACTAATAGGTGTGTGTATATGGACTTGCAGCTTGTTAACCAACATTTACTGTATACAGTACTGTACATAATAAAAGTTAGAGTAAGGTAAGTTAAAAAACACAGCAGATAGTAAAATACTGTACTGACTTCTGGTCACTCATATAATTTTACTATAATCTCAGACTTTCGTGATCATCCAGTTGTTCCATTATTTAATGGGTCCAGTGGGAAACGGGGGACTTTTCGGTGTAGCACAAGAATGTAAGAAGTACATGGTGGTACAGGCAGTCCTTGTTGTAAACCAGGGATGTCTTCCAAAATAGCACTTGTTTTTCCATGCAAATGGTACCCTTTCTTGGGGGATCTGGCAAATAGACATAATACTATAGGTAGCAGTGGAACTTAAAGAGGTAGTAACTCTGGACTTAATTGCAAAAAGTGCATCAAGAGGATAAATTATGACGAGGACTTGCTGATGTGAAATGGGTGAAAAGTTGTAATGCTTGAGCATGTTGTTGAAAGGTGAAGTGATCTTTAAGTGGAAGTAGTTGGAGTGATCTTTAGGTGGAAGTATAATGTGGAAGAGCGCATGCTTGAGAATGCGCATGAATGGACATTGAGTGGGCGTTCGACAGAGTAAGTGTATTCAGGTATTTTATGGCTCAGTATTATAACTAGAATAATCTCTCATGTTCGTAGAGGTAGGAACTTTGGGTAATGTGGAAGAGTGCATGCTGGGAGTAGGCATGAGTGGACCCTGAGTGGGTGTACAGCAGATTGAGTGTTTACAAGTATATTGTGGCTGTGTTAGCTAGCATGATATATAATTTTTTTCTTGTGTTCATAGGGTTAAGAATATTAGGTTATCCCCGTACCCACAGCCTGTCACTACCGTGACGCTCGTTACATAAGTACCATACCGCGGGGCATCACTTCTGTGATCCAGGGATTTTAAAAATCATCCAGGCTTTCAAGTGCGGTCTTGTATCATCTATCAGTACTGCCATTGTGTAGCTATTGACAGCGCGCTGCTAATACCACTAGTGCTCGCATACAGTGTTACCAATTTAGACATTTTTCTGTGTTTGCCTTGCCTCCCCACCTCCCCTCCCTTACCCCCTCCCCTGCCTAGCTACAGCCTGGCCTTGCATCACAACTCCCGGCCGTTTTTTTCCATTCGCTTTTTCCATTGCAGTGTGCCCTATGCCCTATTCTCATACTAAAAAATATATTAAAAAAAAGGGAAGAGGCTAACTGATACTGCCATTGACCATGAAGTAGCTAATTTATCACCTGGCAACACCTCACATGCACTTGATTTCTAATTTTCCCAGTTCATTACCTATTGAAATGTCCCGTATGACCTATTTTCATAGTAAAAAAATATATACACTATAAAAAAAGGGAAAAAGGCTAAGTGATACTTCCATTGACCTGGAAGTAGCTAATTTATAACCATTGTCTAAATTTCCTGCTATCCCCACGAGAGGGGCATGGCACAGTCCAGCCATCCCCGTGGGTAAGGGATTGAGGATGATATGCGAGGTGTCTGTGGGTGTCACTGTTAAAATTAACACCCCTGCAGTCTGGTGATGTATCAGTATTTTTTTAATACTGTATATTCTTGCTACCCCCGAGTAATTTTATTGAGTTTAGGAAGAAATTTTTTAAAATTAGAAATTAGATATAGCCTTCATTTATCATATTCATTCCCAGAAGTCTGTCCTAAACCAAATGAAATTGCCTAAAGGTAGCAAGAATGAAATGAAGAATGCATAATCACAGACATGTTTCTTTTTAACTGCATGGAAGTGCATCTTAGTATAGAAGGGGTTAGCAAAGACTGTATCTCCACCCTCCACAACTTGGAAAGTCTTTCTTAAGGTGAATGAAATCATCGGAAGAAAGCAAGAATAAAATTTAAAATGAATCATGTGGCTGAAGAAGTAGTTTAAGTTTTCCATTTGTTAAAGTGGATTGTAGGAGAAGTAGACAGTTACGGAAGTGGATGGATGGATGATGAAAGGCACTGTGGTGGAGTGGAGAGGCACAGTTGAGTAAGAGTGTGGTTGGTTTGAATTTCTTTCCATTACTATTTTGAAGATATATTTGGATGTTATGATAGGTAATAGATACATTGCAGTAGGCAGACCCCTCAGTGAGAGGAGGCATTATTTCCTCAGTAGTTAGTCAAACTATCTTCCAGATGTTTATATGTAGCTAGTCTGAAGAAATGAGACATTAGTACTCTACAGTAAACTTTCGATTATCCATCAGCACATTGTCTGGCATGCATCATTATCTGTCACAGCAAATGACAGGGAAAATTCCCTGGGAATTTCCAGAAATTAAAATTACACCATTAATCTCATCACCAAAACACGATTTCCAGGCACGAGTACGGCGCAGTGGCAGTTTGTCATTCTTATTGCAGTGTTTAAGGGTGTTTTTGTATGTCTGAACATTTGTACAGCACAGGTACAGTATAGGGTTTTACAGGGGATTAGACCCCCCTTTGGGGGGGTTTGGGGGCTGCTACGTCATTATCTATCAATGCATCACCTTCCAACACCCCTTGCAGGCTATGCGCCGAATGATTGGGACTTTACTGTACCAAAATAGGTTTTTATACATGCTACTTTTTGTAATTTATTTGAAGCAGGATGCAATATTTTTTCATTTATTAATTTTTTTTCTTTTTTCATGCAAATGTTTTACTGACATAAAGAAACATTTCTTGCTTTTTCACTGTCTTCAGTGTTCATAGTTTGAATGAGCCTGTTATTTCCACTCCCATCTATCTATCTATCTATTGCCAGACGCCTCAATCCCGTTTGGGGTGGCCACAAACAAATCGCCTCCAAGTCGCCCTGTCCCCCGCCATTTCACTACCCTGCTCCCAACTCACACCCCCCTCTCTCATATACCTCTCCACCCCATCCCTCCATCTCATCCTCGGCCTCCCCCTCCCTCTTCCCCCCTCCACCTCACTCACATACACTCTCTTCGTCAGTCTTTCACCCTCCATCCTCTCCACATGGCCAAACATGTAATCAGACTAGATGAAGTAGTTTTTTTTTTTTTCTTTCTTTTTCTTTTATAACTCTAACAGTGATTCATTCATGGTGGTCTTAATATGTTCTTGTAACTCTTATGTGTTTTATTTTATTTTTCCACAAGACTGTTCAGCAAGAAAGATGTGGACTACCGTCAGTTGTTGCCACAACCTGGGATGCTGCAGGCCCCAGGTGGAGGGCTACCTGCTGCCTTCAAAATGGCTGACCAGGATGACCGCAGTATGGAAGCCCAGAACACACGGGACCCACTCTCCACACTCAGTGGGAACCAGGATCCTAAGACCCCCATAAGAGGAAAGGGGAACCCAAATCCAATGGACTCAGGTGCACACATGTTCATGGACCCAAGAAGCAGAAAGAATAGTTTCAATAGTCCTCATGCTGCATCCTGGGAGAAGTTTCGGCAGAAAAATCCTGAGTTCAAGGAGTATGAAAGGCAGGCCAGCATGTCAGGTCAGTTTGAGCTGAATTTGAGGCTTGTGGGGATGCGGTGTAATACCATAGATGATCTGTAGTCTACTTGTCAGTTTGTACAGTTAGCCTTCCCCCCCCTTCCCCCCAACATGGTGTTTCGGCCTTCCAGCTTTATGGACATTAGATCACAGAACAACACACAGCAGCAAATTTTGGCAAAGGGTTATTTGTTACTTGATATGTTAAGAGTTTCTGTTTCCATTGGGATTAGCAATGTTTTTTATTGTAGTCTGAACTCACATATGCCTGTGTGGTCCATCACATTCATTCATTCATTCATCATCCAATCCTACATTGCCCCATGAGAAGCATAGCAGCCCCGGGGCTAGGCAAGTTGGTCCTGACATTTAAGATGAGAGTGACCAGCCTCACTCATCCCTGAGTGGCATTACATGAGCAATAAACCCCACCCACCCCTTGGTCCATGACCCTTTGTTTAATTGTTTGCATGGTATGTGATGAGGCTCAAAGAAAGTGGACTTTCCTTTGGCTCTGTTAGAATAAATAATGTACTGTATTAAGGGAAAACAATAGTAATTTTATCCATTCATCATCTAATCTTGTGTTGCCCCATGAGGAGTGTAGGAACCAAGAGCTAAGCAAGTTTGTCCTGACAAAGATGTGAGTGACCAGCCGTGCTCATCCGTGAGTGACATTACATGAATAATTTTGTAAATAAAATATTATTCGGAACTTTGAAATCAAAAGGGTGCATGAAGTCTTGGGCTCTAGGTTGTGTTCCTGTAAAGTTTTATCAGTATCAATCCATGCATCTAGGAAGAGGAGTTGGACATACCCTTATACAGACAATCAGAGGTACACCAGTATGTAGATGAATTATTTGATCTAGGGATTCAGAGAAGTTAGGGATGAAGTTTTTTATACTACCAATTGGAATATGGTATTTACTGGTTGTTCACTTACTCGATGAAGTGCTGCTCTCAGGTGACTACCCTTTCCTCTCTTCCTTCATTCCTTCCTCTTCTGTCTTTCTTTCCTTCATTCTTTCCTCATCCTTCTGCCTACAGGTGAAGTTTTATCAGTATCAATCCATGCATCTAGGATGAGGAGTTGGACATACCCTTATACAGACAATCAGAGGTACACCAGTATGTAGATGAATTATTTGATCTAGGGATTCAGAGAAGTTAGGGATGAAGTTTTTTATACTACCAATTGGAATATGGTATTTACTGGTTGTTCACTTACTCGATGCAGTGCTGCTCTCAGGTGACTACCCTTTCCTCTCTTCCTTCATTCCTTCCTCTTCAGTCTTTCTTTCCTTCATTCTTTCCTCATCCTTCTGCCTACAGGTGACTTTACACTCCCCCTTCTGTCTTTCCTTCATTCTTTCCTCTTTCTTCTGCCTGTGGGTGACTTTACACTGTGTGACAAGCCAAATGTTTTCCTGTACACCAGGAAACCATTTACTACGCTGGGTGGTAACCATATAACCAAATTATGGCATCTGGTGGTTTAGTGGGTAATGAAGGCGCTTCAATCGGATTGAGCCAGTGAAGGTTTATATCCAAGGGTTGGTTGGGGTTTATTGCTCATGTAATGCCACTCAGGGATGAGTGAGGCTGGTCACTCTCATCTTAAATGTCGGGACCAACTTGCCTAGCCCTGGGCTTCTACGCTTCTCATGGGGAAATGTAGGATTAGATGGTGGATGGATGGATGGTAATTTAGCTAGTTGAATTGTTAAGTTTGGCTGTATTTTATCACGAAAACAGTGTTGCTCATTAGTAGAGTTTTGTATTATGCAGCATGGTTCTAGTGATGAAAAGGTTGGATATATGAGGAGGAATTATTAGTATTGGTAAAGTCAGATCTGAAGTTTTGAGTAGAAGGAATAGAGGAAAAGGGGAAAAAGAAGTGTGTGGTAATCATAGGGTCATTTGCCTTCTTAGTGTAATAGGAAAAGTATATGGTAGGATACTTATTGACAGAGTTAAGGAAATAACAGAGGAATTAGTTGGAGAAGAACAGAGAGGTTTTAGGAAGAGAAGAGGTTGTGTAGATCAGATATCCACTCTTAGGTCATTAGTGGAAAAGTTTCCAGAGAAGGGAAAGAAGTTGTATGCGCCATCATGGATTTGGAGAAAGCATATGACAGGGTGGATAGAGAAGGATTGTGGAAAATATTAAGAATATATGGAGTAAATGGGAAGTTGTTGAATGCCGTGAAGAGTGTGTACGAGGGTGCTGAGGCAATGCTGTGAAGAGTGTGTACGAGGGTGCTGAGGCTGCAGTGCGTGTGGACAATGAACTGAGTGAATTTTTCTGTTTGAAGGTTGGATTGAAACTGGGATGTGTCATGTCTTCATGGTTGTTCAGTCTGTATATGGATGGGGTTGTAAAAGAGATACAGGGTAGGGCAGGGGATGTTGGAGTGGCCCCAGTGAGTGAAGGCAGTGTTTGGAAAGTCCCTGTACTGTTGTTTGCAGATGATAATGTATTGTTAAGTGAAGACGAAGGGGAGCTGCAAAGCTTGGTGGATTAGTTTGGGAGAGTGTGTAAGAAATGGAATCTAAAGGTGAATGTAGGAAGAGTAAAGTTATGGTCTTCGAGAGAAATGAAGTCAGTGTATGTACAGTGAGGTTGGATGAGGAGGAAATGGAAAATGTGAGTGTGTTTAAGTACTTGGGTAGTGTGATGAGTAAGGATGGAAGTTTAGAGGGTGAAGTGCTTGAAAGGGTACAACAAGGAAGAAAGATTGATGGTTCTTTGAAAGCAGGGAAGTGAGCTTGGAAATGAAAAAGTTAAAGCATAACAGTATTGTGATACCAACTCTGATGTATAGAAGTGAAGCTTGGACCTTGTTGAAGTCAAGAGTGAGAGCAGTGGAAATGAGTTATTTGAGAGGAGCATGTGGAATCACTCAAATGGAGAGACGGACTGGCAAATAGGGAAGTGAAGAAGCATTGTAGAGTGGATGTGGATGTGATAAGAAGTGTTAGGAGAAACACATTGAGGTGGTTTGGCCATGTTTAAAGGATGGAGAGCAAGAGACTGTTGAGAAGAGTGTATGTGAGTGAGGTGGAGGGGGGAGAGGGAGGCCAAGGATGAGATGGAAGGATAGAGTGGAGAGGTATATGAGAGAGGGAGGTGTGATCTGGGAGCAGGGTGGGGGACAGGGCGACATGGAGGCAATTTTTTGTTGCCACTCCTTACAGAATTGAGGTATCTGGCAGTAGATTGATCAGTAGGAATAGAGGTGTCATATGGTGCACTAAATTACCCAGTTTTCTGTCTCCTACCTATTTGGTGTAAGATGTGTTCTCCCTGTCACCATTTCTGCCTCATTACGTATGCTTGCATGAAGCAAGAGTGAGTTGTATGTTTTGATAGGTATGTGTGTGTGTATGTATGTGTGTATGTGTGTGTGTGTGTGTGTGTGTGTGTGTGTATTTTAACAAAATAACAACCTGTCCCTCAACTCTTCCAGCGTGTTTGATTAAAATTCAATAAAACTTGTCATCATGGATTGGATGGTGACAACCAGTTTTATTGTATTGTAACCAAACACGCTGGAAGAATTGAGGGTAAACCTGTTGTTTATTTGAACAAGAGGTCGAAGTTCAGGGTTAGAGTTTTATCTATCAAATTCAGCTTTTAAAAATTCTATCCAGTTTAGACCTAACTTCGTGGAAGGGTTGAAGATAAAGCACGATTGAAGTGATTCAGTTTTGAGAATATTCAGTCTAAGGTGAAAGTCACAGTGTAAGATTAAAATT
Organism: Coenobita brevimanus; assembly: GCF_032717465.1. Taxonomy (NCBI): domain Eukaryota; kingdom Metazoa; phylum Arthropoda; class Malacostraca; order Decapoda; family Coenobitidae; genus Coenobita; species Coenobita brevimanus. The sequence goes on from NC_137012.1 coordinate 25,264,488, forward strand.
GTATTTGAATGATGAAGAAGTGATTAAGTTTGAAAACAAGCAGTCAGAGGTCAGGGCCAGAAGGTAAGATCAGAGTTTGATCTCGTGTGTCTGTTTATGAATAAAATAAATAAAACAGCTTTTATTTGATTTGGATCAGACTTTGTGTATGAGTTGAGAACTAGTCAAGAGATTTTTTTTTTTTTTTTTTTTTTTTTTTTTTTTTTTAACCAGTAGGTCAAAGTCACATGGAAAGGTCAGCTCAGACATCTTTTATCCAGTGTAGACTCAGTTTTGTGGAAGAGTTCAGTTTTGAACAAGGATGCCTAGTACATATAGAAGTTTCAATTTGAGAAACAGTCAAAATACCCCCTGATTGCATAATTTTTCTCAAACCTCTCTGGAGGGACATGCTCCCAGTGTATGGACTTCTTGCCTTCAGTGGTCATATCAGTATTGTATTGTTGCACACTTGTACAGCTTTGCCACACAACCCCAAGGCTTATCTTTGTATACTTGGGGATCTTATTTTCTGGACCGTGTAAAGTGCAGGGACTCACTTTTGCCAAACCCTACAAAAATGTTGGAAATCAGAAAACAGGTTGTCATTTGGATAATTAAGGTACCATAATGTGGTGACAATCAAAGCCATGGTGGCTTTGTGTTATTTCTTTGGATTTTGGGATGGCCTGGGCCAAAGTTCAAGACCCCGTCATGATGGATATTTAAAGTCTTTTCTAATGCTACCATATGTTTGCATTGTGTTAGTTCATATCATTGATATGTACAGACTAATACACACAAACACACCAATAACACCACTAACTTGCATATCTGCTGCTTTCCATACAGACATCCTTTCATGATAAGTAATTAGCCAGAAGGAAAGGGTTAATTCTGGCTTTCTTTCTTCCTCTGGAAAAGATCTGGTTTGGCAATGAACCATGAATGGGCTGATTAAGACAAAGAATAAGTTATTGTCCAGAGCTGGAGAGAAGGAGATGGTCATGACAGGTACTAGACAGGGAGGATAAAATCCATAAATTTTCCAGGCTGAGCAAATAAGCATGAGGAGAATGTTGGGAAGTTTGTTTTGCCTGCAGTGAACTACGACTCACTGCTGCTGAGGTTGTTGCTAATTATGTATGATTATTGTATTGCATTGTTACATGGAGGTTATTATTGTGCTTGGTATTTTCAGATTTTCATGAGGAAGAGGAAGGACCATTCAGCCAGGTGCGACCCTCTGAGCGACCCCCACATTTCCGGCCACGAGATTTCACTGGCCAGGGCAACATGGCAGCGCAGAAGAATCGAGGTAATAGACATGACAGGTTTCTTACACACAGGTTTCTTACACACTCTCCCAGACTCATTCACTGAACAGCAAGGCTAGGTGAATGAGTTTGGCAGAAGGTGTAAGAAATGGAATCTAAAGGTGGATGTTGGGAAGAGTAAAGTTATGATCTTCAAGAGCAGTGATGTCACTGAATGTACAGTGAGGTTGGATGATGAGGATATTGAAAATTTGAGTGCATTTAAGTACTTGGGTAGTGTGATGAGTAAGGTTGGACATTTGGAGGATGAAGTGCTTGAAAGGGTACAGCAAGGAAGAAATGTTGCTGGTTCCTTGAAAGCAATGATAAGAACTAGGGAAGTGAACATGAAAGTAAAAAAGTCATTGCATGATATTACAGCATTGTGATACCAACCCTGATATATGGAAGTGAAGCATGGACCTTGTAGGAGAGACACAAGTCAAGAGTGAGAGCAATGGAAATGAGTAATTTGAGAGGAGCTTGTGGAGTCACATGAAGAGACAGACCGACAAATGAGGAAGTGAAGGAGCATTGTGGTGTGGATGTGATAGGAAGCAGTAGGAGAAACGCACTGAGATGGTTTGGCCTTGTAGAGAGGATGGAGAACGAGAGACTGACGGGGAGAGTGTACATGAGTGAGGTGGAGGGGGGGAGAGGGAGGGGGAAGCCAAGGATGAGATAGAGGGATGGAGTGGAGAGATATATGAGAAAGGTGGGTGTGAGCTGGGAGCATGGCAGTGAGATGGCAGGGGACAGGGCGACATGGAGGCGATTTGTTTGTGGCCACCCCTTATGAGATTAAGGTGTCAGGCAATAGATAGATAGATAGATAGATAGGTTTGGTATTTGGAGAGGATGGAGAGGGAGAGACCACTGAGGAGAGTGTATGTGAGTGAGGTGGAGGGGGGGAGAGGGAGTGAGAGGCTAAGGATGAGATGGAGGGATGGAAGGGAGAGGTATATGAGAGAGGAGGATGTGAGCTGGGAGGAGGGCAGTGAAATGGCAGAGGACAGGGCGACGTGGAGGCTATTTGTTTGTGGCCACCTCTTATGGGATTAAGGCATCTGGCAATAGATAGATAGACATTACTTTACCTAATCTGACCCCACTTCACCTTTACTTTACCTTATCTTACCTTACATCATCATCATCATCCAGACCTCCTCTCCCACCTCAGGGCAGGGTGAGAAGTAGCAATGTCCAGACGGCCTAAGTTTGCCCAATTCTATGGGCCACGCTTCCACTCACTCATCATTCAAGCCCATGGAATCCTGGCTCCATCAGGAAGGCTAAAAAAAATTTCACCACATTCTGTAGCTTCACAGATACCTATCTGATAGGGTTGATTCAAATGCTGTCATGTTAAAAGGGGTTCCAAATCCCTGGTTATGCGCTGCTCTGCACAAAATTCATCGAGCCAGGTCGGTCTCTCGTCAGCCCATTAGCCTCAAGAACTTCCCTACCTCTCTTTCTCACACATTCATCCACCATATCCCTCCACCTTCTTCTTGGTCTGCCTCGCCTCCTTCCTCTTTCAGATTCGCTCAGATATACTCCTTTTACCATTTGATCGTCATCCATTCTTTCCACATGACCAAACCATCTCAGTACACTCTCTTCGTTTCTGGTGTCCACAGATTTCCTCACTCTACATCTTTCATGAGTCACATTATTCTGTATCCTGTCCACTCTCTGTACACCACATACATTCCTCAGCAGTCCCATCTCCATTGCTCGTACTCTTGACTTTTCATTTTCATGCCACATCATAGTCTCACATCCCTATGTTAAAGTTGGCTTTAACGCTCCTTCATGTCTGTACTTATAAACTTACAAATCTAACTACAGTATACTGAACACCAGCCAACTTGTGAGTGGAGATCAGTGAAGATGCACACTTTCAGCCACCATCCAAGACTCATGGAAGGTCAATGTAAAATTTACAAGTATATATGTGAGTACTGTGTGATGCAGATCACCATTTTATCAACAGGAAGAACAATTCCTTAGCTAGCTAAGAGTTCAGTGTTAGGATAAGATGTGAATCTATGGATAAGTTGGCTGATGTGGATTATAATTGACACTAAGTTCCCTTTTCCTGTTATGTACACTTTTTTAAGTGTTGTCTCTCCTCTCCTCCAGAGGGCTGGCGGCCACCATTTGAAGAGGAGGAGCCACAGGTGTTCCCCGAGAGGAGTCAGGCTGCTGCAGAGAAGTTCCAGGTAGGATGGTCAGTGTGGTATATATATATATATGTATATATATATATATATACAGTGCTCGTCAGAAGTATTCAGCGTTGTCCGCCGGGCGCGCAATACTTATGGCCCAAAAAGAATCACCCATTTTTAGGGGTAAGAATTGAGCCACAAGTTTGAGCTCCGAGCATGACGTCACGGTAGCCTGGGGCCTTCTGACGCGCTGGTTGGTTCCCGCCTCAGTCGCCCACGGGCTGCCTGAGAGAGAGGAACTCCGCCGAGTGTCCCTCTCAAATTGCGCCATTTTTTACCGAGTGTCCCGCAGTGTTTTGGCCTTCAAAACTTTGTTATGGCACCTACCCGTGAACTATCGAGTGAAATCATATCCCAGATCATTGCTCTAAAGGAGGCAGGCCACCAGACAAAGGAAATTAGTGAATTGGTTGGTGTGGCACGATCGACAGTGCATCGTTGATGTGCGCGGTTTCGGGAGGAAAACAGTGGTGAAGTTCCCACAAAGAAACCGAGGTCTGGTAGGCCTAGGAAAACTTCCCCAAGGTCTGTTAATGTTTTAAAACGTGCAGTGGAGTTTAATCCTCGTGTGAGTGCAAGGAAAATTAAGGAGAGCAACCCAGAAGTGTTTGGTGAGGTGTCAGTGAGAACAGTGTCTCGTAGGGTGCATGAGCTTGGTTACACAAGTCACAGGCCTGTGAAAAAGCCTCTTCTCTCTAGCAGCCAGAGAATTCGTAGGCTTGCCTTTGCTAATAAATATCTAAATTGGGGTGAGGAGCAATGGTTGTCAGTGTTTTGGTCTGATGAGGCAACGTTTAGTGTTACCTGTAACAGAGGAGCATGCAAAGGTAGTGACCCACTTGACCCACGGTATGTAGAAAGCACAGTTAAACATCCTGATTCACTCACAGTATGGGGTTGTTTTTCAGGGAAGGGTTTGGGGAAGCTTGTTGTACTTCCCAAGAACCTCAGAGTGAATCAGGATGTTTACCTGGAGCTTCTGTGTGATCATTTACCAGACTCCTTCGAGCTAACAGGTGCACGAGTGTTTCAGCAGGACGGTGCACCTGCTCACAAGGCCAAATCGGTCACCAATTGGCTTCGTGACTGCGAGGTATCATTCATGACAGACTGGCCAGGAAATAGCCCAGACCTCAACCCGATTGAAAACCTCTGGTACCTCGTAAAGAAGAGTCTCCAAGGGAAGGACGTGAGCTCTCTGCCTAAGCTGGAAGCCGCCATTCGTGACTTCTGGGACAAAATACCGCTCCAGCACCTCAGGAGCCTCGCCCTTTCACTTCCAAGACGTCTCAGGTCCGTGAAGAAACGTAAAGGCTACCCTACGAAGCACTAAAGGTAAATAAAATGCATTATTTATATGTTTTTTTCAATGTTGAAATGTTTGTTTCTCAGGAGGGACGCAGGGCGCTCCATACTTCTGACGAGCACTGTATATATATACTGTATATATATATATATATATATTTTATTTTCAGACGCCATAATCCCGAAAGGGGTGGCCATTTGACTTTGAGTTATTTGTTTTACAGGGAGGGGCACTAACCCTCCACCAGCCCACTTGTTGACACGTAGGGAGCACATGTGTTTTGTTATATGGTTACCACCCAGCATTGTAAATGGTTTCTTGGCTTACAGGAAACCATTTGGCTTACTACTCAATATAAAGCCACCTGTAAAGGAAAGAAAAGCAATAAGAAGTGACAGGAAAGATGGGAGAAATAGGAAGAGAGGAGGGCAGGCACAGAAAAAGAATGATAAAGGCTACAGAAGAAGTAGGCAGCACTACATCAAGTGAATGGATGATGGTCGCCACCACCTACCTATATATATATATATATATATATATATATATATACAGTACTCGTCAGAAGTATCGAGCGCCCTGCGTCCCTCCTGCGAAACAAACCTTTCAACATTGAAAAAACAAATAATGCATTTTATTTACCTTTAGTGCTTCGTGGGGTATCCTTTACGCATCTTCACGGACCTGAGACGTTTTGGAAGTGAAAGGGCGAGGTTCCTGAGGTCCTGGAGGGGTATATTATCCCAGGAGTCACGAATGGCGGCTTCCAGCTTAGGCAGAGAGCTCACATCCTTCCCTTGGAGATTCTTCTTTACGAGGTATCAGAGGTTTTCAATCGGGTTGAGGTATGGGGTATTTCCTGGCCAGTCTTTCATGAATGATACCTCGCAGTCATGAAGCCAATTGGTGACCGATTTGGCCTTATGAGCAGGTGCACCATCCTGCTGAAACACTCGTGCACCTATTAGCTCGAATGACTCAAGTAAATGATCACACAGAAGCTCCAGATAAACATCCTGATTCACTCGGCAGTTTTTGGGAAGCACAACAAGCTTCCCCAAATCCTTACCAGCAAAACAACCCCATACCATGAGTGAATCAGGATGTTTTACAGTGCAACATACCGTGGGTCAAGTGGGTCACTACCTTTGCGCCGGTACACACGTGCTCCTTTTACAGGTTACACTAAACGTTGCCTCATCAGACCAGAACACTGACAGCCATTGCTCCTCACCCCAATTAAGGTATTTGTTAGCAAAGGCAAGCCTACGAAGTCGCTGGTTGCTAGAGAGAAGAGGCTTTCTCACAGGCCAGTGACTTGTGTAACCAAGTTCATGGACCCTTCGAGACACTGTGCACACAGAAACCTCACCAAACACTTCCGGGTTGCTCTCCTTTATTTTCCTTGCACTCACATGAGGATTAGACTCCACTGCATGTTTTGAAACAGTAACAGACCTTGGGGAAGTTTTCCTAGGCCTACCAGACCGTGGTTTCTTTGTGGGAACGCCACCACTGTTTTCCACACGAAACCTCGCGCACCACCTACACACTGTCGATCGAGCCAGGCCAACCAATTCGCTAATTTCCTCCGTTTGGTGGCCTGCCTCCTTTAAAGCAATGATCTGGGATATGATTTCACTTGATAGTTCACGGATAGGTGCCATAACAAAGTAGCGAAAGCCAAAACACTGCGGGACACTCGGTAAAAAATGGTGCAATAAGAGAGGAAGACGCGGCGGAGTTCCTCTCTCTCAGGCAGCCTGTAGGCAACTGAGGCGGGAACCAACCAGCGCGTAGGAATGCCTCAGGGTACTGTGACGTCATGCTAGCGCCGCAAACTTGTGGCTCAATTTTTACTATCAAAAACTGATGTTTCTTTTTTGGCCATAAGTATTGCGCGCCCGGCCATAGGCGCTCGATACTTCTGACGAGCACTGTATACATACATACATATATATATATATATATATATATATATATATATATGGAGCCTTTGTGGTACAGTGGTAAAGTGTGCGTGTTCGTAAACTGAAGAACGATGGTTCGTGCCCTGCCAGGGTAATAAACTTTGGGAGCATTCATCTGGCCACGTACTGCATTGGCGGACATCAGGGGTGCTGTGGTTGAATCAGTGTCGCTTACTATAAAGTATGCTTGCACCCAGTCGGCTTGCGCGGGCCGATTACACTTGGTTCACAGACTACACACATATCCAAAGCCATTCCAACACTATAATACACTTACAGGCACTTCTCACCCTACATACAATCTCCACCAGACAGCCTAAGCCACTTGGTAGAGATACAGTGGCTGTATCGTCCCCACTTCGGTTGGGATAGGCCGGTCCTGCAGTGGACACTCAAACGGCTGATGAGATGAGATGAGATATATATGTATATATATGGAGCCTCTGTGGTACAGTGGTAGAGTGTGCGTTTCGTACGCTGGTGAGTGCGGGTTAGCCTCCTGCCAGAGTTGTAAAAACTTTGGGAAGTGTTCACCAAGCCACTTGCTACTTTGGCGGACACAAGGGGTGCTGTGGTTGAACCAGTGTTGCATACTAGTATGCTTGCACCCAGTCGGCCTAAGGCAGGCCTGTTGCACTTGGTTCACATACTGCATACACATCCAAAGCCACTACAACATTACAATCATGCTCACAAGCACTTCTCACCCTACATACAGTCTCTACCAGACAGCCTAAGCCACTGGGTAGAGATACATTGGCAGTATCATCCCTGCTTCGCTAGGGATAGGCCGGTCCTGCAGTGGACCTCAACGGCTGATAATGATGATGGAGATATATATATATATATATATATATATATATATATATATATATACACACACACACACACAGTATATGCACAGTACTCTCTCTCTCTCTCTATCCCCCCATGTGTTTTGTTCTCTTTCCCTCACTTTCTCCCTCTCTCCCTCCCTCATTTTCCTTTTCATCTTTCCCTTTGTCTTTGTTTAATCCGTCTGCTTCTCATACTTTATCTTCCCTCCCTCCCTCTTCTCATATTCTCTTTAATTCTTATCCTCCCTAACTTCTCTCTCCCCCTTTGTTTTCTTCTCTCCCTCACATTCTCCCTCTCTCCGTCCCCTGTATTCCTTTTCTTCCCACCCTGTCTCATATTTCACTCCTTTGTTTCTCACACCTCTTCCCTCCATCCCTCTTCTTGGCCAGGTAACTTAAACCATTTGGTAGGGAGGTAACATGACCATTTTTGCCCAGCTGGTGGGTTAGGGTTTATTACCAGCGCTTGGCTTGGGGCTGGCTTGGCGACTTTGACCATTTGGTGAGGAGACAGATGGCCATTTTTGGTGGTGGGGGGTGTGGTTGGGGACGGGGGAAGAAGTGAGGGGTTGCAGGGAGGATGAGGAGAGCCACACGCACCATCACATCTGTGTTCAGACACATGCGTCTCAAACCTAGAGAGTGGTGGAGTGGTCAGATTAGCAAAACAATGACTGTTTGGATTGTGGGAATGTCCTCCAATTTCTTTTGTTCGGTGTAGCGAGTTGTCGGTTATCAGTGCGCAGGTTATCAGGCTATGCCTGTATCCTTGGGCAGAGGCTTGGCAGGGGTGGATGATGCAAGGGGTCGCATGAGGTGGGAATGGAATCGTACAAGGCAGATTCTTATGACATTGCTCTACACCTGGCCAAGTCACTGAGAAGACTGATGAGCGCTTGCGTCTGGTGGCGGGACTGTCTCCCTACCTCTTGGTGACAGGATCAAATGGTGGGCAGTTCAGACTGTGGTGGGTTGCATTTGCTGGTCCTACCAACACCTGGTGGTAAGCGTCCACCCCTTTAACATTGGTCCCTACTGATGCCCGGCATGTAGGGGTTAAAGTTAATAACATGCATAAATACTGCAAATAACCATTACTCCAAATATTGAACAGTATTTAAATAACCATAGAGCATAAGTAATAACAAATAAAAAAAAAAATCCATGGATGCCTCAGCTGCTGTCACATCAACACAAGCAGCCGCACCACTCACCTTGACATTATGAAAGGAAAAATGATTTTTAAACTGCATGAGCCAGCCATGACTAGCATTAAACTATACATCACAATTAGAGTCCACACATTCCTTTAGCATTGCAGAAAGAAAGCAAACTGAGGCCTGATTTTGAGATGAAATGAATGCATCCATGGTAGCAAACTATCATACAGTGTGAAATACACATTTTTGCATTAAAGAGTAACTGTATGTGGTAGGTGGGGGTGCTCACCATACACTCACTCGATGTAGTGCTGCTCTCAGGTGTCTGCGCTTTCCTTTCCTTCTTTCCTTCCATCCTCTTCTGTCTTCCTTTCCTTCATTCTTTCCTTGTCCTTCAGCCTACGGGTAACTTTACACTCCCTCTTTTGTCTTTCTTTCCTTCATTCTTTCCTCTTCCTTCTGCCTGTCAGTGACTGTACTGTACACTGAGTGACAAGCCAAATGGTTTCCTGTACACCAGAAAATCATTTACTATGCTGGGTGGTAACCATATAACCAAATTTTGGTGCCTGGTGGTTTAGTGGGTAATTATTGCTCTCCAATCAGATTGAGTCAGTGAAGGTGTATGTCCAAGGGGTGGTTGGGGTTTATTGCTCACGTAATGCCACTCGGGGATGAGTGAGGCTGGTCACTCTCATCTTAAATGTCAAGACCAACTTTTATATATATATATATAATGTGAACGACTCTGGGCAGAGGCTTCACAGCCTGCTCTCAAGGCCCAGTAATCCTCCTACATACCATACACCTCTACATGTCACCACTTCGATGCTAACACCCACCGTCCATATTGAATACATGCTAGGGCTGTCTCATACAGGACTGGTGTATTGGTATTAGTGGGGGTATTTTTACGACATGTCGGCGGGTCTTCTGGTAGGTCAGTAAATTCTGTTTTTTAAGAAATTCAGATCCTTAAACTGTTCCCTACCCCAGCTGGGATTTATACCTGGGTCTTGTAGGACTGCAGGCCACTTCTCTGCAGATTGAGCCACCACCTCCCCTGGGCTCCTATGCTCCTCATGGGGCAACGCAGGATTGGATGATGGATGGATGGATGAAGAGTAACTGTAAACAATAAGAAATAATAGTAAACAGTACATTCATTTATCGATAACATAGATGTTTGTTACACAGTAGCTGTAAAGTATTATAGTTTTGATATTCAGTACCATTATTCATGCAGCTGGCAGTGCAATCAGTTTGTTGTGTGAGTGAGCCTCAGGAAGGCTGCCTGGCATGCAGCTTACAACAACAACCTCTGTCAGTTACATCTCAAAAGTACTTGTGAAGGCTCTATGGGGCCTTCTTCGTAACTGCGAATTAGCCATAAGGCAGTTGGTTGTAAGTCAAGGACTTTCTGTATAATGTAGCTTATGTATAAATATACATAAACACATGAATACAGCATAGTATTTTTCCTACAGATGATGTTACAGCAGGCGATGGAACAGCGTGACTGTGGGGACATCAGTGAGCAGCAGTATCAGACCATGGCCAAGAAGATCCGCATGTTGACTGAGCAGGAGCAGATCAGGGAGGTGAGAGAACGCGACCGGCAGCAACGACAGCAACAGGAGCAGCAGCAGCAACATCCACGCCCCTTGCAACCCCCATTTAAAGGTGAGAATGGTTCTGGCCCATGTATTCTACCTCCCAGTATTATGGAGGGGATAAATAAGGACATTGCTATTGCAGAGTATCAGTGTTTTAAATGTTGCATTTCAACTCTTTTATTCCAGCTTGACACTTTTCCACAATAGTATAATGCAGTTAGCTTTTTCATTTCTACCTCCCAATATTTTAGAATGATGGAGTAAGGGGTTTTTCATTCTGGTCTCCAGTACAGTATACCCAGGAAATTTTACTAATTATCTTTCCTCTCCTCCATCCTTCTTTCCTTCCATCCTCTTCTGTCTTCCTTTCCTTCATTCTTTCCTTGTCCTTCTGCCTGCGAGTAACTTTACACTCCCTCTTTTGTCTTTCCTTCCTTCATTCTTTTCTCTTCCTTCTGCCTGTGGTTGACTCTACACTGAATGACAAGCCAAATGGTTTCCTGTACACCAGGAAGCCATTTACTATGCTGGGTGGTAACCTATCTATCTATTGCCAGACGCCTCAATCCCGTTTGGGGTGGCCACAAACAAATCGCCTCCATGTCGTCCTGTCCCCCGCCATTTCACTGCCCTGCTCCCAACTCACACACCCCTCTCTCATATACCTCTCCACTCCATCCCTCCATCTCATCCTCGGTCTCCCCCTCCCTCTTCCCCCCTCCACCTCACTCACATACACTCTCTTCGTCAGTCTTTCACCCTCCATCCTCTCCACATGGCCAAACCACTTCAGTGTGTTCCTCATAACACTTCCTATCACATCCACATCTACACCACAATGCTTCTTTATATCCTCATTCGTCAGCCTGTCTCTCCATGTGACTCCACAGCCTCCTCTTAACTCATATAACCAAATTTTGGCGCCTGTTGGTTTAGTGGGTAATTATTGCTCTCCAATTGGATTGAGCTGGTCTAGGTTTATATCCAAGGGATGGTTGGGGTTGATTACTCATGTAAATACACTCAGGGATGAGTGAGGCTGGTCACTGTTATCTTAAATGTCGGGACCAACTGCCTAGCCCTGGGCTTCTACGCTCCTTGTGGGGCAATGTAGGATTGGATGATGGATGGATGAAATTCATAGTTTCAGCTTTGCTGTTTTACAGCTGTACTTCTCACCAATGGCATTAAATCAAATGCATGAAATTTCATGCTGCAAGAGTTTTTAATGCCACTGTACTGTACATAATTGGAATGGTCAGTACTCAGTAATCATTTTTTTTAAACTTAATTTTACTCGTAAAGTATTTCTCAGTGTACTATTCATTTTATATTCTACCATTCTATGCATGTTTTACTTGCTCTTACATTTACTGATGAGGTTATAGGAAGGGAAATAACTTTTAAGATGTTGCTTACTTAATTAGAATGGCACTAAGTAGAGCGCATACCTCTGCCAACGCCCTGTCTCGCAGTGTTAACCCCTTAACCGTGGGGCGTCACTTTCGTGACGCTTGGGAGCAAGGGATCATACCGCAGGGCGTCACTTTTGTGATTCTGTGTTATTTTGAATTAGCCCGGGCTTTCAAGTGGTGGCTTGTATCATCTATCAGTACTGCCAGTGTCCAACACTAGTCAGCACTCCTAATCTCATCTGTACTCCCATCCATTGTTGACAATTTTGCCATTTCTCCCCGTTCTTGACTCCCCTCCCTACCTCCCCTCCATTACCCTATCCTCTCGCCTGCCCGGCCGTGCTACGCTAAGTAAATCTTCCCTGGAATTTTTCACTGATTTCATCCATTGAAATAAGCCCTATGCCCTATTCTTATACCAAATAATATATACAAGAAAGAAATAAAGTAAGTGAGAGTGCCACACACTTAGAATTGGCTAATTATCACCTGACAACACCTCACGTTACCTCCACTAGGTGTTACCTTAAGTTCTCGTTTTACCTACCAGTCCACGAAGGGTGGACGGACACCCGAGATGAGTGACATCAGTTACCTGCACCAGGATTCAAACCATAACACTAATGGGTCGGCAACTTCATGGTCAGCAACACTGACTGCCCAGCCACTGCTGCTGTAATTTTTCCTGTCCAATATCACCTTCAGTCTTGCTTTCAGGAACTGTTTTTGGCACCTTATTAGTGTGTATTTTATGCATTTATCCCCAAAGAATTTCTTTGTATGCAATTGACATTTATTCCTCATGTTGCCAGTACTTACTTGACTGCACAGGGAGACAGTTCAGTCAATATGAGACTGGTCGCAACTTATGTAGTACCAAAAGTTTAATTTGACTTTGATGCCAGAAGTTTGAATAAAGTGTGGAATAACATGACTGGCACCTCCAAAACCGTGGAAAATAAAGATGTGAAAATTTACATTACCAGTTCAGTGGTAAATAAATAAGATTGTGGCCCTCTCATTTGGTAGACTGGTTAGTTTCTCTTTCCATCAAGTTTGTTCTTGCTCTTTGAACCTTACCTTACCCCTTCTATAGGTGGGAAAGGACCAGTGGAAAATAATGATTGATATTAGTGGTGGTGATGGTGATGATGATGGTGATGGTTTCATTTGATTTATAAAGGCTTCAATATGGTTACAATGAATTGGGCTTGGTCACCTTATGGTAGCTGTCTATGTTCCTTGATCTTTAGCAGCCTTCTTATTCAGTCCCTTTCCTTGAGGCCACACTGTATGACCTCACCCTAAGTCTTTTTTTGTTTGGTTCTCGCAGCTCTACCCTAAGTATTTGTATCTCATCCTCCATGCTTATGCCCAAACCATCTCAGTCTACACCTTCTCACCACATGACTGAAATATTCATATCTTGCAGAGTACGTTATAAAAGAAAAATACTCATCATTGAAAAAATCTTTTGTACCTATTGAGAGAGGTGTGTGAGCTGGGAGCAGGGCATTGAAGTGACGTTCAATAGGGTGACTTGGAGGCAATTTGTTTGTGGCTAGCTCATAAGGGATTGAGGTTTCTAGCAGTAGATAAATAGATAGAACACTTATTTCTTCATTTCCTGTAATATGAAAACATTGATGTCATTTTGTTTTTTAGGTAAAGTAAATTTTACATTTCAACGGTATTATATGTTTGGAGTCTGTACTTCTTTTTGTTGCAGCTTACTTAGTAGCCTTAGCTTACTTTTACACTTGTTTCATTATTCATTTAGTAGCCTGCCAGTAATCATGAAAGAAAGGGACTGAGACAACAATCATTTCAACCTAGCACATTGTTGGAGGATCATATTTTCCATTGTCCTGTTGTCTTATTTTGAGTACGTTAGACTGTATGAGGCACATGATTCACATATAAAGCGCATTTAATTCTCATGACATTAAGATGCCTTTGGAAGGTGGCTGAAGCATTTCTGCTTTATTATAATCTTTTTGCAGTGAATGATGGTGAATGGAGCAGTGGTGATGGTGGTGGCAGTGGTGGTAGTGAGAGCCCTGGGGGTAGCCTGCAGCAACCCTCATCCTTACCCCAACATGGGATAGGACGTGACCCTCAGGGACAGTTCTCCCAGGGTCCCCGAGGTGGTCGAGGAGGGTTCATGAGCCCCAGCACCAGCACAGGACGCAACCTGGGGCGAGGAGGTCGCATCATGGAGGAGGAAACTAGTTGGGGGGGCCGTGGGGGTGGGCGGGGAGGCTGGAATCGTGGACGAGGGGGTCGGGGGAGCTTTGTTCAGAACTGGGGTGGAAGAGACACTGTCATAGAAGACGAGTGGACCGGGGAGCCGGACTTGCCCTATGTAACAGAGGATACCTTAAAGGCAGTAGCTCGGGAGGCAGAGACCAGGACCATTGACATTGATGGAGTGCCACGTGAGATCAGAACCTATGGGGAAACGGCTGTTGTTCTTCTGGATTGGGATGACCCCCGCATCATCGAGTTTGGGGACGCCAGGTGCAACATTGTCTTCGATAATGGAGAATTTGTTCTGCCCATGAGGATTGGGGAGGACTATAAGGAGTTCACTATTGCTGGAGAAACACACAGAGTCAAACTTGGAGTGCCCACACAGGAGCTGATGCTTGATGGCAGGGGATACCAGTGCTTCTTTGGTGGCAAACCCATTCCAGTCCACCTCGCTGGTCAGACCAGAACCGTCCATTTGGATGGGAAGCCACCTAATGTAAATATTGGCCCAATAAGGAACACAGAACTACTAGCAGGCAAGGTTCAGCTAGTTATTAATGCCCAGAAGGTGGTCAATTTGTTCCTGGATGCTAAACCACAGCGGTTCAATATTGATGGTAAACCATTTGTTATTAAGTTTGTTGACAGTCTGCGTGCTGTCACCATCAACAATGTACGATTTCCAGTTGAGTTTGGAGGGCTGCCAATTAGCATCAGTGTCCGTGGGTACCGTCGCTTTCTTCGGCTGACGTCCCTACCCCAGGGTATTATTCCAGGGCAGGTATCCATCAAAGGCATGGAGTCTGAAAAGGCACCGTCTAGCTTGCCAGGCAGCCCAGCCCAGGGAGCACGCAACTCCCCTTCTCTGGACATGTCTCGGGCCCACAACATCCCCCTTACAACGGTGGGTCCCCTGCCAGGTCCTCCCCCTCCTCCCCTTAATATGCTTGCCCACCCTGGTTCCCACCCCACTGGTCCCATTCCTTCCGGTCCTCCTCCCTCAGTGCTGGCACCTCCACCCCCTCTGGTTCGGCCACCATTGCCGATGGGATTAATGCCTATCATGGTTGGGAGCCGCCTCCCCCCACCCCACAGCCAGATCCCGCCCCACTCTCAGCCTCCTCCTCATACCCAAGCTATGCCCCACACTCAGCCCCTACCTCACACCCAGCCATTAACTCGTGGTCAACTTCAACCCCACAGTCAGCCTCCACCTCACAATCAACCTCCACCCCACAGTCAACCCCCATCCCAAACCCAACTCCCACCCCGCACCCAACTACCACCCCATAGCCAAGCCCTTCCCCAGGTTCAGCCCCCACAACAAGTGCATGCACCTCAACCTGGGTCATATCTGAGCACCCAGCTGCCTTTGCCCCCACAGCCTCCACCAGCCATCAATCCAGTACCACCACCACAACAGTTGGATCTTACCTCCCTGCTGGAGAGTCTCACTCGAACAGGCCTCATCACCAAGCCCCACCCTGCCAACAGGGGCCGCCGCCATGACTCCGATAACAAGAAGAAGGAAGAGGAAGAGGAGAAGGAGAAGGATGATCTCATTCCCTTTGAGCTCATGTTCTCCTCGGAAAATCTCAGGAAGTGAGTACTTTATCAGGGCATGATGTACAGGTGTTATTGATGTTCATTTTGCCAGTACTGCTGTAATGTCTAATGGTCTTTATTTAGCTGTTGTTTTTGTTGATCATCCCCAGTCTGTCTGTCTTAGCAGATCCATCAACAGCAGACAAACAAATGCCCCTGCAGGGTTGTGCCATGCAGTGAATCGATGTTTCCTTGCTGCTAACAGCACCTCATCACAGGGAGGCACAGGGGATACTGTAGAGGTTTTGTTCCTGGTTGGATGCCGCCCTTGCATCTCTCCACCCAGTTAAGAGGCACCATGGTAGGCTCCATGTCACCCTGTAATTTGGTTATATGGTTACCATCCAGTTTTGTAAATGGTTTCCTGGGTTACAGGCTTGTCACTCAGTGCCATCTGAAGTGGAAAGAAGAATAATGAAAGTGACCAGAGGAAAGGAAAAATAAGGAGAGGAGGGCAGACACAGAGCTAGAATGAGAAAGGGGAAGGAAGAAGTAGGCAACTATATATTGAGTGGATGGTGGAAGACCACTGATGAAGAAAAAGGAAAGTGACTGTGGAACAACGAGAGGAGGTAGTAATTAGATGTAATATAGAGGCTGATTTTTACAAATCCACTTTCGACATAAGCATCTTGTGCTTTATAATGTAGGGAGATGTTATATGTACCATAATTATTATTGTTGTTATATATAATCTTTATTCTTTTCATTTTTAAGAGGTGAGAGTGTGAGAGAATGGGAGTATGGATGGGGTATATGTGGAGGAGTAGGTGAGAATGAGAGGGCAAAAGAAGGAGTATGTATAGTTGTGAGTAAAAGATGGAAGAAGAGCATAAGAGAGTATGGATCAGTTGGGTCAAGGATTGTGTGGGTAAGATTGAAAGTTGGAATACAAATGTGGGCGATTATGTGTGTGTATGCGCCAACGCAAGATCGTGCAAGCAGAGTGAGAGAAGAGTTCTGGACAAATGTGGAAGTGTGCATGGAAAAGTTTGGAAGGAATGAGTGTTTTTGATTGGTGATATGAATGGTAAAGTAGGGAATGTGAAGGAGGATGGAATAGTTGGTGAGTGGGGTATGCCTGCAGAGATAGATGAGAATGGCAGTGCATTAGTGGACATTTGTGCTAGGAGGGGGTTCGTGATAGCCAATACCCTCTTCAGGCACAAGATGATCCACAGGTATACGTGGCAAGTGATGAGAAGGGTGGATGGTGAACTGAATGAAAGGAAGGCAATGATTGATTATGTGTGTGTGGATGAAAGGATGCGAAAACTTGTAATGGATGCAAGAGCTTATAGAGGTTGGGGGAGTGGACTTTCTGACCACTACTTGGTGGTGGCCAGAATCAAGGTCCAATTAGGATGGAGAAATAGAAGAAGGGAAGGACAGGAAGAAGGAGTATTTGTAAGGAGAGTGGAAAAGTTACAAGAGGCAGAGTATTAAGAGAAAAGTGGAGGAATGATTGGGCAAATATGAATTGGAGCAGATGGGGGACATTGAAGGTGTGTGCAGGATATTTACAGAAGAAATATTTGCAGCATGTAATGTGGTGTGTGGGATGAAGAGAGGACGGAGGGGTGTGCAAGGAACAGCGTGGTGGAATGAAGAGATGAGACAGGCTGTGGCACAAAAGAAGAAAGCATACAGTGAATGGATGAGAAATAGGGGCTTGGAAGAAGTTGAGAGGCGGAAGAGAGAGTTATATGTAGAAAGAAAGAGAGAGGTGAAAAGATTAGTAAGAGAGAGTAAGAAGAGAGCGGATGAGGAATTTGGAAGGAACTTGAGTGTAAAGTGGAGGGACTGTAAGAAAATGTTCTGGAAAGAGGTGAAGAGAGTAAGACAGGGTGGAAGTGAAGTTAGCAGGGGAGTGAAAGATAAAAATGGTAGATTACTAGTGGAGAAGGGAGAAAAAGTGAGCAGATGGAGGGAACACTTTAAGGAATTGTTGAACATAGAGGATGGAAGTAATGCGAGTATAGGTGGCTGGGGAATGGCTGGGAGAAGGAGGGAGGTGAGAAGACAGGAAGAAATCAGTAGGATAAAAGTTGTGGAAGCAATGAAGAAAGTTAAATTGAGGAAAGCCCCAGGAATTGATGGAGTGTGTGGTGAAATGCTGAATTATGGGGGAGAGATAGTAGTAGAATGGATGTGGAAAATGTGCAGATTGGCCTGGGAGGAAGGTAGAGTCCCGGAGGATTGGAAGTTAGGTATAATTATTCCCTTGTACAAAGGAAAAGGGGAAAAAGAAGTTTGTGGTAATCATAGGGGCAACTGTCTTCTTAGTATAATAGGAAAAGTGTATGGTAGGATACTTATTGACAGAGTTAGAGAAAGAACAGAGGAATTAGTTGGAGAAGAACAGGGAGGCTTTAGGAAGGGAAGAGGTTGTGTAGATCAGATATTCATTCTTAGATCTTTAGTGGAAAAGTTCCTAGAGAAGGGAAAGAAGTTGTATGCGGCTTTCGTAGATTTGGAGAAAGCATATGACGGTGGATAGACAAGGAGTGTGGAAAGTATTAAGAATACATGGAGTAGATGGGAAGTTGTTGAATGCTGTGAAGTGTATGTATGATGGTGCTAAGACTGCAGTGCATGTGGATGGTGAACTGAGTGAATTTTTCTCTTTGAAGGTTGTGTTGATACAGGGATGTGTCATGTCTCCTTGGTTGTTCAATCTGTACATAGATGGGGTAATGAAAGAGGTACAAGGTAGGGTAGAGGATGTTGGAGTGGCCCTGGTGAGAGAGGGTAGTGTTTGGAAACTCCCTGTGCTGTTGTTTGCAGATGATACTGTGTTGTTGAGTGAAGACGAAGGAGAGCTCTAAGGCTTGGCGGATGAGTTTGAGAGAGTGTGTAAGAAACGGAATCTAAAGGTGAATGTAGAGAAGAGTAAAGTGATGGTCTTTGAGAGAGGTGAAGTCAGTGAATGTACAGCGAGGATGGATGGTGAGGAATTGGAAAATGTGAGTACGTTTAAGTACTTGGGTAGTGTGATGAGTAAGGATGGAGGTTTGGAGGGTGAAGTGCTTGAAAGGGTACAGCAGGGAAGAAAGGTTGCCGGTTCTTTGAAAGTAGTGATAAGAAACAGGGAAGTGAGCATGGAAGTGAAAAAGTTACTACATGACAGTTGCTGGTTCCTTGAAAGCAGTGATAAGAAGCAGGAAAGTGAACATGGAAGTGAAAAAGTTAACTACAAGACAGTATTGTGATACCATCTCTAACGTATGGATGTGAAGCTTGGACGTTGCTGGAAGGACACAAGTCAAGAGTGAGAGCAGTGGAAATGAGTTATTTAAGAGGAGCCTGTGGAGTCACATGGAGAGACAGGCTGACGAATGAGGATATAAAGGAGCGTTGTGGTGTGGATGTGGATGTGATAGGAAGCGTTATGAGGAACACACTGAGGTGGTTTGGCCATGTGGAGAGGATGGAGGGTGAAAGACTGACGAAGAGAGTGTATATGAGTGAGGTGGAGGGAGGGGGAGGCCGAGGATGAGATGGAGGGATGGGGTGGAGAGGTATATGAGAGAGGGAGGTGTGAGTTGGGAGCAGGGCAGTGAAATGGCGGGGGACAGGGCGACATGGAGACGATTTGTTTGTGGCCACCCCAAACGGGATTGAGGCGTCTGGCAATAGATAGATAGATAGATTACCATATTCTTAAAGGAAGTATTTATTCTTCACTAATTAGATGTACAAATGGAAATAATCACTCTCCTTATAATCAGCAGCATGTTTTTTTTTTTTGCGCTATGTATGCTAGCAGAGTAATCAAAGAAAGCAGACAGTCCACCGTCTTCATTCTCTATATCTTCATACATGTGAAAAATGTGTTTGGTAATGGATCATGCTGATTCACTACCAAACGAATTTTTCAGTACCAAATTGGCCCACATTAGGTAATAAAATATACCAAATGGCAACTGTGACTGGGGAGGCGGGAAAGGGGGAGGAAGGAAGGGGTAAAGGGGCCGTGGTGTAAACAGCTGTTTGGCGCCACGCGGCAATTTCAAATTACGGGTGGGAAAAAATTCGGATTTTGGAGGGATTGTTTTCTTTTTTTGGCCATTTTTGAGTTCCGAAGGTCCAGGCCCACAATGTCCGGTAAGTGAGGAGTCTGGAAAGTGGGCGTCTGGAAAGTACAGGGATTAATATATGTATATGTGTTAGGTGGGGGCGCTCACCATCCACTCGTGCAATGTAGTGCTGCCCTCGGGTGTGCCCTGTCCTCTCCTCCATCCTTCTTTCCTTCCATCTTCTTCTATCTTTCCTTCATTCTTTCTTCGTCCTTCTGCCTACGGGTGACTTTACACTCCCCCTTCTGTCTTTCATTCCTTCATTCTTTCCTCTTTCTTCTGCCTATGAGTGACTCTACAATGAGTGACAAGCCAAATAGTTTCCTGTACACCAGGAAACTATTTACTACGCAGGGTGGTAACCATATAACCAAATTTTGGCGCCTGGTGGTTTAATGGGTAATTATTGTGCTCAAATCGAATTGAGCCGGTGAAGGCTTATATCCAAGGGGTGGTTGGGGTTTATTGCTCACGAAATGCCACTCAGGGATGAGTGAGGTTGGTCACTCTCATCTTGAATGTCGGGACCAGCTGCCTGGCCCCAGGCTTCTGTTCTCCTCATGGGGCAGCGTGGGATTGGATGATGGATGGATGGAATATATTTATACAGTATATATATATGGTATACAGTATATACCGTATGTATATTTTTCGCCAAGTTGAAATCCATCCTGAGAGGTTGCTGGTTTCAGACGATAGGAGAGAGAGACAGAATATAGAAGAAAATTTGCCCCGTGAATGTTGAATTCTGCGAATAGCCCAAACCCGCCAGAGAAGTCATTGATTTCAATGTTTTAGCCATTCCTATTACCCACAAACCCACTGTAACACCTGTAAATGCATTTTATGGCACAGTAATACTTCCGAAAAAGACAGTACAGGATGATACACAAGCCCTTCTGGTTACAGTGTACTGTACTCACCATGCAATGACGATGATGAGAGTTTGCTGTGTGAAGAACAGCACATACCTATACAGGGTAACTGCACAGTTTAACATATTGGACAACATTTGTTACTGAAAACATGCAAAAAAATCACGTATGAACCACTGGGATCAGCTGATGCTGTGGGAAAAGCAGGAATATCTTGAAATAATTTCCCAGAAAATTTCATGAACATGTGAACTCACACATTGCAAACCCGCGAATAGCGGGGGTTGATTGTAAAAACATGTTTACCTAACCAGATAGCTGCTGCATACTTCATGTGATGGAAAAGGTGTAGCTGCTGCATACATCATATGAGCAAGTTTTTTTTTAATGAGCACATTTCTAATGCCATTTGGCATCTCAGCTGAGCTATTTCCATCACCACCCATGTGTCCTGCCACCACCCACACATCCTCAGTATCTCCCTATTACTAGTTATGGAGGGGAGATGTCTGATGAGCAACTTCATTACTTCACCACAGCTGAACTAAGGCAACTAATGAAGCGATATATGTTTTTCCTATATTTTTCCATGCAGTCTTTCATTTCAAATGAGAAAAAAATTATTTTTGAAAAAAAAAAAATCTGACCCCCCCCCCCCCTTTTTTTTTTTTTATTTTTTTTTTCTCCATGAGATAAACCAGGAAACCTAATGCAGCAGTTGTCAGGTTAAGTGCGTGTACCTCAGTGACTAAATGACATGGCATGATATGGCTAGTGTTAAAGCTCAAAGTTGCCGCTACACAGGCCTGCTGCCATGGTCACACAATGCTGGTTAGTTGGTGCACTGTTTCAAAGGTTTGGTTTCATTTTGGACTTATACCTTCATACAAGTGTGTTTGTTTTTTAAGGGTTGGACACAGCCTTCTGTAACATCTTCATTACTTGAGTGCTTGTATGATCTGAATAAAAGTATGTACTAGCAGCAAGCACAAACTATAAAATGATATCAGTGGATTGAAGCTGTTAAGGATATATAACCAACATACTCCCCTTGGTTACCCACATATTGTAGGTAATGCAGATCTTACCTTATGAACAGACGGCGTGCGTGGAAGATTGAATGCCTGTATCGTGGGATGCAGTGTTCGTCTTGTGGGGGCCGGTACCCCCCTGAACAGACCCTCCAATACTCCCACCATCTCGACTGGCACTTTCGACAGAACAAGAAGCAGCAGGAGTCTACAAAGAAGGCAAACTCCCGAAAATTTTTCTTCTCCACTGACGACTGGCTACAGTACGAGGAGATTGAAGATGTGGAGGAGCGAGGTGAGTTTCAAGGCTTGGATAGATGATTGTGGGTGTGAGTGGTTCAGTATCAGTGTTGGAGTGAAACAGGGGTGTGTGCTGTGCCCATAGTTGTTCAGTACAGTACAAACTCCCAAATCCAGTACCCAGAAACTCACTTTCTGATATATTTTTCATGTTATAGAGAAGGTATTGATATCACATTCATTACTTATATGAAGACAAATTTCTTTTGTAGACATGTATAGGAACAGATAGTGTATCACAGATGCAGTTAACTTCATTTTATTTACTGTTTATGGTGCTGTAGAGTATCTGTCGCATGATTTTCACATAGTCATTGTTGATTTCACTTCCAGGATAGTCTGTCTTTCATAAAGCCCTTGGAACCAAGCATTTCAGATTTGAGAATTTGTTCTGTTCACAGTACAGTACTGTTTATGTAGATTTGGCTTTGTGAGAGTTCAAAGTAAAAGAGATATGGAAAGTGGAGTGGAGCTCATGATGAATGGTGAAAGATGGAATGTTTCAAACCTGGTGAATGTGGATGAATCAGTGCTGCTTGCTGAAGCTGGAAGGGTTTTATGAAAATTAGTTGTGAAAGTCTGATATTGCTTGGGGTCTGAAAATGACATAGATAAGAGTAAATGTGGTTGTAGAGAGTGTGATATGGTGGTAAATGGAGACTTAAGTAGGTGGAGGAATTCAGGTGCCCTTTTGCCATGATGAAAGGCAGAGGTAAATATTGTAAGGAAGTGGTGGCAAGTATATGAGCTCTAGGGAGAAAAGTCCTGTGAAGCCTTGATATAAAATGGGGCTGATTGCAATAACATCACTGGTAATGTGGACAGTTACTGGGTAAGGATTATTTGTGGGTTGTGTTTACCAGGTAGGGTAGGAAACAGAGAGGTATATGAAAGGTGTGAAAAAGGATGTCAGTGGATAAAAGAGAGTTGCTGAGTTAACAGAGATAGTATGTATGTAAATGGGGTGAAGAAAAAGATATACTTTATAGGGTTTAAAAGTGAGAGTTGTGGACAGCCAGGAAGAAGATGGATGTTATTTAGAAAATCAGTGTGTTAGAAAGCGAGATATGGAAGCTGAGGAGGGAAAAATGAAGGATTAAAATGAGTAGATGAAGTGGGGTTTGGTAGAATTCTCAGTCCCATAGGTATTTGTAAAGTGTGTAGAATTATCCTGCTGGCATCTCTGAAGTGCAGCTCTAAATGTGTAGAAAGTACAAAATGTATTCATGAGTTTTACTCGAGCTGAAGCCGAGATTTTGTTCGCCGAGTGCTTGTGAATGATTGAATGGCCCATTTCATTGGGCTTTCTGTGTTATAGTTATCCAGTTTGTGACTTTTATTTTTATTTTTATTTTTTTTTCTGCCTATCCCATTTCTTCAGTGGAAATTAGGATTAGGATGATAATGATGATTATGAGCACATATGAACAAGAAATGACACATCAAGCACCAGAAAACACACGTAACATAAGGCATGTGTCACCAGTAAAATATTGCTCTGTCTTCAGTTATTGTGTGTAAATTTTGACCAGTTCTTTATGTATTTGAAATAGTTCTGTGGTTAAGGATGACACAGAAGAGTTATAATCCATTTCTTTTACAGTTTAGAACCCTTTGAATGTGTAGCGTGTATTACTGTGACTCTTGGGCATGGTAGCAGTATTCACTTTTCTCTCCATCTGACTAATGTCAAAAGCATTTGTTTAATTGTTTTTCCACTTGCCTTCAGTGCCGAGCATGTTTGAGAATGAGGGCATGGTTGAGGCCATGGAGGCAGAGGAAACAGAGGAGCCTAGTGTGGCAGTCTCATCAGACACGACGTTGGGGGTGTGTCCAGTTTGTCATGACACTTTCTCGCAGTTTTTCCACCAGGAGACAGAAGAATGGAGGTACCACAATGCCACACAGGTCAAAGGCATCAACTACCACCCTGCCTGTCTCCATGACCTTAACAGGGTATGTTTAATAAAGTTTCATAGATTTATATACATGTTTGACACATTGACATTGCTGTATTTAGTAATTCTTTAATATTTGAACCATAAGATAATGGCCCACCAGTTCAGTATAAACAGCCATGTATATTCTGGAATGCAGTTGCATTGGGATCTGCTTCTTTTGATTCGGATCCTGAAGTTAATAAATAATTAAAGTACAGTAACAAAAGAGTTGAGCACCAGATCTATCCAACTCTGTCTGTTGTCAGACACCTTAATCCCGTTGGGCCACAAACAAATTGCCTTCTTGTCGCCTTGTCCAGTGCCATTTCGCGGCCCTGCTCCAGCTCACACACACACCCTCTCATGTACCTCTCCCCTCCATCCCTCCATCTCATCCTTGGCCTCCTCCTCCCTCTCCCCCCCTCCACCTCACTAACATACACTCTCCTCGTCAGTCTAATGCTCTCTATCCTCTCCATACGGCCAAACCACCTCAGTGTATTTCTTCTAACACTTTCTGTCACATCCACATCCACACCACAATGCTGCTCCCATTCCTCATTTGTTAGTCTATCTTTCCATGTGATTTCACATGCTCCTTTCATATAACTCATTTCCACTGCTCACACTCTTGACTTGTGCCCCTCCAACAAGATCTAAGCTTCACATCCATACATTAGAGTTGGTATCACAATACTGTCATGCAGTGACTTTTTTACTTCCATGCTTACTTCCCTGTTTCTTATCACTACTTTCAAAGAACCAGCAACCTTTCTTCCTTGTTGAACCCTGTCAAGCACTTCACCCTCTAAACTTCCATCCTTACACATCACACTACCCTAGTACTTAAATGCACTCTCATTTTCCATTTCCTCCTTGCTGATGAGTCTCTTGATTGTGTGGAGGAGTTTTGTTATTTGGGAGACATGTTATGCGCAGGAGGTGGGGCTGGAGCTAGCTCTGTGACCACAGTGAGGAGTGATTGGAAGATGGTCAAGGAGCTGTTGCCTCTCCTGACATTGAGAGGGCCCTCTCTACATGCTAAGGGATCTTTGTATGCAGCATGTGTTATGAGTGTAATGCTGTATGGTAGTGAGACCTGGGCAGTAAAGGAAGAAGATATTCGTCAGCTCAAACCTGCAGAAATGACAATGATTAGGTGGATGTGCAGCATGTCTCTGAGTACAAGGCCTGGGGGGGCTAGGTTTACAATGGAAGAGTTGAGAGGTAGGATGGGACTGGAGTGTATTGGTGTTGTGATGAGGAGAGGTAGATTGAGGTGGTTTGGACATGTGGAGAGGATAGGGGATGATAATTGGGTGCAGAAAGCGAGCAGCATTAATATTAGGGGTGGGGTTGTGGGGGATAGACCAGAAAAGGCCTGGGACAAGATCATTAAATGTGACCTCAGGTTTGGGGGACTGAGCAGGGAGGCTGCCAGAGATCGAGCAGCATGGAGAGCTGCCATTAGGTGACCAAGGATGATGCGTGCAAGCATGTTGGAGTCTTCAAAAACAAACGAATGAACAAAAAATGCAGCCTCATTGTACATTCAGTGGCTTCATTTCTTTCAAAGACCATAACTTTACTCATCCCTACATTCACCTTTTGATTCTGTTTGTTAAACACTCTCCCAAACTCACCCACCAAGCCTTGCAGCTCCCCTTTCTCTTCACTTAACAGCAAATTGTTCTACTTTTTTTTTTTTTTTTTTTTTTTTTTTTTTTGGATACTACCCACTGTGTATTTTTTTAGTGGGAAATAGATTTATGATGATGATGATGATGGTAAGGATAATAATGATTGTGATACAGCTGTACTTAAAAATCACAACTTATGGGTATGTTGCTAAGAATCTTAAAAAGGAAAGGAAATGCAAGGATTGCTAGTTTGTAATACTAAAATATTGAAAATATGTTGTGATATTGCAGTTAACAAATAATTTGTTAAGGAATTCTGCACTGGTGGTAAATTTATTACTCAAAAACTGTGTAGACATATGATGGCTGAACTGTGTCTTCTTTTTCATGGATCCGTTGTTGAGCAGAAGGTAAGAACATTTTGTAGTTTGTACTTTTTTTTTTCTCTCCATATAACTAAGAATTTTGTTGGTACATTAAGATGTTTAAAATGTAGAGATCATGTGTTGGTTTGTGTTATTGTTTTAGCAACTAATTAATTTTAAAAACAGCTGTTTAGGAAACCATTTATTACACTGGATGGTAACCATATAACTAACATTTAAACACTTGGTGGTCCAGTGGATTAATGTGCTCCAACTGGATGTGGCCTATTAGGGTTTAAGTCATAGGGTTGGTTTGGGTCATTTCTCACGTATTTCTGGTCAAGAAGATTTTTGTAATGAATGGAGGACACCTGTAATCTGGTGTATGGATTTTTTTTTTTTTTTTTTTCCCCTTTGTTGATTTATTAAAAAAAAAAAAAAAAAAAAAGCCACTCATCTTAAATCACTTTGCATAAGTATGAGTATTCTATCCCTGAAGCTCTATGCCCCAAACTGGTCTGTTAAGGATTGGATGAATGGTTAAAATTTTTTATAGTGAAATAAAATCAGCTGGCCCACAAAAATTTCCATTTTAGGTTTTCTTTCAATAACTTGTTAAAATAATAATACAGTAGAACCTCTTTAATCCGGACCCCTTTAATCCGGACTTCTGTTAATCCGGACAAAATTTAAAAATAATAAGCTCCAAAAATATGTTGAAAGTAATTCTAAAGTCATTTTCAGTATCGACGCGGAAAGCGATCGTCATTCGTTTAGTCTCGGATCACGCTAGGTCGCAACATGGGCGCCTGTTTAAACACACGCTAGCATTCGTTCCATCAACTAGTTCACCAACCATTTATATTTTTACGCCATATTTCAAAAGTTAATCCTCCTTACCATGCCCCTTAATCCAAGTGTAGCTTCTGCAATGAATAAAGGTGTTAAAAGGAGGAGTTTGCTTACACAAAAATGGGTCAGAATATTCTGCAGTGTTTAGTGATTACTGTAGGTTATTTTTTGTACTTAAATGTGCTTTACTTGTACATCAAACATTAGCTTCTTGCCAATATGGGTGTTATCAATATGCCAAAGATGATAATGTATTTTTTGCCTACATAAGTTTTATTTTTATTCCAAATATTACAGTTAATTAATTAATTTTTTTTTTGCCTACACTTACCACAATTTAAAATGTAGGCTAGTTTCTTGTCATGGTCTTACCTGTAAATTATGCAATACAAAACTATCGTACATGATTAGTTTTCTTATTTTAGTACTGGTATCCTTTCATCTTATGCAGTTACGTAGGGTTGACATATGCCACATATGTTAATAATTAACAAACATACCATATGTAGATAGAGTTTGGTATGAACTGGAGATTACCCTGATGGTCCGGACAATCTGCTAATTCGGACAACCCTTCCTCCCATATAGTCCGAATGAGAGAGGTTCTACTGTAATATGGAAAAAGTGTATCAAAATCATTTGCTATTTCTCTCAAGTTTGCCATGATTGTACTGTATTAACATAAATTTGTCATAACTCAGCCTTGGTCATAGAAGAACAGGAATTCATTTTTGTATTCCCTACTTGTTGGCAAATCATCCATCCATCCATCCATCCAATGCTACGTTGCCCCATGAGGAGCGTAGAAGCCTGGGGCTAGGCTAGTTGGTCATGACATTTAAGATGAGAGTGACCAGCCTCACTCATCCCTGATTGGCATAACATGAGCAGTAAACTCCAACCACTCCTTGGATATAAACCTTCACCGGCTCAATCCAACTGGAGTACCGTAATTACCCACTAAACCACCAGGTGCCATAATTTGGTTATATGGTTACCACCCAGCATAGGAAATGGTTTCTTGGTGTACAGGAAACCATTTGGATTGTCACTCAGTGTAGTCACTCATAGGCAGAAGTTAGGCAAATAAAAGATGAATAAAAGTTGAGAGTTTGGAAACTGTATGCGGGTGCCCCACCTTCCAGCACTTGTTGGGGGTGGGGTGGGGGTTTTACTTAGGGTTTTCTTTCAGAGTAGTGTGCTTTTGATTTCCTTTTTCATTGTAAATGAGATTTTGAGTTTGCTCTGGATTTCTCTACTCAATATAAATAGAAATTGAGTGTGCTGTGGCTTTCCCTACTCAGTGTAACTGAGATATTGAGCTAGGAGAAACAAATTTACCATCAAATTTCACATTACCCCGCCCCGGCCCAACTGATTTTCCACCACTGACTCCCCCCAATCCCGACCAGTTTCGGAAAAAAAATTTTTTGGCTCAAACCTCCTCTTTTGGTGAGAAACATCGAAAATTCATAGAGTAATCGCTCACCTGAGGTTTAAAATACTCGATACAGGTACCAGTACCCCTTACCTAACTGGGCTTTCTATCAGGCTGGCTCTAAAGAAAACGAGTTCTATGGGAGGGTGGCTATTCCACACCACTCATAAATGGTATTTATTTATTTATTTGGTACGAATTTATATGTACTGTAGTATGAGAATATATTGGTTTTCACATAGTAATATAGGCAATATAAGCATTGTTTCACTCACCAAACACATCAGCATGCCTGACCTTTCCTGGCAACATTACCTGATCATCATTTCTGATTGTTTCTTCCTCTAATGCTACGTAAACTTTGTCCTTCACATTGTCATCGATTGGGGAATCACTCTGGCCCTGAATTTCTTACCATGGCACGACATGTCTTTACTGGCCAGGTCACTGGTAACAGGTGAATTGCTGAGACAATAGCGTGCGGGGGGGGGGGGGTTGTGCAGGGCATTGTGCCTGCCTGGCATCTTGTAGAGGAAGGCTTCCTGTGTATACGTACCAAAAATCATGCACGAACATTGAAAATTGTGCAAATTAGGGACCTTGCAATTGATGCACTTTTATATACGTCAGTGGGACTGACAGTGACAAAACATGTGGACGTATATATACGTCAACAGGATGTGGCAGGTTAAATTAAAAGTAGCATTAACAAAAACTAAAGTTGGGCTAGGTACCCTTGTGTTGTTGATACTTAGCTCCCTGGCACTCTCCCCCTGCCCCCACCCCCAGTGTTTTTGTCATAAAGTTTCACCTTATCTTGTATCATGCGGCCTTCGGTAGGGAGTTTAGGCTGTACGCTTAGACGAAAATTTATGGGTTTTGCAGTTTTAGGAGATGATATGGTCCAAAAATGCTTGCTAACCAGAAAAAATTACTCTTTCATCCATGTGTTCTCACAAGTTTGCATTCAGTTTTGCACCCTTCATTGGATTTGACACTTCCGCATTTTGGACTGACCAAGCATATGGCTAGTTGTTCTTTCTCTGATGCTCCACATAATTACAGTACCTTCGCCAAGGAGGTTATGTTTTCACCCTTGTTCCTTTCTTTATTTGTTTGTTGGTTGGTTTGTGAGCAAGATTACACCAAAACTACTGGACAGATTTCCACAAAACTTTATAGAAGAATGGGCCTTGGCCCAGAATACACTCCATTAAATTTTGGTGCGGATCTGGATAAAGGTGCAGATCCAGGAATTTTTTTTCACATTCTTTAACATTGTGAGATACGTATGCACTCTACTGAGTGCCATTCTTGTTCCCTATTAACTTGTCATTTAGCTTTGGGACAACAATATGAACTTTCACTGCTGTCAGGTTCATATCACCAGGGTTCCCTTGCACATTCTTCTTTATCTTTTCCCAGTCCTTCCCAGTTGTTTTGGTGGTGCTTTCATTCATGCCATGCATTTTTGCCATTTCTACCTGTCTCTTGTCCTGCACTAACTGCTTTACTATCTCATACTTCTTGGCATAAGTTCTACCTGCCTCTTGCCCTGTTCTAACTCCTTTACTATCTCATACTTCCGAGCATACATGAAGATGCACTGCATTCTGGGTGGCATGGGTTGATCACGTGGAATGACTAAGAGTCAGTGTCCTTACTCGACATTCAAACACAAAAAAATCTTGCAGCACAGCATGTGTAGGACTTGGTGTGACACAAGAAAATAGTGATAACCCTATGCTCAGTCAGTCCGAATTGTGCTGGGAAGCATGAAATTGAACGAAGAATGTAGAACTAAATGCTAATTTGTGAGAACACGTGGATGAGTTTTTTTTTTTTTTTTTTTTTTTTTTTTTTTAAACAAACATTTTCATTCCATTTTGTCCCCTAAAATTGTGGAACCCATATAAGTGTGGGTTAGAATTCAATGAGATGCAAAAAAGGACTGATAGCCGTATTGTCAGTTGGTCCAAAATGTGTTGCGAACCGCAAAATCAAACAAATAGTGTGGAACTTAACACTAATTGTGAGAACACATGGATGAAAGAGTAATTTTTTTCTGATTAGCATATATTTTTGTTCCATTTCATCCCACAAAATTTCTAAACATAGATTTTCACCTAACCACATGGCCTCG
Source organism: Coenobita brevimanus (assembly GCF_032717465.1). Taxonomy (NCBI): domain Eukaryota; kingdom Metazoa; phylum Arthropoda; class Malacostraca; order Decapoda; family Coenobitidae; genus Coenobita; species Coenobita brevimanus. The sequence continues at coordinate 25,294,838 of NC_137012.1, forward strand.
AGTGTGCCCAGGACAGGTACCCAGATGTAAACCAGCCAATCATGGTGAGTCTGGCGGGTGATGTCACTGTGTGCGACTTTCAAGTTTCATTGCCAGGCCAGCTGATTTCCCTCGTGAGCTTGAGTTTTTCTGCGTGTTTACATGACCCGTTGCATTATTCTGAGCGCATTAGAGCAAAAACATATTGCTCAACCATATGTTGCCAAGGACCGAGTGTATTACTGTTTTATAAAAGGTGGTGGTGGTTGTTGTTGATCAGCCCCAGTCTCTCTAAAGATGGAACTGAGTAATTTCTCATGATCTTTTTTTTTTCTTTTTTTTTTTTCTGGACCCAACTTCGCCCCACCTTGTGATGGAAAAGGAGGTCTGGATGATGATGATGATCACTTTATTAATGTAGGAATAGAATGTAACCGTGGGTGTAAGTCAGTGGTGTCAAACTCAGTCCTTCCTAAGGGCCACACTTCAGTTCTTTTCATCATCTGAGGGCCAAGTCTGCCTAAACTCTAATTTGTACAGTAATACGGCAAAGCCGCAGCCTGTTCAGACATTTGGAGAAGTTCGGTACGCATTCTAACCTTTGCAGTGGCATTGGCTTCTGCTTCAAGTTATTGATAATATTTAAATAAAAGTTTCATGATATATTTGTTCACCAATAAGTTATTCAGATTGTATTTTATCAGTTGATTATTAACAGATATTTCCCAACAGTGCTGTAATATTTGTTCACTTGATCGTATGACAAGTTTAATGGGATTTTCCGTTTGTTATTTCTCATTTTTCCTTATACCATCTTGGGCCACTCTTTTCCTCTTTGAGGGCCACGTGTGGCCTGCGGGCCCCCAGTTTGACACCCCTGATGTAAGTGTTCAGAATTTGTCCATGCTAAAACAGTTGAACACAAAGGAAGGCAAAATCAAGATCCATTAATTTTGAGATGCATGGACATGTTTCATTTATAAAACTGTAGGTCATTAACAGTGTGAAAACTAGTTGGAGGGAGACAGTTCGAGAAATAACCAGTTGCATAAACGTAGGACCTGGAGTACTGGTCAGCTCATGGATTAGAGAGTTAGATGGCTGCTGAAATAAGGAAGAGGTGGTACTGGAAAGAGATGGCTTCCCACAGTGGCATCAGTATAACTGGACAGCATATCCTCATTAGCCTCCCAGTCCCCCAAAAGGAGTATGGAGGACCTCAGAAGGATAACTTCAACCTGGAGTCTATTGGGTTCATGTCCAGATATACCTGGGGCCACAGCAGCAACAGTGGGGGAGGGATGCAAGCAGAGAATTTAAATAAGCAGTGACCAGTGTACTAAGTGTAAATGTGTGTGTGTGAGAGAGAGAGAGAGAGAGAGATTAAGTGAGAAGAGTTCATTAGATGAAGAGCGTATGACTCCACGCTGGTTAGAAGAGCATTATACATTGCGCCCTCCAACACATGAGAGCTGGGTAGGTAGTGGCCAACTTAAATATGGATTCAATTTGTAAAGGTGGTTTGCAGATTAGAAATTGTGTACTGTGAATAAAAAATTGTGGGGTATACAGAAAAATACCAGCAACAGGTGCTAAGATATTTAAGACAATCACTATATCCCCTGTTGGTGTAGACTGGGTAAAAATATTGTACAGAATACATACAGTAGTAATACAAGGTGTCCTTCGAGGAAAAGTACAATTAATGTGGTCCCAAACAGCATCTTTGTTATGTCCAGATGCTTTGACATTCACATGTGTTATTATCGGGAACCCAAAGTAGTCCATACAGGGGCATTTAAAGCTGCCGTACAAATTTGGCAATTGAGTGGAGTTAAAAAATGCACTAAATCAGTTCAGTACACCTGACTTCTGTGAAGCTGATATTGCAAGAGAAATAATGTGATTTGTCCAAGAAATATTGTGAGAAAACAAGGCGCTAGGGATATAGAGATGAAGAATCGAGTTGTGTGTTACTGAATTAGTTGACATTATTGAAGTTTTATTTTTGTGTTTATTCATTGGTTTATTCATGTGTTTTTTTCACTATTAAAGCAAGAGCTGGTAGCCACTTAAGTCATCTGAAAATGCCACAGAATGCCAGCATCTTTACTAAGATAATAATATGTATAGTTCAAAAGAAGAGATTGACAGCTGTTTTTTTGTCTGATAACAGGCAGAAGAAGCAGAGAGAGAAAAGGAAAGACAGGAATCAGACAAGAAGGCGGAAGAAGAAAAGGAGGCAGATGAGGAAGAGGGAGAGAGTAAGAAGGAGGAGGAGGCAGGAAAAGATGAGGAGAAGAAAGAAGACAAAACTGAGGCAAAGGTAGGAGAGAAAGAAGAGAAGAAACAGGACCTAGAAAAGACAGGTGAGAGACAAACCAGTGTTATAGTGAATGATTCGATTGTAGTGGTCAACCTACACGCACCTGATACTAGCAAGAAGCTGTAGTATACAAGTTCAAGTTTTATATTATGGGTCCCGAAGGGAAAGTGATCTGTAGGATAGAGATTCTACATTTTTAACACTGAGGAAGTGATCCACCCCATTCAGTGCTTCATAGAGCATTTCAAAGTACAGTTTCAACCTGTGGCGTATCTGAAGGGGGGTGGGGTGGGGGCTGTTTGAAACTGCCCCCTGGGCCCCCAATTGAGTGGGGGCCCCCAAAAGCCATAAATATTTATAGGCTATTTTATTGATATTTATAAATATATATATTTATCATCCCAACAGTCCCGGCTGAGATATTAGATAAGTTTTGGGAATTAGGGGGGCTAGGTTCTTTGCGGGGCCCCTCTCCAGGAGGGGTGCCCCGCAAAGAACCTAGTCCCCCGGGCCCCAATATCTGTAGGTACGCCCCTGGTTTCAACATTCGTAAAGTCAAAAATTCGTAGGTTGACCGTTCGTAAAATGGGGACCACCAGTATTAGTATTTTTTTTCTTTTCTTTAAACCTTGGCCATGGGATATGGATCATAACCTCCCACCCAGTTTGTTTTTTTCTTTTCTCCAAGCAGTAGCTTACTGTAATTCCATAAAAGAAAGGGTTATTTAGAAACTATTATATCCATGATGAGGTTGTCCCTTCTGGAGGCACCAGAAAAGAAAGTGTGGTAGCATGCTTGATATTGCTATGACAACAAGTAACAAGTAAAATACAAGTGATTTTTCACAAAAAATTGGTTTGGGTAAGATGCAGCAGCAAAAAAAGATTTATTGGAAGGGAAAGAAGTGTTGTGCTTTGTGCTAGCTGGAATAGGCTTGGTTATTTCTGAATGGTGTGCAGGTTGGTTGTTATCAGCAGGATTTTTTTATTTTAATGGTTGTAACTATAGACAAATTTTTTCAGCCGGGAATTACTGTATTTATTAATTACAGTAAACCCCCACCATGTCAGACTATTGGGAGGAAGCCTGGTTTGATAAATGTGAGGTCACCCCCATCATATGGTGGTATTTTAAAACTAAACCTATTTTACATTAAGTTGCCCCCAAATTTCACTTTTTTGCAGCTCTTGGTTCTGCTCATATCCATTTACTCATCTCACTTTCACTTTTATAAATAAAATATTTTCATTGCCTGTAGCTTCCTCTGTGGAAAATAATGAAATGTTCCAATAAACATGCTAGCAAACGGCACCAGGGTAACACCATCAAGCATCGTCCATTATGTTGTGTAACTTACATATTGTAGCTATGTGCTTGCTGGGGTTTTAAGTCATACCAATCTGTGTATCTCCCTCCTGCTTCTCACATTTAATAAATTAAAGAAAAATATTCATAATGCTTGTAGCTCCTACTGTGAAAAATAATCAAATGTTTACATAAACATGCATGCAGATTTTGGTGCTGGGCTAATGGTGCCAGTCTGTCTCCCTTGTGTTACATAACTTATGTAGCTAGTTACCTACTTTCAGCACAGCTCATATCCATCAACATATCTCACATTCACTCTGAATGAGTAACAGTTCTTAGTACCTGTAGTTATACAATTGTTCAGTATGGAATGAGAGCCTGTGTATGAAGGATATGCATTTTTAATAATTAAAACAATATATGAGTGGTTGCATGAGAATTATATAATGAATATATAGGCATCCATCAAAAAATCAGTATCGACATTATCATAGGAACATAACCCCTGTCAGTAATAAGGGAGATATGTACTGTATTTAGAATGATAATAATGAGTTGTCACTGGTGGCACTCAAAGAAGGAAGCATGGAAGAGCCTCCATAATTGGGTACTGAATGAAGAATTTGGATGTAAGAGCGACCATCTAATTCCAGCCAAACCAACACACTGGCCTGTGGTTTGGATAGAGCAGGATTGGGTCATGCAGGGAATACTGTACCAAAAATGAAACTGATAAAGCAGCAGAATCAGCTGGTAGAGCAGCAGGGTCATTTGCTGTTGTAGCTGAATGTCATAGGCCTCTGCTGAGCTTGATAATAAATATGTCTATATATCTATCTATTTGTGGTAGGTGGGGGCGCTCACCATCCACTCACTCAGTGTAGTGCTGCTCTCGGGTGTCTGCCCTGTCCTCTCCTCCATCCTTCTTTCCTTCCATCTTCTATCTTTCTTTCCTTCATTCTTTCCTCCTCTTTCTGCCTGCGGGTGACTTTACACTCCCTCTTCTGTCTTTCATTCTTTCATTCCTTCCTCTTCCTTCTGCCTATGGGTGACTCTACACTGAGTGACAAGCCAAATGGTTTCCTGTACACCAGGAAACTATTTACAATGCTGGGTGGTAACCATATAACCAAATTTTGGCGCCTGGTGGTTTAGTGGGTAATTACTGTGCTCCAGTCGGATTGAGCCGGTGAAGGTTTATATCCAAGGGGTGGTTGGGGTTTATTGCTCAAGTAATGCCACTCAGGGATGAGTGAGGCTGGTCACTCTCATCTTAAATGTCAGGACCAACTGCCTAGCCCAGGGCTCCTACGCTCCTTATGGGGCAACGTAGGACTGGATGATGGATGGATGGATATCTATCTATCTATTGCCAGACACCTTAATCCCATAAGGGGTGGCCACAAACAAATCACCTTCATGTCACCCTGTCCCCCACCATTTCACTGCCCTGCCCCCAGCACACACACCCCTCTCTCCTATACCTCTCCACTCCATCCCTCCATCTCATCCTTGGCTTCCCCCTCCCTCTTGCCCCCTCCACCTTACTCATATACACTCTACTTGTCAGTCTCTCACTCTCCATCCTCTCCACATGGCCAAACCACCTCAGTGTGTTTCTCCTAATGCTTTGTATCACATCCACATACACCGCAACACTCCTTAACTTTCTCATTTGTCAGTCTGTCTCTCCATGTGACTCTACATGCTCCTCTCAGATAACTCATTTCCACTGCCCTCACTCTTGATTTTTGTCCCTCCAACAAGGTCCAACCTTCACTTCCATACAATAGAGTTGGCATCACAATATTGTTATGCAGTAACTTTTTCGCATCCATCCTCACTTCCTTGTTTCTTATCACTGCTTTCAAGGAACCAACAATTTTCCTTCCTTGTTGTACCCTTTCAAGCACTTCACCCTCTAAACTTCCGTCCTTACTCATCACACTACCCAAGTACTTAAACACACTCACATTGTCCATTTCCTCCTCATCCAACCTCTCTGTACTTTCACTGATTTCATTTCTCTCGAAGACCATAACTGTACTCCTCCCTATGTTCACCTTGAGATTCCATTTCTTACATACTCTTCCAAACTCATTCGCCAAGCTTTGCAGCTCCCCTACATCTTCACCTAACAACACAGTATCATCTGCAAACAACAGTACAGGGAGTTTCCAAACACTGTCCCCTCTCATTAGGGCTGCTTCAACATCCATTTCCCTACCTTATATCTGTTTTATAACCCCATCCATATCCAGATTGGACAACCATGGAGACATGACATCTCTGTTTCAATCCAAACATTAAATAGAAAAATTCACTCAGTTCACTATCTGCATGCACTGCAGCCTTAGCACCCTCATACACTCTCTTCATGGCATTCAACAACTTCCCATCTACTCCATATATTCTTAACACTTCCCACAATCCTTGTCCATCCACCCTGTCATATGCTTTCTCCAAATCCATGAAGATCGCATACAACTTCTTCCCCTTCTGTAGAAACTTTTCCACTAAAGATCTAAGAATGAATATCTGATCTACACAACCACATCCCTTCCTAAAACCTCCCTGTTCTTCTCCAACTAATTCCTCTGTTATTTCCCTAACTCCGTCAATAAGTATCCTACCATATAATTTTCCTAACATGTAATAGGGGTCCACACTGAAAGTGTGGAATGTGTTCGAACGAGTGAGCGAACAAGTCAGGCAATGTTGAATATTGTCACATGTGGCTTATCATCTTCCTCTGAGGTCCTGACTTGAAAATATAAAAAAGAACTTATTAGATTCGTTTCGTTTTTAAAGGCTCCAACATGCTTGCATGTGTCGGCCTTGGTCACCTAATGGCGGCTCTCCTTGCTGCACGATCCATTGCAGCCTCCCTGTTCAGTCCCTTAACCCTAAGGTCACACTTAATGACCTCGTCCCATGTCTTTCTCGGTCTACCCCTCATAACCCCACCCCCAATATTAACACTTCTCACCTTCCTCACCCAATTATCATCCACCATCCTCTCCACATGTCCAAACCACCTCAATCTACCTCTCCTCATCACAACACCAATACACTCCAGTCCCATCCTACCTCTCAACTCTTCCATTGTAAACCCAGCCCCTCCAGGCCTTGGACGCAGGGACGCACTGCACATCCACCTAATCATTGTCATTTCTGTACGTCTGAGCCGGCGAATGTCTTCCTCCTTCACTGCCCAGGTCTCACTGCCATACAGCATTACACTCCTAACACATGCTGCATACAAAGACCCCTTAGCACGTAGGGAGAGCCCTCTCAATGTCAGGAGAGGCAAGAGCTCCCTGAACTTCTTCCAACCACTTCTCACCCTAGCCACAGAGCCAGCTCCAGCCCCACCTCCAGCACACAACATGTCTCCCAAATAACAAAACTCTTCCACACACTCAAGAGATTCACCAGCAAGTTCAATCCTTTCACGTCTGACGATCTCCACCTGCTCACCCCGGCACGCCGTACACATAAAATCAGCATTATCTTGCAGTCTACCTCTGATACCACTACATCTCTTATCCACCCATTTATCACACACACCGCACAAGATGGAATTACTTCCCACGCCCTTGTGGCAAACTGCACATGGCCACTCTCCCTCGTCTTTGACAGTACCGCCACCAACCCTAGATATCATCACTTTTGTTTTATCTGCATTTACCCTTAAACCCTTTTGCCCCATACCATCTCTCCACTTCCTAAATCTTTCCTCCGCCTTCCTTTCATTCTCTGCAATCAACACCAAATCATCAGCATACAACAACTCCCACGGGAGTCCGTTTCTAAAGTCACGTGAAAGGGCTTCAAGTACCATGATAAACAACATGGGACTCAAGACTGACCCCTGATGCACACCAACATTCACGGAAAACTCATCACTCAAATCTCCATTCACTCTCACCTGGGTGTGAGCACCCACATACATGGCCATAACCACCCTAACCAGCCACTCCTCCAAGCCAAGCTTTCTCATTGCCCACTTCACCACCTCTCTAGGGACTCTGTCAAAGGCCTTTTCCAAATCAACAAAAACAAAATAAAGATCCCTTCTCCTACCAATATATTTTTCCTGAAGCTGTCGAACAATGAATATGGCATCAGTGGTCCCCCTACCTGGCATAAACCCAAACTGCATCTCATCAATATTCACTCTTTCTCTAATCATACCTTCTAAAACTCTCTCCATTACCTTCATTATCTGATCTAAAAGCTTTATACCTCTATAATTTCCTCTTTCCAGGGCATCACCCTTCCCTTTATACACATTTACAATTACACTCTTCAGCCAATCATCTGGGACAACACACTCATAAATAACCCTATTTATCAGGTCAGTGACTAAACTCACCCCTATATCGCCTGAGGCCTTCAACATTTCGGCAGTCAACCCAGACACACCTGCTGCCTTCCCCACCCTCATCCTGCCTATTGCCTCACTCACAGTAGCAGTATCAATCAAAGGCCAAGGGCCAGACACTGGATCTGCTGGCTCCAAACCTTCCCTGTCCCAGTCAAACTCCTCATTCAACAACCGGTTATAATGCTCTCTCCGTGCATCTTTAATATCCTCACTGTTCACCACTACCCTTCCTTCATCATTCTTCACACACTGCTCACCTATGATATCCCGATTATCCCTCTTCACCTGACCTGCCACCCTAAATATATTTTTCCTTTCCCCATGATTTAGGTTATCAAGTAATTGTCTCTGTGACTCAGACTTTGCCCTGTATACCTCTCTCCTAGCCCTACGCTTGGCAGCCAAATATTCCTCTTTGCTACCACCCTTCTTCCATTCCTGGAAAAGCCTTCTTTTCTCCTTAATTGCAGCTTCTACACCCTCATCCCACCACCAAGTTACTTTATGTCTTGGTGGTCCTCTTGTCCAGCCGCATGTTACATCAGTAACTCTCAAGAAATTGTTCTTGAGGGCTCTGTACTGTTCATTAACGCCTCTGTCTACAGCTCCATGTTCAGCCACCACTCTCCTCAACTCGCTATAGAAGGCATCCCTTACTACTTGGTTTTTCAGCTTCCATATTTTCCTCCTAGGTACATAAGTCCTCTTTTTCATCACTTGTTCTTTAAGCACCATATCACAAATCAATAGTTTGTGCTGCTGCACACACTCCTCACTTCCTATAACTTTAACATCCCTCACTAACCTCCTATCGGCCCTCCTAACCAGAAAATAATCTATATTCCCTCACACTTCCTAAATCCAATACTCCTCTTGTATTGATTATAGGTGTAGGGTCAGGGTATTATTTGTTTTGAAAAGGAAAACCTGGTTGCTCTCAGCAATCATCAGAAAATACTGCTGCGCTACTCACACAACCTTAGACTGTTACTTCTTGCACAGCTGGCTGTAACACTACTCTGCCTTATAATAAATTTTTCCTCAATTTACGGAAAAACTATTGGGAATTAAGGGTTGTCTATGAAATGAAAATAATTGAGGATTGTTTTGTGATTTCCAAATTGGTGTCTATCTTTCTTGTAACTTCAAAATTGGCTGAGATATCCAAAAAAGTTCACTACTGTACTACAGTTTTCCTCCCGACCCCTGCCTCCATTGCTTGCTGGTGCGATAAATCTTTCGCTCGGGTACATATGTCGGATGTCCAAACTGTGACTAAATTTGGTGTTCTTGCTTGCTTCACTTGCTCAAATAATTACACTAAGAAGACAAATGCCCCTATGATTACCACACACTTCTTTTTCCCCATATCCTTTGTACAGGGGAATAATTATACCTGACTTCCAATCATCCAGGACTACCTTCCTCCCAGGCCAATCTGCGCATCTTCCACATCCATTCTACTACTATCTCTCCCCCATGATTCAACATTTCACCACACACGCCATCAGTTCCTGGGGCTTGACTTTCTTCATTACTTCCGCAACTTCCATCCTGCTGATTCATTCCTCTCTTCTCACATCCCTCCTTCTCCCAGCCATTCCCCAGCCACTTATACTGACATTATTTTGATTCTCTATATTCAGCAATTCCTTAAAGTGTTCTCTCCATTTGGTCACTTTTTCTTCCTTCTCCACTAGTAATCTACCATTTTTATCTTTCACTCCCTGACTCACTTCTTTGACACTATCTAACTCTCTCTGCCTCTTTCTAGAACATTTTTTTTACATTCCCTCCACTTTTGCACTCAAATTCCTTCCAAATTCCTCATCCATTCTTCTAACTCTCTCTTACTAATCTTTTCACCTCGCTCTTCCTCTCTACATATAACTCTTTCTCATCCGTCTCACAACTTCTTCCACCCCCTGTTTCTCATCCACTCACTATATGTTTTCTTCTTTTGTGCTACAGCTTGTCTCACCTCTTCATTCCACCATGCTGTTCCTAAAACACAGTAGTACGTGGTTGGTTAGTGCTGAGGAACTAACTGACTACAGCTTTGTCATGAGCTGCTGTATTAGTAAGGATGATGCATTAGAGTAAGAAAATGATAAAGATCTGAAGCTGATAGATCATGCAGTGAAAGTGATGGAAGATATCCATCTATCCATCCATCATCCAATCCTATGTTGCCCCATGAGGAGTGTAGCAGCATGGGGCTAGGCAAGTTGGTCCTGACATTAAAGATGATGGAAAATATAATGGACAGATTACCTTAAGAAGAGAAAGACTAGATAGGCTGGGGGACCAAAAATGCAATATCTATTACACATTTGTTGTGCTACCACAGTCTGTATGATTAAGCAGACCTATCACAGTGTTGCAGGAGAAGTACCTGGGTAAGGATAAGAGACAATATTGTGCTTTTGTGGACGAGGAAAAAGCTTCTGACAGTTCCAAGGGAAGTGGCAAGGGAAAGTTACGAGTTGAGGAGTGGATTGCTGGGGTGGGTATGACGATATTAGTAAATGTTAGAAGCAGCGTTAAAGCCAATGGAACCTACAGTGAAGGGTTTGAGATTAAGTTCGGGGTACATCAGGGATCGGTCCTAAGCCCACAGCCATTCATAATGATATTAGAAGCATTATCCCGACATTTCAATGAAGAATGTGGTAAGTGGGTGCATTGAGATGTAGTGGTATTAGAGGCATAATGCAGGATAATGTTGATTTCATGTGTGCAGTTTGGTGGAGAGAGCATGTACAGAATGTCAGGTATGAAAGGGTTGATTTTGCCGGTGTCTCTTGAGTGCGTAGAGGAGTTTTGTTATTTGGGAAATTTATTATATTCTGGAGGTGTGGCTGGAGCTACCTTTGTGGCTAAGGGTAAGGATTGGTTGGAGGAAGTACCAAGAGTTGTTGCCTCTTCTGACATTGAAAGGACTCTTCGTCCATGCTAAGGGGTCCTTGTGTACGTGTTAGGAGTGTAAAGTTGTATGGTAGTGACCACCTAGACAATAAAGGAAGAGAATATTCGTAGGTGCAAATGTATAGAAATGACAATGATTAGATGGATGTGTAGTGTGTCTTTGAAAATGAGACCTGGGGGGCCTAGGATTATGATTGAAGAGTTGAGAGGAAGAGTGATACTGGAGTATTTTGATGTGTGTAGGAGGGGTCGATTAAGATGGTTTGGGCATATTGAGAGGAAGAGTGGGACTGGAGTGTATTGATGTTGTGTTTAGGAAGGGTAGATTGAGGTGGTTTGGGCATATTGAGAGGATGGAGGATGACAGTTGGGTGCAGATGGTGAGAAGTGTAAACATTGGGGGTAGGGTTGCAGGAAGCAGACCAAAAAAGACCTAGGACAGGGTCATAGTGTTTGACCATGGAGATAAAGGACTTAATAGGGAGGCTCCCAGAGATTGAGCAGCCTTGAGAGCTGCAATTAGGTGACCAAGGCTGACACGTACAAGCATGTTGGAACCTTTTTAAACGGTACGAATGCCTCTGAGAACTTTTGTACGCAGGTAATTTCATGCTGATAACAGAGAGTATGGAAGAATTAACAGAAAATTCTTGAAAGTGAATACAAAATATGGACCCAAAAGCTTCCCGAGTAGACATCAGGAAAACAAGAAACATGATCTTTGTGTGTGGCACTGGGCTGGTTACAGATTTGGGTAATTGACCATGTGCCAAGTGTAAGAAGGATGTGGCTAGTAATACTGTAGTATTTTCTGTAGTGGTTGCAGACATTTTGTAGTATTTTATCATGTTTGTTGCTGGGATGGCTCAATGTGTAGGAGTGAGGATCATGGACATTTTGCCTGCTTTTTGAAATTACAGTAAAACCTCACTATATCGGATTAATTGGGACACAAGCCAGTCCGAAAAAAGTGAAAGTCCGATCAAAGCGACATCTGGATTCCTCCCTGGACTTCCTCCTCCTTATGCAAAGAGAAGCGCTTGTTATTCATGCATTTATTCTAGTCTCTCTCTCTCTCTCTCTCGCTCTGGGCACTTCCATTTTACTTCACATATTTTTTGTCTTCCTCGTCACCTTCATCTTCACCTTCCCATTCATTTAGCCTTTGTTTTAAGGTCACTTTGACATTCACTTTCATATTCAGTTCCTTGGTCACTTTCACCATCTTCACACTTACTTTTACTATCACTTATTTTGAAGTTCCATTTCACCTTCACTTGCAATACTACTTTCATGTTTACCTTTAGAATTATTTTCACTCACCTTCATTTTCACCCTCCCTTTTACTTTCACATTCCCCTTCACCTTCACTCACCTTCAACATCACTTTCATTTTCACCTCTCACCTTCACCTTCACTTTTACCCTCACCTTCACTTTCACCTTCGCTTTAATTTTCACCTTCACCTTCACTTCCACCTTCACTTTCACTTTCACCTTCATCTTCACTTTCACTTTCACCCTCACTTTTACATTCATTTTCACCTTCACTTTCATCTTAACCATCACTTTCATTCACCTTCACTTTCACCTTCATTTTCACCCACACTTTCACCTCACCTTCACTTTCACTTTTGACTTCATTTGCATCTTCACTTTCACCTTCGCCTTCACATTTTCACATTCACTTTTACTTTCACCTTCACACTACCTTCACTGACCTTCATTTATAAATTCACTTTCGCCTCTCTCCTGAAGAGAGAGAGAGAGAGGAGGGGCCAATGTTATGCCTCTCTCCCTCAGTTGTTCATGGGAAAGGGGATGCCACTTGTCATTCCCGTATTTATTCCCTCTCTCTCTCTCTCTGTTGACTCTGACATTCACATTCACTTCCATGCTCTTTCACCTTCACCTTTACACTCATTTTCATGATTACTTTAATTTTCATTTTCAGTTTCACCTTCACCTCTCTCTCTCTCTCTCTCCCATCTCGGGGAGGAAGAGAAGAATTGGAGGAGGAGAAAGGGTGGAGGGACCGATGTTATGGTATCTCCTCCGTTTGTTTGTTTATTCATTATTCCAAGAGGTGGACTGCTTCTGGCTTTATCGGACTTTTTCTGATGCATAAGAAATTTGTCCAGTTGGCTCCTCGAGTCCGATAAAAGCGAATTCCGCTATATTGAAGTCCGTTATAGTGAGGTTATACTGTACTGATCAGCTGCACAGTTAATGGACATAAGGTGTTCCCCATAAGTTCACAAAATTTGACAGTAGAATGGAAAAACTTATGTCAAGTCTTAATCACCACCATGCCCTTCAAAGTAGTCTTCTTGAGCATGCAGACATCGATCACAGCGCTTCTTCCACAATCGGAAAACATTCTGGAAGTCCTTAAGTAACAGTTTTTTCAGAACCTTGTGCAATTTTTTCCTGGATAACCTCAGTGGTGTCAAATCTTAGTCCATTCAGCTGGATTTCCATTTTTGGAAAGGGGAAACAATCACCGGTAAATGCAGGGGGTAGGGGACTTTATTTATTTATTTTTTTTTTTTTTAATAATGCCAAATATTACTGAACAACAAGGGCTGTTTGCGTGGGTGCATTGTCATGGTGAAGCACCCATTTGTTTGTGTGCCACATTTCTGGACGTTTTTGCCTCATGTCGCCAGACAGATGCGTTGACAAGTTCTACACAATAGGTTAACAGTGTCTCAAACATCATGGATTGCCCTCCTGCGATGTTCAAAGATGGTTGCACAAACTTTGGCCACAATGTCAGGAGTTGAACTGATGGAAGGGCAACCAGAATGTGCATCATCATCTTTTGACATTTGTCTGTTTTTAAAATGCTTAAACCAGACATAGGTTTGTGTAATCCCCAGAGCATTTTCAGTAAATGCTTGTTGTAACATTTTATGAGTTTCTGCTGTATTCTTCCCGAGTTTCGCACAAAACCAATTGTACACATGTTTTTTTTTTCACATCCTCCATTTTTGGGATCACAAAATTTTGCAAACTAACCCAACACAATGGTAAAAAAACACACACATGCAGTGAACACATCCACCCTCCACAACGACATTTGACACACTAACAAACTAAAGGTGTGTGCACTGCCACCTAGCATCCACACACCGTACGACAAGCAGTTTCCACCCTGCTTTCAAATTTCAGGAACTTGCGGTTAGCATCTGTTAAACACTACAGAGCATGGATGGGGTTATAGGAAGTAGAAAATGTTGTAGGTTAGACTCAGATAACGTTGACTGAGCATCCATGCAAAACAAAGAAAATGGAGATTCTCCATACAAGGATCATCAGCATGTTACTCATTCTCATATCACTCCACTAACCAGGCTCCACTTTGTGTTCATTTACCAAACAGCGGAAGACAAGACCAACCCACCAGAAGAGAAATCAGTGCCTCCAATACACATTAAGGAGGAGCCCATGGATGTGGAGGAGGTTGACCCAGATTACATGATGTCCACGGTGAGTGCAGTTGGTTTTTAACCCATTAAGTCTGGGGTTGTCTTTTTCATTTTATTCTTGCCATCTCCTGATGAATTTATTCAGCATAGGAAGTACTCTTCCAACTGGACTGGTTAGAAATAACCTTCATAAACCCTATCAGTACGAGAGGCTTTTCCTAAGTAGAATTAAGTTGGCAAAAGCAAGAATAAACTAAAATGGATATCACCTGGATACAATGGTTTAAACATTCGTACCCAGGATTTTATGTTGTGTACAGTCATTATGACATCTTGAGTGAGTGATCCAAAAGTTTCAAGATATTGACACTGTTGACTGGTGGGTCTTATGCATAGTATGTAGTGTGACATATTTGGTGGGTTTAGTCAGTGTTATGAGGTAATAATGCATTGAGTGAGGTAGTTAGGATTGTGATTGTAGTCAGAGTATTTTTTGCATAGCATCATAAGTAATTTTTGATGATGTTATAGTGTAATTAGAGGCAGTCCTCATTATCAGTCAAGGATATGATCCAAAATATCACAAATTTTTCTGTAGAGCTGTTACTGTAAATTGAGGGAACTGGAACTTAACATATGCAGCAATGGAACTTTAACTTGCCATATTTTCCTAATATACGTGAATTTCAGAGAGAGAAGGAAAAATACAGGCATGAAACAGATGATATATAATGAGGACTTACTGTGCAATCATCCAGAGAAGTTGTGTTGCCTCTCCTATTTCTGTCTACATGGACTTTGTAAATTAGGATGGTGATTATATAGCAACTGACACAGATGACTTTATTTGGTCACAGATCAGTGTAATTTGCAGAGATTAACTGCAATGATTTTCAAAGTCCAAAAAGAGGGAGAAACTGGGGAGACAACAAGACTTTTATGGATGACTGTACAGTCGGCTATAGGAAGAAGTGTGCATAGGACGAAATACAAACACGGAAAGTGTAACATATTCACAACAAGTGTTTTTATGACAATTGAAGGGAAGCAACTCAGGATGTATGTTATTCTTTCATTTCTTGTCACTGTTCAGAGCAGTGATACCAGTTAAAATCTCCCTAAAAGTGTTTGACACAAGTCTAGGAGATGGAACATTACAAGAAGAATTATCTTCAAATGCCTCACCAAATATTACTGAGTAAGCATTCCTGTGGCCAGCTGTACATATTAGTAAATAATACCCCTGATGATCTTTGCCGAGGGGTTATCTTCGATAATGGTAAGGCAGACACCTGCATGTGTTCAGTACAAGGCATCTTGAGATGTAAACGGTAAGAGGAAGTTACCTTCTTTTCCTTTCTTTTGTCTTTACAGATTTGCCATATTTATTACCTCTGCCAAGGAGGCTTTATTTATTTATTTTATTTTTTTATTTTATTTTTTTTTTTAATGGTATTAATGTATTGTAAAGCAGTTGAGTGAAATTGCACTCAAGATTTCAATAATGATTGAGGACCATCAGTGACAGAACGATTAAACTTTGAGGGTGGAAAAGTCAAACTTCAAGGTCAAAAAGGGGGATGGTACTGCCTTGGTAGAGGTATGCACTCTTAGAGTGCTTCTTTTTTGGCTGTATTGTATGGCTTAGTACAATTTGTGATGAACATTAAATTATATTAGCTAACCCTATTTTATTTTAACGTTATTGTTTAGTATGCTTTCTCTTTTTGTTCTCATAGTTTCACTGTTCATTTTTGTGTTTGCATATTATTTTAAAGGAATATTTAGACTGATGTCAAAGTTACCAATAAGTTATCATGAATGTCGTTATGTGTTGCTCTGGTAGACTTCCCCCCCTGCCCTTAGACAGTTCTCTCATTTCTCTGCTGATCACTAATTTCTTTAAGCAGAGTCTGGTACGGTAAATATTATTGACTTTCACAGAAATTGTTTATTATAGTAATTTTTCTTTTTAATATTAACTGCTCTTAAGAAAATGAAATACTGTAATATAATTTTCTCATGTGTTAATTCTTATTTGCTTTATGGGGAGAAATGATTGGAAGCTTGATACTCAAGAATTATTATGCTCTTGGCTTGTATTTTATATATACTGGTATATATATATATATATATATATATATATATATATATATATACACACACACACACACACACACACACACACACACACACACAGAGTAAAAGTCCATTAATCCGAATGCGTATAAGCCGAAAATCCCAATAATCTGAATTTTTGGAGAAGGCTGACAAAAACTCCAAAAGTAAAAAAAAAAATCAAAATTAAAAAATTCAAACTGGGCACCAACTGCGCCGAAATGCCGAACGTTGTGGTCATGGATCAGGTAATGCATGGATTGGCAACTCCTCGTAAACAACCAACCACTTTTGGATCTGCCATGCAGAGGAACTGAGTGATGACAACATAATGAAAAGTGTCATTAACCCAGACAAGCCAAAGGATGAAAAAGACTAGGAGGAGGAAGAAGTAGAAGAGGCAGTGAAAGTTTTATGGAAGGAAGCATCTGTATACAGTAATCCCCCCACTATCCGATGTAATAGAGCCAAAGGCATGTCCGGAAAGTGGTCCTGTCCGGATGGTAGGCCCCAGCCTCATGGACTTGTACTTATGGACCCTAACTCAGAAAAACACCTGTACAACTCCCTCTAGACATGCATAGCACCTATTTAAGACCCAAATCACACCAATAAGGGATATAAAAGACTGAAATAAATGCAAAAGAACCAGAGAATGAGGTTTTAGAGGTGAGTTTATACAATATTAAACATTCTGGGTACTTACAACAAGTCCCTCGCTCCTGGACTGGTACTTGTGGACCCGAACTCAGAAAAACACCTATACCACTCCCTCTTGACATGCATAGCACCTATTTAAGACCCAATTCACACCAATAAGGGAAATAAAAGACTGAAATAAATACAAAAGAACCAGAGAATGAGGTTTTAGGGGTGATTTTATACAATATTAAATATTCTGGGTACTTACAAGTCCCTGGCTCCTGGACTGGTTTGAACCACCAGTTTGCACTCCACAGTTAATCCTTTGCACTTTAAATTCTAATTTCTTAACACTGCACAACACTGTAAATTCCCGTGTGTTCTAGTGGCGAGGTATTGCAGTACATTCACTGTTTATTCACAAAAAACGAGCACATGTGGCTTGCACTGCGATGAGCATCTGCTCTCGATCGGAGTTAGGCTGTGACTGTTGTTGATGGGGTAACAGAGTTGCCAGATCGCAATGGCCACATTACCAAACTCCTCAATTTTCATTACCATTTTTAACTTTTCATTACCAAATTCGTAAAGCTAGCATCTGCTCTTCACTAATTATATATACAAGTGGAAACACATGTAATCACTCTTCTTATAATTAACAGCATGTTGATTATTATCATGCTATATAGGTTACCAAATTAATTGGAGAGAGCAAACAATCCAGCATCTCCATCCTGTGTATCTTCATACATGTGAAAAATCCGTTTGGCATTCTATTATTCTGATTCATTACCAAACGAATTTTTCATTACCAAATTGGCCCACATTTGGTAATGGAAAATACCAAATGACAACCCTGACAGGGGAGGGGGGAGGAAGGAAGGGGTGAAGGGACAATGGTGTAACAGCTGTTCAGCGCCGCGCAGCAATTTCAAATTATGAGTGGGAAAAAAGTTAGATTTTTTTCGAATTTTTTGCGATTTTTGGCCCATTTTGGGAATACTGGATCCCAGGACCAAAATATCCGGTAAGCGGGGATGTCCAGAAAGTGGGCGTCCGGAAAGTACAGGGATTACTGTACTTTGATGAACTGTTGCATTTCGTTGAACAAAATAATCGTTACAATGGGACTGAGGTGATCAGTTTCCATATCTTGCAAAACGAGTTCTACAAGAAACTTGCGCAGGCTGCCAGGCAGGCTGATATCCGTGAATGGCTGAAGTGCATGAGCAACCAGGCAGAGAAATCCACTGATAACGACTCAAGACCAGCTACCCACACCCAAGGAAGGCACCTCAAGGAATCCTAGAAGAAGCAGGTAGTCCTGAGCTGATGCTCAAACAAAGTGAAATACTGTATACTGTACCGTAGGTTTAAGGAATTTTCCACAGTAATACATATACCTTAGACTTACCAATGACGACCTGGGTCGTCATGCGTTTGTCAACCTCTGACGCCAGTATGACGACTTTGCCCGTCATCTGATGTAATCTCTAAAGAAATATTTAGGGATTCGTCATTTTTGTTGAATGACGGGCTAAAGTGGGCGAAGCTAAGCCTGCCACAGCTGGTGCGTGCATGCTCATTTGGTTTGCTTGGCTCAGTGTAGTGTGGGGTTCCTCACAGGTAGGACGTATACCTCTTGACCTCCCATCGAACACTTATACTCCTTTTTCTCGCGTATATATGCAGCGTTATTATTTAAGAAAATACAACAAATAATGCATTATTGGAAAGGAAATTCATTCTGCTATGTATTGAAGCAAAAAATATTATTACTTCTTGAATAGTTTTTTTTGGCGAATATTTTTATAAAGGACAATGTAAAACTTTAGCATGTCAGCTAACTTCTACTCATTTTTTTTTGCATTTTATTTTGTATATATTGTCTTTTTGGAAAATGTACGACAGAGCAAAGCTCTTCATCTTCAAAATGAGACCCAAGTGGCCTTTCTATGATGAAAGTAACTTTCCTATGAGTGTTAGAAGTGAAATATCTGTTCACGATTGTTCCGAAAGCTCTTGAGCAAGAATTACGTGCACAGCCAGAATTTACGCTCCTCCCTTCGCGGGACAGGGTAAAGTTTTTGTTCTTTTACAATATGTGCATATTATTATTAATGCCGGACTTACTCTTTCTAATTGGATTTACATGCCTACATCTGCTGTTTTCAACACTATGCATTACCAGTTAAACAACCCATATCGTCTCTTAATTTACCAATTACGGTTCGTGTCTTCAGTAATACATTAAGTAAAAAATTTGTGTAATATGTAATGTTAATATGTGCCATATCGTATTATGAATGAATGAAAAGTGATCCATTCGGTAAAATTTCAGTTTAAACATGAAATTAAGTGTCTTAGGGGTCCCACCCAAAAATCCAAAAAATCTGATAATCCGAATGATTCTCGGTCCACTGCCATTCAGATTAATGGACTTTTTCTGTATATATATACTATATATATATCCATCCATCCATTCATCCATCCATCCATCCATCATCCAATCCTACATTGCCCCATGAAGAGCGTAGGAGCCCGGGGCTAGGCAGTTGGTCCTGACATTTAAGATGAGAGTGACCAGCCTCACTTCTCCCTGAGTGGCATTACATGAGCAGTCAACCCCAACCACCCCTTGGATATAAACCTTCACCGGCTCAATCCGATTGGAGCGCAATAATTACCCACTAAACCACCAGGCGCCAAAATTTGGTTACATGGTTTATTTATATATATAATTGGAGCCTCTGTGGTACAGTGGTAAAGTGTGCATTTTCGTACACTGAAGAACGAGGGTTCGCGCCCTGCCAGGGTAATAAACTTTGGGAGCGCTCTTCTGGCCATGCACTGCATTGGCAGACACAAGGGGTGCTGTGGTTGAACCAGTGTCACATACTGTAAAGTATGCTTGCACCCAGTCAGCTTGCACGGGCCGATTACGCTTGTTTCACAGACTACACGCATATCCAAAGCCACTCCAACACTACAATACACTTACAAGCACTTCTCACCCTACATACAATCTCTACCAGACAGCCTAAGCCACTTGGTAGAGATACATTGGCTGTATTGTCCCCACTTCGGTTGGGATAGGCTGGTCATGCAGTGGACACTCAAATGGCTGATGAGATGAGATGAGATGAGATCTATATACATAAATATATATATATATATACAGTATATATATATATATATATATATATATATATATATATATATACACACACACACACACACATACATATGGTCCTCCCTCCTGTAAGGCGGAATCGTGTAACACAGATATATACTTACTTGGTCATCTACAGTGTGGCCAAAAAATATATACTGCAGTCACAAATGCGGTAGATATATCGCGGCGACTTGTAGGGCATCGGAGTTCAGACGGCTTGTCGAAAGTAAAATGTCGTGTGTGGTGACATCAGGCGAGCGGTGCACTGTGATTGGTTGCATGATGTCGCATCCATATGTATCCCCATGGGCCACTGGGGGCATCCTCCATTGTTTTTTGGTGGTCTCCCTCCTCATGCCTGCGTGTGAGATAGCTACTCCCGTGGTAAAGAGCATTGTTACCTCTGTCAGAGCCAGTCAGGTGAGTGACCTAAACCCCATAATTGCCGAACTCATAGTTAACGACTTCACTAATTACCAATTTCTTCCTAAAAAATAGTTGGAAAAATGCAGAAAGTAAACTGGAGGAGCATGAATTGGTAAGGACTTTCTCCTGAAAGGTAAGTGTACATTTAGCACTCTTTCTTTTGTTCGTTTTTATGTGTATATGTGAGAGAGAGAGTATTGATGCAAATAGTAATGTATTCCATTAATCCCTTAACAACCCCCGGTATTGAACAACCCTTTACAGTACTGGTGTCAGTGACATCAAGTTAGCTTGAGCTATAAAAAACTGTGAACAATTATGGGAAGGGAACGAAGGTCACTGGTATGTCTACATGACTACATTATCATCCCAAGCAGTCAGGCACTCACTTAATCTAGATGTTTTAGCCCATATGGCACATGCGCCGTAATTTTATTAATTCTTCCGTGAATCATAGCGAATCACAAAATGGTTTTGGAAACTAAAAAACACATTGCTAGGTGTGCCAGATGATTCTCTTCATATCTTGAAGAAAAATGAATTGATTTTAGAACTCTTAAAAAATTTTTCTGTGGTCAGCCAGAGGTGCACGCAAATTTCTGAACCTATGGCCATTGAGGGGTTGAGTCATTAAGTCATATCTGCGATTGTTTGTTTCCAGCGCAGTGGAAGAAACTTACTCTACGTACTCAAAGATGGATTTCGTTTCACAATTTCCCAACTGTAGGTTAGGTTTGGTTTGGTTAAATTGCAATATTAGGTACTGTTAAACTAGGTTACGTTAGGTTTAGTTAAACACTTAGGACAGTCCCACCCACCATTACGCTGATGAATCAAGCAAGAGTTGTCACAGCTGAACAGCTAAAAACAACTAGGAAACAGATTTAGCAAGAAACATTTATTCATGGGTAATGCATGACAATATCAGTGGTTCATAGGCTACACAGTCACCGGTAAATGTCATTTTCAGGAAGGCGTCAAGTGTCAGTGAATTTCAAGAATTAGCAAGGGGGTTTGGAACGTAACCCTTTGCTAATTTGGTGGGGTTACTGTAATGTCCAGGAACCTTACTTATGTATTTTTAATAACTTCCTGTGTATAAATACCGTAGTGAATGTCAGTAGGGTGTTTTTGGGAGGGTTTGAGTGAGATTTAGGGTGAAAATTATGACTGGAAAATATCCATTCTTGTTTAGCCCATTACAGTGGAATCATATGGAACATATAACACGGAAAAGTATACGACGGTTTGTTGTCAGTCTATATTAGCCGCGTTATAGGATGGAGGACTGTATATGTATATATATATATACAGTCGGACAATGGAAGTCTGGACCCTGTAATTCGCACCATATATTTGGTAGGGTCCAAGAAATATTGTAGGAAAATTCCTGGTAGTTGGTGGATTTTTTTCTGGTGGTTTCTAGCGACTTTACAGGCTTACCACCACGTGCTGTGAGTTTATGAGCTCAGTGCCATCCTGACTGTGGATGGGAAAGCACGTCAGATTTTCTTGTCCTGCCTGGCCTTTGTTAATTTCAAAGCTCTCGTTTTCATACTCTCCTCTGCCTTAGTGAATCATTGGAGATGGGTCCCAAGACACTAACTGATGTAGAAAAAGCCTGAATTTTAACTATGAGAGAGGAAAATGTAAAAATTAAGGAGAGGCTTCAGTGCAGCAGTACGGCTGGCGATCTTGAAGTCTGTATGAAGTCGATGCTGTATGGTTCTTTCAGACACATCTTTCAGCAATTGTGGATACATATCTTTCAGTTGTCTAGCAGTCAAATGTGGGTCTTTTATCACAGCTTGCCTCAGTAACCTGTATGTAGTTGGTGATGTCTTCCTTTTAGGTCCTAGCCTGTCTTTATGTTGGGGAATTGTGTTTTTTAGCAGGTGGCGGGCAGCAGGAAGGAGTGATATAACGGTAGATTTTCCTCACCCAGTTCGAATACAAATATCCTTAATTTTTACATTTTCCTCTCTCACAGTTAAAATTTGGGCTTTTTCTACATCAGTTAGTGGCTTGGGACCCATCTTCAATGATTCACTAAGGCAGAGGAGGGTGTGAAAATGAGAGCTTTGAAATTAACAAAGGCCAGGCAGGACAAGAAAATCTGACGTGCTTTCCCATCCAAAGTCAGGATGGCACTGAGCTCATAAACTCACAGCACGTGGTGGTAAGCCTGTAAAGTCGCTAGAAACCACCAGAAAAAAATCCACCAACTACAGGAATTTTCCTACAATATTTCTTGGACCCTACCAAATATATGGTGCGAAATAGAGGGTCCAGACTTCCATTGCGCCGACTGTATATATGTATATATATATATATATATATATATATATATATATATATAAATGAATGCATCATATCATCATCATCATCCTCATCATCCGGACCTCCTTTCCCACCCTAGGGCAGGGTGAAGAGTAGCAACATCCAGACAGCCCAAGTTTGCCCAATCCAATGGGCCATGCTTCCATTCATTCATCATTCAAGCCCCAGGAATCCTGGCTTTATCTGATACGCCAATGGGGTGCCAAATCCCTGCTCATGCACTTCTCACAACATTCATCCAGCCAGCTGGATCTCGTCAGTCCCCTAGCCTCTCCGACTTCCATACCTCTCATCCTCACACCCTCCACCTTCTCCTTGGCCTACCTTGCCTCCTCCCTCCTTCAGATTCGCTCAGATATACCTTTTTCACCACTCTGTTGTTATCCATTCTCTCCACGTGACCATACCATCTCAGTACACTCTATTCGATTCTGATATCCACAGCCTTCCTTACTCCACATCTTTCACGAATCACATTATTTCATATCCTATCCACTCTCTGTACTCCAAATACATTCCTCAGCAGTCTCATCTCCACTGCCCTGACTCATGACTTTTCATTTTCATTTATAATGAAAAGATATATTTTACATATATATATATATATATATATATATATATATATATATATATATATATATATATATATATATATATATATATATATATATATATATATATATATATATATATATATATATATATATATATATATATATATATATATATATATATATGATATATATATGTGTATATATATATATATATTATATATATATATATATATATATATATATATATATATATATATATAATATGTGTACTGTATATAACTTTTAATTTGTTGGCATACATTGTGAGTGATATGGACCACCAACATGTTTCTTCCCAGACTGTTCAGTTAATTGGCTTTTTCTGTTTTGCATTATGTATGCAGGATGCTTTATTTTATTATATGTTCCTTTAGATACAAAGGTAGCTGTTTTGAGCACCATACCACTCCCATCTTCAGTTTTGTTACCAGCATAGCCATACTCCTTGAGACTCCCCTACTCAACCTATTATCCTTGCCCCTCCTCCGTGCCACTCCAGGAGTTACCCCCCGCCTTCACGGTGAAGCAGGAGGTGAAGGAAGAGCCCCCAGACACTCCCGAGGACACAGAGGCTCACTCTCCTAAGGACAACTTGGACGAGATTCATTCAGAGGTTATTATGTTATCTCATTGCTCTTACTACACATTTCATCCTGAAGCAGATATAATTACATTGTGTGTGTTCTGTACTGAAGATAAAATATAGCATGTTTGTAGAATTTACTAACATGGGCATTCCACAGTATATTGTGATATTGTTAATAATGCCTTTTAGTGTAAACAGACTACAGTACCTGGATATGTTATATGAGGCAGTCATCACTAAATCAGATATCACCTTTCAGATCATATACTGTATTTGTATTTCTCACTCTTGGCTGGTGGATTGTACTCGTAGCTCTGAAGTCATAGATTCAGAACCTGACAACACAAATGAAGAAAAATCTCTCCCTTGGTAAAACAGTCTTGCATTAGTAGTTTCGAGAATAATATACTGTATAGATATTTGTGTTAATGACTGATTCAGTGACTTCTCACTGAAAAGTATGATTTCAGTATTAAGTTTGTAGATCACTGTAATTCCTATGTACACTTAGGAAGTTGCTTTGGTGTCAGAAGTGAACTCTGAGTAAATCATATAATTCTCTGTGATTGGGCCTGAAGCTTGTATATCCGTGAGTATATCATATAATTCTCTGTGATTGGGCCTGAAGCTTGTATATCTGTTGCTTCATGTAGTGTAGCAGTTTGTTGGGACAGTAAATACAGTTGGCCTAAGAAGTGACGGCAGAGTATCCAGAAGATTTCGGTCAGCGATATGCATGTACTCTTCCTTATATCTTTACAGGGTTAAGCCTGTTATGTAAAGTTTACAGAAAACAGTAAGCAAATGCTAGAGTACCTGTTTATTTAAAAATTTTAGGAAGCGGTTTGTTATGATAATAGGAAATCTGTAGCGGAACTAATTGAAATTTCAGAACTATCTCTCAGGGACGGACAGGAGTAATTTGCAAGTTCAAATCTAGTGTGGTAACATGCAGTAATTTTTTAGTAGCATAAGATTGAAAAGGAAAGAGCTTCAATAAATTATTAAAATCAGTCATTATTATTTATAAAATTTCTGTTACAATACTAGAGGATAATTTAAATCCTTTTATGTCCGTTTTTGTTGTCTCCATGGATGACAAGAAAACAGAAAAGCGGCGTAAGTTAGTAGGCTATTTTAAATGGTTCAGTCAACGAGCACGAAAGGAAACCAGCATTACTCAAAGACATGCACTTGTTCCACTGCATTTGGCCAGTTTTCCATTAAGATAATTTCTGGAAGGTTTAACATAAGCCAGAGGACTGTCGATGAATGAAATATAAAGAAAGAACCTCAAAAATTCGTAGAGAGTCAGAGCTCCTTGGAGAATGCCAACTACTGTCTTAGCCTAGTATCCTCAGTGCATAAACGATTGGCAGGAGTAATAATATGCAGAGGTTCACGAGGGAGTGTTTTTGATTGGAGATACGAATAGAAAAGTAGGGAATGTGAAGGTGGATGGAGTAGTGGGTGAGTGGGGTGTGCATGCAGAAGTGGATTAGAATGGCAGTGCTCTAGTGGACATTTGTGCCAGGAGGGAGTTGTTGATAGCCAATACCCTCTTCCGACACAAAATGATCCACAAGTATATGTGGCGAGTGATGAGAAGGGTGGGTGGTGAACTGAATGAACAGAAGGCAATGATTGATTGTGTGTGTGTGGATGATAGAATGAGAAGTGTGTAATGGATACAAGAGCATATAAAGGTTGGGGGAGTGGAGTTTCTAACCACTACTTGGTGGTGGTAAAAGTCAAGGTTAAAATGAAGTGGAGCAATAGAAGGGAAGGACAGGAGGAAGTGGTTCTTACAAGGAGGGTGGAAGAGTTACAAGAGGATGGAAAAAGGCAGACTATAAGACAGAAGAGAAGGAGCGATTGGGTAAATATGATTTGGAGCAGGTGAGGGATGCGGAAGGTGTGTGCAAGATATTCACAGAAGAAATTTGTGCATGTGAGATGGTGTGTGAGGTGAAGAGAAGCCAAAAGGGAGTGCAAGGAACAACATGGTGGAATGAAGAGGTGAGACAGGCTGTGGCATAAAAGAAGAAAGCATATAGTGAGTGGATAAGAAACAGGGGTGTGAAGGAAGTTGAGAGAAAGAAGAGAGAGAGTTTTATGTAGAGAGGAAGAGAGAGGTGAAATGATTAGTAAGAGAGTAGGAAGAGAGTGGATGAGGAATTTGGAAGGAATTTGAGTGTAAATTGGAGGTAATGTGAGAAAATGTTCTGGGAAGAGGTAAAGAGAGTTAGACAGGGTGTTAAAGAAGCTAGTCAGGGAGTGAAAGATAAAAATGGTAGATTACTAGTGGAGAAGGGAGAAAGAATGAGCAGATGGAGAGAACACTTTAAGGAATTGTTGAACATAGAGAATGAAAGTAATGCGAGTATAAGTGGCTGGGGAATGGCTGAGAGAAAGAGGGATGTGAGAAGAGAGGATGAAATCAGTAGGATGGAAGTTGTGGAAACTATGAAGAAAGTCAAAAAGGGGAAAGCCCCAGGAATTGATGGAGTGTGTGGTGAAATGCTGAAGCATAGGGGAGAGATAGCAGTAGAAAGTACATGGAGGATGTGCAGATTGGCCTGAGAGGAAGGTAAAGTCCTGGAGGATTGGAAGTCAGGTACAGTATAATTATTCCCTTGTACAAAGGAAAACGGGGAAAAGAAGTGTGTGGTAATCACAGGGGCATTTGTCTTCATAGTGTAATAGGAAAAGTATATGGTAAGATACTTACTGACAGAGTTGGGGAAATAACAGAGGAATTAGTTGAAGAAGAACAGGAAGGTTTTAGGAAGGGAAGAGGTTGTGTAGATCAGATATTCATTCTTAGGTCTTTAGTGGAAAAGTTTCTAGAGAAGTGAAAGAAGTTTTCTGCGGCCTTCATGGATTTGGAGAAAGCATATGACAGGGTGGATGGACAAGGATTATGGAAAGTATTTAGAATATATGGAGTAAATGGGAAGTTATTGAATGCCGTGAAAAGTATGTATGAGGGTGCTAAGGCTGCAGTGCACGTGGACAGTGACCTGAGGAATTTTTCTGTTTGAAGGGTGGATTGAAACAGGGATGTGTTATGTCTCTATGGTTGTTTAATCTGTATATGGATGGGGTTTTAAGAGATATATACAAGGTAGGGCAGTGGATGTTGGAGTGGCCTTAATGAGAGAGGGCAGTGTTTGGAAAGTCCCTGTACTGTTGTTTGCAGATGATACTGTGTTGTTAAGTGAAGACAAAGGGGAGCTGCAAGGCTTGGTGAATGAGTTTGGGAGAGAGTGTAAGAAATGGAATCTAAAGGTGAATGCAGGGAAGAGTGAAGTTATGGTGTTTGAGAGAAATGCAGTCACCAAATGTGCAGTGAGGTTGGATGAGGAGGAAATGGAAAATGTGAGTGCATTTAAGTACTTGGGTAGTGTGATGAGTAAGGATGAAAGTTTAGAGGGTGAAGTGCTTGAAAGGGTACAACAAGGAAGAAAGGTTGCTGGTTCTTTGAAAGCAGTGATGAGGAACAGGGAAGTGAGCATGGAAGTAAAAAAGTCACTGCATGACAGTATTTTGATACCAACTCTAACGTATGGAAGTGAAGCTCGGACTTTGTTGGAGGGGCGCAAGTCAAGAGTGTGAGCAGTGGAAATGAGTTATATGAGAGGAGCATGTGGAATCACATGGAGAGATAGACTGACAAATGAGGAATGGAAGAAGCATTGTGGTGTGGATGTGGATGTGATGGAAAGTGTTAGGAGAAACACACTGAGGTGGTTTGGCACTGTGAAGCGGATGGAGAGCGAAAGACTGATGAGGAGAGTGTATGTAAGTGAGGTGGAGGAGGTGAGAGGGAGGGGGAGGCCAAGGGTGAGATGGAGGGATGGAGTGGAGAGGTATATGAGAGAGGGGTGTGAGCTGGAAGCAGGACAGTGAAATGGTGGGGGACAGGGCGACATGGAGGCGATTTGTTTGTGGCAGCCCCTTATGGGATTAAGGTGTCTGACAATAGGTATTTACAGTAGATAGATAGGTTCATAAACAGATTGCTGAGTTCAAATCTTCCAAGTCAGTATTTTTAGTTAAGGATGACAGCAGTGTATTTTTTTTTTTAAATATGTTACAGATTAAAAGATAGATCAAGAAGTTTATGCTTTTGCTTTGCAAGAGTTTATAAACTCATATTTTGGTTCTCTTTATTGCACAGTGAAAGAGAAAAGGGTAAGATCTGTCATACTTCCTGACACCTGAAAATAATTTGGCATCAGTTGTGGATAAATTACGGTAGCTAATATAATTATTATAAGCGATGGTAAGACAAGGAATAAAAGGCATAATGGTCTTGCTGCTACTGCAGGTAGGGTATCATTACTATTAGTTATTTCATGATTGTGGCATCCATGTTGCAGTATCATCATAGCATCTGCAAACAGGGTATTGTATTTCAGCCACAAGAATTTTTGCTTAACTTTTCATCGAAACTAGGGCACCTGTATTTGGAATCCTGGGGTGCAGATACATTTGGAACACTGAGTTGTTCTGCGTTCCTCACACGGAATAACACATTCATTCAAATCGGGAAATGTATGTAAGTGTTAACTTCTAAAATGTCACTGCCTCATGATATTCATTTTACATGATTCTTAGCGTGATATGACTTGATGAAGGCATGGAAGTTTTACTTGATGTTCACTAAGTTTTCATTAAACATATGGTAGTGCAGAGTGACTGAAGCAATCTGAAACTTTGCCAGCACTTCTTGGGGCAACTGCACACAGCCTCAGTATTATTTTAATTTATTATGTTTATTTTTTAATAAACAATTCATCTAAGGAAAGGCACTTACTGAACGCCTGTCTATCTATCTATTGCTAGATGCCTTAATCCCGTACGGGGTGGTCACAAACAATCGTCTCTACATCGCCCTGTCTCATGCCATTTCACTGTCCTGCTCCCAACTCACACCCCCCTCTCTCATATGAACCCATTCACAGTAATGACATTTATTTGAACTGCAGTTTATGAGACCCTTCATACTGATTTTTTTTTTTAAGTCAAAGGATTTTGTATTATGTTCCATTTACCAGATTTCAGCCATGGAAGACGTATTTATCTTGTGGTAAATATAGCTTTACTGAATATCTTTATTACTATAGATCCTTTGTGAGTTGAATAAAACTGTCTGGCAATAGGAATTGTAAAATAAAAGATACCCCCTCCATGTTGAAAGGGTTAATACTGTTTGGTCAGTGTTGTAACATTTGTCCATAATCTTGGAATTCCCCTTTGATGCAGAGTAATTTCTGTGTTTTTAAAGGAATACAAAAAATACTGAATCTTATTGGAGGATGTATGTAATACAAAGGTTTGGAGGCTTATTTGCCATGGCAACTCAGAATGGACTCTGTTATTAATTGTCAGGTAGTAGATACACAGCATTATGAAATATAGACTGTCTGGCCAAGGAATAGACTTTTCTGACAATGAATAGTTTCTCAATGAACATTCTATCAACAGAGCATCGAGGAACCCACATTTGAACAGCCAGTAGTGAACATCAATGCAGCAGAAACAGACATTGCCAGTTCCATCGACGGGAACATGGAGCTGTCCACACCAGCACCAACAGATACAGTGCCAACCATCACCAAGATCAGACTCAATATATCCAAGCCGTCATCCACTGTCAACAATAATAATAATAATGACAGTGCTGAAACTAGTGAGTGGTGTTATGTTCAGGTCCTCATTATAAGTTAACATTTTTTATGTTCTTTTATTCTGGAAAGGGATGCCATCACATAAGTGCATCATTATAATTGGGTGGCTCAGCTGCCTGTTTATACAGATGTCTGTAACTCCCTTTCTATCCTAGAAAAGGAGGATGGCGGACAGCAGAAGGGCAACTTCATCCTGTATACAGGGTTCATATCTAGATGATCCTAGGGCCACAATATTAAGTCCACAATAAATTATGGAAAGAGTGCAGTAAAAGTTCCTTTGCTACTTGTAAAACCTACATGGTAGCATCTCCCAGCTTACAGTACATAGGAAGTGCAGATAGCAGAAGGCCTGATGGCCCATGATGAGGTTATCTGCTTACACAAAAAGAAAAAAAAGGAGAAAAAAAATCTAACCAGCATGTAGGAGAAAGAGATGAAAAAGAAGAAGGCTCTCCCCCACCCACCACACTATCTGGGTAAACTGGCAGGGGGGGAAAAAAAAAAAAAAATGCTTCTTAGAATGAATTAACATGGAAAGTTTGTAGGAGAGGAAGAAGAGGAACAAGTATACACTGTGTAATCTCATCCACAGATCTTTAAAAGAATTGTTCAGCAGATCTGAGTACCAGTTGTAAGGAAGAAGTTGGGATATTTTATAAGGCATCCTTAACTTACAGTGAGGATGACATGTATCATTATGCATGTCATCTGTTCTGGACCTGTATACATCTGCTGTACACATTGCAGTAACTCCCCTTTTATAATAGGACAGCTGGAAGATTAGAAAAGTAACAGGATGATTTGTGTGCTGAGAAGCGCATAACCAGGTATTTGGCACCCCTTTTTAATGTGACAGCATTTTGATTGACTCTGTCAGATAGGTATATGTGAAGCTACAGAATGTGGTGAAATTGTATTTGGTCTATCTGGTGGAGCCAGGATTCTTTTGGCTTGAATGATGAGGAGTGAAAGGAAGTGTGGCCCATTGAATTGGGCAGGCTTTGACTGCCTGGACATTGCTACTCCTCACCCTGCTCTTGGGTGGGACAGGAGGTCTGCATGATGATAATGATTTCAGGATTACAGTAAAGTTGTACAAGTTGCATGAAGGTAATATTATTTAACTCGCTTTTCCAGTTTACTGGTAACTGGCTTTAATGATGAATAAATAAATGTACTTTTAATTTCATTGGGCATGCAGTTGATATTGCTGTTATGTTTTCCCTTTTGGGGGCACTCACCATCCACTCACTTGATGTACAGTAGTGCTGCTTTGGGTGTCTGCCCTTTCCTTTCTTCCTTCCTTCCTCTTCTGTCTTTCTATCCATCATTCTTGCCTCTTCCTTCTGCCTACTTTACACTCCCTCTTGTGTCTTTCTTTCCTTTACTCTTTCCTTTTCTGCCTATGGGTGACTCTACACTGAGTGACAAGCCAAATGGTTCCCTGTACACCAGGAAACCATTACCTCACTGGGTGGTAACCATATCTCCAAATTATGGTGCCTGGTGGTTTAGCGGGTAATTAAGGCGCTCCAGTTGGATTGATCCTGTTTAGGTTTATATCCATGGGGAAGTTGGGGTTTATTGCTCACATAATACCACTCAGGGATGAACAAGGTTGGTCACTCTCATTTTAACCTATAGTGTCCAGGTGTCATACATACGTGATAATCCGGGGACATCCTGGTGGCACATATACATGATCTAGTGTTTTGTGGCATTGTTTGAATGTACCGCCGGTTATTTCCACCACACGCAGCCACTGGCATTCCTCCTGCACACATCCAAGTCACGCTTCAGTTACCTGCTTACCTCCGTATTGGATAGACCTACGCAAAAAGTTTTGCCTGTGTTCAGATCCTTGGCTGAGCACTGACTTCAGCACCAATGAAGTCCAAAGGCCAGAAAAGAAAAGGCCTAAGTGATAGTGCAACTGGGAGAGAACCTGAGGTGACATCGCCAATTGTGGGTGGAGAAAGTGACTCCTCCTCTGGGGAAAGGAACCAGGATAATGAGTGTGATATTATACGTCGCATGAGGAGGGTGGATCACGTGAGTCCTCCACCGTGCCCCCATTGTTTCCTTTTGTACGTTCATCTGCTATTTCCGATGATGGGAATGGTTCAGAGGGTATTGACGAGCTGGAGAGGAGGATATTGGCACAGTTGAGGAGATGGAAAAGGAGGTAGGGAGTGGAGAGAGGGAGGAGATGGAGGAAGGAGGTAGGGAGTGGAGAGAGGGAGGAGATGGAGGAAGGAGGTAGGAGGAAGTGCGGTAGGGCAAGCCTCGCACCAGCACTGTGTCTATTTGTGTGAGTAATGGAAGCAGAAAGTTTGTTTCATGATGAATCAGTGCCTTATTTTTTATTAAAAGTTTTCGTGTGTGTATTTTATTATGAAGAAAAATTACAAATCACAGGGAAAAAAATCTGTTATTGTGGAAAATATAGTGGAGTGGAGAAAGGGAGGAGGAGGCATAGTAGGGCAAGCCTCGCACCAGTGCTGTGTATATTTATGTGAATAATGAAAGCAGAAAGTTTGTTTCATGATGAAGTCAGTGCCTTATTTTTTATTGAAAGTTTTGTGTCTGTACATATTTGGTATGATGAAAAACTACAAATCACAGGAAAAAAATCCTGTTGTATTTACCTAATTGTATTTACCTAATTGTGATATACAGGAAATGATCTATGCTCGTGGGGTCCCATCTCTGATTTTTAATAAGTCAAATTTAGCTTTAAACTCATTTAAGTTTTTAGACTGGACAGTCTCTTTGTCCAGGCTATTCCACAGGTCTAAATCTATAAGGAAAACTATATTTCTTGATATCCTTCAAGCAGCTTGGTTTCTTCAGTTTCATTCCGTGTCCTCTTGTTACTCTCGTATCCCATAAAAACAGATCTTCTTTGTCAATTTTATCTACTCCCACCATGGTCCTGAACACTGCAATCATGTCGCCTCTCTCTTTTCTTTCTTCTAAGGAAGGCAAATCCATCTTTTCCAGCCTTTCTCTCTGTACGACAGATCTGCCAGACTGGGAACCATTTTGGTTGTTCTTTGTATTCTCTGAATCTTGTTTATATCTTTCTTTTTGTGTGGGGACCACAATACTAATGCGTATTCTAACCTGAGGCGAATCATGGCCACTATCAGTTTCTTCATCATCACCTCATCCATATAATGAAAAGCTACTCTTATATTAGTCAGGAGTTTATACGTCTCTCTAACTGTCTTGTTAATGCGTTTTTCAGGTGACACTGCTGTCCTGGACCAGCACTCCCAAATTTTTCTCTTCTCCCACTTTGTAATTGGTACATTACCCATCAGATAATTCAATGATGGCCTCTTGGTACTTTTACCCATTTCCAATATTTTACATTTCTTTCCATTGAATTTCATTTCCCACATCCGGCTCCAATCATGTATCCTATCCAGATCCTCCTGCAGCATTTTACTATCCTCCTCAACCTCTACCTTCCTGAAGATCTTTGCATCATCAGCAAACAGACTTGCATAACTGTTCACTCCATTTACCATATCATTTATGTAAATCAGGAACATTACTGGCGCCAACACCGAGCCCTGTGGGACTCCACTTGTTACTTCCCTCCATCCAGACATCCTATCCTTTGTTACTATCCTCATGTGTCTGTCTCTTAAAAAGTCTCATCCACTTCAGGAGATTTCCCTTCAGTCCTCCTATGTGTTCCAATTTCCACATAAGTTGCTTGTGGGGTACCTTGTCAAAGGCTCTCACCCAGTCTAAATACACACAATCCACCTAACTGTCTTTCTCCTGTAGCACGTCAATCACTCTTGAGTGAAAGCTCAACAAGTTGGAAACACATGATCTTCCACTTCTGAATCCAAACTGACTTTCATACAAAATGTTCATCTCCTCCAAATATTTTATCCATCTGTCTTTCAGAATTCTCTCACACAATTTTGGAGCCATGCTGGTGAGGGACACTGGTCTATAATTCAGGGGTTCTTCCATGTTTCATACCTTATGAATTTGTACCACATTGACCCTCTTCCATTCCCGAGGCACTTTCCCTTCTTCCAGAGAACACACAGTTAAACCGTGAATTTTATCCACCAGTTGTTCTCTGCATTCCTCCAGTACCCAATTAGAGATTCCGTCTGGTTCTGGGGCTTTCCTTACATCTTGAGTTTCCGGTAATTTATACACTTCCTGCACTTCCCACTTTTATATATTTTATCACAACATGTCTAGTCACTCCCTCCCCCTCCACAAAATCCCTTTCGTTAGTGAAAACCGATTGGAAACATTTGTTCATTATTTCAGCTTGCATTGCTGCATCTTTATAGACCTTTCCTTCCATTTGTTTCAATTTGCCATTAACAGATGTATAAAACAATTTGGGTTCTTCCTTACATTTGTCAGTTATACCTTTTTCAAAGTTCCTTTCTTCCTCTGTATGTATTCTTGTATATTTATTTCTAGTTCTTCTATATTCTTCCTTTGTTTTATTATTACCTTTCTCCAGTTGTTCCATGCAATGTCCCTCTCTTTTTTTGCAGTCATACACCTTCTGTTAAACCAGTCCTTTTTCTTGTTTTCTTTCCCACTTACTCTTGGCACATATTTTTCCATTCCTGAATTATAAAGGTCTAGAAAGATATCCCACTTCCTCTGTATCTCTCTTGTTTCTCTGAAGTTTCTCCAGTCGGCATTTTCGAAAAATTCCCTAAGTCCTTTAAAGTTTGCTTTCCCAAAGTTGTATCCTCCCTGCCTATAAAGCTCATCTCTTGACACCACGTTCCGTTTTATCATCTGGAACTGAATGACCACATGATAACTTTTTCCTATAGGACACAGATATATCAAAGATTCAGTTACATCAGGTTCTTTGGTTAGCAGTAAATCTAGTCTTGCTGGTATGTCATCACCTCTGAATCTTGTCTCTTCTTTGACCCACTGGGTCATTACATTGTTCATCGCTATATTTAACAGTATATTGCCCTATGAATCTTCACAGCCTCCTGAGTCCCAGTCCTCCCAGTTCACCTCTTTACAATTAAAATCACCCATCAGAATTATGTTGTTGTTTTTCTCTGCCACTTTCTGTATATAACTAACCATGCCTGACAACATTCAGTATTCATCGTCATTCCATGCCCTTGTCTTAGGGCAGTGTTTCTTAACCTGGGGTGCTGAAATCAGTTTTAGGGTGTGCTGAAAAATGCTGCATTATTTTTTTTTATTTTTTATTTTTTATTTATTTATTTTTTCATAGTTTTGGCATTTTGATTTTTTTTTTGAGAATTTATAATATAAACTAATAGGCGGTACTTCACTTTAACCCTCCAGTAGTGTAGCATCTGTAGTCCAAGTAGCCAGATGTGAAGGGGTGCTGGACTGAGACCTTATTACAGTGGGGGTGCTGAGGTCAGAAAAGTTCAAGAAATGCTGTCTTAGGGGGAACGTATACTACTGCCATGTCTCTCATGCCATTCTCTCGAGTTTCCAATTTCATATTTATCACTGTCCCTTTTCCACAGTGTCCACATTTATGTTCTTCATTGCTATCATGACTCCTCCTCCCATTTTTTCTTTTCTATCTCTTCTCCACAGTTTGTACAGTATCTACCATCTCCCATATGGATATCAATATCCTCTCTTAACTTGGCCTCTAGAAAGCACATAATATCTGGTTCATGTACCCTCAAGAAATCATTGATTTCTAATCTTGCCGATATTAAACCATGAACTTTAGTATATACCACTTTCTAACTTTTTTCATTGTTTTTTATTCCCTCTTCTCTCCCTCTCTCTGTCAGTACCACTTCCTCAGTTTCTGATCCATAACACTCCAGTAGAACACTGTCTTCTCTACCTCCATTCTCTGTTCATTTCTTTCCTTTGCTTCCTTTACTAGCTTCTGTATTTTAGCTCTTTCTTCCTTGTTTGCATCTCTCCTTATCCAAACACTCTTGAACCCCTCTTTGTCTGACAATTTCCATGTTCTGTTGATGATTTCATTTATCATTACCTGAGACTTAAACTCTACCTTTAGTGACCATGCCCCTCCTCCCTGTACTTTCCTAACCTAAACACTTCTTCTTGAGCTTCATTGTTACCCTCCATAACAGCTGATACTATCTCTTGAACCTTACTCAGTTCTTCTCTTTCTCTTTCTGATCTTACTGTCAGACGTTTTTCTTTTACTCCTGAAATTATCAACCATTTTTTCTTGTCTGCAACATCCCTGACTAAAAATTCTGTACTTCTTAGTACCCTAACCACTTCCTTCTCCATGTTTTCCTTGCTTTGTTGTTCTATAATCTTTCAGATGCATATTTCCTTCCTCTTGGATTTTCTTCACCCCTTGTGTTGCTCCTTGATTTCCTTAATGTGTTCATCTTGCATCCATGATTTTGATTCATGCTCATCTGGTTTACTTTTCATCCTGTCCCTTTCCTCTTCCAACCTCGTATTTTCCCTCTTGAGCTGTTTTAGCTCATTTGAGGCAGATTTGTTACTCGCTTTTAATTCTGTAACTTCTCTTTCTTGTTCAGCACTGCGTGTGCATACTTTTTCCAACTTACTCTGCATTTCTTTGATCTCTTTCTCCTGTTCTAAGGTCCATTCATGCAACTCTGTAGTGATTGATCATGCCCTTTTTAACTCCTGGACATTCCTTTCTGCCATTTTCTCCACTCATGCTGTAATGACAGAAATGAAACTTAACAAATTAATCACTGTCCTGGCCGAGATTTTAACTCAGACCCCAGCGTTTCATACGCGCGCACGTTACCACTGAGCCAAAGAGAAGATCCCTCCTTTGCCTTTGAGCAATGCAGGCTTTTATATACCCCATTACATCACTTTTTTCTCCCCTTGGTGATTAATTTGGTCAGTTTTGAACACATGTGGAAGCGTAGCACATTGGAGGCCACCACAGGGGATGCTGCGGACCACACTGGACAGCTCACCCCTGGGATGTAAGGCTGTCAACAGTAACATCATTGCCCACAAAGCCTTGCCTCACATCCCACACTGCTGCCAACCAGTGTAATGGTCAAACTGAAACTTGACAAAGTAATCACTGTCCTGGCCGAGATTCAGTCTCAGGCCCTCTCGCATCATATGCACGCACGTTACCACTGAGCCAAAGAGAGGATACCCCTTTTGCCTCTGAGCAACACGGGCTTTTATATACCCCATTACACTGCTACTCATGTTTGGTCCAGTTTAGTACTTCCTTTACCCATATCTTCATCAGAGCTCACAAATTCACTGCCACCAGATATAAACAATGAACTATCCCTTTCTGCCATGATGGAATCGAACGGAAACTTTGTACTTCCACTGTGTCAGTGTCTTATACTCTATTTTATGTCCGATTTTTTTTTTTTTTTTTTTTTTTTTTTTTTTTAAATATCCAACAGGCCACCACTCACATATTTATTCACATAATCACAATAGGCTGGTCTCCTTTTCGACGCTGATTGGGCAGTTATTTCCCCACAGTCCACAAAGAGCTCCATCTCTGTCAGCGACCTGTGTGTGTGTGTGTGTGTGTGTGTGTGTGTGTGTGTGTGTGTGTGTGTGTGTGTGTGAAATGGGGATAGGTTAATGAAAACTATGATAAACTATTTCACTGAGATTGATAGCTCTCCTGTTTTAATGCTTTGTGTGTTCATTGTCATGGTTCATGCTTATTCCATTTATTAACAGATGAGTAAAGTTGCACAATTGAGTGAAAGTACATTGTGTTTGTGTTGTTGGATAAAGGTAAAGGTGATTGAATTGAGTGCGGATATTATTAGGTATGCTGTCTAAATGTTTTATGAGAGACATGTATAAGAAAAATAGAACAGAAGGTAGGAAAGTTGATGACACTAGAGAATTGGCAGGAGACATTTGGTTGGACAAAGTCTGAATAGAGGAATGCATGGCAAGTGTTTGGCTATCTCTTTTATTGCAGTAGTTGGCAGAATAACTGTCTGGTAGGCATAGGAGATCTGTCCAAAAAGAAACTAAACTTTTTAAATAACACACCAACTAGCCAGTCTTGCATGATTGTTACAGGAGCGCTGTGTAGCAGCAACTTTGAGCTTTAGTCTAACACTAGTGGCCGCATTACACCACGTCACTTGGTCATCAATGTACACATGTTTGAGTGAACATGCGTTTAGTGCACCTGGCGATTTGTTGCAAGTTGAACAATGAAGGATCTTGAAGAGCAACTTATTTGTGTGAAATTGTTTGAAATTGGGAAAGCTTTTACAGAGACTGTTCACATGTTGCGGCAGGCTTATGGGGAGGATTGTTTTAGCTGTACACATACACAGTGTCACAAGTGATTCCAGGGGTTCAAATGAGGGAGAACATCCACCAAAGAGTATCCCAAATCTGGGCGGCCCTTCACATTAAGAGAAGATGATCACATTGAAAAAAGTGCATGCTGTTGTCCATAAAAGTCGTGGCCTGTACTGTCTGCAAAGTTTCCAGAAAAATTGCCATCAGTAAAAGTTCATGCCATGCAGTTGTAACTTAAAGACTGAAGAGGCATTTCGTTGCCAGAAAATTTGTGCCACATCTGCTGATAGATGAGCAAAAAGAGAATCATGTCACAGACAGTCAGGAGTTGTTTGACTGTTCTAATGCTGATGAAAACATCTGAAAAATGTTATAACAGGTGATGAAATGTGGGTGTACGGCTACAATGTCAAAACAAAAATACAGTTGTCACAGTGGGTTGGAACACTGTCACCAGGACCCCCTATCCCCACCCCCCAAAGAGGGGGGGGGTGGAGGCAAATCAGAGTCACCGAAACGTGAAGGTGACATTAATCGTCTTCTTTGATTGGAAAGATGCCATTCATCATACGTTTGTTCCACGTGGTCAGACTGTCAATGAAGAGTTTTACTTAATATTTTGAAGTATTTGAGGGAGGTAGTGAAAAGGAAGAGGCCTGAGGCATGGACGAACAAAGCCTGGATGCTGCACCTTGACAATGCACCTGTTCGCTCATCATTCCTTATCTGTGACTCTTAGGCGAAGCACAGGATGACTATAGTCCCCAGCAGCCCTACTTTCCGGATTTGGCCCCTGCAGACTCTTCTTGTTCTCAGAGTTGAAATCCACGTGGAAAGGTTGCTGATTTCAGACGATAGAAGAAGAAAATATACTAAGTGCGTTAAACGCACATTCACTCAAGCTTGTGTACCTCCTCACTAAATGACGTGGCGTGATGTGGCTAGTATTAAAGCTCAGAGTCACTGGAACATAATGCTCCCATCATGATCACACCAGGCTGGCAAGTTGGTGCTTTATTTAAAAAGCTCAGTTTCTTTTTTTAACAGAGTGGTGTGGCCTGGAATTTGAGGCTTACATAATGTGTGAATTATTGTGTGGCTCATTTCACTGGGCACGCTGTTTGATAGAGATCCCATCTTAATGATTTGTGTGTCCATGTTCTGTCATTAGTTCTGTCCAAGGGTCAGAAATAGAATGATATTGATGATTGAATATTAAATGAGTACTTTAGGTCAGGATGGTTCAATATTGCCGACTTATGCTGCCTGTAATCCACTTGTTGAGGGAAAAGGTTATTCAAAGTAATGTACTGGTGAATAGAGACACTTGAATTGGAATTTTGTGACAGTATCTCAGTGAAATGGACAGAGATTTACCATAAATATGCAGAGGAAGTGGAATATAGAATGGCACAGTGAAAGATGAAGGCTGGTGCTATGAAGACCTTGATACTAAGCAGTTGCAGGCTGCAAGAGGATTCTATTTAGGTATTAGTTTCAGCATCAATTTATGGGTGTGAGAATTTTTAATGGCAGGAGATCAAAATCACCAGAATGAGTGCAGTGGAAATAGGATACTTTAGGAATTAGTACGGAGTGCATAGCATGGAATAGGATAAGAAGTATTGTGATTAATGATGGTACTATCAAAGTAGAGGGGCAGTGGCCATGTGCAGTTTGCCACAAGGGCATGGGAAGCAGTTCAATCCTGTGCAGTGTTTGTGATTAATGGGTGCATAAGAAATGTTGTGGTATTAGAGGTAAACTGCGAGATCATGCTGATTTCATGTGTGTGGTGTGTTGGGGAGAGCATGTGGAGATTGTCAGGCGTGAAAGGATTGAACTTGCTGGTGAGTCTCGAGTGTGTGGAAGAGTTTTGTTACTTGGGAGACATGGTATGTGCTGGAGGTGGGGTTGGAGCTTGCTCTGTGGCTAGGGTAAGGAGTAGTTGGAAGAAGTTCTGGTAGCTGTTTCCTCTCCCGGCATAGAGAGGGCTCTTCCTCTGTGCTAAGGGACCTTTGTATACCCCATGTGTAAGGAGTGTAGTGCTGTATGGTAGTGAGACTTGGGCAGTAAAAGAAGAGGATATTCACAGGCTCAGATGTATAGAAATGACAGTGACTAGGCAGATGTGCAGTGCATTCTTGAATGTGAGGCTTGGGGGGAGGCTAGGTTTGCAGTGGAAGAGTTACGAGGAAGGATGGGATTGGAGTATGTTAGTGTTGTGACGAGGAGAGGTAGATTGAGGTGGTTTGGACATGTAGTGAGGATGGGGGATGACAGTTGGGTGCAAAAAGCAGTAAGTATTAACGTTGGGGGTAGGGTTGCAAGAGGCAGACCAATAAAAGGCTTGGGACAAGGTCATAGAGTGTGACCTCAGGGATAAGGGACTGAATAGGGAGGCTGCCAGAGATCAAGCAGCAGGGAGAACTTGTATTAGGTGACCAAGGCTGATGCATGCAAGCATGTTAGAGTCTTAATAAGTGAAACAAAATGAAAGATGAGGAGTAA
Source organism: Coenobita brevimanus (assembly GCF_032717465.1). NCBI lineage: Eukaryota > Metazoa > Arthropoda > Malacostraca > Decapoda > Coenobitidae > Coenobita > Coenobita brevimanus. The sequence continues at coordinate 25,335,579 of NC_137012.1, forward strand.
AGGCTTTTGATGATAAAATACAGTAATCCTTTGTTTACACGCACTTGGTTATAACGGCTTTTATCATCACTGCAAGGTAAAAATCTGCAGTTATCATGCAGTTTTTGGCGTAAGAAAATATATATATAAGATAATAAATCGTTATTTTGCACCTGAGCTGGTTTCTGCTGACAATAATAGTCCAAAATCTGTGGTTCCGGATGGCTTTGAGGATTTGAAGATGAGGCCGTACTCGAGGAGTTAATCCCAAGTGGTGGTGGTCACTGACTCTCCACCCCCAAGCCTCAGAACCCCTTACCTCAGGCCCATCTTAGGTCTCTGTATCATACGTGTTTCTTCCATATTCTGCCCTTTTCATCACACTCTATTAACCATGCCTGTGTGTGGTTATTGTGTAAACTGTTGTAAAAGGGAAAATTTGGGCTTGCAATGTGGGATGCCTGGTACCAATTAGGATAAATTCCATAGATTTTGTACTTTCATCATTGTGCAGTTTCATCATCATGCTTCATGCGTGGTACCAATTTTGCATGATAACCAAGGGATAACTGTACAAGAAAGTGTGATTAGATTGTTTAGTCATGTACAGTAGAGAGAACAGATTTAGATAAAATGGTGAATATGGTAGGATATGTGAATGACTTTGTAGGTAGGAAAAGGCATGCATTGTAGCCCTCAAGGTAGATGAATATGGTATTTCAATAAGAAAGAAGGTATGGAAGCTGATAAGGGTAGGAAATTGACAGGAGATTGTGTTGCTGGGATGAATTTTTTAGTGTATGGGAGCTACAGAAGGGTTTGGCACTCCCTTTTCTAACCTCATATTTAACAAATTGACTTTGGTGAGTGTATGTGAAGTGCATCGATAAAGAATAATATAAAATATGTACAGTTGATTAGGCCTGTGAAGTGGAACCAGGTTTTGAATGAGTGAATGAGGGTTGGCTAATTTCACTGGGCCTGCTGTTGATACTTCTCCCTTTTTCATGCATTCCTCTTCCATGTTTCTGGATCCTACCTCACCCCAGTTTTAGATGGGAAAATAGGTCAGAATGATTGTCTGATTAATTTCTCTCCATCCCTTAGCATTTGTGATATCAGACGCATTTCATAAAATATACGTGTGTGAATAAAAATTGCAACAATTAAGTTCATGATACTGTATCTATTCATTGTTCAGTCATTTACTACCCCATCAGTAGCATAGGGCTCCAGGGCTAAACTACTTTTTAGTCTACAGATTTAAAGTGAAAGTGACCAGTTGCTGACCCCTGACCAACCCTCCTTGCATGTAAACTCCCATATGCCATGGGCCACATCCGATGGAAGTGCGTTAACCCACTAAACAACAAGGTGTCCATTTGGTTGTATAGTTAACACCAAATGTAGTAAATGGGTTCCTGGAGTACAAGAAATAATTTGGCTTGTCATTGACTGTAGTCACCGGAAGTTAACAGTGCAGTATATCATGTGAATGGGCTGGCACTCCCACCGACCACCAAGACACCCCTACTTCCAGTATGATTTTGGTGAAGCCAAGGTTGTTTCAGTTCAAATCCCAAAGGGGCTGCTTGAGATTTTCAACAGTGCAGTATATCATGTGAATGGGCTGGCACTCCCACCGACCACCAAGACACCCCCACTTCCAGTATGATTTTGGTGAAGCCAAGGTTGTTTCAGTTCAAATCCCAAAGGGGCTGCTTGAGATTTTCAATCATGTATTCCACCCAAGGCATTGGCTGGTCACTATCATTTGCTGTTTTGGATGACTAGCCTAGCCTCTGACTTTTCAGGGTGATGTGAGATTAACTTTTTTTTTTTTTTATGGACTACAAGGATCTTAACTAATGTATTCCCATAGATCATCACGTCGTGAACTCCAGCAGCATAGATGAGGACATGGAGGATTTCGTCCCACCTCCATTCACCGTTGACTACAATCTCAAGCCAGCCTTCAAGGGTGCTGAGTTGGAGGACCAGCCGCCAGTGTTGAGAGGGGAGGAGATGTCAGGCCTCTGCTCAGTCATGTAAACCAAGGAAGGTGGCCATTATGACAAGTTACCACTGCTGTTGTGTGAATATGACAGTGTATGGTAAACAGTATACAGTAATGCCAAGGGTCATAGGCATTGATATGATTTGTAGTCAAGGGTTGGGGAGGTAGTTATGCAAGTTTAGAAGGATTTGACTCATTAGTAATGAATTGATGAAGCTAGTTCCTGTTATCTGATTCTCAAGTAATTTGTCTCTCTCTTGGTCTGGATATCAATCTGTCTGTTTATATTGTACCTAACATTAGTGCCAGGGGTCTTATTCTGGTGCGAGCAGCAGGTGTCACTCAGCTCAGGTATCCATCCACCCTTTGTGTGTGGGTAGGTATAATGAGTACCTAGGGTAACACCTAGGGGAGGTAACCGTGCTAAACTGGATAATGCAGTGGTCTTGTATCCAAGGATATTGGGTGAATAATCTGTTATGGGCATAAAAGCCTGTGTTACGGAGATGATCACTGCAGCTAAGAGTCTTATGGTGTCTGCCTTCCATCTTTACCTTTCCTTTACCTTTGATGCTGGATCCCTACACTGTATATCATTCGGGGTGGCCATAACAAACTGACCTTAACACAGTCTTGTTATCTGGGCATCCATTATTCCAATGGTGGTCTTGGCTACAGATCTTATAAGTTAGTACAAGTGCATCCAGCTCTTATCGGACCGCTCAGCACTTGCCCCTGTGGAGACAAAAGAAAATCTCTGGAAAATCCCTGATGCATTCTGCATAATGTAAAACCAATGGGAACAGTGAGGGCCAAAACACTCATACAGAAATTTTCAGTCATCATGAAACAGATCCATCTGTCACCCAGTTGCAGTCATCCTGCCAAGTTTTCACAGAAACCTTTTTCCATTTTTGACCACTATACAGAGACACACGGCTAGAATTATAGTATATATACAATATATTCCTGCATGTCAGCAGGTGGCTTGGTGGAGGGTTGGTGCCTCTCCTTGTAATACAACTAACTTGAGGACAAGTGGCTGCCCCATGTGAGATTGTGGCATCTGGCTGTTGCTACTGTAGATAGATATGAAGAATGCCATAGGCTGTGTGTGTGTGTGTGTGTGTGTGTGTGTGTGTGTGTGTGTGAGAGAGAGAGAGAGAGAGAAAGGGGGGGAGAGTCTTAATTTGGACATAGGAATTACATGGTTAAAGAAAGCTGAGAAAGAGAGAGAGAGAGAAGTGCAGAAATAGATTGGATAAGTACAACGCATAATTAATGGGAGGATATAGTGATGAGTGGTGGTAAGAGGCTTGGAGACATTATTGAAGAAGTTCCACTGGATTAACCATAGAATTAGGTACAGTACTGGCAATAGATGTAGCTTTGCTTTGCCATCCTGCCAATCTATCATTAACCCCTTAGTTCCCAGAGTTGTTTTTGTGAGGGATTTTGCTGGAAGGGTGCCAGGCGCACCACCCTCTGCCTGTTGGCTCATAGTCGCAAAGCTCATAGGTCCCAACCCGGGGGTTCCCTTCTTTATAAAATTTTGAAAACGCCCAATTCTCTCCTATATTGAGGACATGGGGTGCAAAGAGGTTAATGTTGGAGATTGACTCATTGCTGTTATATATGTGATTAGCAGGTGGGTCACTCAGAGACTGTTGCTTGGATGATTGAAAGTTTTCCAGTGGGAGGTATTAGTCAGATCAAAATATGTTTGCCATCAGCTGCTGTTTTTGTTTTAAATTTTGTTCCAAGAATTTGATTGCCAGGAGTGATGATAGTGAAATATAACTACTACTGCTAAGATACAAGTGCAACATCCCCTAATATAGTCTGTAAAGTGAGGGTGTAACTGTACAGTAGTATTTAAATATATTTGGTCTGGTTGTGGATGGGGGAGAGGGAAGTTTAGCACTAATGAGAAGGCAGTTTAGTTTGTCGTATTTTCACATTTTTTTTCTCTAATACTTTCACTAGATGATGCAGGGAAGTCACAATAGAAATGTTTTCAAGCCACTCGTATCATCACTCACTACTACTCCTTCATGAATATCTGAACATGTTGCCTGGAAATAGGTAACACCATGCATAGCTTGCACACCTGCCTTTGAGTGTGCCAGTAGCGATAAAAATGAGTGATAATTTTTGCGAGCAGTATATCGTGGACATGACTGTAAGGGTCTAATTCAGCCATTACTATCGCAAGGTGGCACAACTTCAGACTTGCAGTGTCACTGCCTTGTGATATGATTATTAGTGATGAATTGTACCTTCTTAAATCTCATTGATATAGGTGGATATAGTTAACTGTCATTTCTGTGGGAGAATTGTGACGGGATGCTAGCTCAAAAATTGTACCAAAGGTGCCTCAAAGTTGGTGCAACTTATTTGCACTGTAACTCATTGTTGAAGAGTACACATCCTCTTTGATATTATTTAAGACTGTGCAATGTTTATCCTGGTTTGATGAGTTACTTTTACAGCTGAAACAATTCTCTGTTCTAATAGACAGTTACTGAAGACATAACTGTTACACAGATTAATATTGCTTATCTTCTGTTACATTATGGATGGGATGCTGCTTATCAAAAACTTAATGTTGTATTGCTAATCCCTGATTATTGAGTATAAGTAGATTTTGGTTGTAGGCTAGGTGGAATTGTACTTGGTAATGACAGTAAATGTTTCTTCATTCTGGCACACAAAGCAGTGGGAAAATTTTTACTGATGTACATGACATTTTATTCATTCTCAGTAACATGACCATTGTTTACCAGGACCTGTAAGCTACCCATTACCTCTGTGCACCTGTCACAAATGGTTCATATTCATTATTCACTGCAAGTACTAAATAAGTGACCCATGTGATTAATCTCCCTACCTTGATTTTTAGTACAGTAATGCAATACATGGAGGGTGAATAACAGAACACTTGACATAGTGGTATACTGAGCACTGCTGGTGTTGGAAATGAAAACTGGAAATATTACTGTAAGCTTGACTCTATCGAATTTGTTTATGTGAAGCTACAGAACCCGGTGAATGTTTTTGGTATATCAGATAGAGCCAGGATTCCGGGGGCTGGAGTGATGAGTGAATGGAAGCATAGCCCATTGGATTTGGCAAATTTGGGCTGTCTGGATGTTGCTGCTCCTCACCCTGCCCCAGGGTGGGAAAGGAGGTCTGGATGATGATGATGATGATGCTTAAATAATGGGCATGACTGACTGAAACTAAGAAATTGTTATTTTATAATGAGGCAAAGGCTGTTTTAAAATACTGAATGTGAATCTTCAGTGTGAAAATATAAGTGTTTTTATTGTAGTTGATGCTGATATAATATTAAGAATCTGTGATGTTAGCACCTTGGGTATTGGTTGCTCATCAATTTCTTCATGATAAGTGAATTCTAGTTTTGTATATTGTATATTTATTGTACAATAAATTCTATTTTCTTAAGTTCTTTTCCTTCATTTCACCTTAGACCTTGCAAGAAATGTTTGGACTCAATTTGTAGCTACACCTAAACAATAGCAAGAGGGTTTATCTACACTATATCTTAAAATAAATATTATTCAGGAAGTATTTGTTTCATTTGTTGCTTCTCCCTTTGATAGTATATGTAAGTATATTTTCCTGTTAGTTTTGGTGTGACAATAGGTTTTAAAGTAATTACTTGATAATTCAAAAATAGTATTAAAGAAACAAAGTATGCTTACCAAATCAATGTTTTACATACCGTGGCCTGCAAAGGTAAAGAATGTTTTGGTTGGCAGTCATTCCTTTTAATGACTCCAATGTTTCAGCATTTACACTTTAATAACTACCTTTTTTATTATTTTACGTACTGTAGTTAAAGTGCAAGCATGCTGACAATTTAACATGCACCACAAAGTTGTTTTATATTTAGTGTGTATGAGTACAGTGGGAAAAGCTGTGTTACTTCTGAGACTTAATGTGTCATGGTTTTATGTATATCATACTGTAGGTCTGATAATTAAATAATCTGGAACATGTTATGTGTTTCATTTGATGTTAATTCCTGATTGGTGATGAAATACCAGATAATTAACAAAAATCATGTACTGTATTGTAAGAGATATACCAGAATAATAAAACTATGAAATAAGACCCTAGCATTTGACTTTGCCTTTCTAATGCTGGTGGTGTTGGTGCTGTTGTTAATGTTTTTGTTGTTGTTGCTTATCCCAGGTTTGTCTGGCTAAGCATACCTGCCCATCTTGGGACCTGAAAAGGGAAGGGTTCTGTCTTCGGGCACACAATCTGTGAGTGAGGGTTTAATCATCAAGAGAGTACGAGTCGACTGCACATGTAAAATTCATTTCAAAATTTCCATTAGCTTTTGTTTGCTAATAATGAATACCAATACTTTAAAAGTTCAAAATAATGATCACTGGCAATCAATAATCATGCCTGCAATAAGATGACCTTACCAGGCTGGTCTGGTACAGAGTCCTGTAAAGATACCGGTATAAAATCTGACCTAACTGAAACCCACAAAACTGGTATTTAGTAGTTAGTCAGTCCATTTCATTCCTGAACCCAGTATCATAAAAAAACATATGATTTTAAAAAGATTTATTTTTCTCTTTAATTAATTTATTGGCAGTAACATACTTTATATACATATGGTCAGCAACACCTTACACATGTACAACACAAACATCGGGTGCACGATCTCATGTCTTCTCCAAATGTGTTATGAGGTTGTTTATATGTGCCAGCTCGCGCTTTAATGAAGACACCTGAAAGCAAAATTAAAGTAATGAAAAAAAAATAAAACTAGATATACAGTTGCACTACTGTTGCTGATGATTTCTGAATAATCAGCTGTCTCCAATAACGGAGTTATATTATTTGTGAATTTTTCTCTTTGAAGGTTGGGTTGAAACAGGGATGTGTCATGTCTCCATGGTTGTTCAATCTGTACATGGATGGGGTAATAAAAGAGGTACAAGGTAGGGTAGTGGATGTTGGAGTGGCCATGGTTAGAGAGGATAGTGTTTGGAAACTCCCTGTACTGTTGTTTGCAGATGATACTGTGTTGTTGAGTGAAGAAGAAGGGGAGCTGCAAGGCTTGGTGGATGAGTTTGGGAGAGTGTGTAAGAAACGGAATCTAAAGGTGAATGTAGGGAAGAGTAAAGTGATGGTCTTTGAGAGAGGTGAAGTCAGTGAATGTACAGCGAGGTTGGATGGTGAGGAATTGGAAAGTGTGAGTACGTTTAAGTACTTGGGTAGTGTGATGAGTAAGGATGGAGGTTTGGAGGGTGAAGTGCTTGAAAGGGTACAGCAGGGAAGAAAGGTTGCTGGTTCCTTGAAAGCAGTGATAAGAAACAGGGAAGTGAGCATGGAAGTGAAAAAGTTACTACATGACAGTATTGTGATACCAACTCTAACGTACGGAAGTGAAGCTTGGACGTTGTTGGAAGGACACAAGTCAAGAGTGAGGGCAGTGGAAATGAGTTATTTAAGAGGAGCCTGTGGAGTCACATGGAGAGACAGGCTGATGAATGAGGATATAAAGGAGCGTTGTGGTGTTGATGTGGATGTGATAGGAAGCGTTATGAGGAACACACTGAGGTGGTTTGGCCATGTGGAGAGGATGGAGGGTGAAAGACTGACGAAGAGAGTGTATGTGAGTGAGGTGGAGGGGGAAAGAGGGAGGGGGAGGCCGAGGATGAGATGGAGGGATGGGGTGGAGAGGTATATGAGAGAGGGGGGTGTGAGCTGGGAGCAGGGGAGTGAAATGGCGGGGGACAGGGCGACTTGGAGGCAATTTGTTTGTGGCCACCCCAAACGGGATTGAGGCGTCTGGCAATAGATAGATAGATAGATAGAATTCTTTCATGTTTCATACTTACTCTTCCCAAGAAAACTGATATCAGATGCAAGACCAAAAAGAGGCTGACCATAAGTGAGGTGGAAGAATGGGGTTAAGTTTATACAGGAAAGCAGAGTGGGACAGAATGAGCTAGGAAAGGGTGAAAAAGACAGTCATTTACCCTTTTGGGCTGCAAATACAGTAGTTTGTACGTCCACTCTGAAAAATCGCAGTCGACCAAAAAAAACAAGGTTTGTAAATTTTGAGGAAAATATAATATTCATGCATAAGGAACTAATATGCATCTGTCTGCAAAATAGTAGGGCTGTGCATACCAGACAAGAGCTGTAATAAGAATGCATAGCAAGTGGTGTGTGGTGTCACAAATAAATGCATTTCTGTATACAAAATGATAATGAAACATTCCTGCCAACCTAAAATCATAAATCTCTGTTATATATATCTTCTCAACTGGATTGTCCAATTCCCTGGAAATGAGAAAATAATGAGAGAAATTCTGATAACATTCACCAGCTTCCCGCAAGAGTTCTGAGATGCACTAAAATAGGCTAGCAACAATCGTGGCCAGGAGACCCATAAGGATAAAGCCACGATTGTGGCCAGGAGACCTGAAAGGGTAAAGGACCACATTCCCAACAAGTTAGGAAGCTTTACAGTACCACTTTCTTGGGCATTTATTTTCTATATTACACCTTAATATTCTCTATTATGGCATTTATGTCTTCTTTATATCAAAACACTCTGCACAAATAACATAAAAATATATTAACATTCCTGACAAAAATAATGTGGTATGGGACACTTGCTAGGAAGTCTTCTCAATCTATAAGAATATGGACCTAAGGGTGGAGGAAAGATAAAGGTGAGGGATATAGTTTGATACTCAAAGGGAAAGAGGAACAGGGTGAAGGACAACAGCAAACCTAAAATAAGATGAATGAGGCAGACCATGAATGAGGTGAAAGGATAATACTGGAACTGGCAAAGGAGAGGGATGTCATGAATGACTGTGACTGAGCAAAGATACAGTGGACTGTCATCATCTATACAAAACTTCACTGTTTTCTTACCTTCTCACTGTGAGCCTCCTGTTTGTGATCTGGTGTATGCTCTTGGTATTTGTGTGCTGTCATTCGATTAGTCAATTTTGTTAGCTCCTTCTCCAGCTTTCTGGCTTTCTTGTGCAATCTTGCTATTTCTGCAGCAATGTTGACAATATTCTGTGGAAAGAAGGGGTGAAGGATGACTGTTGCATTGGAAAGAAAAACAGGAGTCATAATTCTATTTATCTGTCAAACCAACTTAAGACATATTTCTATTAATCACAAACCACACTGGGATGAATCACAGCACAATATTCAGCACTGCGGTACATGGGGCTTCCGCAATCCACTTCAGGTGACTCTAAACTGAGTAACTGGCCAAGTAGTTTCCTGTGGCTGGTAATCACAGAACCATTAAAAGGATGCCTAGTCGTTTAGTAGGGTCTCTTCTACTGGATATGGACCATAAGGATTAGAGTTCAAAGGATGGTTGGGATTTATTGCTCACAAATTGCCACTCAGGGTTCAAATGTCTATCCCTGAGCACATACTCCCCTGATTTCGGGGTTAACACATTTTATGATGGATGAATATATAAACAATACTGCTTTGTAATCATCATCATCATCACTAGCAAATGAATCATACCAGTACCGTATCGCACATAATAGATACAATGTGCTTGCGTGACTTCCTTGGTCACCTAATGGCAGATGAAAAAAATAAATTGGGAGATATACTAAGATGAATAAAATACAAGTATTGCAGCAGGGGAAGAATAACTGAGTTGAGCAAGACCAGAGACAGTGCACGTGAGAGGCAAGAGGGAATAGCATTAAGAAACAACAGGGAAGCTTAGATGAATATTTGTTAAAGCCATCCTGGAAGAATTCTGGGATGACGCACCAAGCAACAGTAAGATAAATTACAATGGTGGCTTGGCTTTATCGAGGTGAAGGTTGGTGTCTTCTACTTCCCACAGCCAATTTCTGACTTTTTCTTTCATCATTATTGATCCCTTCTATTAATCTGTGTGTATGTGTGTGTGTGTGGGGGGGTGGGAATGATGGATGTTTTTATAACATGGCAGCCGCAGTGAGCTACCCAGTTATGTCAGTGTCACAAGATGCCATCCCTCTCCTGAACAAGAATAATCCTCAATACATGGAATGGTTATATAAGAGATGCAGACAGACTGCTGGATAAGTAGGTACCTGGAGGTGAAGGTAAACTGATGTGGTGTGAGAGATGACAACGACGGCAGAGGCAGGTGGTGGTGAGTCTGGTCCCACCACTACCTGCAGTGAACCAACATGGCCCAGTGTCTTCATCACAACCATATTCTCACTCAGTGCGGCAGCCAGCTCTGTGTCTGTTGTCACTATGCTGCCTGATGGATTAAGCAACATTCACACAATCTTAATACATAGGAAATGTGCAAGCAAAATGCTGCTTTAAGTGAATCAACTTCATGAGAACTGTTCTGGGTCATGACTAAAGGGTTAAAACAACACACAGGCATGCACACAGATATTGCAAACTTATGGTGCTCTGATATTATCACCCACATTGTTGGAAAATGAGTGGCAAATGACACACCATGGAAACTCATGGGAAGTACTATGAATAAATGCTTGAAATCCTTCCTCCTTATATTAATGTACTTATATGGCAATCTAACCACCAACCATCTGTGGTGCAAGCAGTCTTATGACTCCTATGAAACAAGAGGAGGGAGGGGAGGATGGATGTGAGACTCTTTTCATCAAACTGACTAAAGAGATAAGAAAGCTATGCTTGAAATGCTTTCACTTTCACTTCATATGGCACTGAGGAACATGATAATAAAATGCTGATAATGAAAGTTCAATGTTGCACACATATATATCTACATATATTTATTTAACGGCAGTCCCACTGTCGTGGATTTCGGGTTTGAATTTCCCGCCCACGACAGCACATTTCTTGTAAATAAATTATTGTAGTAAATAATTTGAGTAAGATACTATTTATCACTGGAGATAAATCTGGTCATGGAGAAAACAACATATTCAGTTATACACCTGTATATTCAGTAATGATAAGTTTCATTTAATTTACTTCGTGTACGAAGCTGCTCGAACCTGCCCAGTTCTCTCCCTGCTACGAGAGACAGAGTTCAGTTCTCTCTTTGCCACGTGATAGTGTACTTCTCTTCCGGCAACTGGACAGTAAACAGCAATCGGCCATCATTCTGCACTTAATACCACCAACAAACACCACAGCTAAGTACTCAGAATATGTATTCTAGGCCTTGAAATATTTATACTGAGTACAATTCTGTATATAACGGTGAGCTGTTGTTCCGCTTTGTTAGTTGATAATTAAGACCCCCAACAGTAATAATAACTACCATAAATTGGTGTCGAGGACTATATCTAGTGATAAATAATAGGAGGCTATTGCGGGTAGTTTCTGCATTTGCTGTCATCTTCTTTCGCTTAATTGCCTATCTGTAAAATGAATAAAATAAAATCTTTAAGGAGGCTTTGAGCAGCCAAAAAGGGAGCAATCACTAAACTGACCACTAATTTTATAGAATTTATAGAACATGCGGCAACCGTTCATGACATCAAGGGTATGAAAGTGACTGTTGAGAAGATCCTCGCAGAGATAGAGTCTTACAATCAGGAATTGTATGAATTATATCCTGATGAAGACCTGGAAGAAGTGGTCAGTGACATGGAATATATTAATAAGGTCAACAGACACTTGATAGAATTAGAGAGTGCTCTAGAATTACCCGCCAAGGACTCGGTAGTACAAGAACAGAGTCGGAAAACAACTGGAATTAAATTACTGTCTCTGAAACTGCCAATATTTGATGGTGATCCGATTCAGTGGCTGGGTTTTGGGGAGCAATTTGACTGTAGTGTGCACTCCCGAACAGATCTGACAGACATCCAGAAATTTACATATCTTAATGGACAATTAAGTGGTGAAGCGCTCCAAATTATTAGTGGATTCAGTTTGGCAGCAGCTAGTTATGAATCGGCAGTCACAGTTTTAAAGAATACCTACGGTCAAGAAGATCGCATTAAGACTGCTCACATTGCAATATTATGTAACTTACCTCCTCCAGCTCATGAAGTGAATGAACTAAAAGACTTTTCTGCATCCTTTGAATGTGCGTTAGAATCACTACGTGCAGTGGGGTGTGACTGTAAGTGAAATTTGTGCTGTTTTGCTGCATAATAAACTCCCTAGTACACTTTCGGAAGTGATCAAACGTGAACTTAAAGAGAAGTGGTTGGATGTAGATGATTATGTTCGTGTGCTAAAGACGGAGGTGTGTAATATTGAAGGTAGACAGAATCCCTTGGAACATTTTGGTGCGACCGCTACGGCAGCATATGCAGGTAAGCAAGTGAAACACGCTGAACTTACGCAGAGGAATGGATGTAAATTGTTTTGTAATGCTAGGTGAAAAAGGCCCGACTCCTCGGTCCTAGAACACCTAACATGTAGCGGGGTCCTCTTTCGAGACCAAGGCTTAGTGCAATAGAGGTAGGACACAAAAACTCCAGGCAATAACGTTTACACGTATATGACTTCAGTCAGACACAGGACAATACAGCAGATAGTACAACACAATATATGGTGGATAATAAAACCTTAACTAGATAATCAGTATCTCGCAGGATTCTAGCTTAACAGACACTGATGCTAACACTCTGGATTTAGTGTACGGTACAGGTTTACTTGGGTCGCGGTGCACGTGGGCGGTGGGGGAGCAGGGGGTGAGTCTCACAGGGGGGGGGGGTGACGCGCTGAGGGTCTGATTATAGTTATAGTAATATCGAGTGGGAATTGATGTTACAGATTCTGACTTGGTATTTTCTGGTAGCAAGGGGTTTTGATAATTGATTATATTACTAGTCCAGGTTTTCACATACGCGTCGAATGCCGAGAGGAGATTTACTAAGGGAGGGGGTAAGACACTGAGAGTCTCGTTGTGTTTATGGTAATACGAGCGGGAGGGTATTGATAACACTTTCTCTTCACTATTTCCTGGTAGCAAGGGACATTTGGATATTTTACTAATGAGAATCTCTCGGGTTGGGAGTCTTACTGATTTCATACAAGGGCGTCACTCCGTGAGTCTGTTTCACCAGTACTTATACTCTGCACTTATTATTAGTCCGACCCGTGGTATTACTTATTCCCCCGTTATCTTCTTGTGAACACTTGACCTGTTATTCGGGATGCACTATGTCACTATATCTCTGTTACACTAACTTGGGGCAACATCACACTTAACATAAGTCACTTATACGGTGGGGGCGGCGGGAAGACACGCCGGCGACAATTCTGCTGGAACAGGGGCACCACCAGGAGAGGGCGTGCCAAGATGGCATGGGACGACTCGCAGGTGCGTCTTCTCTCGTCCGGGGCTGCTGTTGGTGAAGATGCCCGTATTCTCCAGGCTGGGTACAGGGGTGTGGCCCTCAGGACTGGGGCCAAACAGGTCCAAAAATCTCTGGCTCAGGTCTCGGCCGGAGGTGGTTTTCCGCCGCCTGGGCGTCCTGGGGAGGGCCTGGATTACCCTAGGACTGCGGCCCCCAGAGTCAAGGGGCGCCGTCAGGGAGAGGCTGCGGCACCGACCTGAATCAGGGTCTGTCAGGTGGGTCTTCTCCAGGGCCAGGCATAGGGAGCAGAGGCCAGGGGAGACGGTAGGGCCTCTCCGGTATCCTTCTGCGTCTCCTGCATTGAGAGTCCGGGCACTCGTCTCATGCTGGGGCGGCAGTACTGCTCTCACCTGTCTCTGGCCATGAGGCCCGGCTACTGGCCGTGGCTGCCCAAGGGCGCGGCTATGAGGCGCCAAGGCCCGGCTACTGGCCATGGCTGCCCAAGGGCGCGGCTATGAGGCGCCAAGGCCCGGCTACTGGCCGTGGCCTGAGTGGGAGAATCAGCACGCCTCTGGACACCTTCGGAGCGGCTACCAGCCGTCTGACGAAGATGGGGGCTGCTCCAGGCCGTCTCCTGCAGGAGGGAGGGGGAGCAGCTGCAGGCCGACTCGGGGGCAGCACCTTTGAAGCGTCTATCGGCCGTCTGACAAAGGCGGGAGTGACTCTCCTTCTGCCAGGGGGAGGAGTGGCTACAGGCCGACTCGGGGGCAGCACCTTCGGAGCGGCTACCGGCCGTCTGACAAAAGCGGGAGCGACTACAGGCCATCTCCTTCTGCCAGGGGGAGGAGCGGCTACAGGCCGTCCCTGGAAGAACACCTTCTGACAAAGGCGGGAGCAGCTACCGGCTGTCTCCTGATTACCCTCGGGTCAGTGAGACACCAATTCCCTTATGAGGGGCAGGCGGCTACCGGCCGTCCCAAAGAGGAAGACACCTTCAGAGAGGCTACAGGCACACTCCTGTTGAAGGCGGGAGTGGCTATAGGCACACTCCTGAGGGGCGCTGTTTGGAGCTGGATAGGCAGCTCCACCCCGATCTGATCCGGCGGTACCTCTCCCTGAAGGTAGTGTTGGATTCCTGCTAAGGCGACGGTGAGGTGGCTGCATGGCACAGGGGCGCACGGCCCGGGCTGACTTGTGCCGTTGTCGCACTGAGTCTCACGGTTCGGCTGCAGCTCCTCTGTGGGGTCCTGGTGGGGGTATCGGGGAGTTTCCGGAGGCACTATGCTGCAGTTCACGCATTTTATGTTTTAAACCAGGACATTTTTGGGCTAAGTGTGCAAAGTATAAAAGTATGTGTCGGGTGTTTGTCGGCAGATCATGGTAGTCAGGGTTGTACAAATCCCAAAGTAAGGCCACGTCGATACTGCCAACAGAAACACTACAACTCTTTATGTCTGACTTCTCGTTCTGATCCCCATGAAGAAACGGTAACCCAAGAACCAACAGTGACAATGGCTGTGGCTTCCAGTCGTAATGCAGTGTTGTTGCCAACGATTCAGATTCCATTGGTTACTCAAATGGGCCAGCAGAACAAGGTTAGAGCTCTATTAGATCAATGCTCACAACGTACCTTTGTTCCAAGATCAAGTTTAGCGAACTTGAAAGTTAATAAGATGAGAAAGGAACGTTTACAACTGCAAGGATTTACTGGCTCTGTGGGTAGTGATGAGTATGAGGTAATGGAGTTGTTTTACCGCCATTGTAGAAAGGTGCGCAAGTTGAGGGCGGTGGTTGTAGACGAACTACCTAACTATAAGCCAGGGAAGGGGCTGCAACATAATGTGCGGGATCTGAAGGCTCGGGGCTACAAGTTAGCAGATCCAAGTGTCACTAGTGGGGATATGGTCGAACTGCTGATTGGGGCGAACTTTTATTATCACTTTGTACACACTGGCTATATAAGGGAAGGAGGCATAATTTCGTTACCCACAATTTAAGGTTATACACTGAGTGGTACTTATCGGTCAGAAGAAGGTACTCGTGTAGAGGTGGTAACTTCTGAAACTGGCAGTAGATCCGATAATGGAGTTAGCAAATATACTACTCCAGAAATCAAGGATCTGACAGCTCTATGGGACTTAGATCATTTAGGTATTAGTCCCAATGAGACCAATAAGAAGGGAGAGAAGGTATTAGGTAACTTTAATGAAAAGGTGCAATATTCCAAAGAACAGGGACAATATGTTGGGGAATTACTGTGGAAAGAAAACGTTGATAAATTGCCTGATAATTTTAAGTTAGCCTTGGGCAGATTAAGAGGTTTGCAGCATAAATTCATAAAGGATCCCAATTATTGCAAACAATACTGTAAAGTCATCCAGGATCAATTAGAAAGAGCATTCATAGAAAGGGTGGAGGACAAGAGTCTGGTAAGCCATCCTGTACACTATCTAGCTCACCATGGTGCCACTAAAGATAGCTTAACAACACCAATTAAAGTTCAGCTAGAGAGCATGAGAGGGCATATAGTCTGAATGACTGCTTACACGCAGGCCCATCTTTGGTTAATGACCTCACACAGATGTTGTGCTTTCGGTGTCATCGTTTTGCCTGGGTGAGTGACATCGAGAAGGCATTTCATATGGTGGGGTTACCTGAAAGGGATAGGGATGCCACTAGATTTCTTTGGCCTGTTGAACCTTTAAATCTAAATAGCCCTTACTTGATATATAGTTCAAGACAGTGTTGTTTGGAGCCATTTGTTCCCAATTCCTCTTGAATGCCACCATACAAAAACATTTATCAGTGGTTCAGGAGGATAAAGCCTTGATTGATAAATTAAGGATAGGGTTGTATAATGACAATTTGCAAGGAACCGAAGGAGATGAGGATGCATTACAACAATTGTGTAGGGATGCCCTGAGAGTATTTTCAAGTGCCAATTTGTCCTTAAGAGAGTGGGTAACAAATAGTGTGAAACTGCAGAAGCTACTCCACCTAAAGGGTTTGGCGTCTGAAGTTCAGGACAAGGTAAAAGTACCTGGCATTAATTGGCAAACTGATATGGATATGCTACAGGTGAAGGGACACGAAAGTAGACCCACAATATTGGCGAAACCCGAGGTGTTGAGCATAACTGCAGATGTGTTTGACCCTCTGGGAGTTTTATTACCGGTGACCATCCGTGCAAGAAAATTTGTGCTAGATCTATGGCGTATTGAATCTGGGTGGGATGTTCCCATACCGGAAGATATGTAGGCTGAATGGTAGGAAGTATATGAGGATATGATTAACAGTACCAGTATTGTATTTCCCCGCCAAGTCACTGATGGTAAAAAGGTCACGCTGCATCTATTTAGTGACACAAGCACCACTGCTCATGGTGTAGCAGCCTACATAGTTAGTGAGGGAAGTAGCAGATCAGCTATGGCAAAGGCCAAAGTAGCACCTATTAAACCCCTCATTATACCAAAATTAGAACTGACTGCTGTCATGCTAGCAGCTCGTCTCGCCAAGTATATTTGAGGCCTATGCAGACAAGTTCAGCACAGAGAACATATACCTTTGAACAGATAGCCAGATAACCCTATACTGGTTGTCTAGTAAAAAACTGTTGCCTGTATATGTTCAGAACAGAATTGATGAAATAAAGGCATTAGTCCCTGATGCTGAATTTCGTTATGTGTCTACAAAGGACAACCCCAGTGATATGGTTTCCAGAGGGACATCACATGTGTCCTTAATATATTCCTCTTTGTGGCGGAGAGGGCCCACATGGCTACCTCACCAAAATATGTGGCTGGATAAGGGTCCATTTGAGGAAGTTGGGGACGCCACCACAAGTTGTCTCCTTGAGGAGACCCTGTCATTGCCAGTATCGGTAACCCTTCCTGCCATATTGAATTGGGACCGATATGACTTATGTGAAGACAAGGCATGTGATGGCATGGGTATTGAGATTTATCAAGACACAGAAAGATAGGAGACGAAGAACACACAAGGCAATGCCGGCTTATTTGACGGTGCCGTAAATAAGGACAGTAGAATCAGTAATGATTAAGTTAGCTCAAATGGAAGAGTACCCTGAGGATTACCATTATTTATCCACTGGAACGGGCACACCAAGTAATGTTGTGAAGCAGTTAGGCCTCTATATGGAAGGTGGGCTGTTGTGTTGTAAGGGTAGGTTACAGTTGTCAGACTTAAAGGATGAAGCAAAGTACCCTATCCTAATACCTAGTAAACATAGGTTAGCGGCTCTCCTTTCCGAGTACTGCCACAAGGTGTGTAGCCATGGTGGAGTAAGTTATGTTGTACACTCAACCCTCGGCTATCACGGGTTCCGCTATAGCATATCTCGCTATCACGCCTATATAAAAAACTACCCAAATACCCTTTATCATGCACTAAATGCCTGCTATTGCACACCGCAAATGTTCGACAATTTTAAAAAGGCCAGGCTCCAGTGCTCAGCCCAGCCAACAAAAGCTTCACTCCGTGATTGGTCGTGTGACTTCAGCACCAGCTGAGCGCTGATTGGCCGCCCAACCGAGTCTCCTGCCCGCCAAACCATTCAAGTGCGCGCCCTCAGACCGTGAACAGTGATAGCGAGAACAATAACCTTTTTTATTATATGACCATGGCTGACGTACCCCCTCCCCGTCCCCCTACCATCACCCAACATAATGCTGCGGCACCTGGCAGGGAAATAAAGAAGAGGGAGAACCTAACTTATGCAGATAAACTGGAAATGTGAAACTGACAGAGAATGGTGAGACCAAGCGAAGTGTGGGGAAGAAACATAACATCAATGAATCAACTGTGAGGGGTATTTATAAGAACTGTGATCACATCATAAAACATGCTCATTTTTAAACTATTATATATTAATATGTGGTACAAAAATGGTATCTTAGGGGTAAATATTGAGCTCATGGCACCAATTAGAATTATTACCATAAGTTCTTCAATTCGGCTATCACGGTTTCGGCTATAGCGCAACCATAGCGGGACCAATTGGGAGTGATAGCTGAGGGTTGAGTGTAAGTTACATAAGACAAAGATTTTGGATTCTTAGGATCAGACAAGTTGTAAAGAAGGTTTTAAGGAAATATATAACTTGTAAAAGGTTACAAGGTGCCCCATATGGTGTTGTACAGGCTCCGCCGTTACTCTACTGTAGGGTTCAGGAAGTGAACCCATTTCAAGTAACAGAAGTAGACTACATAGGTGCTCTACCCATTAAAGAAAAGGGTACCGTAGGAAAATTATATGTAGTCTTGTTTACCTGTGCAGTTACTAGGGCTATACACATTGAGACGGTGTCAAACCTCTCCTGTGAGTCCTTCATTCATGCCTTCCATCGGTTCTGTAGCAGGAGAGGCTTCCCTGAACTCATAATTAGTGATAATGCCACTACATTTATAAGTGGAGCCAGTGTGTTGAGGGAGTTGAAAAATGATCCAAGGTTACAGAATGAATTGGTAAAGGTAAATTGTGAGTGGCGGTTCATACCGGCCAGAGCACCATGGTTTGGTGCCATCTGGGAAAGAGTGATAGGTATCCTAAAGGCTGGCCTGAGAAAGGTATTGGGTCAAGCTTTAGTAACCCGTGAAGAACTGGAACTTGAGGCCACAGTCAATGACCGTCCACTTGGATATACATTTGACCTTGAAGAGCCACTCCCTATCACACCTTCACAACTTATTAACGGGAGGCGTCTTAGACAGTTCCCGAAACAGGAAGTCAGGGATGATGATCTCACGGACATCACCTGGCGGACTAATTCGGGAATAAACAGACGTCTCCTATATGTAAAAGATTTCACAAGATCTGTGAAGGAGATGGACCACTGACTACCTAATATCACTCGGGGAGCAACACCGTCAATTGACATACAAGAAAGGGAAGGCAGCGCCTCAAGTTGAGGATGTCATGCTGATACACGACGACGTGTTGGATCATCAAATTGTTACATGGTCCTGATCAAGACTGTAGGGTAGTACAGCTAAGGACAAGCGCCGGTTTAACCACAAGACCGGTGGTTAAGCTGTATCCACTAGAAATTGATCTAGTAGTGAAAGAAGATGACAGCCAAACCGGCGCTACCCAACACCTTCCTACATCTGTAAATGACCGATGTGATGCCCCGTTGAGGACATCACGTCGGACTGCCCTCGGTTCCTCCCAACTATGGCGTACCCTGATTGGGATGGGACAGTTGTAAATGTTGTTTATATTTTGGGCGGGGAGTATGTCGAGGATTTTGGGTTTGAATTTCCCGCCCACGACAGCACATTTCTTGTAAATAAATTATTGTAGTAAATAATTTGGGTAAGATATTATTTATCTATCTACCTATCTATCTATCTATCTTGCCAGACGCCTCAATCCCGTTTGGGGTAGCCACAAACAAATCGCCTCCACATCGCCCTGTCCCCCGCCATTTCACTGCCTTGCTCCCAACTCACACCCCCCTCTCTCATATACCTCTCCACCCCATCCCTCCATTTCATACTTGGTCTCCCCCTCCCTCTTCCCCCCTCCACCTCACTCACATACACTCTCTTCATCAGTCTTTCACTCTCCATTCTCTCCACATGGCCAAACCACCTCAGTGTGTTCCTCATAACACTTCCTATCACATCCACATCCACACCACAACGCTCCTTTATATCCTCATTCGTCAGCCTCTCTCTCCATGTGACTCCACAGTCTCCTCTTACATAACTCATTTCCACTGCTCTCACTCTTGACTTGTGTCCTTCCAACAACGTCCAAGCTTATTTATCACTGGAGATAAATCTGGTCATGGAGAAAACAACATATTCAGTTATACACCTGTATATTCAGTAATGATAAGTTTCATTTAATTACTTCGTGCATGAAGTTGCTCAAAGATGCCCAGTTCTCTCCCTGCTACCAGAGAGTTCAGTTCTCTCTTTGCCACCAGATAGTTTACTTCTCTTCCGGCAACTGGACAGTTAACAGCAATCGGCCATCATTCTGCACTTAATACCACCAACACCACAGCTAAGTACTCAGAATATTTATTCTAGGCCTTGAAATATTTATACAGAGTATTGATTAAAGCGCCATCCACATACCGTATATAATGGTGAGTTGTTTTTCCGCTTTGTTAGTTGATAATTAAGACCCCCTACAGTAATAATAACTAACACCCACTGCCTTATATGGTTTTTCATAAGCAAAGGTGGAGGAATGAAATTTACTTGAGAGTTTCAAGAAGGAATGTGACTGTACTACTATTACCTAACCTAAACTAATGTAACATAACCTTTGTTGTTGTGTGCATACCTTGAGCCTTGCTGGATGGGATGCTGTACTGTGCAGTAAGGGAACGCAGTGCAGCCGCTACATGCTGGAGGTTGGTCACCAGTTCTTCTGCCTTGCCATCCTTCCACACTGACCACTGCATACAGACACAAAATGACAACAATACTAACATTATATAACTCTCACAGTCCAAAATATGAATACTGTGACACCAGATTATCAAAACAACAGATCATCTACACATTTGATTATCCACACACTTGATAATTCAAATGGCTTATCAAATTTACTTGCATTTTTCCTATTCTATTTCATCTTTATAATCACCACTGTCACCATCCTTCCCCACTTTTCCACTACTTCAACAAGGAGTGTAGCACGGTACCACCCAACAACAGGAAAGGGAACTGTTGTCATCCTGACATACAGTACATGCATATATATACACTCAATCCTCTTAATTCGCATGTTCATAAATCACGGATTCGTAAATCATGGCTAGGTGGCCGTCAGACTGCCGGCAACCTTAAATCACTGTTAAGTCATGAAAATCGCACATCTAGGCACCCAAGTGGGCCTTTTCTGAGGAGAACCGTAAACCGCAGCATTCAAACTGAAAATCGCGACCCAACAACCAATCATATATATATATATGTATATATATAATATATATATATATATATATATATATATATATATATATATATATATATATACAGGTATATATATGTATAATCTTACACCCATGTCAGCAATTAATTTGAGAGGTAGTAATTAAGTGAATCTATCTGTCCATCTGTCTATCTATTGCCAGACACCTTAATCCCGTAAGGGGTGGCCACAAACAAATCGCCTCCACATCGCCCTGTCCCCCACTATTTCACTGCCCTGCTCCCAGTTCACACCCCCCTCTCTCATATACCTCTCCACTCCATCCCTCAATCTCATCCTTGGCCTCACCCTCCCTCTCCCCCCCTCCACCTCACTCACATACTCTCCTTGTCAGTGGCTCACTCTCCATTCTCTCCACATGGCCGGACCACCAGTGTGTTTCCCCTAATGCCTCCTATCACATCCACATCCATACCACAATGCTCTTTCACACCCTCATTCATCAGTCTGTCTCTCCATGTGACTCCACTTTATTAAGAGAATCACATTATGGAATTAGTGAAGCCTGCTTTTCTTTTACATGTTACTATTGCCAACAGCTTCGCAATGAATAATTCATCTTGCACCGAAACACTCTTGTGCTAGAGGAGATCTCTGCATTTACTCTATCTGTTGCACTACACCAATTCACAACTCGGACAACTTTATAGCTACCCTACATAGTGCTTCAGCTGCCTTCCATTTATATATCACCTTTACATCATACTACATCAACACAGAACACTTTATTCATCAGTCACATGCAACACCAAGTCACTCCATTCTATATTATTAGGATAATCATAATATTAACATCAAAAGCATTCTGCGTCAATCAGTAATTTATCACTACAGAATTTTCCCCCATTCTTCACTACAGCCAACCAATGGGCTTGCACCCTTCACTCCACCAGACTACCTAGCACTCCAAGTCTGTTATATGAGTACAGCCTTTCAAACTATATTGCTGCCTAGCCTGCCTCCCACTCCTTACTACTTTAGTCCACTGTCTACTCTACACTGCACAAATACCTCTTACCATACACAGTAACTTTACTGATCCACCAAACCTTGCATTCCATGAATACCCAATTCCTCCTTCCACTCCACATTTAACAAATCCCTCCCTCTCACCCCCCCTCCTCCAACTTTGTGATTAAAACACACACACACACACACACACACACACACACACACACACACACACACACACACACACACACACACACATACACACACACACACACATACACACACACACACATACACACAGTCTCCCTTAAGGCGGCATCACACTAGACCAAAAGGTCTCCCTTAAGGTGGCGTCACACTAGACCAAAAGTGGCTAACATGCGAGCCAGTTTTGCGAGCCAAAACGGCTAGCAGAGTAGAGTGTCCGTCACACGTGTGTTTTTGTGAACCGAAATGGCTAACAGTGTCGTCTGCCTTGGTGCCTCATGGTCATTTGTAAACAAAGCACCATGGAGTACCTACTCCCTTTTCCTCAGTTTCTGCAACCTCCTAAAGTACTTTAGCAACTCCAGAACCACAAAACAGTCTACTAGAGTTTTCCTTGCTGCAGGATCCATATTGAAATCTGATTTCCTCTTGTTGTTTGGAGACAAAACAGACAGCCTCCCCGGGCTGGTCACCTGAGTGTCCGAATATTTATTTTATGTTACAAGAAAAAAATAAAAGTGAATAAAAACCACAAGAATTAATTTGTATTTACGTAACAATTTTAGTTAGTTTCCTTCTGTGAATAACAGAATATTTTCTCACCAATTACAGAATTAACATAGGCTCATTTGAGTTCTAATCCCACCAACAGGCTGTGAGCAAGAATTAGTCCATTTCACCTTGCATGCGAAATCTCGCTCACCATGAGTTAGTTTGGCTAGCGGGTCGCAAAACTGGCTCGCATGTTAGCCACTTCTGTCCCAGTGTGACACTGCCTTTAGTTACATCCATGTTCCCTGTGTCCATACCAACTAAGCAAACACATCTACTCTTTGTGCAGCTAACATCCTCACTCCACATCCCTCCTAAATTCCTTCTTTCTTATTCTATCCAGTCAACATACTGGTAACCTATAAGCTGTACAGTATACTCACAAGTTCCACATCCACAGTTCTAACTCATACCTAATGCCATACCTACCAGTCCATCCCTTCCCACTCTCCCAGCTCACCCATTTCACCATCCCCTCCCACTCCCTTCCTCATCCCTCCCACTTCACCAATATCCACACCTCTGATAGGGAGAGAACTTGGGGTGACATTATCGCCAATTGTGAGTGGAGAAAGTGACTCTTCCTCTGAGGAAAGCAACAGCCATAATGAGTGTTGATATTTATGAGTCGCATGAGGAGGGTGGAGGATGTCAGTCCTCCACTGTGCGCCCATCGTTTCCCCCTGTATGTTCATCTACTATTTCCGATGATGGGAGTGGTTCAGAGGGTACTGATGATCCTGTAGAGGGGGATATTGGCATGGATGAGAAGATGGAACAGGAGGTAGGAAGTGGAGAAAGGGAGGAGGAAACTCAGTGCGGCAAGCCTCGCACCACCACTGTGTCTATTTACGTGAATAATGGATCCAGCACATTTGTTTCATGATGAAATCAGTGCCTTATTTTTTATTAAAGGTTTTTGTGTGTGTATATTTATTATGATGAAAAAATCTAAATCACAGGAAAAAAATTATTGTGGAAAGTATTTTTGATTATGGATAGTACATGAATAACACTCCCAACCCTCTCCCTCTTCAAGCTTGCCCTCTCCCGTACTCCTCCCTCATCTCTCCCACTTCTGCATCCTTTCTTTCCCTCCCTTTCTTCCACTCCCACATCTCTCACTGTAATACCAGGAATTTTTTATCCCACCGGTTGACACCAGTGTAACGCTAGAGATTTATAATTTTACCAGTTGTTTGTACTGGTCAACTTACCCATTGATAATACAGGTGGTACTCGACTTAGTCTCCCCTCCTTGGTTAATAAAAAAAGAAATTCACTTCAATAAAACAAAAGGGGGGAGGGGGGGTATTTTGACTTAGTATGGTAGATGATAATGGTTTAAGAAAATTTTGGTAGCGTTTGTAGTTTTTGGCCAAGCCTAAATTGTCAGTACCACAGGTGGTCGTCGTTCCCTCAGCGAAGGAATCTTGAATTGGAAAGGGGAGTGAATTAGGCATGAGGACTTAATTCCCTTGAGTAGGTACACCAAGAAAGAAAGATGATATATACTTTACTCTACTTTAATAACTTTATGTTGGTTTAAAAAAAAAAAGACATTTTTAATTACACGACCCTTTGTCATATGAAAGAAAATTGTACATTAAAACCATGGTTTGGATGATAATTCCTCCAACATTGTCACCAGGCGAAAACAATTTGATACATACAAGCGATTTATGAGGTCATTGTACCTTACTTTTTTTTTTTTGTCAGTTATTCTTGGGCTCAACAATAGCCTCAAGACAGGGGCTTTTTCACGAGCCTGGGTTGTCTTTTCGGGCTGGCATAGCCTCGAACCAATAAAAAAAATAATTACTCGTGTTCTATTTCGTCCGAATAGTATACTCTCATCATGTAACTCTCGATAATCCACAAACACTTTCGATTCATAATGATTACTAGTTCATAATCATCATTACTACATAATCACCAAACATGCATAATCACTCGGGCTTGTGTAGCCTCGAGGTACAATTCAAAAATTGCATAATCACCAAGAATACATAATCACTCGGGCTTGTTTAGCCTCGAGGTACAATTCAAAATTACGTTATTGCTCACAACCACTAGTTCCCTTCCACGCTCCTAATTTCCTAACATTAATTTAAGAGAAAGAAAACGGTTAATGGATTTAAATTTCGCCTTTCCGTTACCAGATCACATCACTTTTAAATTTCTATTTCTTATTTACAAAAAAAAAGTTCACTAGATAGATCAATGATACTATTTCCATTACATTTGGTTTATAAAATAATTCATGGGTAGTGTAAGTGTGTATGCAGACTAGTCTATGGACAATACCACGGGAAGGCCTCGTGCTCACACTGACGTCGCCGGTGTCTGGGGACTGAACCAACGTCCATTATACACTACGTCTGGGCAACAAATCTACGTTAAGCTTTCAACAATATTACTTCATATGTTCCATGCCAAGTAAGGATTAAACAAAGAAAAAAGGGGGGGGGGAAGGAGAAATGTGGACAGCTCACCTGAACCAATGTCCATTATACACGACGTCTGGGCAACAAGTGCGGCTTCCTGGGTATGCTTGGGACGCCACTGCTAGGTCAAATAAGGTGGTGTTTTTGAAATATGGTGGGTTTCAATTCTCTTCACAATTTATTTAGCAGTGTACCCATGATGCCAGGACTTTTGATTGAATTGGGGAAAATTTGGGATTCAATCCTTACTTAATTTAGATACTGATTTTACCACTATCCCGCCTTGAATTTTGGGGCAGCTTATGCCATCTAGTGACGGCTAAGGTAAGCGGGACTATTAAATCCTCACAAATGACATTATTTCGGCCTTTTTGACTGTTAATCTCACATATTTGGGTTCTAGCAGCTTCATTAGTAAACATTTCACAACTAGGATATGGAAAGATTTGTATACTCATAATTATTCTGTTTAAGGTTTAAACTCTGCGCCCAATAACGACGCACAAAGGAGGGGAAAAGCTGCGCGCATCTGTTATTCATTACTCGACCAGACGGAGGAATTCCCGTAGCTCAACATCCACAATTACAACACCCAATGCATAGATACAGAGATACATACATATAAAAATAAAGTTAACCCTACATTAATCATTAACATATGAATTACTACTTAGGATAGGAATTTATAGACTAGTATTCAGGTTACATCCTATCTAACTTAAAATTACAGTACCTCTAAACACATACATGAATATTAAATTTGTGGCACTACATCACCAGTAACCACACTCCAACACCACTCACCTCACTGGGCTGTGGGTAAGAACACTGCATAATGCTCTTAGTGCTGGGTTCAGCTCTGGGCAGCCTATGGTACAACTCTTCGGTCAGGTATGGCATGAATGGTGAGAGAACCAACAAACCAACATCTACAGCAGTCCATAATGTCTGAAGTATTGCAGTCCGGGCATCATCTGTCCCATGTTTTAGTGTTGGCTTAATACTTTCCTGCACAAACAAAAAGAGCACCAAGAATTTAGGACCTATATCAACTCTTCCATTACACCATTTTATAACCTCTTCACATAACGTAGCTATCTGTACCTATATTCTGACAGCAGTCCACATGTTAATACTGGGTATTCTGTATTGACTTAATCCATCTATCATCCAGTCCTTTATTTTCCCAAAAGTACCATTGGGGCATGGGACAGAAAGGAAACTGGTCATCATACAGTTATACTGCTTAACTTGTCATTAAGCAAGGAAACAAGTTCTGTACTGCATATTACCAAGTACTCAGGCATGAACAACCGAATATAGTGTCTAAATATCTGGAATTCATCAATCTTAAAAACCTCAGGCTGTACCAGTCTCCTATTACATTCTTCAAGAAGTTGAGGGCCAGAGTTATGTGACCAAAGTCCAATATATAAAATGACATATGACCAGCTTACTACCCTAAGAGGGATTACATAAAAAATTAAATAAATAAATAAAAATACTGCTCTGGAACTAAACTTAAGCTCATGGCAAGATCATCACTCGAAGCACTACACCACCAGATACTGTACACCCATAAAAAAAATTATCGGCACTCTATAAGTGTTTTAAAATTTGACACATCGGACAAGGGATCTGAAAATAAACTGAGTTAACGTGCCTGTTTGGTATCCCTGATCTACTGAGCCTTAGATCTGTATTCATAGTGGTATGGAAGACTTCGTAGCATCGTCTACAAAGCTATTTGTTTTGTTTAAGATCACTGCCTTTTTGGTTACTTAGAGAGTTTGAGTACCAACATGGTTTTCATAAAAATTATAAATAAGGATGTTGATGTGTAATGTGCAGAATAAATCGCTATCTAGGAAGTGTTACGAAAGAACCCAAAGCTGCTTTTATATGAACACTGCTGATCTGATGCTGAAACTGTCCAAGCTGGAGCAGTTTTATAGGCAACACATTCCTCACATTAGCCTAGATGCAAATCGAGAACCAACTAACGTAAAAGCCTATCCTAAAATAAACAAATATGCCTACTGATCACCTCCACCGCAGTGTTGTTATTATCTTCATCAAATCGGTATTATACAGTTCTAAGCTGCATAATCCAAGCACTATTACATTCACATGTAACTGACGTGGTTAACATCATAGCAATACTACGATATACACCATATATTTTTTACGTGCAATGTTCATGGGGTGTTGTATGTGCTGGACAGTTAGGCCTATAAAGTTTGCCATTAAATCCATTCTTAACCAATTGTGTCTGGGTGACATGTATACATGATGACCCGGGGACATCCAGGTGACACGTATACATGATCTAGTGCTTCATGGCATTGTCTGAATATTCTGCAGGTTATTTTCACCAAATGAAGCCACTGCCAACCCTGCTGCATGCATCCAAGTCATGCTCCAGTTACCTGCGTACCTCGGTAATGGACAGACCTCCGCAAAAAGTTTTCTCTGTGTCTGGATACTTGTCTGAGCGCCTGCAGCCACCGACTTCAACACCAATGAAGTCTAAAGGCCAGAAAAGAAAAGGCCTTAGTGCGATAGGGAGAGAACTCGGGGTGACATTATTGCCAATTGTGAGTGGAGAAAGTGACTCTTCCTCTGAGGAATGCAACAGCCATAATGAGTGTCAATATTTATGAGTCACATGAGGAGGGCGGAGGATGTCAGTACCCCACTGTGCGCCCATCGTTTCCCCCTGTATGTTCATCTACTATTTCCGATGATGGGAGCGGTTCAGAGGGTACTGATGATCCTGTAGAGGGGGATATTGGCATGGATGAGGAGATGGAACAGGAGGTAGGAAGTTGAGAAAGGGAGGAGGAAACTCAGTGCGGCAAGCCTCGCGCCACCGCTGTGTCTATTTACGTGAATAATAGATGCAGCAAGTTTGTTTCATGATGAAATCAGTTCCTTATTATTTATTGAAAGTTTTTGTGTGTGTATTTATTATCATGAAAAAGTCTCAATCACAGGAAAAAAATTGTTATAGTGGAAAGTATTTTTGATTATGGATAGTACATGAATAACTATTTTGTTCACAATACAGTACAGCACACCCTCATTATCGACGGGGGTTAGGTACCTAAGATACCCGTCGATGCCTAAAACCGTCGATACCGATTTTCGTCTGGTCAGGTACCCTTTGTTTATATATTTTAGTATCCCTTCAATCACTCGTATGTAATATGCAATTTAGTTTTAGTGTTTCTTAGAAATAAATTGTTAGGCAATTGAAAAACTGAATATCATAATAAAACTACTTATATTAAGTACAGAATTATGGAAAAAATAGCATAATCTCTGATGTTGATGCATAGTGGTCGTACACTGGACCTCAACTTGTAATGGCTGCTGTATCGTCACTTCTCTCTCCACTTACACCTAATGCCATCTAAAAATAAAAGGCGAAACCAGCAGTTGTAGCCATCCACACGTTTACATAACCGAGTGTGTAAAAAAAAAAAAAAAAAAAAAAAAAAGCAGCAGCAGTGGTGGTCATTCATACGTTCTAATAGCTAAGAGTGTGAGGCAAATGTTACGTTAGATCACCTGTTCGCACCGATCATCACAACACACGCGTGGTGCTGCTAGCTCTTACCAGAGAGACCACGCTCTCCTATTTACTTTCATTCTCAAGCGCTTCCTTTCATTCTTGATATTCCATTTCTCCCAGACCTAAATTTTCACGACTGTATGGCAGTTTATGCTATCAAAGATGAATCTTAGCCTAGCTTTCGCTAGGATCTTCTTTTAGGAAAATTCAACTCTCCTTATGCTCGTATATTTCATATTTAATCTCTGCTTAACTTTTGCAAGAAATATCCTTTATTGACAAAAAATCCAACTCGTCTTTAACATTATAACAAATGATACAGGAGCATGGGTTTTATCATATGTCCTGCTGCATTACCACACAACAGCACAGACACACGATCTTTTGCTGCTTTAAAGCCTGGCGCACTTTTCTCCTCCTTCGAAATGTACGTTCTTTTAGGCATTTTCTTCCACCACTGGCCTGTTTCGTCCGCATTAAACACTTGTTCAGGCCTGTACCCTTTCTCCCTTATAAGTTCAGCAAAGTCACGTGGGTATGATTCTCCTGCTATCTGATCTGCTGAAGCTGCTTCACCAGTCATCCTAATGTTATGTAGGCCATACCTTTTCTTAATATTCTCGAACCAGCCCTTGCTGGCTGCAAAATTTCTTTTGCCTAGAAGCACCAACATTACTAGGCTTATCACCATCGTCATTACTTTCATCACCATCATCACTATTTTCACCTGCCTCACTTTCATCACCATTATCTTCACCAACACCACTGCTTTCACCAGCAAACTGAGCATAGAGTTGTTTTGCTTTGTTTCTGATGAACTGGGAGTCTAGCGGCACGTGTCGACGGTTTAAGTCCTCAATCCAAATATTCAGTGCCTTTTCCATTTTCAGCAAGGCATCATCTCTCACATGCATCGTTACTTATCTGATCCTGGTGTGCACGAAGCCAGAACATCTTTAATGTCTTTTTCTCTCCGTTTTATGCCACGAACACTGGACTCATTCATGCCATACTCGCGACCAACCACTGCATAGCTCATTCCACTTCTAAGTTTTTGTAATATTTTGTTCTTTACTTCCAAGGTAAGTACTTTCCTTGCTCTCTTAGCTGCCTTATTTCCATTTGGAGTGTTACAAGGGCGCTTCGGAGCCATGATGATCGCGAAAGCACGATAGATGTGGCCGAACACGATATGAGAACAACAGACAAACGTGTACTGATGCTGTTGTTTGTTGGATCAGCGGGAACATGCCGCGAGCAGCCAGAGACACCTGGCGGGATGGCGCGCAAACTTGCTAGGAGGTGCCAATACAATTCTTTATTTTTTTATTTTTTAAATAATAATCATTTAACTCCCAGGAGAAAAAAAAAACGTTGATAATCAAATCCGTCAATAAAAAAAACATCGATAATGACGGTGTATTGTAATCACTCTAATATCCGGATGCCCAATATCCGAACATCCCCACTAACCGGACATAATCGTCCTGGGATCCAATATTCCCAAAATGGTCTGCCCCCCCCCCAAAATTCCCGCCCGTAATTTGAACTTGCCGTGCGTGGTGCGGGAGAGCATTGTTGTGGCGCGTCATTCCTCTGACGTCCGATAGAGCGCCGCTGCATCCTCCCCACTTTCCGCCTGTCTCTCGCCGTGAGTGCACGCTCGTCGTTATGGCTGCCCACGTGATCGCTTTTGTGGTGGTGCCATACCTGCTGCAGGCACTCCTGCTGCTCTCAGGCCTCCTCTTAGTGTGTGTGATGATGGCCCTGCCACCTGAGAAAAAGAAGAGAGTGGTGTTGACTCTGGAGAAGAAACGGGAGATATTGGAGAAAGTAGATGCGGGGTGGTCTTCTTCCCGCATTCTCCGCGAGTTTAACCTGGCCCAATCTACTTTGTTCGATATTAAGAGATCCCGAGACAAACTTATGCAGTACACGGCTGACTTCTTGTCAAGAAGCAAATGCAATGTGTTGAGGAAGGTAATGTTTACCCCCAAGTTTGCATAAATCGACCGATCCACGTTGATTTGGTATCAACAACAACGTGCTGCTGGTGTGATGGTACGTGGAACGGAGCTGAAGGCTGCTGCTGAGAAGTTCGCCAGGCTTCACGACGCCCTAGACTTCAAGGCATCCGAGGGTTGGCTCTTTGCGTTCAAGTTACGGCATGGCCTTACCAACCGTAAAGCTCATGGCGAAGCTTTGGACGCTAACGAGGATTGAGTTGACGAGTTTCGGCACAAGGTGAAGGGCTTGATTGACAGGGAGGGCCTCACTCTCGGTCAAGTCTACAACGCAGACGAAACTGGTCTATTCTATCACTTGCTGCCAACGAACACTCTAGCCGAGGAGACAGAGAAGCGTGTACCTGGCCGCAAGCTCTCCAAGGAACGGATATCTGCTTTGTGTTGTGCCAATGCTAACGGCATGCATCGGCTTAAGCCCGTTGTTGTTGGCCGCACAAAGCAGCCTCGGTGTCTTCGTGGGGTGATGGATGTCCTTCCTGTTGTCTGGTACCATTCTTTGAAGGCATGGTTTACAGCTGTGATCTTCAAAGACTGGTTCCACCGCCACTTTGTCAAGGAGGTCATCAGTTACCAGACGAAGACACTGGGAATCCCGCACGACCAGGTAAAGGCCCTTCTTCTCCTCGACAATGCACCTGCCCACCCTTGCGACAAGGACTTGGTTGCTGAGGATGGCTGTATTAGGTGCATGTTTCTGCCACCTAATACGACTGCTGTCATCCAACCAATGGACCAAGGAGTGATCGTGGCAACAAAGCGCCTATACCGAAGGAAGTTGCTGGACGAGGTGATGGTTGTTCTCGAGGACGAGGACGAGCGCAGGGAGGGACAGGACACACGAGGCAAGCGGACTTTGGAAAACCTTCGCTGCTACAGCATCAAGTCTGCGCTGTACAACTGGGCTAGTGCATGGAAGGAAGTCCCTGCGAAGACTCTGGAAAATGGTTGGTCTCGTCTGCTTCTCGGAACGTATGTGGAGTACGATTTTCTAGGGTTTGACATGGATGACTTCCATGCATGGCTGCGTACGCACGGCGACGATGTTGATGTGGACGATGTTCGTGAGTGGTTGGATGATGACGAGGGCGATCCTGGGTATCAGACATTGTCTGATATCGAGATCGCGTCTTCAGTTGCAGGTGTCAGTACCGAACTTGAAGATTCCGACGACGAAGGCAACGATGATGTGGACTCCTCTCAGCAGGACACTACTCCAGCCACCCCCAAGCTGAGCGCATTCCGGGAACATCTAGAGTTCGTCCTAGACTACCTGGAACACCCAGACTGCGACAGGGAGATGGGGCCCTTGGGAATTGTGGAGGAAGTGCGTGCTTTCAGGCAGCGCATCATCAATCGTCAGAATCATCGGTCATTGCGTCAATCAACCATTGACAGTTTTTTCAGGCCCGTGACCCCCGCTGTGCCCAGCCCTGGCTCCACTCCGTTGCCTCCCCAAGACAGGCCCTCATGCTCCGAGCCACAGCCCAGCACATCAGCCACGGTGGAGTCACCGCTCAACGTGAGTTTCCGGCTGTCTTCAGAGTCGTCTGCAGTGGGTACGCCATCACCACGACCCAGCGACGCACCCCTAGGTCACCTGCCAGTGATACTCTCGGACTCTGACAGTGAATAAACAGCAAGACCTTCTCCACTAGACCACACGGGAATTTAGAGTGTTGTGCAGTGAAAAAAATAGTGTGTTAAGGATTTACAGTTGTGAGAGAAAAGACTCAATTGGAACAAAATTTAACATAAATAGACTTGTCTGTTTTGGCTTTGGAAAATTATTAGAAGAATGGGAAAAGTTAAAGTGCAGAGTGCAACACTTAATAAGTTACAATGGAGCATTAGTTAGACAAGAGTGCGCACTGTGAAGAGAACGGACTTCTGTGTGCGATTGACTAAGTTCAGTGCAAGACTTCAGGAACAGTGTACTGGAAGTGCTTCAGGAAATCCATCTTACTGTCAGAGTCCGAGAGGAGGCGGTTATTCATCGAGGTGGCCATGGACTTGCTGTAAGTAGGCAGAATGTTTCATACTGTACTTTTTTCCATACTATACTTACCTCATTTCACTCTTTAATGTCCTTTATTGGTGTGAATAGGGTGTTAGGAGCTATGCATGTGCAGTAGGAAGGTGTTTTTCTGAGTTAGGCTAGGTTAGGGTCCATAAGTACCAGTCCAGGAGCCAGTCACCAGAATGTTTAATATTGTATGAACCTACTTCTAAACCCTCATTTTATTTTTTTTTGCATTTATTTCAGTCATTTATGTGCCTTATTAGTGTGATTTGGGTCTTAAATAGGTGCTATGCATGTCCAGAGGGAGTTGTATAGGTGTTTCTCTGAGTTAGGGTCCATAAGTACAAGTCCGGAAGCTGGGGCCCAATATCCGGACAGGACCACTATCCGGACCTGCCTATGGCTCTATTATATCGGATATTGGAGTGATTACTATTATTATAATTTTTTTTTTATGTAGCTGTGGTAGACTAGTAGTGGTAGTAGTTGTAGTAGTAGCAGTGGTGGTAGTTGTACTAGTAGTAGTTGTAGTGGTAGTTGTATTGATAGTAGTAGTTGTAGTTGTAGCAGTAATAGCAAAGGGTATAGAGAAAGATAAGAGAGGACAGTCGCGTGAGTCTCTACGGGAAAAGTGTAACTCGGGGAACGATGGCGCCACCCGACAGCGTTGTAGTAGTAGTAATAGTGGTGGTAGTTGTAGTAGTAGTTGTAGTAGTGGTAGTTGTAGCAGTAATAGCAAAGAGTATTGAGAAAGATAAGAGAGGACAGTAGCGTGAGTCTCTACGGGAAAAGTGTAACTCGGGGAACAGTGGCGCCGCCCGACGGCGGGTGCGGAAACTGTGATAGCAGTCATTTGTGCTGGCTCACACCATACCAGTGTTTATGGCAAATGTTAGCACTTATGTGGATTGTAACAATGTCTTAAGCTCCACTGTAGCCTATATACAGTATATAAAACGATGCACTAATTTGGAAATCTTACTAAATATTGTGCAGGAAAAAATTAGTAAATAAATTCAAATGAGAGCAGTGCTCATCACTAACAGCTCATACCTCTTGACTTGACACACTGGCCTGTGTGGTTTACATCTTCATTTAAAACTCCTGGCACTAAATCAAGTGTCATTCAAAAGGCTGAGACATAGGGAGTAAATAAATGAGATATATCAGGCCAGTCTATTAAGAAACTGAAACCCTACATTGCAAGTAAATAATAACAATACTGAATCTGGAGCAGCATTAGTATGATTTTAAGAAAATATCTGTTCTGTCTGCATGTACAGCTATGAATGCAAACAGAGGGAGCATATATATGTTCCCCAGTTCTACATCCTAACTTAACCTACCCTAACCTGTCCTTCTGACCTAACTTAACCAAACCTTATTTACTTAACCTACTAACCTAATCTAATCTATCCTTGGGAACATAAGGATTACCCCCAAAGACAGAGAGAGAGGGAGAATGATAAAGCAAAGGGAGAAAGGGAGGGTCACC
The DNA here is from genome assembly GCF_032717465.1 of Coenobita brevimanus. Classification (NCBI taxonomy): domain Eukaryota; kingdom Metazoa; phylum Arthropoda; class Malacostraca; order Decapoda; family Coenobitidae; genus Coenobita; species Coenobita brevimanus. Next base: position 25,370,122 of record NC_137012.1, read on the forward strand.
AGTAAATTATCAGAAAAGATAAATATAATAGTGATGAACATATACCAGTAGCTGAAGATTATCTCTTGGTTCAAATTATTCTGTTAAATATTTCAACCTCTCCATGTTAACAATCATGGAATAATGATAATGTCTATCTATCTATCTATTGCCAGATGCCATAATCCCTTAAGGGGTGGCCATTTGACTCTGAGTTATTTGTTTTACAGGGAGGGGCACTAACTCTCCACCAACCCACTTGTTGACACGTAGGGAGCACATATGGTTTGGTTATATGGTCACCACCCAGCATTGTAAATGGCTTCTTGGATTACAGGAAACCTATAAAGGAAAGAAAAGCATAAGAAGTGACAGGAAAGATGGGAGAAATAGGAAGAGAGGAGGGCAGGCACAGAAAAATAATGATAAAGGCTAAGGAAGAAGTAGGCAGCACTACATCAAGTGAGTGGATGATGGGTGCCACCACCTGTCAATGTTAATATTAATCAGAGCACTTTTGCTGCAAATGAGGAATTATTGTACCAACAATGTTTTTTTATTTTTTTTTTTATTTATTTTTTTTTTTAATAGAGAAAATAACCACAACTTTTTGGTGGGAGGTGTAATGCCAGCCCTTATAAAAATATATACAGGGTTGGTGGCTATAAACCAGTGGTTTAAACGAAGCATTCTTTTTTTTTTTTTTTAACCAATTTTTTTTTCCTCTCTCTCTCTCTCTCTCTCTCTCTCTCTCTCTCTCTCTCTCTCTCTCTCTCTCTCTCTCTCTCTCTCTCTCTCTCTCTCTCCTCTCCTCTCCTCTGACTAAATTTAATAAATTTTCGATCGCAAAAGTAAAAGAGGTCTTCCGTGTTTTACTAAACCATAACTTAGTGATTTGAAAGCATGTGAGACAAGTGTAGCTGGCTGATAAAAGCATGTGAGACAAATGTAGCTGGCTGATAAAAGCATGTGAGACAAATGTAGCTGGCTGATAAAAGCATGTGAGACAAATGTAGCTGGCTGATAAAAGCCTGCTTTTAGACTAAATCAGGAACCGTATTTTCACTTTTTTATGTCAAAGTTCATGAACTGGATGCCTTCGAAGTGCTCAGCACAAAAAACACAACTTCTAAACAGAGACTCAGATGTTCTCCCCAGGAGATCTGCCCTCCTCGAATTCTGGACCCATCTTGACCTCTAAGTTTACAACACTCAGTAACCATAGCAGTTTATAGATAAAACACTGAGAAATTCCATAGCATGTGCAACATAAAAAGAACCTGATACCCTAGAACAACACTCAGTAACCACTTGTAATGTCTAGATAAATCACGGTGAATTAAATACCAAAGCAACAATGAGAGAATAACCAACCAGATCAACATTTCTGTTAATTTCACCAGCGTGAACTTAGCTAAGATGTGATTGTCAATATATCGCTCACCTTTCCTTGTCCTTTGGGAATCGGAAAAAAGATAATCCCGGCCTTCTTAGCCTAGAATGTCTGCAGTGAATAGCAGCACAGAACTGACTGCCCGACATGATGTTTACATTCTGCTGCTCTGTTTCCATGCCCGCTGCTTGGGGCGCCACTGTCACCCAGAGTTACATGGGGATGGTGCAACTGTTCTCTCTTATCTTTCTCTATACTCTTTGGTAATAGCAGTAGTAGTATTTGTAGTAGTTGTTGTGATACCCAGACTTCTAGTGGCACAGCGGTGCTAGAATGGTGACAGTGCAAGCCAAACATACAGCTGTGTGTGTGGCAGTGGTAGTGAAGCAGTGGTGAGGCGAGCAAGGGCACACGCCTGTACCCGAGGCAGCCTGCCTCAAGGTCATTGTTATGGTTACCAGACTCACAGCAGCACTACTGCCACATTTTTAAAAAATGTACATGGAAGTGGTGTTTGTGGAGGACGCAGTCTTCTGGAAGTGTCATTATTGTGGAGGGCTAGTATAAGCCTTAGTCATGTCACCGCACATCTGCCACACATACGGGACCGGGCAAAAAAACAACAAAAATGCCCCCTTTCCCCACTAACTTTCTCTGACTACATGTCTTCCCAGACAATTTGGGGCCGTCAGCTTGAAGTCGAAGGACTGGTGAGTATTATGACACTTAGTTTTTTATTTTTGATTATTAGCTGAGATATGAAGGTTTAAAAATAGATAATTTCCTCAGGAATGCCCAGCTGAGAGAAGGCTGACAGGAATTTATGCCAGACACAATGGGTTAAAATACTAATGGTTGTTGTCAGTGTATCACAATGTGTAAGAAAATCATATGATGGGTGCCAAGGAGACAAATGGCATTGTGATTTCTACATTACCTAGTGGATAAAGTTTTGAGACCTTGATTCGAAGATTGTCTACTGCCATGAATTATTCATTATACACATGAAGCTATAGGTGTTAGACTATATTTGAGGGGGGGAGAGAGAGATTGAAGGGTGGACGAGGATCAGGTGTACCAACTCTTATCATGTATTCACGGCTTCTGTGCCAGTGATAGCTGTAAAGGGTATCAAAGCATGGGGTGCCGATTATTATTTTAGTGGGTGTACGTATCTACAGTACCATCATCATCATCATCATTCATTATCTAATCCTGTGTTGCCCCATGAGAAGTGTTGGAACCCAAGGCTAGGCAAGTTGGTCCTGACGTTTAACCCCTGAAAGACAGGCATCGTAATGTTTTGACACGCTCAGGATGGGCATAATTGGCGGGTGCTATATGGTGGGGGATTTGTGGGGGAGGGAGGTGTGGAGGGGTGTGGGGGTTGTGGGGTGGTGTGGGGATGGAGACTGGGTGCTTTGGGGAGGTGGGGGATGGTGGTGGTAATTGGGGGGTTGGGAGGGGGGTGGGGGAGAAAGGTGGGGGTGGCAGTGGATGTGGAAGGGGTGAGGTTTGAAGGGAGTGGGGGGTTTGGGGGGTATGGGGTTGGGGTGGAGGAGGGTAGGGGGTTGGGGGTGGTGGTGGTAGGGAGTTGGGGGTGGTGGTGGTAGGGGGAGGTGGGTAGTGGGGGGATGGTGGTGGGAGTGGGGGTGGTAGGGAAGTGGTTGGGGGGATTGGGGATTGTGGGGGCCATGGGGGATGGGGGTGAGGGTAGGGGTGGTGGGAGGGTGGGGGTTAGGGGTGGTAGGGGGATGTGGAGGGTATTGGGGATTTGGGGGTGGGGTGGTGGGGCATCATGAGGGAAGGGTGGGGGGTGAAGGTGGGGGTTGGTGGCGGGTGGTGGTGTGGGTGTGGTGGTAGGGAGTTGGGGTGGGTTTGGGGGGGTGAGGGAGGCGTAACCGCATATGTGGACACCCGTCTTTTTGGCCCTAGTACCCTTGAACAGCATATACGCACATCCGTCTTTTAGGGGTTAAGATGAGAGTGACCAGTCTCACTCATCCCTGAGTGGCATTATGTGAGCAATAAACCCCAACCACCCCATGGGTATAAACCTGCCCAGGCTCAATCCGAATGAAGAACCTTAATTACCCACTAAACCACCAGGTGCCATAATTTGCTTATATGGTTACCACCTGCTGTAGTATATGGTTTCCTGGTGTACAGGAAACCAATTGACTTGTCACTCAGTGTACAGCCACCTGTAGATGGAAGGAAGAGGAAAGAAAGACAGAAGAGGAAGGAAGGAAGGAAAAAAGGATCATCCTTACCTATTTTTTTTTTCCAATAAGGATGGAGTGAGGAGGAATCCAAAAACTAAGCACAGATTGAAGAACCCTCACTAGTATGACTAGAGAAATGAGCCAAAGAATCCTTCAATCATCATGCAAGTTCCCTAAATTCTGGCTCCATCTCCCAAGCCTAACCAGCTGCAAATATTTTTGCTGTATTTTTCTTTATAGATGCATTTCTTATATATTCCCTATGTAGAGTCTTGTCATGTGCTCCTCTGTACATATGACACTTCACCCAACCAACTTACTCCATAGCCAATTCCCCAATTTCATCAGCCTCCACACCCCTATCTATCTATCTATCTTTTGCCAGACACCTTAATCCCATACGGGGTGGCCACAAACAAATCACCTCCACGTTGCCGTCCCCCCCCGCCCCCCCCATTTCACTGCCCTGCTCCCAACTCACCCCCCCCCTCTCTCATATACCTCTCCATCCCTCCAGCTCATCCTCGGCCTCCCCCTCCCTCTCCCCCCTTCCACCTCACTCACATACACTCTCCTCATCAGTCTCTCACCCACCATCCTCTCCACATGGCCAAACCACCTGTGTGTTCCTGCTAACGCTTCCTATCACATCCACATCCTCACCACAACACTCCTTTATATCCTCATTTGTCAGCCTGTCTCTCCATGTGACTGCACAGGCTCCTTTTAAATAACTCATTTCCACTGCTCTCATTCTTGACTTGTGTCTTTCCAACAACGTCCAAGCTTCACTTCCATATATTAGAACTGGTATCACAATACTGTCATCTAGTAACTTTTTCACTTCCATGCTCACTTCCCTGTTTCTTATCACTGCTTTCAAGGAACCAGCAACCTTTCTTCCTTGTTGTACCCTTTCAAGCACTTCACCCTCCAAACTTCCATCCTTACTCATTACACTCCCCAAGTACTTAAACGTACTCACATTTTCCATTTCCTCACCATCCAACCTCACTATACATTCACTGACTTCACCTCTCTCAAAGACCATCACTTTACTCCTCCCAATATTCACTTTTAGATTCCGTTTCTTACACACTCTCCCAGACTCAGCCACCAAGCCTTGCAGCTCCCTTTCGTCTTCACCTAACAACACAGTATCATATGCAAACAACAGTACAGGGAGTTTCCAAACACTGCTCTCTCTCACTAGGGCCACACCAACATCCACTGCCCTACCTTGTACCTCTTTTATTACCCCATCCATGTACAGATTGAACAACCATGGAGACATGACACGTCCCTGTTTCACTCACCATATCTGCATCACCTCTTCCTCTTTTTCCTACCCAAGGATAAGGTGATGCTGGGTCTAGAGAGCAAGAAAAAACCCGATTCATGGAGACCTACTAAACAGTATGCCTAAATATATGGACTACATCTCATTCACTCATCATTCAGAGCCTCAGAATCCTTACTGTCACAGGCATAACCATTCACACTTATGCACATCACCTCATCTACCACACACTCAAAACAATCCAACCTAATCTCTACCTACACTCACCAGGTAAACATCACACAGGTTGTAATACCAGAAGTCCGTAAATGCAGCTGTCACCAGGTGGAGGTCATAGGCTTCAAAATGTCTACTGGCACTATGAACCAGGACAGAAAGACGACTCAGGATCCAGCGGTCCATCAGTGCAAGCTCATCCCTGGAAATTGATTGAGTAATATATTATAAAGCAGACAACATGGTGATAATGGTATAATGGAAAGAGGGGGGGAAAAATATATATACAGCCCGGTCTTGCCATACAATAGGGCTGTGTCAAGTGAAAACTTATCGCATAGCAAGACTGATATATTGTGGGTTCAGTGGGGTTAGGGAGGACAACCTCGACCGTGAAACCTAATATCTATTAAAACCTTAACCTTTTAGGCGTGCCTCGGCTCCCCTCAGTAGCACCATGCAGAAGAAATACTGAAGATGATGATGAAATGTAAATGAAAACAAAGAAGAATGGAAAGGAGAGAAGGGATTACCAATTAAAACTCTCCTAAACTAAATACTTCTGTCTAGAGATGGCAAGAACATAATAATAATCAAAATGGCACGGTTTACACTTTGGATGTGGTTGGCATTTCATATTTAATTTAGGCTAACATCAGACAATTTTGTTCATTATCATCAACAAAGAGAAATCCTATTATTCAAAAGCTTCAAAAACTGTCCTAAGTAATTTCCTCCCTGCTATTGGCATTTTATTTTTTTAAACTTGATAGCTACATACAGTATTACAGCAGAACCTCAATATATTGGATTAATTTGAGGCTCAAGCCAGTCCAAAAAAAAAAGAAAAATTCCGATAAAAGCAACATCTGGATTTCCCCCTGCTAACCCAGAATTTTTCCCATACAGTATGTCTGACATTAGTCCAGATCGCACCAACAGTTTTTCACTGTAACGTCATCAACTGTTCCCACAACCATTGCAGTATTGTAATGTATTATACATTCACTACAATAATCAAATGGTATAGTATATACAATGGGCTCGCCTACTGCGCGAGCTCAGAGTGCGGAAAGCTCATTGTGCGCGAGTGACCAAAAATCATAACCAAAACCTTGAATGTGCGAGTTTACCTCACAGAACGCAAGGTAGAAGCGAGGAGTGGCTCAAAAACGCCATTTCCCATTAGTATGCAACCCCCACCCCCCAACACAACGTGCCAATAGTGACCTAGAGGCTGGTGGGGAAGGTGCTCAAGAGGAGTCTACAGTAAGATCTAGCCAATAACAACTTTGACAATAACGTTTTCGGCAATAACAATAAGTTAGAATAGATACCCAGTTTTTATAATAATGACGGTTATTTCGCAAATACCAAGTTGGTATACTGCCAATACATCCATAACTAGATGAGGAATGAAACAGACAAGCAAGAAGAGATGAAGGAAATTGCCGAAAATGTGAGCAGTAGCAAGGAGGAGAGGGAAGATCCTCCCCTCACCACCTCCCCTGATTCTCCCACTGCTGTCCCCTCCTCCACTGCCCCATCTGACTCACCAGCTGCCTGCCCCTCCACCTCCACAGCCCCACCTGACTCACCTGCTTCACCTAGCATACCTGCATCCCCCACCATAATGACTGTTGCTGCATTCTAGAAGAAATGTAACATTCGACAGGCCGTAAATTTCTTCATCAAAGCCTGGAATAATACAACATTAGCAACCGATAAACAAGCATGGTGTGACTGGAGTGGCAGCAGGGGCACTCTTAAGTGTGTTGCCACACCTAGGAATCCCTGTTATTTAAGTTCATCAGGCCTGTTGTCTACTGTTGTTAAGGTGACTGCCCATATTTTTGTTGTTGTAGCTATATCTGTAGTACAATGTCTGGAAAATCTTACCTTTATTATGTCTCTAAGGGCCCAAAAATGTCCAGGTATGAGGGGGGTACCACCCATATATTATTTTTCCCATAAGACTATGTATTCCCAGTGAGCGATTTCACACTGCACGAGGGCCAGGACTGCCAATCTCTCGTGCACTGTGTGAGCCCACTGTATATATGTACTGTACACTGATAAACATGTCTTTTACTTTATTGTGGTGTACATAGCTGAAGTGGTCCATTAGTGGAGTCCGTACAGTCGAGATGATTGTGCTGGAGAGGAAGGTGATGCACATAATAAACTTAATGGGACTTACAGTAAACCATTACACCACTTTTCTAAGTTTTTAGCATTTAGAGAATACAGTAATCCCTTTAAGACCCGGATGCCCAAGTCCTGGACATTTTGGGCTCGGGTCTTTGGCCACCAAAAATGGCCAAAAATCGTAAAGATGAAAAGAAGAAAAAAAAAAAAGCCAATATGTGTTCATCCCTACTTTAATTTTGCCGCGCAGTGATGAACAGCTGTGTTTTGGCGCATGGTTACTCTGATGACCGTTAGAGCGCCCCTGCATTCCTCCCCAATTCCCGCCAAACCACCATTGTGACTGTGTGCTTATCGCCATGGCTGCCCACAGCTTGTTTTTGTGAATAAACAGTGAATAAACTGCAATACCTCGCCACTAGACCACATGGGAATTTAGTGTTGTGCAGTGTTACGAAATAAGAATTCAGAGTGCAAAGGATTAAGTGCAGAGTGCAACACTGGCATGGCGCAAGTAAGAACAGAATGTGCAGTGTTAAACAAATATAATTCACAGTGCAGAGGATTAAGTGCAGCACAATACTGTATTACTTTACGTGTTTCAAGTGTACCTTTACCACTGTCAGAGCCATAGAGGAGGCGGGTTAATCTTCATGACGGCCATTGACGTGTAGTAAGTACTCTGTGCACTGCTATATATTTTCCATACTCACTTCTAATTTCTCATTCTCTGGTTCCTTTTCATTTATTTCATGGTTTTTGTCCCTTATTTGTGTGAATAGGGTCTTAAATAGGTGCTGTGCAGGTCTGGTAGGGAATTAGGTGGTTTTCAAAGTTAGGTTGGGTTAGGGTGCATAAGTGCCTGTCCAGGGGGCATTTTCCCAAGTCCCGGACATGCCTTTGGCTCTGTTACGTCAGATCTTGGAGGGATTACTGTTCTGTACTTTATTGTTACAACATAATTTTAAGCACTTCAGATACTGTACTGTACGATTTATACACCTTATTATTTACGGTCTTAAAAATGCCTTGCACCACGTCAAGCATTTTATATGGTAGGTGGGGGTGCTTACCATTCACTTGCTCAATGTCATGCTGCTTTCAGGTGTCTGCCCTTCCCTCTCCTCCATCCTTCTTTCCTTCCATCCTCCTCTGTCTTTCTTTCCTTCATTCTTTCCCCATCCTCCTGCCTACAGGTGACTTTACACTCCCTCTTCTTTCTTTCCTTTATTCTTTCTTCCTTCTGCCTGTGGGTGACTCTACAGTACACTGAGTGACAAACCAAATGGTTTCTTGTACACTAGGAAACCATTCACTATGCTAGGCGATAACCATCCATCCATCCATCATCCAATCCTACGGTGCCCCATGAGGAGCATTGGAGCCCGGGGCTAGGCAAGTTGGTCCTGGCATTTAAGATGAGAGTGATCAGCCTCACTCATCCCTGAGTGGCATTACATGAGCAGTAAACCCCAAACACCCCCTGGATATAAACCTTCACTGGCTCAATCTGACTGGAGTGCTGTTATTACCCACTAAACCACCAGGCACCAAAATTTGGTTATATGGTTACCACCCAGCATAGTAAATAGTTTCTTGGTGTACAAGAAACCATTTGGCTTGTCACTCAGTGTAGAGTCACCCACAGGCAGAGGGAAGAGGAAAGAATGAAGGAAAAAGACGGAAGAGGAGTATAAAGTCACCCACATGCAAAAGAAAGAGGAAAGAATGAAGGAAACAAAGACAGAAGAGGATGGATGAAAAGAAGGATAGAGGAGAGGAAAGAGCAGACACCTGAGAGCAGCAATATATCGAGTGAGTGGATGGTGAACGCCCCCACCTACCACATATGACCAAATTTTGGGACCTAGTGGTTTAGTGGGTAAGTATGGCACTCCAATGGGGATAAGCCGGTGAAGGTTTATATCCGAGTAGTGGTTGGGGTTTATTGCTCATGTAATGCCACTCAGGGATGAGTGAGGCCGGTTACTCTCATCTTAAATGTCAGGACCAACTTGCCTAGCCCCAGGTTCCTATACCTCTCATAGGACAACACAGGATGGGATGATGAATGAATGAACAAACAAAAGATGTTCACTTTGCCTGTACAGGCAAGTCACAATTAATGAGCAATTGCTTAGCGAGAATTTGCTAATACGAGGTTTTGGGATGTGCACCACTGCCTGTTTAATGAGCAGGTAAAAACCTGCACTTATGAGAATCGAGACAAGGGTCGCACCGCAGCTGTCCGCCGTGTTTACCTCAACGGCTAGGAAACGAGCCACATGCTAGCCTTGCAAGCCTCTTCCCGTCTTATTTTTGTAAATGTTCCTCCAGCCAAGCTTGCCCAGTTAAGATCAGTCTTGAAGTGTGCTTTTTTCTGTGCTTAGTATTACTGTATCACCATGTCTTCTAAGCATTCCATTGTGGCCCCTAGTGCTCCCAATGCACATGCTCAGCGCTCTATCTCTGTCGCCCAGAAACTGGAGATAATTAGGAAGCACGGTAGTGGCGTGTGCATGGCAGAGCTTTGCTGTACCTACGAGCTCTCATCCTCGACTGTGTGCACCATCCTGAAGAACAAGCAGAAAATTACTGATCTGGCTGCTTTATCCAGTGTTGCTATGAGTGCTACCCAGACCTGCGCCTATGATTGTGTGATGGAGAAAATGGAGAGGCTGTTGCTAGTCTGGGTGGAGGACCAGACCCAAGCCCACATGCCACTCCAAGGCCCTGTTTCAAGCCAAAGCAATGAAAGTGTGGGAGAGGTGCAAGAAAGAGTATGATGCAAGTGTTGTAGGTAGTGCAGGTAGTGGGAGTGATGTGACCACTGACGGCGGCGTGTCAAGTGCTGACCCTAGTGGTGGTGCTAGCTCTGGGGATAGTGGTGGTACAGGTCCCAGCCAGGCCCGTGGCAAGCCCTCACCTGTTAGTGACACCTTCTCGGCCAGTGATGGATGGTTTGGACGTTTTAAGAGGCGTGCAAACCTCCATAATATCAGCATTCAAGGCAAGGCGGCGAGAGCTGATATGGACGCAGCCAAGGCATTCCCCAAGCAGCTGCGGAAGATCATCGAAGAGGGCGGGTACAATGCGAGGCAGGTCTCTAACCTGGTGAGACTGGCCTCTTCTGGAAGAAGATGCCTTCCTGCACGTACATCTCGTGGGAGGAGAGGTCAGCGCCTAGCTTCAAGGCCAGTAAGGATCACCTAAGTCTGCTTCTCGGAGGCAATGCTGCAGGGGATGCATGGCTGAAACCTCTCCTGGTGTACTACTCCCAACACCCAAGGGCGCTGCATGGCATATATCTCTATAGCCTCCCTGTTGTTTGGCGGGCAAACAAGAAGGCCTGGGTGACAAGGATCTTGTTCCTGAAGTACCTGATGAATACTTTGTGCCCTTCCTGAAGAAGTACTGTGACAAGAACAACCTGGCAAACAGGTGTTTCCTCATCCTGGATAACGCCCCGGGCCACCCGACAACCATCGAGGAAGTGTTTCCGAATGTAAAAGTGGTGTTTCTCCCACCTAACACCAGTGCCTTATGCAACCCATGGACCAGAGTGTAACTGCCTCCTTTAAGACATATTACACCAGGAGGTGTATGCGGAAACTTGGGATGTTGGGAAGTCTGTCAAAGAATTCTGGAAGGTGTACAACATTAAGGAAGCCGTCCTCAGCATTAAGGAATCCTGGGAGGAGGTGAAGGAGGGGAAACTGAACAGAGTGTGAAGTCGATGTGGCCCGAGTGTGTGAACTCATTCCGTGGCTTTCCGGCTGAGCCGGTGGCTGATGTACAGAACAACATCGTTGCCCTCGCACAGACCTCCGGCTTTGACAAGGTTAACCAGCAGGACGTGGAGGAGCTCCTGCAGTCCCACTCACAGGAGCTGACAGAGAATGACCTCTCCCAGCTCAATGAACACCGAGAGCAGGAGGCGGTGGAGGAGGATAAGCTGCCTGAGGTTAAGGAGCTAACCACAAAGTTCCTTAGTGACATCATCAACAAAGTGATAGGACTGGCAGATGATATGCTGGACACAGACCCTTTTGTTAACCGGGCTATGAACTTGAAGACAGGGATAGTGAAGCTGCTGTTGGAGTATGAGAAGTTGCTCCATCAGAAGAAGTCAAAAGCATCCCAGACCACCATCAGTAGTTTCTTCAAGAAGAAACCTCACCCCTTGACTAGCACATCAACGTTGGAGACAGGACCCAGTATGAGCAAGGCAATTCCCTGGACTCTATTCAGCTTCCCTACACCTCCTCCCTCCAAGCCTTCAGCATCCCGCACCCCACAGCCACCAGCACCCTCATCACCGTCACCGCCTCAAGGGGAGAAGGAAGATTTCCATGGGTTCAAGAGCCTCCTCTCATCTCCATCATCGAAGGCAGAGGTGGAGGAGTTGGGTCTTTGATTCTCCCACCACCCTCCCACCACTGCACCCTCTCAGGCCTCGGATAGAAGAAACGAGCCAGCCGAGCAGTGGTAGAGCACAGCTGGCATACGTCACGGAAGGCACTCGAACCCAAATAAGACATCCAGTTGCTTGTTGAATATGTTTTTCTTCTATTTTCTAATGTTGTTAGGTGTATTACCCTCTTGTATTAACCCCCTATTCCAGCTGAAAATGATTAGAAAGTCGGTTTTGGTGGTTTTGGGGGAGGTTGCTCAGAGGCCTTGCCCCCCAACCCTATTTTTCCCATAAGTTCTTCATTTCGTTTAACGAGAATTCAGCTAATGAGCAAAATCCTTGCTCCCAGTTAACTCGTAAGATCAGGACCTGCCTGTATACATCATCATCATCATTACCACCATCTTCATCATTATCGTCACCATCATCTTCATCATTATTATTACCATCATCTTCATCATCATCACCAGCAGCACCAAAAGCACGAGGGCAGGAGAAGCCATTTTGTAATTCGTAGGGGGTAAAATTGCGAGATGGTAAGAGCGTCTAGGAGTATACCTACCACAGGAGCACAGTGAGTCGGGCTGAGTTGAGGCCTGGGTCGAGAGTTCAGGCCAGTGTTGCCAACCCCCAAAGACCTCTCTGCCCTACACAGACACTAATATTACCCTACATTTCCCATCATTACCCTATGGCTCAGGATGAAAATATTACTGTACTAGATGGTACTGTTTTTATTTATATGCCGGTATGTAGCAACAACAATAATATGTGGTTTCTCTTGTTTAGTGCAGGACTTGGGCCTTAGCAGCTGATGCCCTGTTGGCTGCCAGATTCATGAGAAGCATTTTTTATAATGATGGGTGACTTATTACTTATCGCTAAAGCACTTTTTCTATGGATATAGTAGACTCTAAAGGATAATAGAGAATTTCTAAAAGGCAGGGGTTAAGATTATTCTACCCTAACTGAATCACCACACATTGTCACTAAATTCTCGTGGTTTAAGCTAAATTGTAGTGGTATAAACCTAACCTATCCTAACCTAATCCATTTCTACTGAACCACCAAACCTAATTGCTAAATTCTAACTGCCATAATCCTAACGATTCCCTTTTTTTAAATGAGTATTTTTTTTTTAGCATATTCCCTTTCCATACACCATATTATATATTTTTTGCTGCAAAATAAGTATCACTCATACAAAAAGTTTGTAATTACCCTACATTTTGCTAAGATATTGTAAACTTACCCTGCTGCCCCACAGACCAGGAACTGAGGCTGAATTACCCTATGGTTGGTAACACTGAGGTAGGGAGTGATGCTGCCAGCTCACCACTTACCAACACAAGACCACACAAACTGCGCGGACAATACTCTGACACAGAGTACTGTACTTTCTCCGGTCAAGACTGAAGTCACATTTTTCGGAATATATTCTGAAATATCAGACAATAGTCTGACCGGCTCCTGAACTCCTATAAAACCGAATTCCGGTGTAGTGAAGTCCAATATATTGAGGTTTTAATATACTTTCTGTTACCATCTCTTTTCCATTCCAAGAGAAGTATTCTTTTCTTCTTAACTGCAACTTCTACACTCTCATCCTACCACCATGTTGCCATAAATCTTGGTGGGCCCCTTGTCCATCCTGACACCGAGTCAGTAACTCTCAAGAAGTTGTTCTCGAGAGCCCTGTACTTCTCATTAACAATGCTGCCTACAGCTCCCTACTCGGCCACCACTCTACTAGTTCTTGTCCATCCCAGTGTTAATGCTGTCGAGTTATCTAGTGCCTGCAATAAAAACAAGACATCATTGCAATGAGGGGTTAAAGAACTATTACAATGAGTAGCACACACCTCTGCTGGGGGAGTACAAGGGAGGTGACGCGTGACTTATCCTGGGTCCGTTTAAGTGCAGACACCAGGAACCTCACTGTCTGCCAGATCTTGTTACACAGGAACCGATTCTGTTCTGCTCGAGTAATGTCAACACTCAGCAGCTGATCTGTGATGATGGAGATAGATGAAGGGTACAGCCATGAGGGAGGCAGAGAGATGCAAGGTAGAGTCAAGTACAGCATATATAGAAAGAGAAGTAAAGAACTGTCATGCTGGGGAAAGATGAGATGCAGGACACAGTTACGAGGGAGACAGAGATGCAGGGTGCTGTCATAGGAGAGTGGAAGGAACAGTCATGAGGGAGACAGACACATATTGAGTGTAGTATCTGAGAAAGAAAAATAAGAAAAATCAGTACCAACTTCTGTGGTCAGTTAAATGTTTTGTTTCATAACACTGCTCCAATACTCGAGCAAACAAGCCTACAGCCCAACTAGCAGCAAAGTAACAGATCATACTGAATGTTTATCATATTCAGCTGCCTTATTATTATTATGTGGTAGGTTGGGGCACTCACCATCCACTTAATTGATATAGCACAGCACTTAGAGGCTTGTGGGGAAAGTGCTCAAGAGGAGTATACAGCAAGATCTCGCCAATAACTACTTCAACAATAACACTTTTGGCAGTAATGATAAGGTAGAATAGATGTCCGGTTTGTATAATAACGTTTGAATTCACTTGAATAACAGTTATTTCACAAATGCCAAGTTGTTGTACTGCAAATACGTCCATAACGAGATGAGGAATGAAACAAACAAACAAGAAGAGATGAAGGAAATCGCCAAAAATGTGAGCAGTAGCGAGGAGGAGATGAAGGATCCTCCCCTCACCACGTCCCCTGACTCGCCTGCCACTGTCCCCTCCACCTCCACTGCACCACCTGCCTCACCTGGCATACCTGCAACCCCCACCATAATGACTGTTGCTGCATTCTGAATTTCTGGAAGAAATATAACGTTCAGCAGGCCGTAAATTTCTTTGTCAAAGCCCGGAATACAACATAGGCAACCGTTAAACATGCGTCGTGTGACCTGGGCGGCGGGGGCACTCTAAGTGTGTTGCTGCGCCCCAGAACCCCTGCTATTTAAGTCCATCAGGCCTGTTTTATACTGTTTTTAAGGTGACTGACCATATTTTTGTTATTTTACTTGTATCTGTAGTATATGTCTTAAAAACTTTCCCTTGATTATATCTCTAAGGTTAAAAAAATGTCAAGGTTTGAGGGGGTCCCACCCATATGTTATTTTTCCCACAAGATTATGTATTCAAAGTACGCGAAATCACAGTGCGTGAGTTCATGGACTGCCCATCCACTCGCACACTGTGCAAGCCCACTGTATATAATATTGAACAACCGTGGGGATATCACACAGCCTTGTCACACGCCCACACTGATTGTGAACCATTCACATACAGTAGATGCCCACATGCCTCACTACCATCACAAGCTGCTAGGTGCCGTCATCACCTAGCAGCTTACCATCTACACCGTACATGCGCAAAACCTTCCACAATCCCTCTCTGTCTACTTTTTCATATGCTTCTTCTAGATCCATAAATGCCATAAACACCTTTTAGTCCGTCTCAGAAGCCTTCTCCACCATCTGTCTTACTGCAAATATTTGATCCACACATCCACTGCCACTTGTAAAGCCACCCTGTTCATCATTCACCAGGACTTTGATATCTCTCTTACTTTCTCTATAATAATTCTTCTATATACCTTCCCTACAACACTCAATAAACTTATGCCATGATAATTCTTGCACTCACTTTGCTTACCTTTATTTTTGTACAGGGGTACAATCACAGCTTTCTTCCACTCTGCTGGCACAGTTTCACTCATCCATGCCTTCTTACACATCTCCGACAAGCACTTCATTCCGCTCTCTCCACTACACCTGATCATCTCTGCATACACCTCATCAACCTCCGCTGCTTTCCCATTTTTCAGACGCATCACAGTTTCCTTCACTTGTGTGAGTGTCACGTTTCCTGGCACTGCATTCCTTCTCTGCACACCCCCAAAACCAATCATGTTTACAATGGCTCTGCTCTCTCTATTCCCATTCATCAGGCTTTCAAAATATTTACTCCATCTGGTCCTCACTTCATCCCCATTGGTTAATAATCTACTTGCAATTTACATGTGATACCTTTGTCCCACATTTGTCATGCTCATCATCATCATGACAAGTCGTCAGAGTTCATCCACCAAAACTTCAGGGACAGTGGTGAGTTAACTTTGAATTTAATGAGTATGGTCATAAGAAGTTGGGGTAAATATGTAGCTGATGAATTTCCCACACTCGTGTGGATGTGTGCAAGAAGCACTCGGTCGCAGAAGTCTATGGAAGTCACCAGGTACATATTTACCCTAACTTAGTACAGCCATACCCAGTCAAAACTTATTTGTTATTAAACTTTTTTATACAGTAGGTCTGTTACTATTTGTGTGATATTTTATGCTGCTTTTAGGTCCCAGATATGGTTTATTAGGTGCAGTATGTGCACACTTGCTCACAGGGGGTGATTTGCAACTGTAGAGGCATTTACGGAAGGGAGCACCAAACATTATCGGGGGTCTGTGTCTCCTAACCCCCGCGAATGTGGAGGGTCGCCTGTACATTAATTTGCATCTGTGTGTTTGAATATGAGTTTCAAATGCACAACTTCCTTTCCCAATACATATCCTTCAGTTGCTTCCCATTATCATTTTCTCCTAGTACTCCATTATAACATTACAACCCATTATGTCATCCTCAAGACCAGTGCCTACTCTTCCATTCATATCGTCCATTACGATCACTTTATAGCTACTGGGCATTTCGCCCACTGCTTCATCCAGCTAATCCCAAAACCTGTCTTTCTCTCTCACTCCTGCCATCACATGGTGCATATGCTACAATCACAGCCACTTTCACTTCTCAAACTTGAACTGGTGGTTTACTGGGTAGTTAAGGCACTCCAATCAGACTGAGCCTGGGCACGTTTATATCCAAGGAGTGGTTGGGGTTTACTGCTCACATAATTCCATTCAGGGATGAGTGAGGCTGGTCACCCTTATCTTAAATGCCAGGACCAACTTGCCTAGCCCTGGGCTCCTATGCTCCTCACTGGACAACACGGGATTAGATGGTGAATGAATGATTACATGCATAAAAACCACTCTAGCAAAATGTAGAATAGCTAAATTCTGTGTTTATTATGATCAAGATCTCTAAACACACTGCTTTTACCAGCTGGCAGGAAAGAAGATAGGTAAAAAAAAATTACAAAAGCTGTCTTCCAAGTTCTCTGTGTAGTTTGATACTAGACAGTTTTTATCTCACTGTCTGCCTTTTCTCTTCCACTCATATTCTCCCTCCTCTCTATCTACTCCCTCTTCTGTTTCTCTTTCACTACTCACAGTATCCCTCCTCTCTGCCTGCTGCCTCTCTCTCTCTCTCCTCCAATCTTCCCAGTATCCTTCCTCTTCTCCAGTCCTCCCAGTCTCCCTCCTCTCTCTACCCAGTCCTTCCATCTCCCTCCTCCTCTACCATTTCTTTTCCTTTTCCATTTCTCTCACCCTCTCCCTCAGTTCTCACTCTTAAAGTTGGTGGAGCATAGAGTGAAGCGCAGAGCATCAGCACCGCATTCTGGAATAGCTGCCAACATCTGAGAACCACCAGTCTTCAGTAGCTCTTGCCCTGATCCCGAGTGTATCTTCAGTTCCTGGAGTGACAATAATGTAAAACTGTAAGGTTATGAGTGCACATACTGGCAGGAAAGGGAGCTGGTATGATTTATATGTAAAGATTCTGAGTTTGTAAGATGATACAAGGTGCAGTGGTAAGGAAGTGATATGAAGAAGAGTAAGGAGGAGGTGGTGTGGTAAGGAAGTGATATGAAAAGGAGCTGGTATGAAGAAGGGTTAATAATCTGGTCTTTTGTTTCTCAAAAGCAGCAGTTATTCCTTTGGGAATTCACTAGCGCTCAACACCTAAATTATTTTTACAGTTACGAGAATTGACATCTTTCATGTATAACACAAGCAACGTCATATATATATGAAAGTGGCAATAATTAAACCCTATGATCATCCATCATAGTACCTCTCTCAAGGTCATAACATTTTGGAAAAAGAAAGGCTTTCAGCTGTCTCTCACAGGATTCAGCAGAAGAGTTGTCTTATGGACAATGGCAATCTATTATATAACCTAGGGGCTCTATACACAAAAGAATGATCAGAGAAAGATGACTGGTGAATGGCTCCAGGCTCATTAAGACGCAAGGAGTCATCTTCACTGCGTAACATCACACCCAGGCGTGCCGATGGGAGTTTTAACAATTCAGCAAGATACTTTGGTTCACCAAACTTAAGAACCTCGAATGTAATAAGACAGTGTAAATTCAATTCTAACCTGTACTGGTAACCAATGCAACTCAATTAGGAACGGGATAGTAGAGGTTCTCGGGGGGGGAGACCAAATATAAGCCGTGCTGCCCTGTTCAACACAGACTGAACTTTTGTTGGTACAGTATATTATTTGGAAGACCAGTCCACAATGAATTACAACAATTAACACGAGACCAGACCACTGCATGGACCAATGTTAAGAGGCAATGTCTGACAACCTGATTAATATGTTCTTTGTGATTTAACTTTGAATTAAAATAAACACCCGGATTTCAAAAAGAACTGACTGGCCGAAGCTGTGACATGCCAATGGTCAAAGCCAGGGCATTATCGGTGTCGTCACCTCTTCTGTTTCCTCTGATGATGATGATCTCAGTTTTACCATTATTCAGCTTAAGTTTCCTATTAGCCATCCAAATCATAATATCAGACATTGGAGATTCAAGCTTAGTCTTAGCATCGTTGATATCTGACATCTTAACATAGGGCTGGGAATTGTAAGCATAAAAATGATAGGACACATCGTAAGCATCAAGTAAAGACGATAAACTACTTGTGTAGATAGTAAATAGAATTGGACCCAAAACTGATCCTTGAGGGACTTCGAACAGAAGGGGAGCAGAATCAGAGCTAGCATAATCAACAATCACTCTCTGAGATCTGTTCGACAGATACAACTTAAGAAGCAAAAGAGCACTATCACGAACGCCATAAAAATACATATCATCCAACAATAGCTTGTGCTCTACTGTATCAAAAGCTGCAGACAGATCCAACAGAACTAGGAGAGAGGACATCCCACTACAGTTGTTTGCCACCAAGTCACTATGAATCCTTGTTAGTGCAGTTTCAGTTGAGTGGTATTTTCTGTATGCTGACTGGACAACAGGAACAACTCTTTTGTGTTCGGGTAGTGGTAAGAGTTGATTGAGTATAGCCTGCTCAGTAATCTTGGATATGAAAGACATGTTAGAGACTGGACGATAAATTGTTATGCTCTCGACATCAAGGCCAGGTTTCTATATTTGGGGCCTAAGCAAAGCACATTTCTCAGACTGCACAAAATTACTTTATAAGAAGCATCTATTTATTATGTTGCAGATAAATTCTGCAGCATGCTCGTACACATCAGGCAGTTGTGACGTTACACGGGTCGAGTGGGCAAAATGTTTTATTAAGTTCTCTTATGTAACATTTGACTTTGTTTACATCCAACAGATGAAACGTTGAAAGCAAATGATTCCCAATGCACCATGAGTGGAAGTCAACTGAGTATGCTTCACCAGGAGAACTGTTGTCTAAATCACTTCTTATGCAAGATATCTTAGTTGTAAAAAATGAAGCAAAAGCAGAAGCCAACTGTTTCTAAAGTGTTGGGTGTATAGGATGACTGAAAGTGGAACTTGTAAGGATGTGGTGGATGGTGAAGTTGGTAAGGTTCTGGGTATACAGTATATGGTATATTAACTCCTGGTGTTATAATAATAACAATAAGAGTTATGATTACTTAAGAGGGAAGTATTAAGGGTAGTTTATAAGGTTTTAGGTGTGTCTTGTTCTCAGATAATCAAACACAGGAGTTGTACAAGACGGGACGAAGAGGAAGTGTTGGTACGAGTTCATGTGATGTTTCCAAGTTCTATGAGATGAGAAGATGAGTTTATGAGGTTTTGTCTGTGACTTCTTACAAGAGATAAGAAGAGACTGCTTGTGTAAACTAATACAGTATATATATATATTTTTAAATAAAAACTAGCTCTGTTAAGCCTTTTTAGCTAGTTTTACTGACTATATGAGGTATTTGTAGAGATGTTATTTGTGTGCCCAGAAAAGATCAACTGAGTATTCAGTATGAATGAATTGTGGGATGTCTATCAAGGGAAGTGGTAGGTTCCAGCAATGACACTAATGCTTACAGAGTTATGATTATGGAGTTTATAATTATAAACAATGATGATAAAGATGATGATGGCAAAGATAAGGTGATGGTGATAAAGATGTTATGTTTTCTTCACAAAAGAGTAACAGTGGTGGACCTCTAATGCAGCCCCGTTGATGACATGAAGTGGGTCGACAATGTTCCCTCTCGATTTTGACATCTTGTGACCATCAGCATCACAGATCAGACCATGCAGTAACACTGTCTGCAATAAAACAACACAATGCACAAACATTCAAAATGACTGCCTAAATGCTTACTCCAACCCTGACAAGGCTCCATGAAACCTTGGAAGTGTAACCTGAACTTACACCTACAGTACTCAGGGTCAAACAATGGTACGGTATGTGAAGAAAGTACTGTACAGTCCTACACAGGGTCAATTTGAAAGCACTATCCCATACATGGGCCTCTAAGTCTGACATACAGTAACTCTCTTGTTAAGGTATATAAACTGTCAAAGACAACTGTGTCTGAAACACACCTGTTCAAGCATTTTTCTATCATGAAAAATGTAGGGATGCAAGTTGCTATGCTAAAACTTGTACCTTATGTTCTGAACTATGACAGCCTAGTCTTGGGTCCTCTACATCCAGTGGGGGGACATCATGGGCCTAGCCATTAAAATTTTTTGTTGTTCACATACCTACTCCTATTCTGCGTATTCATCTATCTATAGCACTATTGATGCCTTGCTTCCTCCTACAAACTTTCACATGACAATTTTCCAGGTTACATCTTCCTGCTCTCTCATCTATGGTACTCCTTTTCCTTTATCAGCTCTCACATCGATCCATTGTCCAACTCCCTCCTCCTAAGTAGCTGAAGGTTTCCTCTTCCAGCATCATCAATTACCTCACATTCAAACACTCTCCTTATTATTCTAAGTTCCTGCATTAAATTTTTCATCTGCAGTGGCAGCAAAATTCATCAGAGGCCTTAAATAGACAAGGAAGACGACTGTCGTCTCTGACCATTTTAGAAAACACTTAATCTACATCGTTATGCATTTTTGAGGCTTGATATGGATGAACATGGCTTCAAGAACTGTAGGCTACCATGCAAATTCAATGACTTAAGTACAATGGCAAGTGAATCACAGTTATTATTAGGATGATGGTTACTATCTCTTATAAACTTGTAACCTAGGTCAAACTAGCCAGTTAAAGGACTTGCAGGCATGACCACAACTTACATAATTGTTGCCAAAACTGACTTGAAATTATTAGGTAAGTAGACCCAAAGCCTCAGCTGGTACAAGAGAACTCTTTTATTATTACCCTAAAAGATCACTGATCTATGGTCCACCAAGTCAGATGTCACAAAACAACAAGAACTTTATGAGGTTGAGGACTAACTCACTTTAAAGGGCAACTCTCCTGTAAGCTTAAGGGCCAACATAACCATCCTAGCCACCCAGAAGAAGAGAATATCATGCCCAGTCTCCAGCAGTGTGATAGGGTAGTGTGCACGCAGCTCCAGCGTGTCTTGTGGCCATCCAAACACCACAAAAGGGTAGAGTCCCGAGGAGAACCAAGTGTCAAGAACATCATCGTCTTGTGTTACTGAGATGATACTGGATGCCGGTAGTCCTGGCAAGTGTTGGAAGCTGAGTGAATTTTGGGAACATTTTTGTTGTAGGCACCATGGACTACTGTACATCAGGAATATGGCAGTAAAAAATGTGCCATGACATACATGGTAAAATCAGTAAATCAGAGAGGAAAAATAGGCATGGAAAGTATAAAAAGCTGTCCCTACAGCACCTTGGCCACTCTTCTACTATTCCTAAGTTCAGTTTTTAAATTTCTTATCTCTAGGTGGGGGCGCTCACCATCCACCCACTCAATGTAGAGCTGCTCTCGGGTGTCTGCCCTGTCCTCTCCTCCATC
Organism: Coenobita brevimanus; assembly: GCF_032717465.1. NCBI lineage: Eukaryota > Metazoa > Arthropoda > Malacostraca > Decapoda > Coenobitidae > Coenobita > Coenobita brevimanus. The sequence continues at coordinate 25,391,934 of NC_137012.1, forward strand.
CTTCTTTCCTTCCATCTTCTTCTATCTTTCCTTCATTCTTTCCTCGTCCTTCTGCCTACGGGTGACTTTACACTCCCTCTTCTGTCTTTCATTCCTTCATTCTTTCCTCTTCCTTCTGCCTATGGGTGAATGTACACTGAGTGACAAGCCAAATGGTTTCCTGTACACCAGGAAACTATTTGCTACACTGGGTGGTAACCATATAACCAAATTTTGACGCCTGGTGGTTTAGTGGGTAATTATTGTGCTCCAATCAGATTGAGCTGGTGAGGGTTTATATCCAAGGGATGGTTGGGGTTTATTGCTCACGTAATGCCACTCAGGGATGAGTGAGGTTGGTCACTCTCATCTTAAATGTCAGGACCAACTGCCTAGCCCCAGGCTCCTACTGTCCTCATGGGGCAACGTAGGATTGGATGGATGGATGGATCTCTGTCACATGTTAAACAATTCATAACAAGTTGCTTCATCATTACCAGGCAATTAGTCATTTCCTGAATTGTCAGTCATTGAAAGGAACAACACTCTTCCCATCATGGTAATGAAAATTTCATGCTTACAGTTCAATTACTTAGAAATTCTTTTCTTTCTTCAATTTCCATACTTCTGATTGTAACATATTCAAATAAATTACCATTTCAACTAATATTTAAAAGACAGATTGGGTTGAGTGTATATTCTATCCATTCATCATCCAATCCTAAGTTGCCCCATGAGGAGCGAAGGAGCCTGGGGTTAGGCAAGTTGGTCCTGGCATTTAAGATGAGAATGACCACCCTCACTCATCTCTTGAGTGGAATAATATGAGCAATAAATTCCAACCACCCCTTGTATATAAACCTACAAAGGCTCAATCCGACTGGAGCGCCTTAATTACCCACTAAACACCAGGCGCCCTAATTTGGTTACATGGTTACCACCCAGCATAGTAAATGGTCTCCTGGTGTACAGGAAACCATTTGGCTAATCACTAAGTGTACGGTCACCCATAGGCAGACGGAAGAGGAAAGAATGAAGGAAAGAAAGACAGAAGAGGGAATGTAAAGTCACCTGTAGGTAGAAGGAAGAGGAAAGAATGAAGGAAAGAAAGACGGAAGAGGAAGGAAGGAAAAGAGGAAAGGGCAGACACCCAAAGCAACACTATATTGAGTGAGTGGATGGTGAGTGACCCCACCTACCACTAAGTGCCCCCATGGACAAAGCTAGATATACAGCTTGCTACACCACCTACCCTCCCTCTCCATGGCCCTGTGCCTGGCATCATCCTCTGAGTGTGCAGCCAACCACAACTGGTGGCCATCCCGCCAGGTGACACAATATGCTGGAACCCTGTGCCCCCACCACAGCTGCCGCGACACACACCATTCCCGTCCACTCTCCAGCCACTCCTGCCATGTGCGGCGGTGCATGTCAGGGTGAATCTGTAATTCACCAGTGCGAACTGCTTTGATTGCCTCTGTGGCCATGTCTGAGCACCGGATGAACCTGGAGACAAGAGGTAGAGTGAGCATACAGGAAAACTTCAGCTCATCATTATCATCATCTCACCCCTAAGATCTTGCCCACCAACCCCATGCCTCCAGGCTATTTTATCATCATATACCTTTCACACTCTCTCAAACACTCCTCTTCTTTCTCCATTTTTCTCACCAACATACTGCCCCATTCTCTTCTTCCATATCACATGATGTTAATCATGATATTTCACATTTTTACATTCCTATGATTGCTAGTATTTCTCTTAGATGAACATCATGATCTGGTGCTACATAAAATTACCCAAATACATCCTTAGCAGTAAAAGAATTAATAGAAGATCACTGGAAGAATAAGGCAATAACCATGACCAGTAGTTCCATAACAGGATCATCTAAACTTCTGTAAAAATATTACTCCTAGAACAATTTCTTATGCTTAATGTGACATCATCATACTATCCATATTTCACACTCACTACAAAACTAGATGGGCAAGATCCAGAACAGAAAAATAATGCATAAAATAAAGAGAGTTGTCAACAGAATGATGAGTGATCTACTGCAAGCTGGGCAATCAACAGGATGCAGCTGGGGAGGGCGATGGATGTGTCTGGGTTGACTGCCGAAATGTTGAAGGCCTCAAGAGACATAGAAGTGGATTTATCAATGATTAAAAATTTTTTGATAATTTATGAGTCTGCTGTTCCAGATTGCTGGTTGAAGAGTGTGATGGTAAATGTGTATAATGGGAAGGGTGATGCCCTGGAAAGAGGAAATTATAAAGGCATAAAACTTTTGGACCAGTTAATGAAGGTAACTGAGAGTCCTGGATGGTATGATAAGAGAAATGGTGAATAATGATAAGATGCAATTTATGTTTATGCCAGGCAAAAGGACAACTGATGCAATATTCACTGTCTGGCAACTTCTGGAAATATAAATAGGGAAGAAGAGGAAGCTGTACATTGTTTTTATTGATCTGGAGAAGGCCTTTGACAGACTTCCTAAGTGGAGAAGTGGGCAATGAGAAAGTTTGAGGATCAAGGAGTAGGTGATTAGAATGGGTATGGCAATGTATGAGAGTGCTCACACTGAGGTGAGAGTGATCGGAGGTTTAAGTGATGAGTTTTCCATGAATGATGGCAGGCATCGGGGGTCAGTATACTCTTATGACCATTATTGTTTATGATGGTGCCAGAAGCTCTCTAATATGACTTCAGAACTGGAGTCCCATGGGATATGTTGTATGCTGATGACTTGGTGTCGACTGCTAAGAATGAGAGGGAGGTGGGGAAAGAGTTAAGAAGTGGAGTGATGGAATGGGGTACAAGTGTTTGAGAGTAAATGCAGATACAGTAAAGTCATGATATATATGGCTGTTGGCAGTACTGTTAAAGCAGAGGGAGTGTGGCCATGTGCAGTTTGCCATAAGGGTGTAGGAAGGAACTCCATCTTGTGAAGTGTTTGTGATAAATTGGTACATAAGAGAGGTAGTGGTATTCAGCTGTAAAATAATGCTGATTTCATGTGTGTGGTGAGTCTGGAATACCAGCAAAGACAGAGGTGTGAAAAGCCTGATCTTGCTGGAGAGCCTCATGAGTGTGTAGAGGAGTTATATGAGGGGCATGTTATGGCTGAAGGTGGAGCTGGAGCTAACTTTGTGGCTAGGGTAAGAAGTGGTTGGAGGAAGGTCATGGAGATTCTGCTTTTCCTGACGTTAAGAGGGCTCTCCCTCCAGGCTAAGGGGTCCTTGTATGCAGTACATGTTAGGAGTGTAATGCTGTGTGTTAGTGAGACCTGGGCAGTAAAGGAAGAGGATATTTGTAAGCTCAGACATATTAAAATGACGATGATTAGATGGATGTGTAGTACATCCTTGAATGAGAGACCTGGGGAGGTTAGGACTGCGACTGAGGAGCTGCGGGAAAGGAGGAGACTTATTAAATTAATTAGTGCTGTGACGAGGAAAGGTAGACTGAGATGGTCTGTGCATACTGAGAGGATAGAAGATGACGACTGGGTGCAGAAGGTGGGAGGTGTGAATGCCAGGGATAGGGCAGCAAGGAGCAGACATAAAAAAAGTCCTAAGATGATTTCATAGTGTTACCTCAGAGATAAGGGACTGAGTGGGGATGCTCCCAGAGGTGAAGCAGCATGCAGAGGTGCCATTAGGTGACCAAGACTGACAAAGGAAAGCAGGCTGGAGCCTTTGTAAACAAAATAGACAAAGAATGGTCTCATGTGATCCATGATCTATGAGTTCTACATATCCCCACCCTACACAAAAAGCTAAACTGGGCTGTCAAAATGATGAATGTGCTATTGATTATTTTTCTTTCTCCATTTATTTATTTATTAAAACTGCATATTTATCTACTTATTTTTTTTCCTGCTGTTGCTGACAGACAGTCAAGACTCTGGATAATTAAACTTCTACAGAAATTCTAACAGCAGTAAGGCAACAATATACTAGTTCAAGGGACAAATACCACTGAGGCTTGAGCATGTGTTCAATGACATCATGAGTGCGGGTACACAGTGGCAGCATCATGGGATGGGGATGGCAGCCACGGTACAGTCCCAGGTTCTTCAGCGCCTCGGTGATGACTGGTCGTGCTGCAAACCTCGGAAGACCCTGGCGGTGGGAAAATCAGGGAAGAAGTAGAAGACAGCGTAGATTAATGCCTGTCAGCTACACTGTGCATCATTAAAACAGTATTTCATCCTAATCTTCCTCTAGAATACAACCCACAACAGTCAGTATTACATCCAGGTCCCCATTATACTACTGGGCTGAACAGGAATGAGGGAAAAACAACCTAGTCCCCGTCCAACCAGCAGTATAAGAGGAGACCAAGATGTAACAGCTGGTAATGACATCTGTGTTTAAGACTTGGTAGAAACGTATGATGTTTAGGTTGAGGGCTAACTGAGCTGGGATGATGGATAGCAGCTAAGTTAAGATAATACGGAAACTCATACTGTATGGAGTTGTGGGCAAACTGAGATGGAGCGAAAGACTGCGCCTGGTATGAGGGTTATGTACTACTGTACAGTAAAACCTCACTAAATGCTACTTTGTCAAACCTTACTTTTATCAGTCACAATAAATATGCTGAACTTTCTTGTTTCAAACTCAGTCCAGTATAAGTGAACAAATCTTGAGTAAACTAAACAGGGAAACACTCAGGACTGTGTTACCAATGGAAAGCTGCCATCAGGTGACAGGATCAATATGGGTCAACAGTCCCCAAACATAATGCAAATGTAAACAGAATGGTTAATAAAATAACAGAGGTAAATACCAGTAAACGAAAAATTTATAAGTTTTTGGAACATGTACAAAAGGAATGCAGTGCCACAAAATACGACACTCGCACAGTGAAGAATCCTGTGAAGCGGGTGAAAAATGGGAAAGCAGCTGGGGTTGATGAGGTGTATGCAGAGATAATTAAGTGTAGTGGAGAGAGCGAAATGAAGTGCTTATTGGAGGTATGAAAGAAGGCATGGATGAGTGAAACTGTGCCTGCAGAGTGGAAAAAGGCTGTGACTGTACTCTTGTACAACAATAAAGGTGAGCAAAATGAGTGCAAGAATTATCATGGCATAAGTTTCTTGATTTTTTTTTTTTTTTTTTTTTACGTGAAGAAGGAACCAAAGGCCACGAGCCTGCAATAACTGTTCCCTCCAAGAGAAAAACAAAATACAAGAGAGAGCCAAATTCAAGATCCGATCACTTCGAGATGCCTGGACACACTGCGTTTGAAAGACTGGAGATCATAATTATGAAGCAGGAAATACAGACAGAGGGAGACAGTTCCAGAGTTGACTTGTTGCATAAATGAAGGACTGGGAGTAACGGTTAACTCTTGCATTAGAGAGCTGGACAGAAAAAGGATGAGAGTTTGCTGCTAGACGGGTGCTACGCGCCCGTCGTAGAGGTGGAGGAATACATGCAGACAGTTCAGAGGAGCAGTGACCATTGAAGTAGCGACAGAAAAGAGATAAAGATGCAACAGTGCGGCAAAGAGACAGAGGTTGAAAGGAGTCAGTAAGAGGAGGAGAGTTAATGAGACAAAAAGCCTTTGACTCCACCCTATTGAGAAGAGCTGTATATGGGGAACCTCCCCACACATGAGAGTTGTACTCCACACAGGGGCGGATAAAACCCCTGTATAGAGTCAACAACTGTGCAGGGGTAAAGCAGGAATGGAGTCGGCTTAGCACATCTAATCTCTTAGAAGCAGATTTTACAAGAGATGTAATATGATCTTTCCAAGACAAGTCCCAAGTAAATGAAACCCCAGGCATGTTCAAGGATTATGCAGGATTAAGCTGAATGTTATTAAACATTAGTGGGTACACCTGTGCAAGATTTTGTCGGGTCGATAGGTGTAAGAACTGAGTCTTTGATGCATTAAAAACAACAAGATTATTTTTACCCCAGTCAGAGATACGAGCCAAGTCAGACATTGGGTGTGCCATAGCCTCATCCCTTATTTGTTGAAGTAACTGCTGAGATGGGCATTGCGGGAACTGAATGGAAAGGTGAAGGATGGAGTCATCAGCATATGAGTGGATAGAGTTAGATGTACAGCTTAGAAGGTCATTGATGAATAAAAGGAAGAGAGCTGGTGATAGGACAGAGCCCTGAGGAACATCACTGTTGACAGATCTAGGAGAAGAACGATGGCCATCCACAACAGCAGCTAAAGACCCGTAAGGAAGCTAGAGATGAAGGCACAGATAGAAGGATAGAAACCGTAAGAGGGCAGTTGACAGAAGGATAGAAACCGTAAGAGGGCAGTTGATAGAAGGATAGAAACCGTAAGAGGGCAGTTTAGAAATTAAAGATTTATGCCAGACTCGATCAAAAGCCTTTGATGTCAATTGCAATGCCAAAGTCCCGAAAGGAAGATGACCAGGAGTCTGAAAGGTAGGTGAGAAGATTGCCAGTGGAGCATCCCTGACGGAACCCATACTGACAATCAGAAAGATGGTTGTGATAGGAAAGATGTTTTAAAATTTTTCTATTATGAATTGACTTAAAAACTTTTGAGATATAGGATGTTAAAGCAATTGGACGATAGTTAGAGGATTGGGAATGGTCACCCTTCTTCAGGACTGGCTGAATGAGAACAAACTTCCAGCAAGAAGGAAAGGTACACGTTCATAGACAAAGGTGAAAGAGTTTGCCTAGGCAGGGTGTAAGCATAGAAGCACAGTTCTTGAGAACAACAGGAGGGACTCCATCAGGCCCATATGCCTTGTTAGTACTGATGCCTGTGATGGCAGAAAATACATCAGCTGAAGAAATTTTAATGTCAGCCATGAGGAAGTCAGAGGGGGGAAGTGATGGAGGAACAGCACCGGAATCGTCTAAGGCGGAATTGGAGGAGAAAGTCCAGGTGAAGAAATCTGCTTTATCAGTAGAAGAAATAGCTACAGAGTGTTGTAGGGAAGGTATATGGAAGAATTATTAGAGAGAAAGTAAGAGAGATATCAGAAGTCCTGGTAGGTAATGAACAAGGTGGCTTTAGAAGTGATAGAGGATGTGTGGATCAAATATCTGCAGTGGGACTGATAGCAGAGAAGGCTTCTGAGAAGGCCTATACGGTGTTTATGGCATTTATGGATCTGGAAAAAGCATACGACAAAGTAGACAGAGAAGGATTTTGGAAGGTTTTGCGCATGTACCGTACATGTAGATGGTATGCTGCTAGGTGCCATCAAGAGTTTTTATGATGGTAGTGGGATATGTGTAAGGGTAAATGGGCATCCAAGTGAATGATTCACAATCAATGTGGGCGTGCGACAAAGATGTGTGCTGTCCCCATGGTTATTCAATATATAAATATGGATGGAGTGATGAGAGAAGCAAAAACATGAGTAATGGAGAAAGGGATGGCATTAGTAAAGAATGGTGATGGATGGGATATCTCAAACTTGTCATATGCTGATGATGCAGTGTTACATCCAAATACCTGACATGAGCTTGGTAGACTAGTGCAGAGTTTTGCTGATGTCTGTGAGTGCCATGCCTTGAGAGTAAATTAAGAAAGGAGTAAAGTGGTGGTAATCAAGAGAAGCTGACTCCCAGTATGATGTTACAGTGAAAGGAGAGAGACTGGGACTGGTGTGAGAGTTCAAATACCTGGGTACAGTGATAGAAAAGAAAGGAAAATGTGTAAAAGATGTGGAGAGTTGAGTGACACAAGGAAGGAAGGTAGCTGGTGCTATGAAGGCCTTGATGAGAAACAGAGGCTTGAGTGTTGCAGCTGCACAAAGCTTACACAAAGGAGTGTTAGTGCTAACTTTAACGTATGGATGTGAGACTAAGGTGTGGTATGGAAATGAAAAGCCAAGAGTGAGAGCTGTGGAGATGGGACTGCTGAGGAATGTATGTGGAGTACAGAGAGTGGATAGGATACCAAATAATGTGCTTTGTGAAAGATGAGGAGTGAGGAAATCTGTGGACACCAAAATCGAAGAGAATATACTGAAATGGTATGGTCATGTGGAGAGAACAGATAATAACAGAGTGGTGAAAAAGGTATATCTGAGCGAATCTGAAGGAGGGAGGAGGTGAGGTAGGCCAAGAAAGTGGAGGGATATGGTGAATAAGTAGTTGAGGATGTGAGGTATGGAAGTCAGTGAGGCTAGAGGACTGTCAAGAGACCGAGCTGGCTGGATGAAAATTGTAAGTACACGATTGGGATTTGGCACCCCTTTTTTACATGACGGCATTCGGATTGACTCTCGGATACGTTTATGTGAAGCTACATAATGTGGTGGAAGTTTTTTGTCATATCAGATACAACCGGGATTCCAGGGGCTTGAATGATGAGTGAATGGAAACATGACCCGCTGGATTGAGCAAACTTGGGCTGTCTGGGTGTTGCTACTCCTCACCTTGCCCCAGAGTGGGAAGGGTCTGGGTGATGATGACAAATGGAAGTTTTCACACCTTAATATGAGATCTCATTCACAGTGACTGAAACATAAAAAAGGCATTAAATCCTGTCAGTTACCAACCATCACTACTCTTTCCCACCACTCCAGCCTCTCTACCACCACTCATCACCACTTCCTTCCACCACTCTAGCCTCTCTAACACCACACATCACAATCCCAATCTATCACCAATGATCACTACTCCAAACCTCTCTGTCACCATTCATCATTAGGCTACTCCCTCCCACCACTCAAAGGTTATCTCTTTTAGCTACACCACACAACCCAATTCAGTCTTCACCTCCTCTGCTCCCCCAAAGCTTCCACCAACCTTAAACTCCTTGACAACATCATTCAGATGGCCCTGCTCATCAAATATGGTGATCTGTGGAAGGTTGTGTCTCAGGCCAACCTCAAAATCTTCTTGGCTATGTCCTGGAGTTACTTTAACCACACCTGTTGAAAGTTTGTCCTGATCAGAACACATGATTGTGCAGTATAAATGCTTTCTGAATTACACAAATCTTGACTGGGAAATTCAACTTTACTGAGAGGTTTTACTGTGTGGGTTTATATTTATCAACTGCACTGCACAGCTTGTTTAATTTTATAAAGTTTACATATGCATATTTGCAATATTACAGTTCTTATAGTACAGTTATGTGTGTTCACGGATTATGTTTACTATCAAAGGTTACATCTGACTAAGGCTAATTTCAAGTTTGCAGAGCCTTCCAGAACAGAGTCCTTGCATAATCCATGGAGTGCCTTTACTTTAATTACATCTTACCAGCACTTATTTCATCAATCATACAATCTTCTATTGCCTCATCAGGATTCTACAGGCTGGGGCTAAGCTACTTAGTCTAGACAATTAAAGCAAAGATGACCAGTTGCTTTTGCCCTAAGCAGCATTATGTGGGCTATTAGCCTATCAATTCCTTGCTTGTAGATCCATAAGGGTCATACTCAGTTTGAATAGCTTAGTCCAGTAGGCCTATTTGTTGGTTACGGTACAGTATATGGTTACCACTCAGCACAGTAAATGGTTTTCAGGATAACAAGATATCATATATTTTACTGTAATATACACTCATTTTCTGGATTACAGTACACTATTAACTTCCAATCTATCCCAGCTTAGCCTCAGTCCTATCTTCAGTACAATTTGCCTGACAGAATACAGACCCCTGCTTGTTGTCCTTATCTTTTCACCTCAAACTTAGTCAATTTCTTCTTCAGGGTTGGCATGACTAAAACCAAATTATTCTAATCAATTATAATCAGAGAAAAACTAACGCATGATGATAAAGTTTTTATTTTAAATAACCTCAAAAAATATTTTACAGTATAGTATTCTGTGTACTTCATCACTATTTGTCATTAAAAAAATCTTACAACATACAGGTATACAAACACATTGGAGCAATTCAGGTTTTGTTCCTGCCTCTTAAGACATGACTTGTGCAGTAGTAATAGAACTGTTGGTGATGAATACCAACTTGGTAAATTTACTTTTTTATTATTCTGTGTTCATGTAGGATTCTGATGATATTTTTGTACTCAGTTTCATAATTCATCATTATTATCTCACTAGAGTTCTATAGGGATGCCTTCATGTGGTAGCACTAACACTGCTAGGCAGCTTCACTGTTCAGTTATACAAAGATTACTCAACTTCCTCCCTCTCCCCTATAAGGAAGATGGAAGGCTGAGGAAAAGGGCGGCTTCAGTCTGTAGTCCACCAGGTTCATGTTCATATGCTACTCAGGCCACAGCAATAGCAATTTGCCTAACAAAGTACAATGTAATTAAGTGGTTACTATGGCTTTGCTTTTCATCGCTGTCTAGCCGTTAGTTATTAATCATCGTAGAGACATACCAATGAGGAATATCAGCTGGATAAAATTACATGTTCTGTCATCCTCTAATTATAATCTGATCTTGTCATCCTCTAATCATAATTTGACTTTGTCATCCTGTGATTATAGTCTGGTCTTGTTATCCTTTGATTATAATTAGTTTCTGTCATCCTCTGATTATAATTTGATTTTCATTTAATAAATCTGATTTTAAATTTAAAAAATCTATGTGTTCCACTTTTATTAAAAAATGGGATTTTTTCCAATCCTGTTCTCCCAATGTATTCTTTTCTTTTTCACAACTCACATCATCATAATTGTTCCTTCCACCTTTCTCTCTCCTTCTCACAAATCATGTATTACAACAATCCTCATTTATTTCAGATCTAACAGGACTGGTGGATCTATAAAATAGCTGAAGCTCAGCTGTGAAGTCTAGTACATTTAAGGGATGAAGACCAAGGGAAGTAGGACTAGCCTAACCATGGTCCCCTAGCCCCTGTACCTCAATGAGGTTAAAATGGGACTGGCTGTTACTAATTACTGTTATCATTATAATTCTATAGGGACCAAGGATGTGGATTAGTGGGATGTTGTAACACTGAGAGACTGAAATGAAGTCCTTTATACTACACAGACAGCCCTTGTTTAAAGCTGTTCCTCCATGCTGCTAATGAATTACTGTAACACCTTTTCTTCACTATGTACTGTGCCATTTACAGTTGTTTCACCATTAAGTTATTGATGAATTAACACATCTTCATTTAAAGCTGCTTATGATTCACTACAAAGATGTTTTGAAGTAAAAAATCATTTTTTTTTTTTTTTTTACCTATCCTTTCCTATTTTCCTTCCTTCTTTCCTTCCTTCTTTCCTTCCTTCCTTCCTTCCTTTTCTGTCTTTCTTTTCTTCTTCCTTTCCTCTTCCTTCTGTCTATGGGTGACTCTCCATTGAGTGACAAGCCATATGGTTTCCTGTACACCAGGAAACCATTTACTACACTGGATGGTAACCATATAACCAAATTTGGAGCCTGGTGGTTTGGTGGGTACTTTAGGCGCTCCAGCCGGATTGAGCCTGGGAAGGTTTATATCCAAGGGATGGTTGGGGTTTACTGTTTACGTAAAGCCACTCGGGGATGAGTGAGGCTGGTCACTTTCATCTTAAATGTCAGGACCAACTTGCCTAACCCTGGGCATGTATGCTCCTCAATGGGCAACGCAAGATTAGATGATGATGATGATAATGCTGATGATCACTTATGAATTAGAAGCATGTCTCAGAACTGTTTCATTTCAAAGTAACATTCTGCCTGCATTCAGAACATCTAAGACTTTGATGACTGACATTACACATACAGCTAATTATATGTCAGAAGTTAATTCCAAAACATCAAAACTTTTCCAAACATCCAACACTGCAAACTGTGGGACACTGGTGTGCTAGCTTTATATGTAGCAATGGGACTTTTATATGCAACAATGGAACTTTAACAGGCAATCTTTATGTAATTTACTGTGCATTTGAGAGATGCAAGGAACATAAAAAAAAACTGACTTAAAATGAGAAGAACCTATTGTACAGTACTCCCCTCACTCTTCCTTGCTCTTCACCTGTCCCAAAATCAGGATCAACAGCTTCGTCTTCTATGATGGGAATGGGTTCCTGGCGGAAAGGGTGAAACACAGACATGCCGATGAAGCGCGAGTATCGTGGATCATCTGGGTGAACCATAATGGCAGTGTCTCCCAGAACTGTCTCTGGCCGTGTGGTTGAGACGATGAGCTCTTCATCTGTTGTGGGAAAAAGTCATCATCATCATCATCATCATATTCCTAATCCAATAGTCCACTACAAAATGGGGTGGGTAGGTTACTACTTCAATAAATGAGGCAGGGAAAGGAAACATATATGCATCAGTGTAATAACAATCTAGACATCCTCATTTGTAGCTATATGCAATGTACACATTTACTAAACATTTTGCCTACCTGCACTCCACATTGTCTACACACTCTCCAGTAACTCCATACAAAATAAATTTCACCCTACTCACCCAAACCAACCACCTTATAAGCAAAGTCATACATCTTGCCAAATGTAACTGGTTCTTTGTATCCAGGAACCATGAGCTCACTGGGTCCGGTAAGGTGTGTGTGTTCAACCTCAATGTCAGAGATGGTGGACTGGAGACTGCAGCACCAGTTGACTGGCGCCTTCTTGCGGTACACCAGGCCACAGTCAAACAGTTGGATAAATGCTTCCTTCACTGCATCACTCATGTGCTGTCAGGAACTGTAGCTATAAGTCTTCATCATACTGATATCTCACCTAAAGTTAAGCTTTACCTATTAATTCAAAGGATGTCATTCTTATTTCATCTTTTAATTCCCTGACTATAATAATCAGATTAAGAAAGATCTCTCATACTAAATGGGTTAATGAAGGCTGTTTCTAACCCCTCCTATCTGAAAAGTCTCTCCTAAGCTGAATAAAATTAGTCTGCAAGCTACAAAAGTCAAATGATAAACATCTTATCAGAGTGATGTAGTTAATATCAGTGATCTAAATACTGTACAGTTCTGTACTAATAGTTTAATTTATATAGCAGTCTGTTTGCTGGCACAATCTCTCGTGTACAGTAGTCAGAAACGTGGTCATCATCTTACCCTTATTTTTCATAATGAGAAAGGCTTTGGAAGCACCAGAATCATCATCATCATAATCATCATCCAGTACTCTTTTTCCCATGTAAGTATGGGGTGAGGAAGGGTCACAATTAAAAGATAAAAATAAAGAACTTGGCAGAAAGAGAACTAACCAAGGTCTTCCCAATTTAGTGGGCCACATTCTCAGTCATTTACCAACCAAGTCCCCTAAATTCATTTTACAGGCACACCTTCCACAAATATGTGCTTCATAATAATCTATCAAACAAATTCTATCCAATGACTATCAAGGAAAAGAAAATGCAAGGGTAAGGGAAGCTATCAGCATATACTGCCTGCTATCAAAGAACACACATTTAGCTTTCCACTGCCAGTATAAAATTCATTTGTATACTGCATGTTATCGTGAGCTTCTACAACAGAAGTCTGAAACTTCAGCATAACATTACAAAATACAATAATGTACCAGCAACATCAGTATTTGAAAATGTTATGTTAATTTATTGTTTTGTTACTGTAGTGAAATTATAAATCCAAACTATCTATGTATCTATTACAAGATGCCTTAATCCTGTACGGGGTGGCCACAAACAAACTACTTCCATGTTGCCCTGTCCAATGCCATTTCACTGCCCTGCTCCCAATTCATACCCTCCTCTCTCATATACCTCTCCACTCCATCCCCCCATCTCATCCTCAGTTTCCCTCTCCCTCTCTCCCCCTCCACCTCACTCACACACACACACTCCTCATCAGTCTCTCGCTCTCCATCCGCTCCACATGGCCAAACTACCTCAGTGTATTTCTCCTAACGCTTTCCATCATGTTCACATCCACACCACAATGCTCCTTCACTTCCTTAATTGTTAGTCTGTCTCTCCACATGCTCCTCTCAAATAACTCATTTTCACTGCCCTCACTCATGGCTTGTGTCCTTCCAACAAGGTCCAAGCTTCACTTCCAAACACAAATCGTAAACTTAAAAGCTGTGCTACTAGAATCAATACAACACACTGCTGTTTATCTGATGTTTACTAATGTTACACAGCCCAACTTACTTGATCCATGGTAAAGACAGCACGGTGCCAGTCTAGGGTTGTGCCCAGACGCTTCATCTGTTCATATATTGTGTTGCCCTTTTCCTTCTTCCACTTCCACACTTCATCAACAAACCTAGAAATACACATTTCTTTAACAAACCAAGAAATACGTTGACACTCAAGCATCCAAACCACCTGATATTCCAGGAGTTCAGTGTTCCAACTTTAGATTCTTCTAAATCATATTGTATTAAGTAATCTAGGTGTGGTCTGAATATGAGTCACAACCACCCATGAAATACTACTTTGGCTTAGAATGAAGAACTTCATATTTGTGTTCCAGCTTACAACAGTTCATTCCAATCACAGAAACTCACTGCAGCTAAAGAGTTAATTTTTGTTACCTGGATGTGCTTCTTGACAAGCATGTGAGGTACAAGACTAGAAGTGTAGGCTTTCAGTAAGCAGAGCAATATCATGACAGACAGTGGTTATGAAATACAAATTAGAAGTGGAGGAAGTAAGAAAAAGAGGGAGGCCAAAGAAAAGGTGAGGTGGTGCAAAAGATTTTGAATCATAGAAGTCTGAGCTTCCAAGAGGATGACAACCATGTATTACTGTAAACAACACAAACCAGAATGAAGTGATTTCTTAGGAGAATGACTTTCTAGGAAAAAAGTGAATCAACTGGGGCAAAATGTAAATTAGTTAAGCCTGGCTGTGGATAGTTTAAAACAACATTAGCATACAGTACACCACTGCGTGACAGGTAAAAGACTGACTGTGCTTGAATAAGGTTTGTTTTCTCAGGTTTCCAGACACCATGCCACTGGAATGGGTAACAGTGAGCATGTACATAATGTTTAAATACAATAGGTTCATAAAGACAGGTATATAACTAATGTAGTAGTATTGTTCCAACTCAAGAATCATAAACTTGGAACATTAGCTCAGTCCTATAAGAAGAATGGATGGAAAATGTTTGGTATATCATGGAATGTTAAGGAGAGAGCTTCTTGTAAGATATAAGAGAAAACACAATATAGAAAAACTTATTATTAAAATCTGAGCTAAGACCTGCATAGACAAGTAACATCTTCTGTAGTGGTAATATAGCAGCAATCTCAAATTGATGTGAGAGGTACAGGCTGGCAAAGAACCAAGTGGTGACATAAATTCTGCAAATATGCATACCCCACTTTCCGACGATATTTTCTTCTTCCTCATCCCCTACCCTGTCATTTACATCAACCAGAACAGTAATTTCTGTATTCTCCTCTCTTTCTTTTATATATTTGTACAGTTGCTCCAAAAACTTTCTAGTCTTTCCCAACCCTCTGTTTCTTTGTTTACTGAGACATATTCACATATATGTATCTCTAGAACCATCTTACACAACAGAAGCATTGAATCGACACACTTCTATGCTTTCACATACTTTTTCAATTCTCTGTGATAAGAAAAAAGCACCACCTTCCTTCTTCCTACCCTCATATTCTTTCAAACCCAACCATACCATCCACCATCTCCTCCACCCAATATATGTATGCTGTATTATAGATAGATAGATGGATAGATAGATATATTTATACAGTACCCTTGCGTCCAGTATGCGTTTCTCCAGTACTAAGCTTGCCCAGTACTGCTGGCAAAATAATTAAATAATTTATTACTGTAGTACGGATTTGTTGGGCTAGTACGGATCAGCCGTGCAAAGTGGGCCAAATCCAAGGAGTTCTCTAGTACGGATGTGAAGCATCCAGTACTACAGTACTACCTGCGGGAAGATTGCCAACACCGAGGAACGTTTCCCTAGTACGCTGTTCAAGTCCATTACGCTTTCCTCAAGACTCGTGACTTGTGCCAGTCAAATTACAGTATTGCACTTCCCCCTGATGACGAAGACAACGATGTGTAAGAGTGTGACTATGAAGGATTTATGAGGGACGTTGAGGCAGAAAGGCCTCCTCAGGATCCTGAAGGCCCTCCTCCAGGGGGTCAATAGGACTTCCTACAGCCTCAGAAACCCCTCCCCCTTTCCCCCCAAGCCCATCACCACTCACCTTATCCCTGAGTTCACACTTAATGACTTCGTCCCACGTCTAATTTGGTCTTCCCCTCGCAACCCCATCCCTAATATTAACGCTTTTCACTTTCTGAACCCAATTATCATTCCCCATCCATTTCATTTGCCCAGACTACCTCAATCTACCGCCCCTCTTCACAACACCAACACACTTCAATCCCATCCTACTTCTCAACTCTTCCATCGTAAACCTAGCCCCCCCAGGCCTTGCACTGAGGGACGCATTGCACATCCCCCTAATCATTGTCATTTCTGTACGTATGAGCCCGCGAATATCCTCTTCCTTTACTGCCCAGGTCTCACTACCATACAGCATTACACTCCAAAACACATGCTGCATACAAAGATCCCTTGGCATGCAGGTATGGCCCTCTCAATATCTGTCTATCTACATATATATATATATATATATATATCTATCTATTGCCAGACGCCTCAATCCCGTTTGGGGTGGCCACAAACAAATCGCCTCCAAGTCGCGCTGTCCCCCGCCATTTCACTGCCCTGCTTCCAACTCACACCCCCCTCTCTCGTATACCTCTCCACCCCATCCCTCCATCTCATCCTTGGCCTCCCCCTCCCTCTACCCCCCTCCACCTCACTCACATACACTTTCTTCGTCAGTCTTTCACCTTCCATCCTCTCCACATGGCCAAACCACCTCAGTGTGTTCCTCATAACGCTTCCTATCACATCCACATCAACACCACAACGCTCCTTTATATCCTCATTCGTCAGCCTGTCTCTCCATGTGACTCCACAGGCTCCTCTTAAATAACTCATTTCCACTGCTCTCACTCTTGACTTGTGTCCTTCCAACAACATCCAAGCTTCACTTCCGTACGTTAGAGTTGGTATCACAATACTGTCATGTAGTAACTTTTTCACTTCCATACTCACTTCCCTGTTTCTTATCACTGCTTTCAAAGAACCAGCAACCTTTCTTCCCTGCTGTACCCTTTCAAGCACTTCACCCTCCAAACCTCCATCCTTACTCATCACACTACCCAAGTACTTAAACGTACTCACATTTTCCAATTCCTCACCATCCAACCTCGCTGTACATTCACTGACTTCACCTCTCTCAAAGACCATCATTTTACTCTTCCCTACATTCACCTTTAGATTCCGTTTCTTACACGCTCTCCCAAACTCATCCACCAAGCCTTGCAGCTCCCCTTCGTCTTCACTCAACAACACAGTATCATCTGCAAACAACAGTACAGGGAGTTTCCAAACACTATCCTCTCTCACCAGGGCCATTCCAACATCCACTACCCTACCTTGTACCTCTTTTATTACCCCATCCATGTACAGATTGAACAACCATGGAGACATGACACATCCCTGTTTCAACCCAACTTTCAAAGAGAAAAATTCACTTAGTTCACCATCCACACGCACTGCAGCCTTCGCACCATCGTACATACTCTTCACAGCATTCAACAACTTCCCATCTACTTCATATATTCTTAACACTTTCCACAATCCTTGTCTATCCACCCTGTCATATGCTCTCTCCAAACCCATGAAAGACACATACAACTTCTTTCCCTTCTCTAGAAACTTTTCCACTAAGGATCTAAGAATGAATATTTGATCTACACAACCTCTTCCCTTCCTAAAGCCTCCCTGTTCTTCTCCAACTAATTTCTCTGTTCTTTCTCTAACTCTGTCAATAAGTATCCTACCATACACTTTTCCTATTATACTAAGAAGACAAATGCCCCTATGATTACCACACACTTCTTTTTCCCCTTTTCCTTTGTACAAGGGAATAATTATACCTGACTTCCAATCCTCTGGGACTCTACCTTCCTCCCAGGCCAATCTGCTGCACATCTTCCACATCCATTCTACTACTATCTCTCCCCCATGCTCCAGCATTTCACCACACACTCCATCAATTCCTGGGGCTTTCCCCGATTTAACTTTCTTCATTGCTTCCACAACTTCTATCCTACTGATTTCTTCCTGTCTTCTCACCTCCCTCCTTCTCCCAGCCATTCCCCAGCCACTTATACTCGCATTACTTCCATCCTCTACGTTCAACAATTCCTTAAAGTGTTCTCTCCATCTGCTCACTTTTTCTTCCTTCTCCACTAGTAATCTACCATTTTTATCTTTCACTCCCCTGCTAACTTCACTTCCACCCTGTCTTACTCTTTTCACCTCTCTCCAGAACATTTTCTTACAGTCCCTCCACTTTACACTCAAATTCCTTCCAAATTCCTCATCCACTCTTTTCTTACTCTCTCTTACTAATCTTTTCACCTCTCTCTTTCTTTCTACATATAACTCTCTCTTCCGCCTCTCAACTTCTTCCACGCCCCTATTTCTCATCCATTCATTGTATGCTTTCTTCTTTTGTGCCACAGCCTGTTTCACCTCTTCAGTCCATCACGCTGTTCCTTGCACCCCCCTCCGTCTTCTCTTCCTTCCACACACCACATCACATGCTGCACATATTTCTTCTGTAAATATCCTACACACATCTTCCACATCTCCCATCTGCTCCAGTTTATATTTGCCCAATCGTTCCTCCACTTCTCTCTTATACTCTGCCTTTTTCTCATCCTCTTGTAACCTTTCCACTCTCCTTGCAACTACTCCTTCCTCTCGTCTTTCCCTTCTTCTATTCCTCCATCTTACTTGAATTCTAATTCTGGCCACCACCAAGTAGTGCTCAGAAAGTCCACTTCCCCAACCTCTATAAACTCTTGCATCCATTACACATCTTCGCATCCTTTCATCCACACACACATAATCAATCATTGCCTTTCTTTCATTCAGTTCACCACCCACCCTTCTCATCACTCGCCATGTATACCTGTGGATCATTTTATGCCTGAAGAGGGTATTGGCTATCACCAACCCCCTCCCAGCACAAATGTCCACTAACGCACTCCCATTCTCATCTGTCTCAGCAGGCACACCCCACTCGCCAACTATTCCATCCACCTTCACATTCCCAACTTTACCATTCATATCACCAATCAAAAACACTCTCTCATGCCTTCCAAACTTTTCCATGCACACTTCTACATTTGTCCAGAACTCTTCTCTCACTCTTCTAGCACAATCTTGCGTTGGCGCATACACATATATACATATATATATATATTATATAGATAGATAGGTAGATAGACGAACAAATATGAAACTAAAATTACTGTAATGAGATAACAGAAGGGAAAGAAGTTGAATGTGGCCTTCATGGATTTGGAGAAAGCATATGACAGGATGGATAGACAAGGATTGTGGAAAGTACTAAGAATATATGGAGTAGATGAGAAGTTGTTAAAGGCCCTGAAGATTATGTATGATGGTGCTACGGCTGCAGTGCGTGTGGACAGTGAACTGAGTGAATTTTTCTATTTGAAGGTTGGATTGAAACAAGGATGTGTTATGTCTCCATGGTTGTTCATTCTGTACATGGATGGGGTTATAAAAGAGATACAAGGTAGGGCAGTGGATGTCAGAGCGGCCCTAGTGAGAAAGGGCAGTGTTTGGAAACTACCTGGCCTGTTGTTTGCAGATGATACTATGTTGTTAAGTGAAGACGAAGGGGAGCTGCAAGGCTTGGTGGATGAGTTTGTGAGAGTGTGTAAGAAACGGAATCTAAAGGTGAACGTAGGGAAGAGTAAAGTTATGGTCTTTGAAAGAATTACAGTCAGTGAATGTACAGTGAGGTTGGATGAGGAGGAACTGGGAAAATGTGAGTGTTTAAGTACTTTGGTAGTGTGATGAATAAGGATGGAAGTTTAGAGGGTGAAGTGCTTGAAAGGGTGCAGCAGGGAAGAAAAGTTGCTGGTTCCTTGAAAGCAGTGATTAAGAAACAGGGAAGTGAGCATGGAAGTGAAAAAGCTACTACATGTCAGTATTGTGGTACCAACTCTAACGTATGGAAGTGAAACTTGGACCTTGTTGGAGGGACACAAGTCAAGAGTGAGAGCAGTGGAAATGAGTTATTTGAGTGAAGCATGTGGAGTCACATGGAGAGACAGACTGACAAATGAGGAAGTAAAGAAGCATTTTGGTGTGGATGTGGATGTGATAGGAAACATTAGGAGAAACACACTGAGGTGGTTTGGACATGTAGGGAGGATGGAGAGCGAGAGACTCATGAGGAGAGTGTATGTGAGTGAGGTGGAGGGGGGGAGAGGGAGGGGGAGGTCAAGGATGAGATGGAGGGATGGAGTGGGGAGGTATATGAGAGAGGGGGGTGTGAGCTGGGGGCAGGGCAGTGAAATGGCTGGGGACAGGGAGACATGGAGACGATTTGTTTGTGGCCACCCCTTATGGGATTAAGGTATCTGGCAATAGATAGATAGATAGATAGATATGAGTCAGCTGTTGTCTGCAAAGTAGACATTAGAATACTATACAGAGTATATGGGAACCATTAAGCTATGAATCCATTACCACATACCAGTTCCTACTTTCAGAATTCATTCAGGATGGCCATGACAAATCTGTTTCCATGCCTCTTCGCTTATAGGATTTGTTTTCTTTACACATAAAGTGCACCAAGTGCTCACACCTCACAAAATGAATCCTTCCCCAAAAGATATTGACAGAACTATAATTATCTTCAGCAGAGAAGCCAAAATTAATACTGAACGAACTTTTCAAGAAGCCATGGCACAGATTTCAAATGACAGATTTCAGGATGGTGGAGTGTGGTTTGTGATGGAATGAATGACCGAATATGTATTAACAAAACCAAATGGAGGAAAATGTGGCAGAAGACTGTCTGGAAAGGAAAGAAGGGCTGGTGAGCTATGATACAATGGAAAAATGCTTGGTATGTCTTTCAATAACTGGAGATGAAACTCATGTCTCTCTCAGGGAAAAAAAAAAAAATGTAGACAAGAATATTAGAAGACTGAGTGGGATGGAGTGAAAGACTGCAGGTAACACTGTTTTTCATCAACCTGAACTGGGTCACTCTCACAGCTTGAATACTATGTGTTACATCCCTGTCCCACACTGCCACAGGCTCCAACAGCAGTAGTTCAGTACGGGAAGGACATTGTCCAGTGAGTTGTTGTTCTTATGGTCTGATTTTTGGTGTGCTCAGGCACTGTAAATAAACACTGGCTTCCTAAGTTCGCTGTCTTTATTTTCCAAATAATTACATTTAATGCTTGCCAACTTCACTTCACGGTTTTCACAAGTACCGGAGCTATACAATCTTCGCTAACTGCACAGACACTGAATAAACTCAAACTGAACTGAAACTCCTTTAGTCCCTTCTCTATCCTTATATAAGCTCCCTATATACTAGAATAATCTACATTCTCAGAAAGGCAACAGTTACCAACTCAGAGACATCCAAAACATCCAGTTTTCTTACACTGTGTAACAATCTAAATTATTTAGCATAGAGATAAAATTACATAATTTAACAAACAATTACATAAATAAAACATTATAGAGAAAAAGAGCACAAAAATTAACCCTATCATGTTTCTGGGCAGGGCAGATCATGTCTGTGCTAGAGTCAGCTGCTCTCACGGTGGCCTACATCTTCATGTCGCAATATTATTCTTTGATCACTCTGTGTAAATACACTTTTCATGAGAGAATGTTCATTTCGGTGTCATTTTAATGCTGAATAGTTGTATGATATCGTAGTATGTTCAAAAATGGAAAACAAAGAAAATAAAAAGTCATCATGACAAGTTGATGTTAAGCGAAAACCAAAAATTTTATACCTTGCCATACAAAAATATTCAGAAAAAAAAAAAATAATAATAAAAATATATAATTCTGGTTTAAACCATGCAAAACTACAATAAATTACCTTGACAATAATACTTAGATCATAGTTACTGTATTTCAGCATTTTATTGTGCAGTAAAGCGAAGGGGAAAAGATACACAATATTTTATGAGTCGGCCGCATACTCGCTTCAAAATCAATTTTTTGATCAGTCAGTGTAAATACTTTTATGATACGATGCTGACTGTGGTGTTATTTTGAAGATGAGTAGCTGTACTTTATCGTAGTATATAAAAAAAATGGAAAACAAAGACAGTAAAAAGACAAAATGATGAGCTGAATTAAGGCAAAAAACAAAAACTGTATTCCTTGCCATAGAAAAATATTTGGCAAATAAAACCTAATGAAGATATATAAATCTGGTTTAAACCATGCAAAACTACAATAAATTACCTTTACAGTGATACACAGATTATGGTTATTTCTGCATTTTATTGTGCAATAAAATGAAAGGAAAAAGACGCACAATTTCTAGACTCGGCAGCATATGCCCTTTGCGATCTTTTTCTCTGATCGGTCTGAGTACATTAAGTACACTTTTTATGATAGGATGCTGGTTGTGCTGTTATTTTGAAGCTGAATAGTTGTACATTATTGCTGTATTTTTCAAAAAAGGAAAACAAAAAAACAAAAAGTCAAAATGACAAGTTGAAGCTGGACAAAAACCAGAAATTTTATACCTTGCCATAGAAAATATTAAGCATGGAAAAAAAGATATCAAAATCTGGTTTAAACCAAACAAAACTACAAATTACTGCCAGCCATGCACAGATCAAGCATTCCGTGCCATTATGGCCGAGTCTCTTTGTTATGACGCGTAAATGCAATTTATGGTGAATATTTTACAAAAGTATCTTAAAATGACGCATAAACAAGTCATCGGAATCTCTGAGGTTGGATCTGAAATTACTCTAAAATGTGTCATCGGAATCTCAAAGGGTTAATGTATAACTTACAAAATACCACTGCACACAAACAGCAGGCTAACTGGCAACTCTGACATATAACAGAATAACACCAGAAGTACTGAGAACCTTCCAGTGCTACCTGACTAGCAAATCCTGCTTCTCAACACTACCCCCTCCCTAGTCCTTTGTCGTCCTGACAAAATTATACAGTGCATACAAACATAATCCTCAATCAAAACTAAACACAAGATAATTCTTCAACTTGTCAGGTCTTCACCTACGCCGTTTCCGACAATGTCCCTGCTCCTCCATGCAGTCCTCTCCTGGAATGTCTTGGTCCTCATTAAGATGCACTTCTTCTCTTGGAAAACTGTCACCATCCTCTTGTACTTCAGCTCCTTGGTCCTCCTCACCATCCTCGGCTGCGGGAGAGCACTCTTCCTCAGAGATGTCCCAGCTGTACTGTCCTGGCCCATGGTACTGCCACAGGTTATTCACATGTACCACCTTTGGGCGAGACTTCCTGCCTCCCCGGATCCAGTATATTACATCTGATAGGCACAACACAGCGTAAGACCAATCGCACGAGCTCTCCAGCTTCGGTGACTGTCCCTTCTTCCGTTGAGGATTGTATAGCCAAACTTTGTCATCATCCTTGAAGGTCACCTCACATGCCTTGGCGTTATACTTGCACTTCATCACTTTGCCTGAAAACTTTTGAGCTTCTCGCACTTGATGATGTACCTCAGCCAGTCTTTTCTGAAGATGCTTTGCACACCTGGAAGTGTCTGTAGGGCAGCGCTTCGCCAGGTGGTCTTCTCATTAATAAGTCAACGAGTAAACATAACTCGTTGCCCAGCATCAGTTTTGCAAGGATGTAGCCGGTAGACTCATGGGATGCAGACCGATATGCCATCAGCAACGCAGGTAATTTCTGGCCCCATTCCGTTTGTCCCTCTATGCAGTACTTAGCCAGTTCTTGTCCCGGGTCCAGTTGAATTTCTCCAACATCCCATCTGACTGTGGTCTCAGTGGGGTCGTCCTGGTCTTCTTGATCCCCAGTAACTTACAGCACTCATAGAACATAGCAGACTCAAAGTTTCTACCCTGGTCTGAATGTAGTTCTTGTGGTATCCCAAAATGACAGAAAAAATGGTCAACCAACACCTGAGCAACAGTCATGGCCTCTTGATTGGGAATGGCATAGGCTTCTGGCCACCTTGTGGAGTAATCCATGGCAACACATACAGTATATACCAGTTTCTTCTTTCAGTGAGTGGCAGGGGTCCAGCAATGTCCACCACAACTCTTACCATTGGTGCACCTACCTGATACAGCTGAAGACGGGTGTAACCATGTTTCTTGGGTCCCTTCTTGGCACAGCATACATCACAGGCCCAACACCACTCTTCAACATCCTGCCCCACACCAATCCAATAGAACCTCTGTCGCAGCCGATGTAGAGTTTTCTTCATTCCCAGGTTCCCACTACCGATCTCAGACCTCATTTTCTTCGGAACCACCAGTTGCCAATACTTGCTGAGGGCATCAGGTGTCTCCCAGTGACGCTCCAGTAGTCTGTTGTTCAAACGAGGAAGGTCCCACTGACTCCAGTAGCTCTTGGTCACAGGGCTGAATCTGGAAACCTCTTCCCAAGATGGTCGCACTGTACTCTGCTGCAGCCACTTTAGCTCTGGTTGTAAATCTGCATCCTCCATCTGCATCCTCTTCAGGTCTTCTTCAGCTGACACTGGCTCTGTCAATATAGTATGGCCGAATTTCTTACTAAGATTCCCATTCCTATTACACTGCTTGCCGTCTGTTCTTCCATTTTCTCGCACATTATCAATCATAGTTCTCTTGCATTTTCTGAGTGGTAGGACTACTTAGGAAAAGCGAGCTGGTGGTTGCCTCTTGTCAACAGACTCTGCTAATTTACCCTCATCTTTCTCATCTTCTGCAGCCTTGTTCTTGCCGTCCTTCTCGTTTGGACAATCGCAGCTGAAGTGTCCCATCTCGCCATGTCCAACACCCATCTGTTGCAAACGTGGGTTTCCTTGGACTGTTCCGTTCTTGCTCTTTCTTCCGTTGCAACAATCCACCTTGTGTCCTGGCTTCTTGTAGAACCACCAACCTCTGATCTTCTCCTGTTCTCTCTTCCATTTGTTGCAATCCACTTTCCGATGTCCTGGCTTTTCACAGTACCAGCAACTTCCTTCAAATTTTTCCGCTTCACATACCTGCCCCTTTCCTGCCTTGAATCCTGCAATACAACCTGCCTGAAAAGTGGACGTACTGGAACTGACGTAGAACTCAAATTCTAGAGCCCTGGCTAGTGCAGTGCCTCTCATATGCTTCTTAGTTGTGCCTGCTTCACATGCACTTTCAACTCTGCACTATCAAGATCATCAATGAACTGGTTCCTCAGAAGAATAACAACAGGTTAGGTGCTGTCCAGGGTATGCTTTGTGTGCCATACTCTCCAGGTTATAAGCAAGCTGCTGAAGGAATTTGTCTCGAGCCCGTACACAGTTCTGGAATCTTGCTCTGTAAACCTCAGTCTGGCACATGGTCCCATATCTGCGCTCCTGCACCTCTACCAGGGACTGATAACTGTTCCCATCCTTCTCTGATATCTGCCCAAGAATCTCTATTGCAGCACCCTTGAGGCTAGTAGCAAGCTGCACTGCCCTCTGCCTATCATCCCAACCATTCCGATCAGCAAGTAACTCAAACTGTGCATGGTAAGCTTCCAAAGACACTCTACCATCAGAATCCTAAGGTTTCTTTTTACAGGTAATTGGATCCCCATTATAGCCATGCACTTCACTGGTTTGGGGGGTAAAAACTGGGGCATCATAATTAAGTCCAGGACTTAAAACTTCAGAATTCTGATTATTCAGCCCCATTATTCTACCTTTAAATGCTTGCAATTCATCAAGATCCATCATACACAGTCTACATTTTTCATATCCTCCCTGTACACTAAGCTGAGGCTCAGTAGTGCAAGATTTCTCTACAGCCTCAATTCTCTCACTAATTATCTTCAAATGGCTATCTACTTGCTTCAAATGGTCGTCAACATGCTGCCTGCACTCCATCACATTATTGCTTACCTCATACTTCTGCTGCTCAAGCTTGGCATCTACTTCCTCCTTAAACTATTGCTGTTCTTCCTTCATTTCCCCCATGAAAGCATCTAGCTGTCCTTGCATCCTCAGTTGCAAATCCCTCTGTTGCTCCTGTAATGCCTCTTGAAGCTGTTCATATTGTTCTTTCTGTTCTTCACTTTTTGCCTCAAGTTGTTCACTCTGTGCTTGCAATTGTTCTTTGATTTCTTTCTGTCTTTCACTTTGTGCCTATAATTGTTCTTTGATTTCTTTCTGTCTTTCATTTTGTGTCTGTCTTTCATTTTGTGCCTGTAATAGTTCTTTGAGTTCTTTCTGTCCTTCATTCTGTGCTTGTAATTGTTCTTTGAATTCTTTCTGTCCTTCATTCTGTGTTTGTAATTGTTCTTTGAGTTCTTTCTGGCCTTCATTCTGTGCTTGTAATTGTACACTTTGTGCTTGTAGTTGTACATTTTGTGCTTGTAATACTGTAATAATTGCAGCCAGCAATGCCTTCTCTTGCCTAGCTTGGCCTCTTGTCTGTACCATACACCGTCTGCCTCCATGTCGAAGGTTTGAATCGCTGCAGCACTTTTCTAATGATCCACACTCTGACACCTTTGTTGCGTCCCATACCACACTGCCACAGGCTCCAACAGCAGTCATTCAGTATAGGAATGACGTTGCCCAGTGACTTGTTCTTCTTATGGTCAGCTTTTTGGTGTGCCACAATGAGATCAGCTAAGGCACTGTAAATAAACACTGGCTTTTTAAGTTCACTGTCTTTATTTTCCAAATAATTGGACTTAATGCTTGCTAACTTCATTGTTTTCACATGCACTGGGGCTATACAATCTGCACTAACACTGAACTGACACTGAGCTGAGACTCCTCGAGTCCCTTCCCCATCCTTATATAAGCTCCCAGTATACTAAAATGATCTACTACATTCTCAGAAAAGCAATAGTTACCAACTCAGAGACATCCAAAATATCCAGAGGTTTCTTACACTGCATAACAATCTAAATTATTTTGATACAAACTGAGATAAAATGACATAATTTAACATACAATCACATAAATAAAACATCACAGAGAAAAAGGGCACAAAAATTAATGTACAATTTAAATATACCTCGGCTCACAAACAGCAGGGTAACTGGCAACTCTGACACATAACTGAAAAATACCAGAAGTACTGAGAACCTTCCAATGCTACCTATTTAGCAAATCCTGCTTCTCAAAACACGGTTGCACAAAATCAAACGAGTTTTGGTTGTGAAGAAGGAATGAGTCTCCTTGATTAATAATCATATCAACCCTCCAATCTGATTAAACCTGGCCAACAAACAAGCTATAAGGGGTTAGGGATCTATGCTGAGATATAGTAAATGTGCTATAATGACCTTTCTCTGCCCAGCTGGTGCCTGGTGGTGGCCTGTGTGTTCCACAAATGCTGCTCCACCACCACCTGTGTTGCTATCCCAGCATGGTCACAGCCTGGCACAAACACCACCTCAGCCCCTTGCATCTGGTGCCTGCAAACCCATGTAAAACAGAAATGAGCTACTAAAAAGTGAAGGTGAACAAACACCACAAATAACTGCAAAATACAGTGGTTCTTTTCCTATATTTCAATGCTGGATTCTAATGTTATGACATACTGACACTTCTCCCATAACTTCTGAGCCCCTCAAATACAGGTGGTCCCCTACTTACAAACAGGTTATGTTCTGAGAAACTGCTTATAAGTGGATATTTTCTTAAGTTGAAAATGCATTTAATACAGCTAACCAACTGAACATCATAGCTAAGCCAAGCCTACCAAGCCTTTTAAACGTGCTTAGAACACCTACGGTGGCCTACAGTTGGGAAAAATCGTTAACACAAAGCTTATTTTATAGTAAAGTGTTGAATAAGTAATTTATTAAATATTGTGCTGAAAGTACAAACCTGTAAAATCGAATATTCGTAAGTTGACCTTTCATAAGTCAAAGACCGCCTGTACTGAATCATCATCACTATACAGACAGACCCTGAAATATGATACCCCCAGATATGATACTCTGTTATGGTGATTGGGGTAGAAATATCATCCTATCCCACTGAACGATGGCCAAACCCCGGTATAACGATGGGTGTTTTTTTTTTTTTTTTTTTTTTTACCAATTTTGATATTTTAGACTTAAATTTTGTGCTTAGGTTGATTTATAAACTGTTTTTAGACTTAGATTAATGTGTCTTAGTCATAGGTGGGATGAACATTGTCATTTTGGGGTACAGTTTTCTAAGTTTGATTTTTTCCAGACTTATTTTTGATGATTTTCATATTGTATTTTTTGGGTTTAGGTGAGTTATAAACTGCTTTTAGGCTTTGTTTAGCTTGTTTTAAAGCTATTTGGGGATTTAGGTTAGCTAGAGACTTGTTTTTGGACTCATTTGGTGAGTTTAGGACTTGGTTGGAGGAGGAACCCAAGGCTCACAAACGCATCCCTATACTTTACACGTTAAATCTACCCCAAGATATGATACCCCACCATGCGATGGGTTTTTACTGTTAAGTATCATTAAAGTGGGATATTCCTGTACTCTGCCTACTTTAACTTAGTCTAAAACTGCCCACTCTCCATCTTAAATGTTGAGCTGTGGCAAGAGAATAACCCTGAATATGTTGCTAGTCATGAGAAATTGCTATGGAATGGATGTACAGTTGTAGTATTGCCTTTTGCCAATGAGGCACTGTAAAGGAAATAAAGGTAAGCTGCAGAAGAACAAAAATCTCCATCAAGATAAGGTGAATGAACTATAATATTGAAATACAGTAGGTTCGCACAGTGCGCGTCATCACAGAGCGGATTATGCGCGAGTGACCAAAAATCATAACCAAAAACCCTTGAATGCGCAAGTTTACCGCATAGAACGCGAGGCAGAGGCAAGGAGTGGCTCAAAAATGCCATTTTCTATTAGTGCGCGACCACCCCTCACACAGCGCGTCACGTGTCGTCATGTTGATGCGCAGAAATTCCCGGGCATTCACGCCAGGCAGAGTCAAGTTGAGCAGCCTAGCGTGATGGAAGGCAGGACTGAGCTGTGTATGTCAAACATTAGCAAGATCCTTTCTGCCGTGGATAAGCTCAAGGAAGAGGTGAAGGAACAGGAAGTGAGCAACCTAAGAACGGAGGAACTTCTGGTTGGTATCGACAAACTCTTCCGTTTCTACTCAGACAGGCACAGGGAAGAAATAAACAAGAGAAGACAGACGCTCATAACAAGCTACACACAGCGGGCTCAAGTTGGTGAAATTGCGGAACCAGCGACATCGTCTGCTCCTGTTCCTGTTGAGGATGAAGAGGATGCAATGTCAGAAGTGTCAGCGTTGGACTTTGAAGGGTTTATAGCCGAAGTGAGTGACTTTGATGCTCCTGGGGAAGGTGCTCAAGAGGAGTCTGTGGAGGGAAGTGTTGGTGCGGTGGGAGGTGCGGTGGGGAGTGCGGCGCTGTAAGTGTTGCCGCGCCTCGGAACCCCTGTTATTTAAGGTCATCAGGCCTGTTGTCTACTGTTGTTAAGGTGACTACCCATATTTTTGTTATTGTACCTACAGCTTTAGCACAGTGTCCGAAAAATATGACCTTTATTATGTCTGTAAGGGCCAAAAAATGTCCAGGTATGAGGGGGTACTATCCATATGTAATTACTGTATTCCCATAAGATTATGTATTCCCAGTGCGTGAGGTCGTGGACCGCCAAATCTCTCGTGCACAGTGCGAGCCTACTGTATTCCACACCACAATTTTTGTTTTTCTTTTTTTTAACAGAGGATGGAAAACCAAATTAATTAATACACCACATTACAGGCATCCTCCATTCAAAAAAATCTGTAACGGGTGAACTTGGACTGTTGTAGCTGAAGCCTGGAGGGAAACTAATCTAGGGAAGCAAGTTCCAAAAAGGGCATAAAGGAATTCTGACAGGCAAAAATTCTGCAATATGGCAGTTTGACAGTCAAGTCACAAGCACTACCAGATGCCTGTGTTGCACGCAGGAAGGTGTCGAGAGGTGGCACGAAGGATGTAACTTATGTAAGCATTTGCCATAAAAGTACAGTGAGCACTCACACAACAAGCAATCGTATAGCGCGAAACTCACATTACATGGGATTCAAAATCTGATGTCCAAATATGGCCACAATGCGGATAAAATAGATACATTATCAAGGTCGAAGGAAGCTGCTAAATTTTTATAGGACCTGACTACACAGTGGCAATGGACATGGGGTGACGGGAGGCCCCAATTTATATTTGAAAGTCATGTTATGCAGCCAGTGATAGACTGTGACTATCTATCTACTACTATCTACTGCCAAAGGCCACAGTCCCGTAAGGGGTGGCCATTTGACTCCGAGTTATTTGTTTTACGGGGAGGGGCACTAACCCTCCACCAACCCACTTGTTGACACGTGACGTGAGGCATAAAATTACGGTTAGAAATCGCACAACTTGGCAGGTGATGGACAGAGTGCAGATTCCATCAGCTAAAAAATGAGACATCAAACATCAAATGCAGTAAGGTGAGGCGGTGGGAGGTGCGGTTGAGGACAACTGACAACATGCAGTGAGAGATGAGTAGGGGGTGAGGGTGGGCAGGGGAACAGGGAGGGAGACAAGCAGCGATGGGGGAAGGGGAGGAAGACAAATGGGGGTGAGGGAGGCAGGGGAAAGGGAAGAGAGACAAACAGGGGTGGGGCATGGTGGGGGGACAGGGAAAGAGACAAGAACTACTACCCCCCACCCTGTCTCACTCACTCATTCTCTTACTCATTCTTTTATTAATTCTCTTCCTCACTCATTCTTTCACTCACTCTCATTCTTACACACACACACACACACACACACACACACACACACACACACACACACACACACACACACAAAGAAAAGCTTGGGTAAATCATCTAGAAGAACACAGTATGATAACAGAAAGACAGTTTGGTTTCAGAAAAGGAAAATCATGTGTTACTAACCTGTTGAGCTACTATGACAGAGTAACAAACACAGTACAGGAAAGGGAAGGATGGGTGGACAGTATCTATTTAGATTTCAAGAAAGCTTTTGACACAGTACCACACCAAAGACTTTTATGGAAACTGTACCATCAAGGAGGAATTTGAGGCAAACTGTTTTGTTGGATGCAAGACTTTCTCATAAAAAGAGAAATGAGAACAGTACTAAGAGGAAACTACTCATCATGGAAAGAAGTGACTAGTGGAGTACCACAGGGTTCAGTGCTGGCACCAATCATGTTTTTAGTGTATATAAATGATATAAACAGTAACACTGGAAATGAGAGCTATCTGAATATGTTTGCAGATGATGCAAAAATACAAAGGAGAATTACTAACACAGACTCTTGTAAAGAGCTACAATAAGAATTAAATAAACTTCATGAATGGAGTAGTACATGGCAAATGGAATTCAATGTGGACAAGTGTCATGTAATCAAGTTTGGTAAAAGTGGAAAAAGACCTGATTGCGATTATAAGTTAGGAAATAAAACCCTATGCACATCAGAAAGAGAGAAAGACCTAGGTGTGATTATCAATAACAGACTATCTCCGGCTGACCACATCAGCGAGAAGGTACGGAACATGTATACACTGCTTGCAAATATGAGAATAGCATTCACATACATAAATGAAGACATGCTAAGAAGGATAATAACATCATTCATTAGACCAACCCTGGAATATGCATCAGTAGTCTGGAGTCCTCATCTCAAAAAGCACATAGACAAGATTGACAAAGTTCAAAGGGCCGCTACAAGATGGATACCAAGCTTAAGGGACCTAAGCTACAAAGAAAGACTAAATAAACTGAATCTACCAACACTACAGGAGAGAAGGAAAAGAGGTGACATGATAATGCTATATAAGTGCATATCAGGGAAGGAGAAAATAGACATAAATGATTACTTAACATATGGAGAATCAGCAAGAGGACACTGCAAAAAACTGCATAAGAAGAGAGGTGATAAAGACGTAAGGAAATTCAGTTTCCCAAACAGAGCAATTGATCAATGGAATGCACTACCGAATGAAATAGTGTGTGCCAAAACAATTCACAAATTTAAGGATATGTACGATAAATATGGTTTAAGACACGGGGCAGTACGAGCTTGACTCATTCCTGTAAAGATACAATTAGGTAAGAATTAGGTAAGGTAGGTAAGAACACACACACACAATATCCCCTTCATCCCCCCTCTTCTCCCCCATCCTCGCCCCCACACACACATATCCCTTCCATCCCCAACCACACCTAGTTATTTTTTTTATTTTTAGTTTTTGGCGATTTACTCAATAACTAATGGCTGTACTGAAATTCCAAAAAAAACACAACAAACCTCATGAAATTCTGCACCTCGACATATGCTTTGCTCTTGCTTGATGCAGGCAAAATGTTGCACTAGGATGTTGGGAAGTTATTTGAAGCCATATTTACCCTTGAACAATTTTATTCTCCTGCATTTCTGCACTTTTACTCATCAGTTTTGTGTGTTTTTATTAGATTATCTTATAAACACCAGTGAAGATGATGGTATACAATTTATATCAATAATAACAAATTTCCGAGGGCACATTTGGAAGTGGAAAAATTTTAATTTGTGCCCATGCAGAAACAGCCATAGCGAGTATGGAGGAGGGATGGGGAGAAGAAGGGATGGGATGGAGGGAGGACCGGGAGAGCCATGTACACCACCACATCTGTGTTCCAACATGCTCATTTCAAACCACCACATCTGTGTTCCAACGCACTCATTTCAAACCTATGGCACCAAAAGGTGAACTTGGGGCTGGCTTAGGTACCATGAAACCCTTTAACATGTAAACACATGGCCCTACAACGCAGAATTCTCATAAAGCAGGAACCTCAGGGTACAATATTCCCACGTTAAGTGAGCACCTGCTGTATCTGTAAAATAATGCAAGGGAGGCAACATTCAGTTTTACTTGTAGGGGAGGCAGTTCATTTGTAATTGCTGGGTAATTAATTATTCTTATAGCTCTGTTCTGAATTTTTTCCTTTTGTTGTAGTGCAACCTCTCCACATCCACTCCACAAGGGTGAGTAATATTCAAGCTGAGAACACATACAACTCTTGCAAATTATAGTTCACTACTTGTCAGTGAAGAAGTTACAGATTCTGTACAATTAAGGATGAGCAATATTCAAGGTGAGGACACATACAGCTCTTGTGAATTACAATAAACTACTCACCAGTGAAGAAGTTACGGATCCTGTACAATAATCTAAGTTTCTTTGAGGCGTTTTTAGCACGTGATCTAATGTGATAGGGCCAACTGGGGCTATTGTTAAGCAATACACCAAGAATTCCAATACTTATAGAGACAGGAATATTGGTTGCACTGAAGGTAATATAGGAATCAGGTGATACCAGTATCTGTCTATTAGTAAACTGGAAATGTCTTTCTTAGCATTAAATGACACAATGTCATTTTGTCCCAATTCAGTGATTTATGGAGATTGCTGTAATGAGTCAGGGGTTAGAGATATCAAACTTGATGACTGGTTGGTAAAAAGTAGAGGAACTGGAAAGCCTTATGAAGGGTTATGAAGATTTTTTAGCAAATGATGTGGGTTATTCAGGAAATGTGGAACCAGTAAGCCCAGTAGCTGCCTTGTTACTGATATAGTAATCTACTTGTTTTCTTGCCATTTTTACCATTATTACATCTGTAATGAAGTTTCTGTAATACAGAACACCTTCAGGGATAATGATGTATCAAGATAGATTATCTAGAATCTACATGGCACCAGATGTGTGTACTGTGTTCAGGATCTATTTGACTACCATGCAAACTTATTTGGTATCACTCAATTTTGTATTGTTTTCTATCACAATAACAGATGTTCAGGATTTTTACTAACACTGTATCTGTAATGAGAGTTGCAACATGAATGTAGTAATGTATTACATTCCCAGCAATCTTCTGGCATCATATACAAAATGCAAATCAACATCCACCACAAAATTTATTTGGTTTTGTATATAACAACAAATACTATACTTACTGTACACAGTATAAAGTATTATGCCTTTTCCAAGAGTATGAGTCTCAGACTAAGCTAAGACAGTCCAGAAGGCTCCACAGAAGAAAAGTGACCTATGCCCCCAGAGAACAGTACTGCATTGCATGGTCTTAACCTCTGCAGTCTCCTCAGGAAGTTTCACAACTAATGCCCAAAGCAAGGCCATTATTTCAAATGAAGCTTTCAAACAAACTCTTCACATCTGTTATAAACTGGCCTCCTTAGCAGGGCCTACCACTGCATTGTACTATATCTGTCATTCTTGTGACTCCTGTTTCTGCAGATCTGTACTTAAGGTCAATATCCAAAGGAAAGTCAACCTGGCAAACAACTGCAGTTTCAGTTGAGATAATGCTGTATCCACTTTTTTCTCTGAAACTGAAAGGACAAAAGGCACACCAAAAGAACACATTATCAAGATCCAGTACATTCTAAAAGTAGGGACCCACAATATTACAACAGAATCCCCTAAATCACACGATCCCAAATGGAGGATTCATAATACGCAGGCAACAGAGTGCAGTATCAGTAAATTACAGAAGTTACAAAAAATTCAAGAATGCAGCCTCAAAAGTGACGCCTTTCCATTGCCTTGTGTGATACATGTCACCATTTACCTCAAGCCCATGCATCTAGGAGGGCATAAACCAATCATAGTGAAGCATGACAATTACTAAACCAATCATATTCTAGCATTGCACTTACTAAAAGCCAACCACAGTGCTTCCTTCTCACGACAAGCATGAAGGAGGCACATGCTTGACCCACCCAGATCAGTGCATTGTCTCTTCTCCATTGTTAGACTGTAGTTCCAGTGTAGTTTACGTGGATTTTTTTTTTTCCCCCATGCTTCTTCCACCTACCCATTGTTACCATGGCTGATCATAACCCTCCCAAGCCTACAACTTCTTTGAGGAAGGGGAAGAAGAAGAAACCAACGTTAACTTATATCCAAAAGTTAGATGTAAGGAGGAGGAGAAAGCCAAAGTTGCCCACCATTACGATCTCAACGAGGTAATTCTTTACCAAATGGGTGCAGCAATTCCATCTGTAACAAACTCATGATCTCAAGTTAAGTAATCTTGGTACATATGCAACACAGATAGTGAACTGTTGAATTGTGACTGCAAGGAGTGGGGAAAAAAAAAAAAAAAAAAAAAATACAGTAAAACCTCAATATAACGGACTTCAAATACTGGAATTTGCTTTTATCTGAGTCGAGGAGCCGACCAGACTAAATTCTTATATGTCGGGAAAAGTCCGAGGGTGACGAGTGATAAGTGAAATATACAGACAAAGTGAACATCTTTAGTTGGTAAGATCATATATAATAAGGTGTATAAAGTGTACAGTACAGTAAGTGAAAAGTGTTTAAAATTAAGTTGTAACAATAAATTATTTTCTAAGTGCTTCCCCTGTCCCTAGGTTAGAATCGAGCGCGTCTGAATGCAGATGTGGTGGTGTACGCAGCTCTCCCAGACCTCTCTCCATCCCCTTTCTTCTTCCCTCATCCCTCCTCCATCCCAGCTAAGGGGGCTTCTGCCTGGGCACAAAGAAAAAAATTCCACGGCCAAACTTGTCCCCGAAAATTGGTTATATTGATATAAATTGTATACCTTCATCTTCAGTGGCATTTATACTGTAAGCTAATAAAAATACACAAAACTGATGAATAAAAGTGCAGACATGCAGTGAGAATAAAACTTGTTCAAGTGTAAAAATAGCTTTAAAAAATTCCCAACATCCTAACCTGCCCACACCATGCATAAGCAAAGCATATATCTAGATGTGGAATTTTATGTGCTTCTTGTGGTGCTTTCAGAATTTCGATATGAGCAATAGTTTTTGAGCAAATTGAAAAAAAAAAAAAAAATCTGAGCATGGAATGGGATGGAGGAGGGATGGGGGGAGAAGAGGAGGGGGATGGAGGGGATGTGTGTGTGTGTGTGTGTGTGTGTGTGTGTGTGTGTGTGTGTGTGTGTGTGTGTGTGTGTGTGTGTGTGTGTGTGTGTGTGTGTGTGTGTGTGTGTGTGTGTGAGTGAGTGAACAAGTGAGTGAGTGAGAGAGAATGAGTGAGTGAGTGAGGCAGGGTGGGGGGGAGGAAGTAGGGTAGTTTGGCTTTCTTGTCTCCCTCCCTGTCCCTCCACCCTCCCCCACTCCTGCTTGTCTCCCTCCCTGTCCCTCTGCCCTCCCCTTCCCCTTGCCATCCCTCTCCCCCACTTGTCTCCCTCCCCATCCTCCCCAACCCCTGCTTGTAACCCTCCCCGTCCTCTCACTCTCCCCCACCCCTGCTTGTCTCCCTCCCATCCCCCTGCCCCCCCATAGCTCGCTGCTGCCTGCCTGGCTGTAGCCTGTCAGTTGCCCTCTCACAGCCTTACCTACCTGCCTGTGATGCTTGGTGTCTCATTTTTTAGCAACAGTATTTTTTATGGAGATAATAATATTACCTATGGTGTTTCTGTCAGTCTCTGTTGACTGAGTAAGGTATGCAAGAATTTGGTTTGGGCCTGGAATGCATCTCTGGCTTTTCTTCAGTATCTTGTGAGGCAAATTGCTTCGATATGTACTGTATATCAGAAAAAGTCCGGGTTAGCAGGGGGATATCTAGATGTCGCTTTTATCAGGCTTTCACCTTTTTCCGAATTGCTTGAGCCCCAATCAGTCCATTAAACTGAGGTTTTATTGTATACCTATTTTGGGGTATTTAAAGGGACGAGCAAGTCCCCCGCAGTAGTATTTGTCCACTGGTTGCATTGTTTACCAACCATCGCTCTGACTGGATGAATCAGTGTATCATGCATTCAAAATTCTCATTTATAGTTTTCAGAGGAAGTTTATAAAAATGCCCAGCAGCTGTGGCAATCTAGGTATAATAACAAGTAACCTGTGAAAGACTCATTTCAACTGAAAATATGGAAAGGCCGTGCCCATTTGGTAAAGAATTAAGCTCAACGAATCAGTGACTCTTATGACGACACGGAGGCTGCACAGGGCGACGACAACACTGCTTCCGTTGTCTCCACACTGGACTTCAAGGGGTTCCTGAGAGAGGCTGATGAGGAGGAAGTGGCACAGAGGTAGCAGCATGAGACAGCAGCACACTCACCTCCTGCTGAAAGTGAAAGGCCGTGGTCTGCCTCAAGTCTCAGAACCTCTCCCTCTTCCCCTGTCCATTCAAGCAACATTGTCAGTCAGAGTCTGGTAAGAATCTTACAAAAGTGCTCAGTCCCATTAAATATGCATTACTAATTTCTTTTTCAGGCTGTTAGTGTTCGCTGGTGACCAGTTTGATGTAGCCTTGGGGGTAAGGGGGGCAACTTTTCCGAGATGACAGACCCATAAGTAATTTTCCCGATGAGTTATTTCTAACTCGTAGAATTCTCAAATCGTGGCATGTGCTCAGTCTCATAAAGCCGCCATTTAGGAGATTCCACTGTAGAAGGCTGATGAAAGTCAAAAGCAAAAGAGAAGAAAACCATACAGGAAACTGCTCAATAGCATGCCAAGAATTTATATAAAGTCTCTATTACCATCTTGCAATAGCATCCTGGACAGAGCATGTGAGGGCATGGCCAAGATGGAGTGTTCCAGTGACATTGGGTGGTGGCAGAACCATCACAAATTTCTCCTGTGCTCCTGTCCGCCTGAAAAAGCCTTCCTGTTCCCACCACTGGTACCAGCCTGACTCCACTTCACCAGGCTGGTATTTGGAGGCCAGAGGATGTGACAGATCTGCAAGAATATCATGAAATGAATCACTGAAACTTTGTAATTCATTATACACGTACAGTAATTGATATGAACAGAGAGCTGACTACTTCATCAAATATTTTTTACAGACTACAGTGTACTAGTTCAGTACTGTATTTGCTACTGTTCCAAATACTATACTGTATAACTAGAGGAATTTTTCTGGCATCAAAATCCATTCACAACAATTTCATCAGATTTCAAGAATATGTATTTAATTTAATTCATTTCCTGTAATTTTCTTGCACAATACTGTAAGAGCTAACTTGTAAACCCAACCTACCTATTATCCCTGATACCTTTGTACCTCTTGGGAACTCACCCCCAGTGGATAGTCATGACAGGAGAGTCTCCATGCTACTCGGTCACATGCATTTTATTTCATCATCATCATCCAGACCTCCTTTCCCACCCTAGGGCAGGGTGAGGAGTAGCAACGTCCAGACAGCCCAAGTTTGCCAAATCCAATGGCCATGCTTCCATTCACTCATCATTCAAGCCTCAAGAATCTTGGCTCTATCTGGTCTGCCAAAAACTCTCACCACATTCTGCAGCTTCGCATAAGAGTACCCAAGAGTCAACCCAAATGTTTTCATGTTAAAAAGAGGTGCCATATCCCTGATCATGCACTTCTCGTAACAACATTCATCCAGCCAACTCGATCTCTCGTCAGTCCCCTAGCCTCATCGACTTCCATACCTCTCTTCCTCACGCACTTATCCACCATATTCCTCCATCCCTCCACCTTCTCCTTGGCCTACCTCACCTCCTTCCTCCTTCAAATTCACTCAGATATACCTTTTTCACTACCCTATTGTTATCCACTCTCCAAGTGACCATACCATCTCAGTATATTCTCTTCGTTTCTGGTGTCCACAGACTTCCTCACTCCGCATCTTTCACGAATCACGTTATTTTGTATCCTATCCACGTTCTGTACTCCACATACTTTCCTCTGCAGTCTCACCTCCGCTGCTGTCACTCTTGGCTTTTCATTTTCATGCCACACCATAGTCTCGCATCCATATGTTAAAGTTGGCACTAACACTCCTTCATGTAAGCCTCGTGTAGCTGCAACACTCGAGCCTCTGATTTTTATCAAGGCCTTCATAGCACCAGCTACCTCCCTTCCTTGTCACTCTGCATTCCACTTCTGCACATTTTTCTCTCTTTTCTATCACTTTACCCAAGTGTTTGAACTCTCTCACCAATTCCAGTCTCTCTCCATTCACTGTAACATCACACTGGGAGTCACCTTCTCTCAATTTCCATCACTTTGCTCTTCTCTACATTTACTCTCAAGGCATGATGCTCACGGATATCAGCAAAACTCTGCGCTAGTCTACCAAGCTCTTCTCTGGTATTTGTAAATGGCACTGCATCATCAGCATACAACAAATTTGAGATATTCCTTTCATCACCATTCATTACCAACGCCATCCCTCTCTCCATTACTCGTGTTTTTACTTCTCTCATCACCCATCCACGTACTGTATATATACTGTATATTGAACAACCATAGGGACATCACACAACCTTGCTGCATGCCCACACTGATTGTGAACCATTCACTTAGATGCCCATTTACCCTTACACATGCCTCACTACCACCATAAAAACATTTGACAGCACCTAACAGCTTACCATCTAAGCCCTACATGCACAAAACTTTCCACAATCCTTGTGTCTACTTTGCCGTATGCTTTTTCCAGATCCGTAAATGCCACAAACACCTTATAGTCCTTATCACAAGCCTTCTCCACTATCTGTCTCACTGCAAATATCTGCTCCACACATCCTCTGCCACTTCTGAAGCCACCCTGTTCATCACTCACTAAGACTTCTGATAGCTTTCTTACTCTTTCTATAATAATTCTTCCATACACCTTCCCTACCACACTCAATAAACTTATGCCATGATAATTCTTGCACCCACTTCACTCACCTTTATTTTAGCACAGAGGTACAATCACAGCCTTCTTCCACTCTGTTGCACAGTTTCACTTATTCATGCCTTCTTACATATCTCCAACAAGCACTTCATTCCACTCTCTCCACTACACTTAATCATCTCTGCATAATCTCATCAACCCCAGCTGCTCTCCCATTTTTCAGCCACTTCATGGTGTTCTTCAACTGTGTGAGTGTCACGTTTCCTAGCATTGGATTCCTTCTTTGTACTCCCCTAAAACCAATCATATTTACAGCTGCTCTGCTCTCTCAATTCCTATTCATTGGGTTTTCAAAATATTCTTTCTATCTGGTTCTTACTTCATCTCCATGGGTTAATAGTCTACCATTTACACCTTTTCACATTTGTTTCCACTGTCATTTTTACACATCTGCACCTCTTTCCAGAATAACTTCTTATTTTGTAGTTGCATCCATTTTTCTTCCTGGATCATCATTTACCTCCTTCTTTTTCCTCTTCACTAGTGTCTTTATGTGCTTCTTGCTCTCAGTATATTCAGTTCTTATTTCAACTGAACCCCTATTCTGTAACCACTCCAGCCACTTCTTCCTCCTTTCCCCCACTGTTCACGTAACCTCTTCATCCCACCATGCTGTACCTTTCTTCTTTGTTGTTGCTCTTGCAACACCACACACCACTTTAGCATTCCTACCTAAGCAGTCCCTAAATGCATTCCACAGGCTGTCCTGATCCATTTAATTCCAATTCACTGATTTCAACTTCTCCCCTAGTTTGGCTCTGTATTCATCTGCCATTTCTTTGATCCTCAGCTTCTCGACTTTCAGTCTTTCTCCCTGACTACTCCTCTCTCTCCTGGTCCACCTCACTCCTCTCAGCTTGATCTTGCATACCACAATCATAGGATCTGACATCATCCTCTCATGGCCCTCGTCAACAACCATTCCCAGCATCAACCTTTCTACGAGCATGTAATCAGTTAGGATCCTTTCAACACAATCACCATTCCCTTTTCAAAACAATCACCGTTCCCTCTATACCATGCATATTTATGTGCATCTTTGTGTTTGAAATATGAGTTGCAAATGCACAACCTCCTTTCCTGACACATATCCTTTAGTCGCTTCCCATTATCATTTTCTCCTTCCATTACAACCCATTATATCATCATCAGGACTAATGCCTACTCTTCCATTCATATCACCCATTACAATCACTTTATAGCTCCGGGGCATTTCTCCCACTGCTTCATCCAGCTCATCCCAAAACCTGTCTTTACCTCTCTCACTCCTGTCATCACACAAAGCATATGATACAATCACTCCCACTTTCACTTTTTCAAACTTGAACTTGACATGCATAAAACTCGTGCTGATGCATCTGTAAGCTCTCATTCCACTCTGCCACACCTCATTCATCAAGAAAGCAACTCTTCCTTGCATCTTCCTCACCCATTCATGTCTGATCTTACACATTTCACACCTCCCACTCCTCCACTTCACACTCTTTCATCTTTGTTTCACACAGTGCCCTCACAGCATATCTCGCACTCTTGAATACATTCATCACTTCCATCCTCTTGCTGTCCTCACTCACACCTCTAATACTCCACTTGGCCATGAGAATCTGCCCATTTAGTTGGGGCCCTGGGCAGGTATTGGGCCCTCCAAGGCTCTCTGAAACATCTGCCATAATTAAGTGATTTTGGATAGAGGTATCTAGGGGACACTTAACCCAGCAAAAAAACCCAGTTATATGGTTACCATCCAATGCAGTATATGGTTTCCTGGGTACAGGAAACCATTTGGCTTGTCACTCAGTGTAGAGACCATAAGGCATCCCTACAGTGAGTGAGTGGATGATGGGAGCCCCCATCTCTAGTAATTTTTTTTACCCACCTGTCTTAACGATGCATTGTTCCTTTCCCCCATATAACTGAAGGTGTTCCTCTAGTAATATCACCGATTAACTATCTATTGCCAGACGCCTCAAACCCGTAAGGAGTGGCCACAAACAAATCGCCTCCATGTCGCCTTGTCCAATGCCATTTCACTGCCCTGCTCCCAGCTCACACCCCTCTCTCTCATATGCCTCTCCACTCCATCCCTCCATCTCATCCTCGGCCTCCTCTTCCCTCTCCTCCCCTCGACCTCACTCACTTACACTCTTCTCATTAGTATCTTGCTCTCCATCCTCTCCACATGGCCAAACTACCTCAGTGTATTTCTCCTAACGCTTTCTATCACATCCACATCAACACCACAACACTCCTTCACTTTCCTCATTTGGCAGTCTCTCTCCATGTAGCTCCATCTGCTCCTCTTAGATGACTCATTTCCAATGCTCAATCTTGACTTCTATCCTTCCAGCAAGGTCCAAGCATCACTTTTGTACATTAGAGTTGGTATCACAATACAGTACCATCATGCGGTATAGAGATGTACCAATACAATAATTTTGACCGATACCGATACCACAAAATTTGGACCGATACCGATACTGCTACCGATACCGATACCAGTGCATTGGAGACCAATCTATTAGGGTGTTGCCCATACTCGAGTGACTTTGTTTTTTTTGTTTGTCATTAAACTACTATGCACTATGTACTCAGAATAATATGATACTAAATAATTGGATATTACCATACCAATAATTGATTTTTCTACCTATCTATCTATTGCCAGACGCCTTAATCCCGTAAGGGATGGCCACAAACAAATCGCCTCCCTGTTGCCCTGTCCCCCGCCATTTCATTGCCCTGCTCCCAGCTCACACCCCTCTCTCTCATATACCTCTCCACTCCATCCCTCCATCTCATCCTTGGCCTCTCCCCTCCCTCTCCCCCCCTCCACCCCACTCACATACACTCTCCTCGTCAGTTTCTCATTCTCCATCCTCTCCACATGGCCAAACCACCTCAGTGTGTTTCTCCTAACACTTCCCCTCACATCCACATCCACACCACAATGCTCCTTCACTTCCTCATTTGTCAGTCTGTT
Source organism: Coenobita brevimanus (assembly GCF_032717465.1). Lineage (NCBI taxonomy): Eukaryota > Metazoa > Arthropoda > Malacostraca > Decapoda > Coenobitidae > Coenobita > Coenobita brevimanus. Next base: position 25,434,614 of record NC_137012.1, read on the forward strand.
TTTCCATGAGGCAAACACAGCACAGGAAAGCAGTACCTCTAAGCAGTGCAATATCTTCAGCACCAACACGGCTTCTAAAAACTCTGAGAATGCCACTTTAACCAATGGGGGTCTCTGGACAATTCTGTCTGTTTGTATACAATAATGCTTCTCCATCTTCTCTGTTGAGTCAGCAACCTCATTCTCCACTGACCTTGAGTGGGCACAAGCAAAATGGACACTGGCAACAATGTGAGAGGTGTCGTTGTTGCCGACAATATGAGGAATGTGTGTGATAGGGTCTGTGGCCGGTTCCACAGAACTTTTCCTTGGCAAACTTCATATGAGGTACCATGTGATACCCCCTTAAGAGATCAGGTAATAGAAGGCATGATCTGGCCCCCTCCTTGGGTGTGGGGATGCCCCCCTCCTGAGGCCATCTCTCCACTTCTCTGCCCCATTGGATCCTGCCCTATGTGTCCCCACCACCCAAACTACCCCCATACCCCCTTTACACCATATTGGGTGTGTGTGGCAGACATATTCCCATCCTTTCCCTCCCTCCTGATGGCCCCCCACACTCCCTCCACTTCCATATTCCCCCTTATTTCTCAAGGATGTCCCATTCTCATTCATAGCAGGGGGTGACATTTTTTTTTTTAGGTAGTGGTTAGAATTACAGCAGCCATAAGTATACACATACACTCACAGAATACGATTATGATAGAGCTTTTATACATAAGGAATGCTAGAGTTGTTAGGTTAGGTTATTCCTGCTGCAGTTCAGCTGAAACCACTAGAATTTAGCAGTTATGTTTGGTAGTTTGGTTGGGTTAGGTTTGGTTAGAATAGGTTATGTTAATACCTCTACAATTCAGCTTTATCTGCTAGAATTTGGCTGCCGTAATCCTAACAGGGCCTTTTTTTTAATTTTGATGGTCAATTCTGCGGCAGCTAACCATTAGACATACAAGAGTGAAATATACATTTTCTGGTATATAAAATCGAGCTCTTAAATTTTTTTTTTTTGCAGTCTCTCTACACGCAAGGAGTAACGATTTTCAGTTTTGATTTTCGATATTGTGGTAACCATTAGTCATAAGAGTGAAATATAAATTTTCAGGTGTGTAAACTCAAGCTCTTGAAACCTGTATGAAAAAACTTTTACCTTGGTAAAAGTTAAATAATTGGACCCTTTTAGCAGTTCTGGGGATGGGGAAGCTGTGAGATTTGGAGTCTTTAGGGGTTAAGGAGGTCTTCTCTATGACTTCTCCAGTGTAAATGCTTCATTTAGTAACTAGCAAGGAAGTTGGGGGGGAATCATTCTGCCCTTAGTTGGGACCATTATCACATCATTTTAATAACCTCGCAATCTAATTTCAAAGCATAAAGGGCAGTGGACAAAGCTTAAAGCTGTACAGTACAGTCTCCCTCACTGACCTGCTGATAAGCCAATGCTATGTCATCAGCAGTATTATTTTACAAGTGGACAATATGCAGTTTTGGAAGTTTAGCACCATTATCATATAGTATAGTCCCTAAGGATCATAAATAACCCCCATTACCCCATTCAGAAATTGATTATTACTCCCCTAAGATAGGTTAGGTATGTTGGGTTTGGTTTGGTTAGTTTTACTGTGTTCGGTGAGGGGCATTTCCGACAAAAATGAAGGTCAGAAACATTTGAATCGCATCAAAAACTGCCAGAAAAATATATTGCACTACCTGGGGGGTGTATTGTCCACTTGTAAAAATTTACCTCATCAGCTTTGGCCAGGGCTGGTACTGTTTTGTTCACCGTATTCCTTTAAAACTCTAATATTACCCCTTACTCCTGTATGTAATACATCATATGAATGCCTCTGTATTTCATAACATAGTGTAACTTATTTTTATTAAAGAGTATGTGGCTGCACCTGAAAACAGTGGTGTGGCCACACCCATGAATGTCCAATTACTACCTGTATACAACTGGCGAGTGATGAGAAGGGTGGGTGGTGAATTCAATGAAAGGAAGGCAATGATTGATTATGTGTGTGTGGATGAAAGGATGCGAAGATGTGTAATGGATGCAAGAGCTTATAGAGGTTGGGGGAGTGGACTTTCTGACCACTGTTTGGTGGTGGCCAGAATTAGAATTCAAGTAAGATGGAGGAATAGAAGAAGGGAAAGACGAGAGGAAGGAGTAGTTGCAAGGAGAGTGGAAAGGTTACAAGAGGATGAGAAAAAGGCAGAGTATAAGAGAGAAGTGGAGGAAAGATTGGGCAAATATGAACTGGAGCAGATGGGATACGTGGAAGGTGTGTGTAGGATATTTACAGAAGAAATATGTGCAGCATGTGATGTGGTGTGTGGAAGGAAGAGAAGACGGAGGGGGGTGCAAGGAACAGCGTGGTGGACTGAAGAGGTGAGACAGGCTGTGGCACAAAAGAAGAAAGCATACAATGAATGGATGAGAAATAGGGGCGTGGAAGAAGTTGAGAGGCGGAAGAGAGAGTTATATGTAGAAAGAAAGAGAGAGGTGAAAAGATTAGTAAGAGAGAGTAAGAAGAGAGTGGATGAGGAATTTGGAAGGAATTTGAGTGTAAAGTGGAGGGACTGTAAGAAAATATTCTGGAAAGAGGTGAAAAGAGTAAGACTGGGTGGAAGTGAAGGTAGCAGGGGAGAGAAAGATAAAAATGGTAGATTACTAGTGGAGAAGGGAGAAAAAGTGAGCAGATGGAGAGAACACTTTAAGGAATTGTTGAACACAGAGGATGGAAGTAATGCGAGTATAAGTGGCTGGGGAATGGCTGGGAGAAGGAGGGAGGTGAGAAGACAGGAAGAAATCAGTAGGATAGAAGTTGTGGAAGCAATGAAGAAAGTTAAATCGGGGAAAGCCCCAGGAATTGATGGAGTGTGTGGTGAAATGCTGAAGCATTGGGGAGAGATAGTAGTAGAATGGATGTGGAAGATGTGCAGATTGGCCTGGGAGGAAGGTAGAGTCCCGGAGGATTGGAAGTCAGGTGTAATTATTCCCTTGTACAAAGGAAAAGGGGAAAAAGAAGTGTGTGGTAATCATAGGGGCATTTGTCTTCTTAGTATAATAGGAAAAGTGTATGGTAGGATACTTATTGACAGAGTTAGAGAAAGAGCAGAGAAATTAGTTGGAGAAGAACAGGGAGGCTTTAGGAAAGGAAGAGGTTGTGTAGATCAGATATTCATTCTTAGATCTTAAGTGGAAAAGTTTCTAGAGAAGGGAAAGAAGTTGTATGTGGCTTTCATGGATTTGGAGAAAGCATATGACAGGGTGGAGAGACAAGGATTGTGGAAAGTGTTAAGAATATATGGAGTAGATGGGAAGTTGTTGAATGCTGTGAAGAGTATGTACAATGGTGCGAAGGCTGCAGTGCGTGTGGATGGTGAACTAAGTGAATTTTTCTCTTTGAAAGTTGGGTTGAAACAGGGATGTGTCATGTCTCCATGGTTGTTCAATCTGTAAATGGATGGGGTAATAAAAGAGGTACAAGGTAGGGTAGTGGATGTTGGAATGGCCCTGGTGAGAGAGGATAGTGTTTGGAAACTTCCTGTACTGTTGTTTGCAGATGATACTGTATTGTTGAGTGAAGACGAAGGGGAGCTGCAAGGCTTGGTGGACGAGTTTGGGAGAGTGTGTAAGAAACGGAATCTAAAGGTGAATGTAGGGAAGAATAAAGTGATGGTCTTTGAGAGAGGTGAAGTCAGTGAATGTACAGCGAGGTTGGATGGTGAGGAATTGGAAAATGTGAGTGTGATGAGTAAGGATGGAGGTTTGGAGGGTGAAGTGCTTGAAAGTGTACAGCAGGGAAGAAAGGTTGCTGGTTCTTTGAAAGCAGTGATAAGAAACAGGGAAGTGAGCATGGAAGTGAAAAAGTTACTACATGACAGTATTGTGATACCAACCCTAATGTATGGAAGTGAAGCTTGGACGTTGTTGGAAGAACACAAGTCAAGAGTGAGAGCAGTGGAAATGAGTTATTTAAGAGGAGCCTGTGGAGTCACATGGAGAGACAGGCTGACGAATGAGGATATAAAGGAGTGTTGTGGTGTGGATGTGGATGTGATAGGAAGCGTTATGAGGAATACACTGAGGTGGTTTGGCCATGTGGAGAGGATGGAGGGTGAAAGACTGACGAAGAGAGTGTATGTGAGTGAGGTGGAGGGGGGAAGAGGGAGGGGGAGGCCGAGGATGAGATGGAGGGATGGGGTGGAGAGGTATATGATGGAGAGGTATATGAGAGAGGGGGGTGTGAGTTGGGAGCGGGGCAGCGAAATGGCGGGGGACAGGGCAACAAGGAGGCGATTTGTTTGTGGCCACCCCAAACGGGATTGAGGCGTCTGGCAATAGATAGATAGATAGATACAACTGTTGGCTGAAGGTGTGTGGCAAGACCCACCACCTTTTGTTGTATTAACACTCTGTACCTTTTACAATAAATATTTCAATTTATTTCAGTGTATAGTATCCCTCTCCTCCTTACTAGGCCAAGAACAAGTGAAGCATCTGCGACAGTAAGTCATAATGACCTCCTCTAATACCTGGAATGAAGTGTGTGTGTGTGTGTGTGTGTGTGTGATCAGATTTATTGCCTATTACCTTTCATTGTTGGGGTTGTGGGTACATCAGTACACAACCATCTTCTGATACCACAGGTTATGTGTTGTCTACCCTGGCTGATTGAACAAACATAACCAATTCTCCAATGTTTGCGGCTTCTTGACAACATATTTGGAGAATTACTTACACGGCGATGAATCCTCTTCGGTTCAGGTCATGTGAAAGAAATTTGAATTATAATAACCTTAGGTGTTTTGATGATAATAATACTTTCTATCCCTATAAAAATATTCATGTAGACTGTTACTGAACAGGAAAGTTAATGAATCTATACACAGAAAGCAGGAACCGAGAATCGAAGTTGCAAAATGATTTGTAAACAAGCAAAACAAAATTGGCCCTTGAGCTATTCCCCATCACAGTGATTCCCCATCTTTCGAAGGAGTTTGGGACTTTCGGCCGTAAGACGCTTAGGTAACCGTATTCTTAGCTGTAGGTGAATTAAAATGTACCTCAGTCCTCTCCCTACCCCCCTGGAAGGATCATGGTGGACTATGGGATAGAGGCAGCTTAGGCCTGCCGTCCACGGGTTCATATTCAGATGAGCCTGGAGTTGCAAGTACTAGTACTGCACTGATATAACCCATAATTCCACACTCCAGTCTTCAGTATTTCTGGTTCCATTCCGTGATGATGAGGAGGACAATGAATGATGATTATGACAGTGATGACGAAGATGGTGAGTGATGATGATGACTGTGATGATGATGATGATGATAGTGATGAGATGGAGGACGATAATGATCATGAAGTAATCACACCTCATTAAACTTAATGCGTGGTATCAACAAAAGGACTGACGGTACGCTGAGGCAGGTGTTTTCCAGCAAGACTCAGGTTATAAATTCTCCTCGTGCCATGACCCCGTGAATGACATCATCAACCTTGCGATCGATGCCATACTTGTGACAAATAAATAAGTAAATAAAAATATATAAATAAAACAAGCATTCAGGGGTCGAATGCTAATCGCCAGCCAAAATATGTTGTTGGCTAAGGTACAGGCTACCTACAAACAAGTTTTGAAGAAAAATCGCAAAAACTCTACGGAAATCAGTCACCGCATTTCACAAAATCCGTCCACCTCCCCCCCCCCCCCCCCCAAAAAAAAAAAAAAAATCAATAACGGCTGGTATTCGGTCGTCTTTGATCCACCAAAAGTACTGTAATAGTCTTCTGTACATCCACATAGTTGTCCTTACTGATGGTCTGATGAAAATTCGTCCACAACTTTTAGAGACATTTTGGCAACAGATACACACATACAGACACAAACAAAAGCTATACTGCCTCGCCTTGCTAAAGGCGGCCGGTAACAAAATAAGTAGGATGTCCTGGGTGTTTCTCTGTGACTCAGTGTTAAGAGAAATACTTTGAGATGGTGTAGCTATGTGGAGAATGAGAGACTGACTAGAAGAGTATGAGTTTGGTAGATGGGGAGGCCAAGGGTGAGATAGAGGGGTGAAGTGGAGATATCGGAGCTGGAGGAAGGGTAGCCAAATGGCAGAGGACATCGTGACGTGGAAGCAATTTGTGGCCATCCCTTAGGCTTTCTATAGTGCATTTACTCTAACCTGGCAAAGAACCCTGTCCCTTTATACCTTAGTTGATGGTCAAGTATAGTCAAGCTGGAGGGGTGATTTGACTAGTAACCAAGAAGACTTATGCTTACCTCATAACCAGGGTTCTCTCTCTCTCTCTCTCTCTCTCTCTCTCTCTCTCTCTCTCTCTCTCTCTCTCTCTCTCGTACGAATCTTCCTAGCCTCTTGTTGGTCTCTATCCACCAGTGCTGTGTCTGGGTGACTCTCTGCTATTCGATTAACCCAGAAGACTCCGCTCTCTGGCCACGGACTGTTGTGTACTGCTTCTGTCGCTGGCTTAGTGTCCGGCTTCCGATGCCCTCGTAGCTTAGATACTGGTCATGCTGTGGTGCCCTGTCTGCGGACAACACAAGTACAGTTATACTGTTTCCTCTATCATCGCCATCATCATCCTGACCCCTTTTTTTTTTTTTCCACACTAGTATAGGGTGAGATAGGGTCCAGAGAGCCTTCACCCACCCTCAAGAAAAAATGTATAATAACAATAATAATAAATAAATAACTATGACGCACCGCAAACTGTTCCCCTGACTATATAGCATGGACGTTCTCACATTTTGAGTCATATCCTTCTGGGCTTATGAGGCGTTCTAACACCTCTTACTTAGCTGTTTATTGCATATACCTTTTACTTAGCTGTTTATTGCATATTTCTCTTAGCTGTTTATTGCATATACCTTTTACTTAGCTGTTTATTGCATATACCTCTTACTTCTCTGTTTATAGCATATACTTCTTGCTTAGCTGTTTATTGTATATATTTCGTACTTAGCTGTTTATTGCATATACACCTTACTTAGTTGTTTATTACATATATTTCTTAGCTGTTTATTACATATATCTCTTACATAGCTGTTTACTGTATATAGCCAGGTGGCTCAACTAATTCCTCATGTCAGTGAAAGGAGGCTGGAGACGCCTTCACATGGTGGCACCGATATAACCAGGCGGCTCAGGTTATACAGTAAAAACGACCCTCAACAACCTATACCACCACCGCCGCAACTACCGCCACTATCACCACTCAGTACCACCACTACCGCTACTACCACCACCATTACCACCACCATCACCACCACCGCTACCAATTTTACTACTACCACCACCACTACTGCTACCACCACCACCACTGCTACCACCACCACCACTACTACTGTCAACCACCACCACTACTACTACTACTACTACTGCTACTACTGCTACTACTATCACTGCTACTACTACCACCACCACCACCACCACCACCATTACTACCACCACTATCACCACTCCGTACCACCACTACGACTACCACTACCACCACCACCACCAGTAATGCTGGTGGTGGTGGTAGTGGTAGTCGTAGTGGTGGTGGTTGTGGTGGTCATGGTGATGGTAGTAGTGGTGGTGGTGGTAGTAGTGGTGGTGATGGTGGTGGTAGTACTGGTGTAGGTGGTGTTGGAGGTGGTGGTGGTTGTGGTGGTAGTAGTGGTGGTGATGGTGGTAGTAGTGATGATGGTGGTGGTAGTAGTGGTGGTGATGGTGGTAGTAATGGTGATGGTGATGGTAGTTGTGGTGTTGGTGGTGGTGGTGGTGGTGGTGATGGTTGTGGTGGTGCTGGTGGTAATAGTGGTGGTGGTGGTGGTAGTTGTGGTGTTGGTGGTGGTGGTGGTGGTGTTGGTGGTGGTGGTGGTGTTGGTGGTGGTGGTGGTTGTGGTGCTGGTGGTAATAGTGGTGGTGGTGGTGGTGGTGGTGGTAGTAGTAGTGGTGGTGCTGGTGGTAGTGGTGGTGGTGGTGGTGATAATAGTGGTGGTGCTGGTGGTGGCAGTAGTAGTGGTGGTGGTGGTAGTAGTACTTGTTGTTGTGGTGGTGATAGTGGTGGTAGTAATGGTGGTGGTGGTAGCAGTAGTGGTGGTGGTAGTGGTGGTGGTGGTTGTGGTAGTGGTGGTGGTGGTGGTGGTTGTGGTGGTAGTAGTGTTAGTGGTACTAATGGTGGTGGTGGTGGTGGTGATGGTGGTGGTGGTGGAAGTAGTAGTGGTGGTGTTGGTAGTGGTAGTAGTGGTGGTAGTAATAATAGTAGTAGTGGTAGTAATAGTAGTAGTAGTAGTGGTGGTGGCGGTAGTGGTTGTGGTAGTGGTAGTTATGGTGCTGGTAGTGGTAGTAGTGGTGGTAGTAGTGATGATGGTGGTGGTGGTGGTAGTAGTAATAGTAGCAGTGGTTGTAGTAGTGGCAGTGGTGGTAAGCTGTGGTGATGGTGGTGTTGGTGGTAATGTACGTGGTAGTGGTGGTAGTGGTTGTGACGGTGTTTCTTCTCCCCTGTTATGACTACCGTCTCTAATGGCCCCCCCCCTCCTCACTTCCTGGTCTCTCTCTATTTTGTAATACCATCAGGCACAAAGTTTATGAATCCACGCGCGCGCGCGCGCGCGTGTGTGTGTGTGTGTGTGTGTGTGTGTGTGTGTGTGTGTGTGTGTGTGTGTGTGTGTGTGTGTGTGTGCTGGCTTTGTCAGTATGGGTGTGGCAGTGAAGAAGTGAGCAAGTGATCATTATGGCTGTTTCACACAGAGAAAGAAAAAAAGAAAGAAAATGAAAGTGGAGAGTGAAAAGGGGACATGCAAAGAAAATGAGTAATCAGAAAAGTAATGAACGAAATAATTTTTTAAAAGGAAAAATTAATGGGGAGTAGACAACGAAATGTTTAGTGAGTCTTTTTGAATGAAAAAAAAAAAAAAAATGGTGTTAATGCGGAATATGAGTGTACAGATGGGAGCAGAAGTTCCTTTCCATCTCCAAGAATGAGTATGTTATATATTGCGTTTGTGTAAGGATGAATGTACAAAAGTATCATTGCAGTATTTTTTGCAACTCACCATTTGTTGTACAGTAAGTTTCATTATTAGCTCAGCTTCAATGAAGTGGCAGAAGGGAAAGATACTTTTGAAGGTGACTGTACGTGTGGGAATAATGTAAGTGACTGGAAATAGCTCTATCAGAAGGGGCAAGGTGGGGGGGGGGTGCGGCAGTGGAGTCATATGGCTCAGTTGGGGCAAGATGTGGTGGGGGAGGGCAGTGGAGTCATATGGCTCACTTCGGGCAAGGTGGGGGGGGGAGGGCAGTGGAGTCATATGGCTCACTTGGTGCAAGGTGGGGGAGGAGGGCAGTGGAGTCATATGGCTCATTTGAGGCAAGGTGTGGGGAAGGCAGTGGTCATAAGGCTCACTCGGGGCTGTGGCTGTGGCTCATGGGCCACATAGTCCGTCATTTATCGTCTTTCCCCACGCAAGAGCGTCCCTCCGTGCAAGCTACCAGGCAGTGACGCTTCCTCTAGTCTAAAGGATATATTAAAGATGGTGGGTAAGGTGTACTCGAGCTCTATCTCATTCATTAAGTCGCCTTCAATATACCTAAGGTTTTATGAAATACAGTCTTTCACCCTTCAACCCAATTTAAATTTATAGACTCACGTTCTCCCTTCACCCACACATATCCTTGGATTAATGTTCATTCTTGATAGTAATGGTTGCTGACATAAATACATTTCCATCTGTAATTATCAACCATTGACAGTACTGGCTGCTACCTCCACCTTCGTTGGCGGAGGTAATGATCAATGTTTGAAATAAATTATTCACGAGGACACACTGTGTATACTAGTATGACTCCCTCAAATAAAATGTGTTCATTACTGAAACGAGGGAAACATTAATTTTACGTGTAATTATTCGAAAAGTTAAAAACATAACTTCATATACATTATTTACAATTTATAAGACAACACAAATTCACTTGCAGCCATTTAACGATGTTCATCATTCTGCGATAAGCACTGAAGTTGCTGATTTTGTCATTGTACTGTAAAATTGATCACATATGACTTTAGCCTCCCTAGCTTCATTATGTGGTGTGGTTGTTCGATATCAGATATATTACTACATGTATTTAATTGTCGTCACTACGTCGGCCCCCACAGCTTATTGATTTCCATGGTGATTCCCCCACTGTTTCTGTTTCCAATATTATCAGTTTTCTTACTGCTTTTCACATCATACATTTATTATAAGTATTTCCACCGCTGCCTTCTGCTTTAGTGCCATAGAGCCATGTTAGGGCTTTGCTGCTGGTTCTTCGTTATTCCCTCCCTTCCAGCTCTCCTACCGGCTATTCCAACTCTCCTCCTGGCTATTCCAATTCTCCTATTGGCCATTCCAACTCTCCTACTGGTTCTACACATCATACATTTAATATAAGTATTTCCCTTGCTCCCTTCTGTGCCATTTATCTATGTTAGGGCTTGCTGCTGGTCCTTCAGTATTCCCTCCTTCCTTCCATGTATTTAAACAACCAAAAAATCAACCTGTATTTTTACTTCAGCAGTTTAAATGACAGGAGTACAAGAGTGTAGGCCAATGCAAGTGCAAGAAGATATATATTGCAAAAACCTTGGTAAACAACATTGTTTTTTTTATTATAAGTAATCCTTGACCTTCTGAAATTAGCAGGAGTGTAAGCCCCCCCACACCCCCACCTAAATGCCTGCCTGCCACATCTTTCATGTAGGGCGATAGTCAGCAGCAGTCACCTATAATCGTGCATTTGAAGCGCCAGATGTGGCTTATCTTGAGATATTTTCCAGTTTGAGTAATCTTCCTAAATGAAGGTGTTAATTCACATTGTTTGCAACCCGTTCAATACCAGTCCAAGGTGGAGTACATTTACACTGCCTGGTGATGGCAACATAAAACATTGTATTTAAATGTTTAACACCTTCACTCCCATGCCGTACAGTATTTTTCATTATATTCTTACAACTGCATACAGTTTTCCTCACATCAGGAGACATATTACAGCTGGACAGGTAACATTCACCTTTCATTAAAGTAGTTACAGTACTTTAATATATTAAAGTAGGTTTATGTACCATACATGCATAGTCTGCATGGAAATGTCCTAAGGTACTAATATTTTGTTTTGAACTATATTTTTATCTTATAAAGTATTAGACATATATTAATAGGAATCCTATTTTTATCAGGAAGTCGGTCAAATTAACACAAATTCCTATTATTTTTCGATACTAATAATAGTATTATGGTGGTAAGTGGGGGCGCTAACCATCCATTCACTCGATGTAGTGCTCCTCTCGGGTTCCTGCCCTTTCCTCTCTTCTTTCCTTCCTTCCCCTTCTGTCCTTCTTTCCTTCATTCTGTCGTCGTCTTGCTGCCTACGGGTGACTCTACACTGGCAAGCCAAATGATTTCCTGTACACCGGGAAACCGCTTACTACGCTGGGTGGTAATCATATAACCAAATAATGGCACCCGGTGGTTTAGTGGGCAATTAAGACTCTCCAGTCGGATTAAGCCGGTGCAGGTTTATATCCAAGGGATGGTTGGGTTTATTACTCACATAATTTAATGCCACTCAGCGATGAGTGAGGCTGGTCACTCATCTTAAATATCAGGACCAACTTGCCTAGCCCTGGGTTGCTACGCTCATCATGGGGCAACACTGGATTAGATGATGAATGAATAAATGAATATTCGTATCTATACACAGTATCTTTACACCACCCGAAAGAAAATTTTGTGAGCATTTTAATGGTGCCATTTATAATAATCCGATTAGAGTATTAAGGAAGATATCGCCAAAATTGCAAGTCCACGTGTTACAAACAATGTGACTCATGATTTTCAGACACTAAAACTTCATGGCCTTTGAGGCAGGGATTTCCTTCATCTGAGAAGGAAGTGGTTGAGATATTTGGCTTTTTCAGGAAAAAAAAAAAATGGGAATCAGTTCAGTAGGACATAAATTTCAGAAAATTTTTAAATCTTAACAAGTCTAAGAGACTGGAGTGTATTGGTGTCGTGATGAGGAAGGATAGATTGAGATGGTTTGGACATGTGGAGAGGATGGAGGATGACAGGTGGGTGTAGAAAGTGAGAAGTGTGAACGTCGAGGGTAGGGTTGTGAGAGGCAGACCGAAAAAGACCTAGGATGAGGTCATAGAGTGTGACCTCAGGGATAAGGGACTGAATAGGGAGGCAGCATGGAGAGCCACCAGTAGGTGACCAAGGCTGAAGCATTCAAACATGTTGGAGCTTTTATAAACGATACGAAGAAGGGTTAAATTGAGATGGTATAGGTATATGAAGATGATGGAGGAGAGCAACTGGGGTTGGAGGGTGAGAGATGTGAACACTGAGGATAGAGTTTCAAGTTATTTTTGTTCTTGTTACCCCATCTCATCTGCATCTGACGTCATTATGCCTTTGACACCATTATGCCTCTGACACTACTATGCCTCTGACACCATTATACTTCTGACACCATTATACCGCTGACACCATTTTACCTCTGATACCATTATGCCTTTGACACCACTATGCCTGTGATACCATTATGCCTCTTGTATATCTATTTGTTGCCAACACTGCCATAGTGTTATACTACCTGGCCTCTGTGTTCCCCCTTTTGAAGCTTTACACCCTTTTCGCAGTACTTCTTCATGACTAAATAGCATCATTCTAGTTGTCAAACTGTTGTTGGAACTCTAAACTGCAATTTTAGGCCAGGAGAGAGTAACAAAGGTAGTGCAAAACTTTTCCAGGTATTCTAGTTCCATTGCACTTCTTCATGACTAGCATAAGATTCTAGATGGTGGTAAGTGGTTGTGATGATAGTAATGGTGGTAATTGCTTGCGGTGATGGTAATGGTGGTAGTTTGGCGGTGGTGGTGGCAATGATGGTAGTTGGTGGTGGTGGTGGTAATGGTGGTAGTTTGGTGGTGGTGGTGGCAATGATGGTAGTTGGTGGTGGTGGTGGTAATGGTGTTAGTTTGGTGGTGGTGGAGGTAATGGTGGTAGATGGTGATGGTGGTGGTGGTGGTGGTGGTGGTGGAGGCATTGGTGGTAATGGTTGTGGTGATGGTAATGGCGGTAATTGGTCGTGGTGGTGGCAGTAGTGGTAACTGTGGTAGTTGTTGTTGTTGATGGTGGTGGTGATAGTAATTGTGGTAGTTAACGGTGGTAATGACTATGGTTGGTGGTAATAACTGCGGTGGTGATAATCCTGTTTGAGGTCATGGAGCCATGGTTGGTGGTGTAATCATCATCATCATCATCATCATCATCATCCTATAGATAATCTGTGTGTGTGTGTGTGTGTGTGTGTGTGTGTGTGTGTGTGTGTGTGTGTGTGTGTGTGTGTGTGTGTGTGTGTGGAATAAGTCCTTAAATACTGAATGTTCTAGAAAGCCAGAGAAAATGGAAGAACGAGATGGGAAGGGGGAGAATGGAGGGGGTGGAGGGAAGGCAGGAGGAGAGAGGGGATGAAGGGTAAGGGGGGATGGAGGGGAGGGAGGGGGTAAGCGGGGATGGAGGGGGAAGGAGGTAAGGGGGGTATGGAGGGAGAGGGAAGGGGATGGAGAAAGAGTGCTTTTCAGCGCGAAGGAAGAGGTGGGGGGAAGAAGTATAGTAAGAGGTGGAAAGGAAAGGAGGGAATGGGAGAGAGAGAGAGAGAGAGAGAGAGAGAGAGAGAGAGAGAGAGAATGTGACGGGAGGGAGGTGGTGGAGAACTAGTGGGGGTAGGGAGAGGGGGCAAGTGGAAGGAATCTGGGGGGAGAAGGGAGAATTAGCCGGCTTTTGCTCAGTCTGGCATGAGATGTGAACTGGTGAAGGCTCTGTACGATTTTGGTAAGATTTATTCCCCCTTTTTCATGCTCCAATTGCTTTTTCGACGATAATGTTGATTGTAGTTTGTATTGTAAACTCTCGTGGGCATATCTTTAGCTTACTCAGATAATTGAAATGATTGAAAATAGAAGGATAACAGGGCTGTGTGTGGACTTGGCGGTGGTGTGTGTGTGTGTGTGTGGAGATTGGGGTATGTATGTATTGTATGTGTGCGTGTATGTATGTATATGTGTGCGTTCGTGTGTAGTTTTGAATTGGTGTGGTGCTCAGGTTTTGGAAGTTGAATTTTGGTTTTCAATGTGTATTATATGGGTATTTTGTGGTTGATGTTTGTAGTTTTCAGTGTGATGGCTTACAAGGATTTTCTTTTTCATAATGTGAGTTGAGGGAGAGGGCAGCATGATGGCGAACAATGACAGGGAGGTGAATTAATGGCAGCCATTTCCGGTTTCAAATTAGCTGCAGAGTATTACCACCACTACAACTACCAGAACTACCACAGTCACTACTAGCACAACCACAAAACCATAACCGATGCTTTGGAGGGACTGATTTGGTGAGTATGCAAGTCTTTAGTTATTAGCCTTTATTACTACTGCTACTGCTACTACTACTACTACTAATAATAATAATATTATTATTATTAATTAGTTTATGCTTGTCATTTCCACATGGCTTTTCTGGAAGATTAGATATTCAATTTTCACACTAAAAAAAAAAAAAAAGGTATAATAAGCCTTATCTAACAATGATCCATAGCCCATTTTCAGTTCGTTGATGGCCAAGTATAGTCAGACTGGGAGGGTAATTTTGACTCTCAGAATAATTTGGCCCAGATTTTCGTTATTTCGTAACTTATTGTACCTAGCTCATTAGGAAAAAGATAATGGTATGGTTATACATTCTTCCTATAACTCTTCATGACTATATCATATTCTAGTATTAAGTATTAACAACTTAGCATTCAAGATGGGGATATGTGAACTTTAGGCCAAGTTAGAGAATTAGTATTATGGTAACCAGGAACTAATTCCCAACTCCTAACTACGGCTCATCAAAGTCCATGCAACCACATCTTTGTATTTTGAAGGAGTGACCCATTGTCAGAAAAACCGGCTGTAAGATATCTAGAAGCGACAACTACCCACCTTGAATACTTAGCTGTAACAAAAAGTTATTAGAATATGATGCAATGCCCTTCACTTTAACTTGGCCCAAAATATCTCGGCATCTTGAATTTTGAGTTGACAGTAGATGAATACTAGAATATGACCACGACAAAGTGCTGTGGAAAGGATAACTAGCTGTAGCATTATCTTGTTCTGTCAGTGTACTGTGTGAAATGGGCTGCATAAAGCAAAGTCTAGGGCAAGTAGAAGGTAGAAGTAGTAGTGTTATTTATCGTATAACTGACTACTCTAAATGTAAAAACGTACTATATTTCTACAGTCATTGCAGTGGTGTTCCTATGACGGCTATGAGGTCGTGTGGGTGAAAAAGATTCAAGATAGCCTTGTTCCAGACGGAGGGCAGCCTGATTCTGGTTCAGGTGGAGTGGTGGGAGACTCCCTGGAGACTCAATTAGCGAGGGGCCTTGGGGAGAGTGGCAGAAGTCTGTTCAGATAAGTACAGCACTCTAAAGCATTTTTTACCTGATAGCTTTCCTTAACATTTTCAGCTGTTAGTGTAGTCAGGTAATCATGGAAGGCTGAATGGACCAAGAACTCATTCCTTCATTATAACCAAGGATGAGATTGAGGGATGGAGTGGTGAGAGAGATGGGAGAGGGCTCGGAGGTGGGCTGTGAGTTAGAGGAAGGGCAATCAAATGGCAGAGGACAGGGCAGTGTGGAGGCAGTTTGTCTGTAGCCACTCCCTATGGGATTTAGATATCTGGCGATAGATAAATGAATTCAAGCAACGACACAGTATTGTTGTGGGAGTGTTTACTTTGTCCAGTGAAAACAAACCGGTTATAGTAACCAAGGAGACTCATTCCTACCTCCGATTTTGACTAAAATAACAAGGATGATGGCTGTGACCTGATCACCTGATTAAATTTTGCGCAAAGGCAAAGGCTGTAGGCCCCCAAAAAAGTAAAACAAAAAAATTCTCTAACTTTCAAATTCATATCGACATGAAGCCAAAATCTAAAGGTGCATCTTTCAAATCTGGATCCTATAACATGCCTCATTACATCAGGGGGATCATCCCCCAGCTTGCGGTAGGGGGGGTCAGTGTCAGGTGGGTTGGGCCTAAAATTTCTATCTATCTATCTATAGCCCGACGCCCTAATCCCGCAAAGGGTGGCCGCAGACAAAACGCCTCCAAGTCACTCTGTCACCCACCATTTGACTCCCCTCCCCCCAACTCACCTCCCCTCCCTCATATACCTCTCAACTCCATCCCTCCACCTCATCCTCGGTCTACCCCTCCCTCTCCCTCCCTCCACCTCATCCTCGGTCTACCCCTCCTTCTCCCTCCCTCCACCTCATCCTCGGTCTACCCCTCCCTCTCCCTCCCTCCACCTCACCTACATACACCCTCTTTTATAGTCAGTCTTTCATTCTCCATTCTCTCCACATGTCCAAACCACCTCAGTGTATTTCTCCTAATCTTTTCAACCACATCCACATCTACCCCACAACGTTCCTTCACTTCTTCATTCGTCAACCTGTCCCTCCACGTCACTCCACATGCTCCTCTCAAGTAACTCATTTCCACTGCTCTCACTCTTGACTTGTTCCCCTCTTGCAAGGTCCACGCCTCGCTTCCATACGTCAGGGTAGGGATCACAATACCATCATGCAGTGACTTCTTAACTTCCATACTCACCTCCCTATTTCTCATCACTGCTTTCAGTGTACCAACAACCTTTCTTCCCTGCTGTACCCTTTCACGTACTTCATTCCCCAAAGTTCCATCCTTACTCATCACACTACCCAAGTACGTGAATGCACTCACATTCAAATGAGCATAAAATCGTCAATTTTCACCCGATTAACTCCAAATTAAAGTTAACAGAATATACCATAGACCATGCAAGAAATATTAGAAAACGATTGTGACTGAAAGTTTGAGACCTAACTGTTTTATCCAGTGTGGGTGAAAGCAGAGATAAAGATGTAGGTGCAGTAAATAGAAATTTAATGTGGTCCATTTCACTGGGTATGTGAGGAGGATTGAGAATAACAGTGGAGTATGAGAAGTATGGACACTGAGGGTGGTGTTGAGAGGAAGGAGTAGCTTGAAATGGTTTGGAAATGTGGAGATGGGGAATGACAACTAGGTGCAGTGTGAGAGAAGTGAATGTTCGGGGCAGAGTTGAAAGGAAGGGGGTATACTGAGAAGGGGTAGATTGAGATGGCTTGGGAGAAAGGATGAGATTTGAATGTATTAGTGTTGTGATGAGAAAGGGTAGATTGAGATGGTTTGGGAATGTGGAGATGGAGGATGACAACTAGGTGCAGAGGGTGAGATTCGTGAGACAGGAGTTGTGAGTGGGAGACTGAAAGACTTCGGACGGTCATAGTGTGACCAATAGGATGAGGGGCTGAACAGAGATGCTGTTAGAGATAAACAGCATGGAGAGCTGCCATTAGGTGAGTTAGACCGATATATGCCAGCATCTTTGAGCCCTCATAAATGAAAGAATGAAGGAAATGTTGGCTAATTCTCCCCCTTTTTCTGAACTGTACCTCAATTGCATCCCTAGGGGGTTGAAGAGACTGAGATGATCTAGATATAAAAACTCCCCTCGTGTTTTCTCTACCCTTGCATTCTGCTCCCTAGCTCACCCCATCATTAGGTGGAAAAGATGGGGATGAAGGAAAATTGATTGTCACTAGATAATTCACGTTTTGCATTAGCTTAACTCGAATAGGGAAGTAGTATTATACTGTTTAAGGGATGCATTGGTTACTGTGCAGATTTTGATAGTATTTTTAAATGAGAAAAACTTGTTTACTAGAACCCATAATTCAGTTGTGGGTTCATGTTTATCGGCACGTGAATCTGGGGGACTCGAGGCCGAAATTACCCTTGTGCAGTCCACCATCCTCCTTTTTGAGGGATAGATACACTTGGGATGGATGGGTTAGATATAGCCTTCAGTTATGACATTCAGCATAAAATGTAGTGTTGAGGCAGCACTTCTTTGTAGTTAAAGGGTTAATTTCTAAAACGTAGCCTACATGTTCTTCAGGGCAGTTGGAGGGTAGGGGCAGCTTGATAGCAGTGGAGACCACTTTCACAAGTGTCACCACCACCACCACCACCTTTGATATGGGAGAGCAACTCGGGTGGATACCAAAATGAATATTTCTTAAAATGTTATACTTCGTTACTTTGATTCCAGTTTGGTGAAATAACCATTGATGGGCCTAGTGGAGTGCACTATACATCAACTAGTATAGTTCTCTTTAAATCTTGCCTTGGTACGAGCTTTTGCTAATTTTTTTTTTTTTTTTTTTATGCGAGGAAGAAGGAACCAAAGGCCATGAGCCCGCAGTAACAGTTCCCTCCAAGAGAAAAACAAAATACAATAGAGAGCCAAATTCAAGATCCAGTTGGTTGCCAAACTTGCCTCAATAGCTGATAGAAAGTTAGAATGCACTAAAGGCTATAGTTAAATAGCTTACGAAGTTAAATTTGTATATGCTTCCTTAACGTTCCAACATACCTACCTCCTTACCTACCTGCCTACCAATCTGTCTGCCTGTTACGTAATAGTTTATATGCAAGGAAGAGATAACCAAAGAGTATTTATGAAATTTAAAAACTCTGTTGCTAAATGGAAATACCTTTTGGGTTAGTATAGTAGTAGGTACAAGCCTAACAACCATAATTTTCACCTCTTTTCGTAAATGTTTTTCCTTAGTACAAGTACACGGTTTTATTAAGCATTAGTTTTGCAACTGTAGAAGATGTAGCCATTATAGGTATCCCTTTACTTACATAAATTCAAAAATACGTAAAAACTAATTTCAAAGATAAGAATATATAAATACGTATTCTATTTAAAATGCGCGCCATTTCCTATTTCGTTAGTCAGGCACCAGGTGGCGACCGTGGCGTCTGTGCCCGTAGTTTTTCCAGACTACAGTTCGCGTGCGGTTATTGTTCAGGAGGAAAGTGTGTGGTTGTTTGGTTGTGTTTATCGTTATTTTTGGCCCTCAGCATGTCTCAAAAACGGAGAGGTAGTGATGGTAGTAAGAGCAGCAGAAAAAAAAAAACACTAATGATGGAAACGACAGTGGACATCATTAAGAGTGAGGAGAGAGAGAAATGGTGTGGCAAGGGTTTTGGTGTGACGGGCTTGGTGTCTCAGCATCCACAACTTCGAAACAAAAACAGCAGGAATCAGTTAATTACGTAAGCTAAGTACTTGTTCATACCCCTTCACTACAAAAATAACCCTAAGCTGGATAAAATAATTGGATTGGTAGGAACTAATTAAAAGTGACAGGCTCCCCAACACCTCTTCCTTAGCAATTTATTCATGGAGTTAAACCAGAATCAACTGCAGCCCCCATTGTTTAAAAGGAAGCTCTTGAACGCCTTATTCTAGGAAGCTCCACTTATTCTAGGGACAGTAGTGTTGACACTCTCGTATGGAAATTTATGCTTTTTGTAAGTTCCACTAAACTTTTTTTTTAGATATTATTTACCATATATATTTTGCACTGGAAGACACAGCCGTCATTAAGCTCAGCAATTTTCTAATGAACTATAAAGTTGCTAAGCTTGAAATTTTTAGTTCGACGTCAGATGTATCCGCTGACAACGGTATTAGGTGATTTTCAGTTTTTGGTATAAGGAGGCATTGTAGCAATTTAAGTTTACAAAGTTGGTTAGCTAGAAGTGTTGAGTTGATCTGACATGTCCGTTGTTTCATGAACTGATTATTTAGCAATATTCAGGTTTGGTCATAAATTTTTAAAGTTCCACAATGAGTTTCAAACTTAAAAACTGGCAGTATAGTAGTTTTGTCTGCAGATCTGTAAAGATAGTCTCTTGTTTAGGTATGGAATTAAACTTACGATCTTTGATCCAGTTTGACAGGTGTTTGAATACATTAGGTGTGTTGGTGTGGGCTGAGGCTAGGTTAGTGGGTTGAGCTGCCTGGTGTCTCAGCATCCACAGCTTAATATTTCAGTTTTGGAAGTGGTTCAGTTCCATCAGGTGAAAACAAAGCAGCTAATATTTTTCTCTTTGCAGGAGGTAAGTTGACTTCTAACAAGATAGTTGAAGCTGGTATCAAGACAGCAAAATCAACTAGCTGTGTAAAGAAATATACCTTATGTTCCAAGAAGATTGGTAATGTGTTAAAACTGCATCTCTCTTTTTGCTTTAACTTGGCCCAAGATTACCATGCTAGTCATGAAGAAGTGCTGTGGAAGGGTTCAAATTTGGCCTAAAGTTACGATGTTTGAATCCTCTGTAAAATACCGTGCTAGTCACGAAGAATTGCTTTGGGATTTTTATAAGTACGTGAAGCTACTAAAGGATAGATCTTGGCCGAGCTGAAGTGGAAGAACTATAGTTGTGCTGGCTATACAGAAAGTCCTCATTTGTGCTAGTCACGAAGAAGTCTGTGGAAATTGCTGAAATAATAGTTTTATATACTGAAAGCGCTATTTTTTTTTTTTTTTAAGTAGCTTTCTCAATCCATTTTTTTTATTTATTTTTTTATTTATTTATTTTTATTTTTTATGAAGAAGCGCTGAATTATTTTGTCCCCAGGCTTATCTGTGTTCGAACATAATGGACTACAAGTTGAATTTGCCCTTCGTTTGTAGTCCACCATTGTTCTTGGCAGGATAGGGAGGTATATGACTAGTAACCAAGGAAACTCCTATAGTCCACTATTATCCTTAGGGAGGGTAGGAAGGGAACTGAGGGATGTTTTCTTTAATGAGATTGTGAATTGAGGAACTAGTTGTTGATCAACCCCAGTCAGTTGGGCCAAGCAGACCCATCCACCACTGGCAAGCAACAGCCCCTTACAGGGCCACTCCATGCAGTGAACCAGTGTTCGCTTGTGGCTGGCAGTGCCCTGCAACAACGAGGTGCAGGGAAAACTGTGGAGGTTTGGTTCCTGGATGAATGCTGCATTTGCATCTCTCCACCCAGTTCACATGGGCACAGTAGCAGGCTCCACATCAGCCTGTTGTATGGTTACCACCCACCATTGTAAATGGTTTCCTGGATTGCAGGAAACAGTTTGGCTTGCCACTCAGTGTAGTTCCACATAAAGAGAAAAGAAGTGACAGAAACGAAAGGGAGAAGTAGGAAGACAGGAGAGGGTACACACAAACAGAATGAGAGGTGAAAATGCATGATGGTTGCCGCCTTAGGAACTAGTACGCAAGTAGACATGAAAGCAACAGTCTCCTGTGCCTATAAAGTCATTTTGCTATACCGGTACGGTACCACATTGATGACTAGCAACCAAGAAGACTGTGACCTCATGAAGGCAACTCTGTTGCTTATAAAGTTTCATTAGTATAGAATGTTTTCAAACCTGACAGGTCCCTATTCCATTTTGTTTCATTTGATGGCAGTATGTCTGATCAGCTAGTCAGGTCAGGTGCGGGTAAGGGGATGGGTCTGTTATGATGTGGCAGGGGTAAACCAGTTCTGCTGTCGGGCCCTGCTGCGGATGTCACTGATTGCATAGCGCAGTTGACCCTTGTGCGGTGTGATGCGGTGAGGATCTGTCCGTTCTCCCCTTTGGAGCTAAGATGCGAATGAATGTGTTTGAATGGATGAGTAAATGGAGAGTGAGTCGTCCTGTCTCGGCTACCTCCCTTTCCTTGGGGGAAGCAGCCTAGGTATATAGATAGATAGATAGATAGATAGTTCTCAGATGGAAGGGTTAATTTGACTAGTAACCAAGGAGACTCATGAAAGTAACTCGCTCCGTACGGTATCCCTGATCCCTTCTTGTTCAGTGTTTGTGATGAGTGCATAAGAGATGTGGTGTTGGAGGTAGACTGCAAGATAATGCTGATTTCATATGTGCGGTGGGTTGGGGAGAGCACATGGAGGTTGTCAGGCATGAAAGGATTCATGCTCGTGAGTTTGTGTCAATTTTATTTTGGTGAAATGTGTGCTGGAGGTGGGGTTGGAACTAGCTCGGTGGCAAGATTGAGGAGTGGGTGGAGGAAATTTTGGGGGCTGGATCTTTGTGTGTGGCAAGTTAGGAGTGTAATGCTCTATGGTGGTGAGATATGGGTAGTGAAGGAAGAGGATATTCATAGGTTGAAACATACAGAAACTATAAAGATTAGATTTGTGTGTATTGTGTCCTTGAGTAACAGGCTTGGGGGGGTTGGGATTGTAATTGAAGAGTTGAGATGAAGGATGGAACTTGGAATGCACTGGTGTTGTGATGAGAAGGGGTAGATTGAGATGGTTTGAGCATGTGGAGAGGATAGAGGATGGCAGTTGGGTGTGGAGGGTGAGAGGTGTGAATGATGAGGGTAGAGTTGTGAGAGCCAGACTATAAAGACCTGGGGATGAAGTCATAGAGTGTGACGTCAAGGATAGGGGACTGAACAGGGAGACGTCAGAGACTGAATGGCATAGAGTTGCCATTAGGTGACCAAGGCCAACGCATGCAAGCATATTGGAGCCTTTTTAAACAATACGAAACTAAACGAAGTGACCAAGGAGACTAATTCATACCTCATAACTAAGGGTCTAACAGTGCAACTCCCCCCCCCTTTTTTTTTTTTAGTCTACCTATAAGGCTTAAGCAGGGTATAAAATTTTCAGAATCTTACCAGTTGTATGGAGGAGTACTTTTAGTTTAGGCCATGCCTGTGACATTAAATGAGGACATCTGTATATGCACTGTACAGTATACAGTATGTATTTGTGGATGTGGGAGCATCTCTTGGCCCGTCAGTCAGATCCTTTGATTTTTCAGTAGTTCTTCACATGTAGATTTCTAGTAAACAGCCTTCATGGTCCTACATCCATTACGATATTTATATATTTATATGTGCTGACCATACAATATAATTCTTTATTCCAATAAATGATTGTTATGAAAATGTATTATCTAGTGCAGTACACTTTTTCGCCTTTAAAGACGTTTGTAATATGAAAAACCGCTTGAATTTAACAAGGCAGTCGTAAAAATTAGGCCTATGCTCTTTAAAATCTCACTGTACGGCCTTTTTTTTTTTTTTTTTTTGTCGAGTGAATTTTTTTTGTACAGGTAACTCTTAAAGAAACTACCGGTACCGTACTAAACACGTAACCTGAAAACCGCAGGGGGAAAAAAAAAATCCTTGCCTCTGGTGCAGAGAAAAAATTATTAAAAACTTTTTGACATTTTGCTTAGTGGCACATAGTGATGCAGCATGCCAGTTTTTATTCCCTCTGACTACAGCTGTGCGTCTTTATCTCGTTTTTATCGCTGTCAGTGGTCACTGCTGCTCTGAACTGTTTGATTTCATCCTTCCACCACTATGGCGTGCATAGCATCCATCTAGCAGCAAACTCCCATCCCCGTTCTGTCCAGCTGTCTAATGCAAGAATCAGCAGTTACTCCCAGTCCTTCTTGTATACAAGAGGCAAACACTGGAACTGCCTTCCTCTTAATTTCCTTCTGCCTATGACCCTCCATTCTTTTAAATGCTTTGTGTCCAGGCATCTCAAAATTAACGGATCTTGACTTTGGCTCAGCTTTTTATTTTTTGTTGGAGAGAAAAATCCTTCAGGCGTTTTAGCATTTGGTTCCTTCTTTCTTGCATTAATAAATATTTTAATTAATGTAAATCGTTCTAGGAACAACATCGCCAAAAAACTGTATAGCTGCCATAGTGTTCATCTGTCATGTTGGACTTATCAAAGACCAGTTGCCGCCATAGGTATTAAATGGCAAAGTAGGCCAGAAATAGCATACAGATTTTATATGTACTTTATTAATTACCTACTTGCAGCGGACCATGAGTGATAAATGTAATCTTAAACCCGTCTGTCAAGATGCGTGTGCGTTTATTATATGATCAAATTAGTAAGTGGAGTAAACTGTAGGAGGCTGTTCATAAGAGCGGAAACTAGCCCCCCCCCCTTTTTTTCCCCATAAGGTTTTTAAAGGAACAAACTCCTAAAGGCGAGAAATGTTACTTCTTAACTTGTAAAATATATAACTTTTGGCCATCACTGGGGTGAAGGTGTTTTTTTAAGGAAGATCTGTTATTGGTAGATCTGTTATGCCTGCATTCCACAGCTTCTAGTCAGAAATACTGTAGGTCATTATTGTCTTTTGCTCCAAAAATTGGGGGAGACGAGGATCTGGAGATGGAGTGATGATGATTGAGAGAATTAACTAGGAGAGTGTGTCAGGTGGAGGGGGAGACTGAGGATGACATGGAGGGATGTAGAGTGGAGAGAGAGAGAGAATTAACTACGAGTCTGTGTGTGAGTGAGGTGGAGGGGGAGACGGAGGATGAGGTAGTGGAATGTAGTGGAGATATAGGAGAGAGGATGATGTAAGTTGGGGGGATGGAGGGGGAGACTAACTAGGAGTGTATGTGCGTGAGGTGGAGGTGAGGGAAGAGGCAGAGGGAGACCGAGGGATGGAGTGGAGAGAGAGAGAGATGAGAGGGGGGGGATGTTGTTTGGGGGAATGGAGAGTAGGGGACTAAGGCCCCATCCACACGAGCGGGCAGTGCCCGACGGGCAAACATTGTTACCAAATCACGTTCCAATTCAAACGTTTAGAGTGTGGGTGGAGGGCACGAGTGTAGATGACGTCATAAGCAGGGAAACCACGGGCAAACCATCGAAATTCCCTGCCCGTTGTTGAGGCACTGCCTGCTAGGCTAATGGCCGGTATGTAACCAACGGCCGCCGGAGACTGCTTGTTCTGAAAACACTGCTAAAAAAGCGAGGGATATCCACTCAGCGGGCTGTGCCCGTTGGGCACTGGCCTCTCATGTGGACGGGGTCACCTTAGCTTGTTCACACCTTCACATTTTCGGTTATAGTAATATGGCCTTGAGTTACATATTTTTACCGGTTTGTTTGCTAAGATTATACTCGGAACACTTAATTTGGCCGTAAATTTAAACCTTTCCAACCTGAATTATGAGTTGTAATAGTCTGAAAACATGATGCTGGTCACAAACACTGTGAAAAGGATTTTGAGTCATAACTATTGTCTTTCTATGCCCCAAGTTGTGACAGTTTGAAAAGATTGAGAAATTGGGCCAAACTACAGTGAAGAGTAAAAAATTGTTAGGTTCAGTGCGATGTGATTTTTGTTGATGGAAATTTAACATGCATCACAACCAGTGCATGTTAGTACCTTTGAACCCCTTCAGTACTGTGATGTCTTTTCCCGGTTTACTGTTGCTACGTACCACATATTAAGGTTTATTCTTGCCGCTGCCACACAATTTTATCCATCGTAGGAAGGAATTCTCTCCATCCCTGCCCTCCTCTGCCTTCTTGCTATAGCTGCATAGCTGTGCCCTCCCATTTCTGCCCTACCCCTCCAGTATGAAGTCACCCCCTTGCTATACCCAGCTATGCCCTTCCCCACCCCTATCCTGTATGGCACCCCTTCAGTATGTCACCTTGAGCTGAGTAAAATCGTGTGGTGTCAGCAAGCATAAAACGTCCTTGTACTGAAGGTTAAATGTCCCTACTCAGTCCTTTTGCTATGCCAATTTGACTTGTGATTTGTGTCTGAAACAATTTTGTGTTGATTAACATGCATTAGCAAACACACGTTGCGTGGTGCACACAGTGTTTAGCAATGCACGTTAAGTAGCCCTTTTGATCACTGTTGTATGCCATGTGTTCTTGTATAGCTCTGCCTGGTATTAGCTGGGCAGAGCAATACAAGACATGGCATCTACAAAGTGATTTGAAGGGCACGCTCTTGGAAGCATCTTGGGGTAGGGCACAGAACCTATCTCGATAAATCGGCCACGAAAATACGGACTGGCAACCCTCACACCTTGGGGATACCGGTCCGTATTTCTTTGGCCCATTTATCGAGATAAACTATTTTTTTACCTCCACCACTCTTGTGTATATCTATGGAAATAAAACCTGTGTATTATTACAATGTCTTTATTATATACCTTTTCTTGACATTTATTTTTTGTACACATATATAAAAATGTGGACTTTGAAAAAATATCACAATAATACCAAGACATGTATGACTAGTACGAAGGAGACATCACTTCGTACTATTGATATGTCTTGGTATCATTCACTGATATTTTTCTCAAAGTACACAATTTGTACACACTATGAATGAGATAGCACTTAGTACTATATATACAAAGAAGCCATTTGTTTATGCACTGAATTTTTTTTTACTTAGAAAAATATTGAGATAACACATGACTTCGTAACATAGCAGCAACATGGCTTAAGGACTTCGTATAACATTGGCAACATGACTTGGAGACTTGGTAACGTCGGCAACATGACTGAGGGACTTAGTACAATATCTGCAGCATGACTTAGGGACTTATAAACAGATCCTATGCATGAACACAGTTATATTCATGAGATACACTTCTGCGTGTGGACTGATTATTATAGAGGCTAAGAAATTAATTAAAATATTGGAATATATAAAACAAACCAAATATATATAAACTTAAATTACAGAAAGAGCGATGAGAGCAGCAGCAGAGGAAGGACAACACAACAGAAAGGTGAGTGTGGCAGAAGATGGGCTTGGCAGGACAGGGCAGGGCAAATGTGCAAATTAGGGCACAGCAAAGGTGCAGGGCAGGTCAGCACCAGGACAGTAGGGCAGGGATGGGAGGACAGGACAGGACAGGGAGGGAAGAAAACAGCAGATGAGACCAGGGCAAGTTCCACGGTAGACAAAGGTGGGCATGACAGGAAGGGCACGACAGGGCATAGTAAGGGTGCAGGACAGATCAAGGACAGGATAGGGATGGCAGGGCAGGGATGACATGCCAGAGCATAAGAAGAGTGCAGGGGAAGGCATGGCTGTTTTGCAAGGATGTAGGGGAGGGTGTGGCTGCGTATTGCGAGGGTGTAGAGGAGAATATGACTATTCCAAGGATGCAGGGGAGGGGAGGACTGTAAGGGCGTAGGGCAAGTAAGTGATGGCTGGACAGGGTTGGCAGGAACAGCAAGGGACATCTGGCGGGTGATGGGTTGCAGGGTGGTGGTGGTTGAGAGGTTAGATGGGTGGTAAGGTGAGGAGGAGGAAGGAAGAGGAGGAAGGAAGAGGAGAGGAGAAGAGGAGAAAGGAAGGAAGGAAGAGGAGAGGAGAAGAGGAGAAAGGAAGGAAGAAGAGAAGAGGAAGCAGATGGAGGGAAGGAGCCTAATTCAGTACTTATCTGTATGAAATACAAAAGCACAGAAAATAAACACTCAAATCTTTTTCATTTGTAGAATAATGCCAACAAGGGATATCATTAGTTTAAGCTTCAGAAACTGCTTGTTAGTCAATAATAATAATAACATACTGGCAAACCCCTATCAGTAATTCCCCATTTATGATACTTTCACTAAGCACAATTTCAATCTGTCGGTCAAAAATACAAACACTTTTCACATGATATTCTTCTTAATTAATCTCAAAAAGTGTGCTGTGAAATGTTAAGATTAATTCATCTAAAAATAGTATAAATTTAACAAAAAGACATATCTTGATAGTTACTCTTGCATATGATCCTTAAATGCTTGAGAAAAAGTCCTTGCTGGGACCTAACCCTAACCCATGCAATGTTCACCTATCAGCAATTTATGGGGATATATATCAACTTTAAATGAGGAATTACTTTTTGCTGGCATTATACACAAAACACAATTTGCACATACAGGTATTTAGTTTGTAAGTGGAAAATGTGCCCTTACATCTCAGATGATGTGTTTTAATATAATTCAGTCCTATGCACAAATATACTGAGCTTTTTAAATAACCTTGAAATTAAGAGTGCATGGTGGGCCTTTAGATGTGGTTCAATATTTTTGTATTGGTCATATATCAATTGTAAAGGCTCCAACAAGCTTGCAATGGCTTTGGTCACCTGATGGCTGCTTGATCTCTGGCAGCCTCCCTATTCAGTTCCTTATCCCTGAGTTCACACACACTGACCTCATTCCAGGTCCATATAACACCTGCACAACACCTGCATCCAGAAAACATTACACAAACCCCTGGACCTGCTCCTTATGCTCCTTCCCCCCACCCACTAACCACCCCACAAACCCTACTACTCCTCCACACCTCCTCAGCCTAACCCACCGATCCTTCCCACACCATCCAGTCCCCCAACCCCTCCCATTCCACCCCAACCCTTACCTTCATCACAACCTTCACCTACCCCTTTCCCTCTACCCACACAACCACCTCCACCCCGTGCTGCAGCACCCAACACACATTGCACACGCAACATAAACATCCTTCAGTTAAACGTAGATGGCATAAACACCCAAAAATAAGAACTCAAACAATTCATTAAACAAAACATACACATTGCCATCTTGAAAGAAACAAAACCACACAGAACACAATAAACACCTACATTTCATAAATTTCACCACCATCAGCAAGACCGGGCAGATGGTGGTGGCAGTGGGCTCGTCACCCTGGTACACTAATACATGAACTTTTCAGATACTGTACCAGTGCAAACACAAAGTCACTCCTCCCCCCACATGACACCACGACAAAAATACAATCAATTAAAATATGCACTGGTAACAAATCACATATAACAATCGCCAACACATACTTTCCCCTCCAATCGTCCCCCACAGTACCACACAATTACTTTCCACAAAACACCATATTACTAACATATCCATCATCATCCTGGGTGGTGATTTCAACACCAAGGTGTCGGCATGGCATGTCGACAACCCTGACACAGACAGAGGGCTGGTACTATAATCCCAAACAGATAATCTTTTCATACTGAATAATCTCCATCAAAATGCCCAAATCCCACACCAAACCCTCTTCCTCCCATCATCCTCAGACATCACCTTTTGCTCCCCATACCTCGCTCCCACAACATTCTGGAGAATGGTCAGAACCCTTGGCTCTGACCACTACCCAATCACCATCACTACTAAAACCAGAATCATCCCAGTTGCCCACAGACACACATACTGTACACTAATTATGAGAGAGCCAACTGAGAAGCCTTCACAACTGAAACAGAACAACACTTTCAAACATTAAACAATACATCCATCACAACATCAACACCGCTGTGCACGCTTTCAATACAATTATACAAAATGCAGACAAAAGACACATCCCTAGAGGCAACAGAATGAGACACAATCCCACCTTCACACCAGAAATTCAAGGCCTCATCGGTCAACGGGACACACTACGACACTCCCCAACACCCCATACTCAAGACACCGTACCACAAATACAAGAACTCAACATTCTGATAAACAATAAAATATAAGAACAGCAAACACTAAACTGGTATAATTATCTTCAAACACTTGACCACAAAGCAAACACCAGCAAACTCTACAAAACACTAAACAGCATCACATTTTCCAACAGCAGCACTACACAATCACAAGCTGCCATCACAGCAACAGACACCATACCTTGAATCAAACAAGCAAACACTCTAATCAGTCACTTTTCACATAACAGCCATCTAAACCCCCATTGTGATGACTGACGTGTCATCCAATGCAAGAGACAGTTCCCTACAGATCCAGATTACGCACCTTTCACTTACAACCAGACGAAGCACATCATTAGCAACCTTAAGCACTCATCTGCCTGTGGACCAGACAACATACACTTTAAACATCTTGGACCACAAGCACTCACCAACATATCAAACTACTGCTACTCACACAACATAATACCCAACATATGGAAGCATGGCATTATCATCACTATCCCCAAACCTAACAAAGACCCCACGTTACCTTCCTCACACCGCCCCATCACACTCCTCCAAAGTCACTGAACGAATGGTACTGCAAGTAGTTACACCTCACACCCCCCTAGCCCCATTACAACATGGTTTCATGACACTACACTCCTCAAACACTCTTCTGACAGACTTACAGAGAGAGTTTTTGATGGTATGAATTCGGCTAGGCCATCACACAGAACACTCCTAGTCACACTAGACATTAGCAAAGCTTCTGATGCCATCCCCCACCACAGCCTCACAAACAAAACATTCAACACAAACATGCATAATAGCACAAAAAGATGGCTGGCAAACTACTTAGCAGGCAGATGTGCACATGTAACATTTGCTGGTCAGTCTTCAAATGTCAGACACTTCACAAATGGCATCCTCCAAGGATCTGTTTTGTCCCCTACACTCTTTAACCTATGCAGTACATGCACAATGTAACCACACCCCACAGATACACATAGCTTCCTATGCAGACGACATAACACATGTACACACCAAACCGCAATCACAGCCACACACATTTTCCAACCTTACCTCAACACACTACACTAATGGTTGACCATAAACAGGCTCAAAATAGCCACATCCAAATCTACAGTGACCCTTCTCACAAACTGGACAGAAGAACACAGTCACATTCCACACCTCACCATAAACAACACTCCTCTACCACCCACTCACCCACACACACAAAATCCTTGATGTAACATACAATACATCAGTGTCATTTAAACAACACATCACAAACATTAAAGATAAATTAACACCAAGACTCAGTGCCTTAAGGTCACTTGCCCATACAACATTTGGACACAACAAAGAAACCACCACCACAGTATACAAACAATATATACGTTCAGTGATGAATTATGCAAGCCCTGCTTGGGCTCCTAATCTCACTAAAACACACTACAACACTCTACAGACTATACAGAACAAGGGCTAAAAAATAATCACAGGGTGCACAGCTACTACTGTACACCCACAGACCACTTACATCAAGAAACCAAAGTCCTCAAAGTCAAGGATCATCTAGACATGAGAGTCACCCAAATTCTCACTGCAGCCTCTACAAACCCACACCATCCACTACACTACATGGCAGCACATCCACACACACACCAAGGAACATCAAAACAACACCCAGCACACGATATACTGTACACAAATACTGTCATCTCTCCCCCCTCACCTGCCTCAGACCAGCTTCCAGAATAATATCCATATTAAAATCACTCGCAGCTCCATTCAGTCACTTAAAGACAACACACAGCTTCGTGCACGGCCTCCTGATATCCGCCCTTCTGAATCCTATCTCCCTCGTGAGGTCAGGGTCCACCTGGCCAAGGTGAGATATGGGCATCATCCGCCCTCTTTAGTTATAAGAAGAGGCAGGATGACTCTGTCACTGATGCCTGTCCAGGATGTAACACAGCACCCCCATACTATTAAGCACATTATGGAAGACTGCATTGCACACAACCACCTGTGCCAATAACACAACATACAGTCCTTCAGAGCTCTGTGGGGAAGCCCAGTCTCGGCCGTGGCTTTCCTTAGGGACACAGGGCTGTTTGTCCAGACTGCCTAGGGAACAACTACTACTACTAAAAAGATCCATATACACAGAAAGCATCAAAGTGTAAGAAATATCAACGGCATACGCAATGAACAGCCTTGGGACTACAGTATTACTCTTCCAAAAAAGCATAATAATATTAACTCTTAAAAAGTCTAAACAATTGACTGTGAGGTTAGAGAGCATACAACTAATAATGCATACTGCACGAAATAATCTGATCAAATAATGTTGCTGATTTCTGAGCTACGGGTTTGTAGACAATAGGAACCTGACAGGCAAATTAGTTCTTGCAAATGCTTAAGAAAATACGGCAAATGACTATGTGACTTGAAACAGTATATTAAAATAATTCAGTCCACTGGGGCAGCTCAGAATCTTTCCATACAACTTTTAACATCTGAAAATGACCATACAAAGGTACATTTTCCAATACAGTTACAAATAAGAACAGAAAAGTAAAAATAACATAATACATTTCAACACATACATAACTGTAGTCAGTTTAATTTCTTCTGACAAAGCCAGCCAACTTTTATAACTTTAGTACTAAATCATGGGTGTATATAATTCCAAAAGCCTTTGGGATGAGGTAGGGATAAGCCTCCTTGGTTACTAGTCCAATTAACTCTCTAGTCTGACAGCACATGGCCATCAACCAAGCTAAGAGGTAATGAATCTCTGTCAGGTGAAAACAAACTGACTACAGAAGAAATCAAGAGATAAACAAACACCAAAAAACATACCCTAATCAATATATAAACGTACAGTCAGCCACAGAAAAAAAAAGGTTCACAGAAAACATAAACTGTATTAACGACAAATGTTCGGACTGTATACAGTATGTTAAGGGAAAATTCTCTACTCACTAATCTCTGACATAAATGAAGGGAATCAAGTGGAGAATGTTTAAAGAGGGCAGTCAACTCTGAATGGTTGTTATTCTTGGATATAAATGAAGGGAATCAACTCAAGATGCCCATTAATAGTTAACTAAGGATGCTCGTTCCTTCTTAGTTTCTCAAAGCTATTTAGAGCAGTATTTTTTTTTTATGCAGAGAACAAACAGAAGGCTTTAAGAAATAATAAACAAAAGACAGAGGACTGTAGTTCAAGATCCGTTAATTTTGATATTCCTGCAAATATTGTTTTTAAAAGACTGGAGGTCATAGGCAAAGGGAGATAAAAGACTAAGGACGACAGTTTCAAAGTTGACCTGTTGCCAATTAAAACCTTCTAAACAAGGACTATACAGTAGGTGCATATTTTTCGACATATTTCTTCCTGTGGCAGACTGTCCAGTACATCACTATGACATGGCAGTAATAAAATTGCAAAAATAACTTATTAGTACAAGAAAATAGGCATAAAAATATGACAACAATTATCAATATTTCAGGCAGGACAATATATGCAAAACACATTGTTATTGTTGGGTAAAAAAGCACTATGGCTTATCAAAGTCCTTTTATCTGGCCACATTTATTTATGATCTTTTGGGCTGATAATCTAGGCTGTTGTGGTGGTCCCATGCTCATTTTCATTATTAAGAATCAAAGTCAATGCTAGAGAAACTAAATACTCAAATTTAATGAAAGAAAAGTAGCAACTCGACCTTTCGAAATAGAGTTAAGCTCCAAAATTATCTATACAGCACAGATTAACCTCTAATAATCTTTTTCAGACATGTGTGTGAATCTTACTACCAGCAGGCTACTTTGGAAAATGACAAGCATATATCCTTCAAACAAATGCACAGCTCATTTAGCAACATCTCATTCAAGAACCTATATGATCAGCACACACATGTAAACTACACAAACAACTGACACTAGTTTCACTTTGTCAGGGTGCAATTCCTGTACAGTACTGTGAAAATGCTAGAACTGATGCTGTATTTTGAGGATCTGTGGCATATAACCAGGACTTACTGCATCTGTCTGTGATGTATAAGCATGTGCAAAAGTATGCCAACAATACTCTACCACACTTGTTACTAACCTTACTCAAATTTTTAGCATATTTTAAAAAGTACATCCAATTTCTATCTGATGTTAAGAATACCGTAATCGCTTTTCCTGCTGCACACATTTTGATGAAACAATAAAGTTAACTACAGACAAGGGGGAATTGAGAAGGCTGAGGTTTGTATACAAAGTGAATTGTCAACATCGGAAGGTCGATTGGTGTGGGTGATTGAAAGGGAAAACACAGCAGGTACATCCAAAAGTTCAGGGAATAATCTCAAGCACAGATAATGCTGAAGGGAACTTTGCACGAAAAAGTATATTGGTAAGTGGAGGTTTTTGGAAAAATGATCATCTGATTTACGGGCTTCCAATATAAACCATTACAATATTATATTTATAAATATTTGAACTGAAATAACTGGGCAAACCACAGGCTGTAAAAAATCGGTCCACTGCAAGTCTTGCAAGTACAGCACAAACAACAATAATAATAATAAATAAATAATAATAATAATAATAATAATAATAATCAGTTAATAATCAAATGCATGATTCACTGGGGTGTTTTATAGGTGGCATAGGAGGCTTGCTAAGAAATTATGTTAGGAGCCACTTTCACTGAACTAACACCAGATACTGTTCAACTGAGGGTAATACTGTACTAGCGGTCAGAGGCATAAAAATTAACATGGGGAACCTTTCTATCTTAAAATTCTAGCAATTTATCTACCCAACACTTATAACACTCTATCTGCAACCTATGTGTATCTGTGTCATGTTTATCTATCTATCTATTTGATCTACTATTCATGTGCATGTGTAATGTTTATATATCTATCTGTGTACGTGTCTATATGTCCATCAACTTCAAATAATGTTGAGGTGATGCAATAGCATAGCAAGGAGACATGCTAATCATGAGGAAGTGCAATGGAAAGGTTTCAAAACTATCTGCTACTGGTGTACCTGGGGAATTTGCTTAGTATACTCTTGTTACTCTAACCTGGCATAAAATTACATTTTCAACAACAGTTATAGTTTTTCAAACAGAATAATGCTACTCATGAAAAAGTGTAATGGGAAGGATGTAGACCTTCAGACTAATATAAATAAAATACATAGGTTATAAACTAAAGATCATAATCATCCTTAGACTCCCAAGAATCACTCTCAGTAAAAAATAAAATCTGGTGTTAGATGGAATAAAGACAGTTGCTCTCCCACTTTCAAACATTATTTTGTGCTATGAACTTTGGCTGTTGACAAGATTAACAATTTACTAGCTTGAGATTTTATTAGGCCTTGTGGTTTGTTTTACTGCATAGCCTAGTTGTCAACCCGACTGTGCCAAGAATTGATTCCTGGCACTGCATCATCATCACTACTGTCCATTAGCAAGTAAAATGGGTACACAGATGAAGTAACTGGACATCAGTCCTAACTCCTTTTCCCACCTAAGGATGGGGTGTGGAATTCTCAAGAAAATTTTCCCAAGTAGGGGAGCAACTGTTAACATATCCTGTCCACATCAACTTGGCTTAAAAGTGATTTGGAAAGGATGCAGAGCCACAGTATTGCTAGTCTTGTCTTACTCTGCTTCAGAGTTATGGGAATTAGGCCACCAAAGAACAAAAATCTCTGCCAAGTCAAGGTGGACAAACCAAATGATGTGCACTCACATATTTCAGGAGGGTGGTAATAGCTGTAGTAGCAGCAGCAGCAGCAGCTGGAGTCTAGTGTCACAGGCCCAGTGGCAGCAGCAGCACCAACCAACCTCAGCGGCAGCACTGGTGGTCTCTGAAAATATGACAAGTTTTTAGGAGATATCTCAGGTATTTTGATGATTTAACCCATTTTCTGTGGAGGAGATCAATAATGATCTTTATTAACCCCCACAGTATTAGTGCTGGAGATGGACATGTTCATGTGGTGGCACCAATAGGACTGGGGGGTTGGAGCTGCCTGTTTATATTAACATTTCTCAGTCCCATCCACATCCCCCAAAAGGAGACTGGAGGAATACAAAAGGGGAGTTCTCCCTGTAGTCCACTAAGCCCCAGGTCCTTACGCTCCTCGTGGGGTTGTAAAAGGTTGACTAATGTGTGGGTGGGTGGGTAATTCGCAGTACACACAACGTGCCATCATGTGCCATTTGCTTATTCTTACAACATTGGTATGTGTTGGGATCTGGAGTGCTAGTTTTAAGAAACAGAAGCGGGCCTCACTGCTTGTGTTAGAATGATAGTGGCACACAGGATGATGAGTCTTTTTGATAACAAGCGCTTGACTCTGGTTTCTGACAACCATGTGATAACAACATGAAGCACATAAAAGAGCATCAGAAGGAAGGGGACTCTGTCATTCTGGGAGAACTGAGAAATATGAAAGGCAGAGCACAATCCTGGCAAGGATTGTCTGTGAACTTTTGGGCATAGCAATACCAACGCAACTCAAACTGCCATTCCCTCCCCCCGGGATCTGACATGCTTGCTTGCGTGCGTGCGCACACGGACACACACCGCTCGCTGGTGCAGTGGTAACGCTCTCGCTTGCCAACTGGTGGACGAGAGTTCGTGCCTCGCTCAGGTTGTGAAAAGTTTCACTGACGAAGTGGGTGGTTACTGTCCCCCTGGAGCAAGGGGACGGGTGTGTGCGTGTGTGAAGGTCACAGCCTTGCCCTTAGATTGGACTATATGAGCTCTCAGCTGCCTTCCAAAAAGCTGACGATCACGACCATCAAGTGATCCTGACCGACCCGGTGAATTACAAACACACACACACACACACACACCAAGGACTTTCTGACTATCCAGCCCCAATTCCTTACCTTGGTTCCTGTAGTCCAGTGGTTTCCAACCTGTGGGGCGCGCCCCCCTAGGGAGGCACGAAGTGCTGCCTGTGGGGAGGGGGGCGCGAAGGCTTGATAAAGAGGGTAATTATGTTTGAAAACTATGAATTATGATGGTATTCAGTAATTTCCAAGTATGGATAAAATATTTCGGATATGAGTAAGAAATCTAGTTATCTGAATACATAAACAATTTAAAAAATTTAGAATCTATGATACTTATTGACATGTGCCAACTGTGCCAGTAAAATACAGTACTTGAGGAAGGAGGGCGCAGGGAACGTGTCATTCAGTGAAGGGGGGCGAGAATTAGAAAAGGTTGGAAACCACTGCTGTAGTCAGTTCTTCCCCAGGTGGCACCACTTGGTCAGAAACGTCCAGCCACCTCTTGGGAATTGAATGTATGCAAGGCCGTCACCCCAGCTGAGCCATTTTGACTAACAGACCACCAGGCACCTGAAACAAAAAGTCATGCATGAAGACTGATCCATGAGAGCAAGAAAACTGCTCAGCGAGATGAATATATGTATGTAAACCAGTATCATCATCATCATCATCATCATCATCAACTCATTTCCCACCTATGAATACAGTAAGGTGGGGTTCAAAGAGCAAGAGAAACACATACGGTATACTGTACACACTGTGATAGGGTTCAATGGGCAACAAGAACACAAACATTCACAGTGAGGATAGATTCAAGGGGCAAGAAAAACATAAAACACATACACATTGTGGTAGGGTTCAGAGAGAAACACACACACACACACACACACACACACACAGTGAGGGTGGGTTCAAAGAACAAGAAAAACACATGCACACTGCAGTAGGTTCAAAGAGCAACAAAAACACATTCACACTGAAGCTAGGTTCATAGAGCAAGGAAAACACATATACACAGTGAGGCTGGGTTCAAAGAGCAAGGAGAACACATATATCCCATAAATATTATATATGCAGTCTTCATTGTAAATCAAGGACATTTCCAAAATACCACAAGCTTCTTTCATGTAACTGTTACAGCAGAATCAGAGAATATGGCAAATCAGCTTTATGGGCAGGAATGGATCGTTAATAAGCAAGTTTTCTGAAATTTCCAGCTGATTTAACATGTAATTATTAAAAAGCAGCTAATAACAAAGAATTAGTGTCTATGGCTGCGACACTGGTCAGTAACAGTAGACAAATAGATAGATAAATAATAGAATAGTAAGCAGGATTTTGTTAAACTGGGTTTGTTAAATTGGGGATTAAGTGCCCTTTTCTGATTTTTAACTTTATTTTCTGACAGTTTCTTGTTAATATAGTTTTCCTGATGATTTTTCCATACATGTAAAAAAAAAAATTAATAATAATGGAGCCTATATTTTGTAATGAACATTACATATGGTTAGGTTAGGCTAACCTGCATTAATTACATGAGGTAAGGTTAGAGCAGGATATTCCTTGGTATTAAGAATTTCTTAGTCCAAAAAAAAAAAAGCCTTTATTTTTATTTTTATTTTTTTTTAAGTCCCCTAACAGAAAAAAAAAAGTTCATATTCCTGCTGTGCACACCTTTCGCAGATGGGTTAGGTTCAGTATGTTTAATATTATTACAAGATAAATTAAAAAAAATAACAAAATAATATAGGGACAATCTGCTGAGTTCCCATTAACAAATGAAAAGTTTCACAACAGGGATTTTTCATACTTATTTATTCATTTCCGACACCCAGATCCTGTAGAAATACCCTTTATGTTATTAAAGATTGCGCAATTCACTTATGACACTCAAATATGGAAGATCACTGAGTAAATGAATAATAAGGTCTAGCGGCTTTCTCTGGCAAGTGACCATAACAACACTCCTCCATACAGCAAGAAAAGGTAACTGTCCCTGGATTTTTGCATGTAATTAAATGCATGGCGCTTGTGGAAACATCAGTGTATAAATATTCAAGCCACTTACCTCCCATGAACCATAACATAGAAGATTAATTAACGATGTACCTAGTTCATGACCCGCCCATCTTTAAATATTAAATGCCGGAGGAATGAGTGTTACCAATGCTACTAGACCGACCTGTTCTCAAACTCCGCTAGATTATTGAATAGCAAAAACCTCTAGCATATCGCAAAAACACGATATAA
This sequence comes from Coenobita brevimanus, assembly GCF_032717465.1. Lineage (NCBI taxonomy): Eukaryota > Metazoa > Arthropoda > Malacostraca > Decapoda > Coenobitidae > Coenobita > Coenobita brevimanus. The sequence goes on from NC_137012.1 coordinate 25,472,970, forward strand.
TTTACGGAATACTGATAAATAATGGAGATATTTCAAGAACATGGGAAGATATCTTGCACCTAAATGTTTATATAACAGCAAAATGGAAGTAGAGCAAAAAACACTAGATTGACGCTAAAAACAGTACTCTCAAGACAATAGCTATAAAAGGACCAGCAATCACCTTAAAAGATTTCTAGACCTTCATTATATTATAGAAAAAAAACATTCATCTCTTGCATCTAGACGTTAAAATTGACCCCAAATAGAATATAACATCGAGTAGAAAAGTGGTTAGCTTTGGTAATACGAATCCCTGGCACCAAAACTCGCAATGGTCTTAGTAAATTCTGCATAAAACGGATGCATGCCTTGATTATTGTTGTTTCTGTCAGATCTAGTTACCAAAAAATATCTCATCATGAAGAATAAATTGGTCACATATTTGTAAAGCATTATTTTGACTTTTCACTATGATTAATTCAACTTTTATTCGCCTTTATCAGGTTTCAGCATCACTGGAACGGGAACGTAGGAGAGTGGCGTGCTGCTGCAGGTGATTGGTCTTTATTTGTTTGTTCTTTTTCCTTCATGTCATATTTTACGTGAAATAGGTAGAGTATGCCGTGTGATTAAAGACTCGAGACCGGTTGGAACACATCAAATAAAGTTTTTAAGGAGTATTTTAAAGTGAAAACAGGTTAAATTCCCTTCGTTGGTAATGGTGTCGAAAACGGTAGCGTCACTTGGAGGTTGTATTATATTTTACTAGTTGCATTATTTTTTCATTCGTGCTACCTTCAGACAGCTTTATACACCCTTGTGAGTGATGCCAAATTGTGAGGAAGTTAAGGGCGGTTCAACATTATGCATGGCATTTAGAGAATTAAGAATTGGAGGTAGCATGAAGAAAGAAAAAAAAAAGTTGGATTGAGATGTTGGAGGTAAGGTAGACCTATAAATCTATGTACAGCACTTAAATTATTAAAAAACCATAACACTGGATTATAGACATGAATATGTATGGTTTGGTTTGGTTTGAGAAATTTGACCATCAGATCGTTTGCAAATTACTAGTGTCATTTGTTTGTGACCACCCCGTACGGGATTGAGGCGTCTGGCAATAGATAGTTTTTGACCTGCCAGCCCCATTAATTAGGAATTGGGGGGCCGGTTTTTAAAGTAAAAATCGATCAATACATAATCATGGGATAAACTTATTTTGATTTGAAATAAAGCCAGATATTCCACATTTAAAAAAATTGAAAACCACAGATGTCTAAGCTGATGCAAATAAACCTAATGAATTACAAGCCATTTTTATACCTAACCTATTATACCTTTCAGGAGGCATGGGACAACCATATTATGCAGTATTCGCCACTTTTGATAAATATTGTATATATTTTTTAAAGTTTTCAGGGTACTATGGTAGTGATATCAATTTTGTTTTTAATCCTTTTTTTTTTTCTTCTTGGTTCTCCTCAAGAAGACTTGGGACTGACAAATTTTGCAGTTTTCTCCAGTTTTTTGTTTATTATGGTCCGTATTGTTTCGTTTTTTGTTTTATTGAAGGCTCCAACATGCCTGCGTGCGTTGGCCTTGGTCACCTAAATGCAGCTCTCTGTGCTGATCGATCTCTTTCAGCTTCCCAATTGAGCCCCGGTAAATTTTTAGAAGTACCGGTAACAACGGTTTTTTAATTTTTTTTTTTTTTATGTGTTCCAATGCAAAATAGTGTGTTTTTAATTAATTCTGACCTTCATTTTTGGGGGAAAATCCTCCTTTTGGAAATTTGATTAAGAATTCCAAAAGTGGGTTAATCCTCCCAAATCAAGATCAAGATTAATTAAAAACACACTATTTTGCATTATACTAACCTAACCCAACCTAACCTAACCCAACCTAACCCAACCCAACCTAACCCAACCCAACCCAACCTAACCTAACCCAACCCAACCTAACCCAACCCAACCCAACTAACCCAACTTAACCTAAATTAACCCAACCTAACCTAACCTAACCCAACACAACCTTACCTAACCTGACCTGTTCTGACCTGACCTACCTTTAAGGGTCTATCTAGAATTGTTCCTTTATAATCAGAAACGGTGAATTTGCACTGAATCTTCCCCATACTCTTTTGACTTTTCCTCCACCGGCCGCAGTACCACTAATGTCTATCTTCCTGATCTTTGCAGGGCAAATTACACTCTTTACACTTTACTTCACTTGGCAAAACCCCGTGTTTTCTTAGTAGTTCAGTAGATGCTTCGTTATTACTGTGGTAGTCCTTGATAATCTGCCAGTAATCCTTGCTACAATGGATACAAACTTGGAAATCAACAACACATTCTTTACCACCGGAGGCCATGACTATGACTGACTTTCAAATCTTGGGCGTCCCTGCGTCACCCACAAATACTTTAAGGTGATTGGCTGGTTTTACTTACGACTGTTGTGACTGGCTGGTTTCAAAAGTCCCTGTTGTTTGGGAACTCCTGATTGGATGTTTTTAAAACTCACATACATACGAAAGTACCAGCCGAGTACACTCGAGTCCAGCCGACATAGACCGAGTGCACACGCCTGCACCAGCCAATCTGGCGCAACATTTATCCGGTACTAGGCGTTAGCTTAACCTGTCACTACATGTCTACCCCTACAAAATTCGTTCCCCCAACTCAGACTAGGCTTAAAAGGTAAGTCTTAGAATAGTTCAGGGACGTAATATAATGAAAATCGGTAATGTTGGTTACTTCTAAAGTAATACCTGAGCCCCTTATTCGAGGTCACAATGACCTCGTCCCAGGTCTTTTTCGGTCTGCCGCTTGCAACCTTACCCCTAACGTTAACACTTCTCACTTTCTGCACCCAATTATCATCACCCATCCTCTCCACATCCCCAAACCATCTCAGTCTACCTCTCCTCATCATAACACCAATACACTCCAGTCCCACTCTACTTCTCAACACCTCCATCGAGAACCAAGCCCCCCAGTCCTCGCAGTCAGGGACCCACTGAACATCCATCTGATCATTATCATTTCTGTATGTTTGAGCCTGCAAATATCCTCTTCCTTTACTGCTTAGGTCTCACTACCATACAGCATCACAATCCTAACATATGCTGCGTACAAAGATCCCAGAACACAGAGGGAGATCCCTGTCAGCGTTAGGAGAGGCAACAGATCTCTGAACTTCTTCCAACCACTCCTCCTCACTCTAGCCACAGAGGTAGCTCCAGCCCCACCTCCAGCACATAACATGTGTCCCAAATAACAAAACTGTTCCTTACTCTTGAGAGACTAATCAGAAAGTTCAGTCCATTCATGCCTGACAATCTCCACACGATCTCCATGACGTACTGCACGCATGAAATCATTATCTCGCAGCCTACCTCTAATACCACTACATCTCTTATGCACCTGCTTATCACAAACACTGCACAAGATGGAATTATTTCCCACACCCTTGTGGTAAATCACACATGGCTACTCCCCCTCTTCTTTGATTTTTTTTTTTTTTTTTTTTCAGAGTTTCGATGCTTCTTAACCCGCCCCGTCCCGTCGACGTATGGGTACGTTGCAACGATTTGCATTTGCCAGTCCCAGCGACGTACCAGTACGTCATGCAATTGCAAGGTCCCTAATTTGCACAATTTTCAATTTTCGTGTGAGATTTTTCGTATGTATACACGGGACACCTTCCTCTATTCCTCTACAAGATGCCAAGCAGGGACAATGCCTTACACCACATAACCTCCCCCCTCCCCCCCTCATGCCATTGTCTTGGCAAAGGACCTGTTACCAGTGACCTGGCTAGTAAAGATATTCAGGGCCAGTGATTCCCCAATCGATGACAATGTGGAGGACAATGTTTACATAGCATTAGAAGAAGAAACAGCCAGAAATAATGATCAGGTAATGTGGCAAAAAAAGGTCAGGTATGGTGATTAGTTAGTGAGTGAAACAATGCTTATAATGCCTTTGTTACTGCTTGAAAACCAATATACTCTCATACTACATATACATTCGTACCAAGTAAATAAATAAATACTGTTTATGAGTGGATAAAATAGTTACCCTCCCATAGAACTCGTTTTCTTTGGTGCCAGCATGTTAGAAAACCCAGTCAGGTAAGGAGGAACTCCTACCTGGATTGGGTACTTTAAACCTCAGGTGAGCGATTTCTCTATGAATTTTCGATGTTTCTCACCAAAAGCGAAGGTTTTAGCCAAAAAATTTTTTTTTCGAAAATACCTCGGGACTGGGGGATGTCGGAGGTGCGGAAAACCTCGGGACGTGACGGTTTAAGGCAGTGTCACACTGGGCCAAAAGTTGCTAACATGCAAGAAGCTTTTGTAACGTGAAACGGCTAGCAAAGTTGAGTTACCGTTGCATGCGTGCTTTTTTGCGAGCCAAAATGACTAGCAGTGTCGTCTGCCTTGGCGCCTCGTGGGTATTTGTAAACAAACCAACATGGAGTACCCACTCCCTTCTCCCCAGTTTCTGCAACTGCCTCTTGTACATCAGCAACTCAAGATCCACAATGCAGTCTACTGGAGGTTTCCTTGCTGCAGGATCCATATCGAATATTGGTCACAATATGATTTCCACGTGTGGAAACAGACTGCCTCCGCAGTTGGTCACCTGAGCATCCGAATATTTATTTCATGTCACAAGAAAAAAATAGAAATGAATAAAAACCACAAGAATTAAATTATTTTTACTCAACAGTTTTAGTTGAAGCTTCCTTCTGTGAATAATAGAATATTTTCTTACCAGTTACAAAAGTAATGTAGGGTTACTTGAGTTCTGATCCCACCAATAAGCTGTGAGTTAAATTTGTTATGCATTTCACCTTGCAAGCGAAATCTGGCTCACCGTGGGTCAGTTTGGCTAGCATCTTACAGAACTGGCTGGCATGTTAGCCATTTTTGTCCCAGTGTTACGCTGCCTTTATAATTTTTAATAAGTAGTGAATGGCGTTTAAATATCGGTCTTTGTTTACAGTCGCAATAGTGCCAAAAACAGACAGCCCTCATCCTAGAACACTATTTTAGTACGGTACTGATTTGTCCTCATCAGTATTGGTTTATCAAAACCTAGCCCAAATTATCTTAACCTATCATTTATTCTACCCTGCCCATATCTAACCTAATTTGTCTTAACCTAACTTTTCATAATTAACCTAATTTATCCTAACCTGAGCTTGTTTAATCTACTTTATCCTAACATGGAAAACGATTTCTGTGGGAAAAACAGCATCACTCTGAGAGGGAGATGGGGATGTATATATGGGTATCACGTAACTAGCACTTCACGAGAAACGTACAGTACAGGTTTACCTCGATATACAATACCCCTAGATGCGATACCCCGACTTAACAATGGGGGTAGTTTTTTTTTTTTTTTTTTTTTTTTTTTTTTTTTGAGGAAGGAACCAAAGGCCTCGCCTAACGGTGGCCAAACCCTGGTTTAATGATGGGTTTTGCTTTTTTTTTTTACTGATTTTGATATTTTGGACTGAAATTGTGTGCTTAGGTTAATTTATAAACTTTTTAGATTAATGTGTTTTAGCCATAGGTAGGGTGAACATTGTCATTTTGGGGTACAGTTTACTAAGCTTGATTTTTTCCAGATTAATATCTGACGATTTTCAGATTTGTTGGTTTTAGTGTATTATTTGCAGGTGTTAGGCTTAGGTTAGCTTCTTTTATAGCTGTTAGGCCATTTAGATTTGCTTTAAGCATGTTTTTGGGCTCATTTGGGTTGATTTTGGATTGGGGGGGGGAATGCAAGGCTGAAAAACGCATCGTATTACATTACATGTTAAATCTACCCCGATATATGATACTCTGCCCTATGATGGGTTTTTACCTAACCAATTTCATCGTTACACCAGGGTATATCTGTAGTGGTATCTTCTTTGGTGTGGGGAAGGATGAGTTGGCTAAACTGGGGTGGCTGTGGCATTTGGAGTAGGAAATGATGCAGGTCAAATACAGTGCTGATAACACAGACAAACTGTCACTGCAACAAACAAGAAATCACCCGATATAGCGGATGTGGAATGTTATTCTGTATAAACGGTAGGTCAGCCTGTTTTGGGGTGAAAGTGGTCCTTCCAAAGACCACTGCCATCCCAATATAAAAAAATCACATGGAGTAATTTGGGTACCAATATCAAAAGTTAGTTCAGATAGTGTCACCAAATGAGGGGAGAGACCCATATAGTTTTTTTTTCTTCTTCCTAAAAGGATTTCCTGGATACCCGATACCTTCATTTTTCCCAGATTCTCAGGGTTGGAATTGACCACTTGCAAAGTTTTGGACTACAAAGAAGTTCATTATATCTTATCTAACCACCTATTTGTTGCTAGACACCTTTATCCAGTAAGGGGTGGCCACCAACAAATTGTCTTCACGTCATTCTGTCCTCTGACATTTGGTTGCCCTCCCACCAATGCACACACCTTTCCATCTCAACCTTTGTTTCCCCCTCATCTCCCCCTCCATCTCGCTCGCACACACTTTTCTAGTCAAGTTCTCCTTGACTGGTAATATTAAATATCGACATTGATAATAGGCCATTGATAGTAGGCCATATCAAGTAAGGTGTAGCGGCCTGGGATACACGTATAGGTGTCTGGAGTTCAACCGTGTGCATCATATGCTCCTTCTCCCTACGTGTCAAGTGGGGTTGGTGGAGGATTAGTGCCCCTCCCTGTAAAACAGTTAACTCTAAGCCTTGGCCACCCCGTTTGGGATACATGGCGTCTGGCAATAAAAATAAAAAAATAATTTCGTAGTGTTAGCAGAAGTTATGTTGTTAAAAGATGAATGTCATTTGAAAATAGAGATATTTTTAAGTACAGCATAGGTCAATGTGCCTTTGTTTTATTAATGAGGATGTGCTTTAAAAAAAAAGTCTTATCATGATTTATCGTATAAAGTATATTGAGTGAATGATAATGGGTCCAAGCAGGATATGTTTTTGTCTAAAGGGTTACTCTGTGAAGTTTAAAACAAGTTTGGAACCCATCTAAACTGGTACTGTCAGTGCTTCCCTAACACAGGTATTTGTTTCCGCACCAACCTCGCTTTAGGCAAATATCGCGTTAGAGGGACTCTTGAAAACCCGTATTTCCTTCCACACCCCTGCACAAAGTCCTTTTTTGCCCCCCTTGTGGTGTAAATTTTTTTTTAAACCCCCCAATTTAAACCTAAAAGCATTAATATGGTTATAAAAAATACATTAGGTTGATAGGACTTTTTTATTTATTGTACCTTATGTGAAGAGACTAGCAGACACATGTTGCTGGAGATGAGGTAGAGGGGGAGAACACAAGGCTGGCTGAGGAGAATGGTGTGGGTAGGAGTGGGCCAAGAGGGGAACACGGGAGGTGGGAGGGAGGTAGGGGGGTCCTGCTTGGTTGGGTGGCTGGGAGAGCGAGAAAGGCGAAGCATGACTGGCGGGCGATGACGTCAAGTAATGTGAGGAAACTCCCACCGCGTTACAGCCTGCCTGGTTCAAATTACCGTGTTATGCTAACAGTGCCTGTGTTAGAACGTTTATTTCCTTCCGTTAAATCGTGCTGCATTAGAGCAATATCGCGCTACTGCAAACCGCGTTAGAGGAGGACTGACTCTAGTAATTTTACTTTGCTTGCTGCTTACCACAAGAAATAAGTATAAAGGGTAGTTTTGTGGGATGTGAAGATAAGTTAGAGTACAATATGCCCCACTGCAGCTGGCAACACAGCTAGTCCTGCTATAAATTCAAATTGATTGTGTTGGCTGTCTATCCCCTGGAGAGCAAGATGTTATTTCAGTAAGCCCAAGAGTTATGCAATCATTTCTTTCCTGCCTCTAAGCTAGTAGTACATTATACTAGACCCTCACTGTATCAAACCTTGACTTATGAAACCTACATTATTCCTGTGTGTGTGTGTGTGTGTGTGTGTGTGTGTGTGTGTGTGTGTGCTTTTGGATATGAAACTAGTGGACTGCAGGCTGTAGTTGTCCTGTAGTGTACCAACTTCGTTATGGTGGATAGGGGAGAATACAGGGACATGCATACAATAGGGCACTGAAGCTGCTCAGTTAAATCACTGACACTGTTTCAAGGCATCCTGGTCCACTAGTTTATTTAAGACACTGTTTCAATGCAACCTGGCCCACTAGTTTATTAAATACAGTACAGTACAGTAATCAGTTATTCATATACTGTAGTCCAAATCCGTTCGTGTTCTGTATCTGTTCATTAGGCCTTGGCTATATTGTACCTGTAACCAGATTTACTTGTCCGTAACCGTTCATAAAAGCCCCGGCTTTGGCAGACGGCCTGCGATTGGCAGAGTAAAAAAAATTCTTTCCATGGCTCACCAGCTTCTGTGTTCACACATGAGTAATAGACACTAACCCACAAGGTGAGTGAGAATGACTGAACAGATCCCAAATGTATGGTCAAACTCTCCCGGACACCCTGATCAATGGAAACATACTCACAGCATGCGAGGAAATCAGACATAAACCACAAGCTGAGTGAGATTGGCTGTACTGGTCCCTACCAAATGTTGGAAATCCGCCGGCCGCCCCGATCACCAATAACATTCCGGAAGTGCACGAGGAAGACAGAGTGTAACCCACAAGATGAGATAGAATGGCTTTTCGGGGCCCTACCATCTTGTCAAAATACTCCCAGCCTCCTGGATTAGTCAGAAACTCCCTGCCACACACGGCCATCCACTCCCTTATCGAATGGTCAGAGTCACATTGCCCTCTGGATTACTTGGCCACTCCTTAGGCCAATGATGTATGGGGACCCAGTGTTTCTGCCACATTGCTACATTTGCCCAGCTGAGCAAAAAGGAGGGGACCCATGCGCTCGTGGGTCAGTGTGCCGCTTTATACTTGCATGCTCATAGCCAAGTTTGGGTAGAGACATGGCAATGCTGTACACTCCTGAGCACTACCACACCTCAGTTTCCGCTTTTGTCTCTCTGCACGTGGATGTGCGTGGCTGAGGTTAAACAATGGTAGCTTCCAATGTAGCAATTGTGGTGGTGCCCTGCCTTCTGCATGCCTCTGTGGTGTTCCCGTATGTGTGATGATGGCCCCACCACCACCCGAGAAATGCAAGAGGAGAGTTTTGACCCTGGAGAAGATGCATATTGGCTAAGGTTGATACGGGCTGGTCAGCTTCATGTATTCCGCGTGAATGTGTCTTGCCCCACACAACCTTGTTTGATATCAAGAAATCACGGGAGAAGCTGTGTCAGTATGGACAGGACCATGGTGATACCTCTCAAAAAGGTGACCGGAAGGTGATGTCTCAGCCCTGCTATGCCATCATCGACCAGTTGACTTTGGTTTGGTTTCGCCAGCAACAGGGTGCCGGCATGCCTGTATGTGGGACCGAGTTAAAGGCTGCAGCTGAGAAGTTTGCTTGCCTGCACAACATGCACGACTTCAGGGCATCTGAGGGTTGGCTCAAACGGTTCAAACTTCGAATTGGACTTACTGACCGTAAGGCATGTGGCGAGGCTTTGGATGTGGTAGTAGAGGATGTTGAGCCATTTCGCCAGAATGTGCAGCGCCTGATCGAGAAGGAGGGCCTTGCTCTTGGTCAGGTGTACAGTGCTGACGAAACTGGCCTGTTCTTCCGCCATGCCCACCGACACCCTGGCAGAAGATATGGGGAAGACTGTGCCTGGTCGGATGTTGTCCAAACAATGTGTCTTGATGTTGTGCTGTGCCGATGCTGATGGGATGCACCGCCTCGAAGCCTTATTGTTGGATGTACAAAACAGCCACATTGTCTCTCTGGATTGATGGATAACCTGCCTGTTGTGTGGTACCATTCTGTGAAGGCCTGGTTTACCGTAAACATCTTCAGCGATTGGTTCCTCAGTCACTTTGTCGTGGCAGTTATCCGTTATCAGACGGAGGAACTTGGAATCCCTCACAGCCAGGTTAAAGCTTTCCTGATCCTTGACAGTGCTCCTGCACATCTGTTGGAGAAAGGTTTGGTTGCTGGTGACGGGTAGATTAGGTGCTTGTTTCAGCCACCTAATATGATTGCCCTCATTCAACCAATGGACCAGGATCTCGTGGCAGCCAAGAGATTGTATTGTCGGAGGTTCCTCGACGAGGTGATGGTAGTGCCTAAGAAGGGGTCCACACATGTGGGGAGTGGACCTTGGAGAATCTGCACCATTACAACATCAAGTCTGAGATTTTCAACTTGGTCAGTGCTTGGAATGAAGTTTCCACCAAAACCTTGGAAAGTGGTTGGTCTCATCTCATTCAGGGATGCAAGGCTGTGCATGACTTAGAAGGATTTGACATGGACGATTTCCACCTTTGGCTACAAAACGCAGGTGAGGATGTGGACATCGACGACGTGAGGGATTGGCTGGACGATGACAGTTGTGATCCAGGTCATCAGACGTTGTCTGATAAGAAGATTGCTGTTGCTGTCTCTGCGGGACTGACAGAGGAAAGCGACGAGGACCAGGACCCTGACTCTGGCCAGCTCTCCATTCCATCACTACCTCATTTTGGTGCGCTGCGGGCCGGTGCTCAAATATGCTGAGCACCCTCAGTGCGACAGGGAGTTGATGCCACTCAAGCTGACCGTGGATCTGCGTGCAGTCAGGGACGCTGTCATTTCTGAAAAAATTGCCACACCTACCGTCAGATGAAGACCAACTCTTTTAGTGTTGAGAATTACATTGCATATTGGAATGTGTGTTTTGATGTCAGAAAACGGCCAAAAGACCTCAGAACACTGCCAAAATTATGAGGGGGTAATGTGCATATTTGTTTGGTTCTGCATTTTTTTTTTTTTTTTCCCCTGAGTGTTTAGGTTTACATTGCATATTGCAGTGTGCATTTTGATGTCTAAAAACATCTGAGAGACCGCAGAACACTGCCAAAATTAGGAGTACCGGTACTGTACATATTGTTATGATTTTGTAATACTGTATATATAGATATTTTGTGGAGTGGGGACACTCACCATCTCACCATATCAGTGTAGTGCTGCTCTCAAGCGACCTCCCATTCCTTTCTTCCTTCTTTCTTTCCTTTATTCTTTCCTCTCTCAACTGCCTGCGGGGGACTTGACACTCTCTCTTCTGTCTTTCCTTCATTCTTTTCTCTTCCTTCTGCCTGTGGGTGATTCTACACTGAGTGACAAGCCAAATGGTTTCCTGTACATCAGGAAACCAAGATTACCTATGTGTGTTTTGATGTCTAAAAACCACTGAAAGACCGCAGAACACTGCCAAAATCAGGAGGGGTACTGTACAGATAGGTTGGGTATGGATATAGGTAGAGTATGGGTATGGTAGAGGATATTGTTCCGTAGCCGTTCATTGCCCATATCCAGTCATGCCTTTGGCTCTATTATTATGGATAATCGGGGGATCACTATATATTTTTGAGTATTTACTTCTCTGTTACTTCAGTGAGTTATAAAACTTTCACGTATTTATCTCTTTCCATTCAGCATGTCAGATTGAATACCTTTCTTCTAAATTTAATCCGTCACGTCCCAACCACTTTCGCACCTCCAACACCCCCCCAGTCCTGACCATTTTTGGACAAATTTTTTTTTTTGGCTAAAACCTCCGCTTTTGGTGAGAAACATCGAAAATTCATAGAGAAATTGCTTACCTGAGGTTTAAAATACTCGATACAGGTAGGAGTACCTCCTTACCTTACAGGGTTTTCTATCAGGCTGGCTGCAAAGAAAACGAGTTCTGTGGGAGGATAACTATTCCACACCACTCCTAAACGGTATTTATTTATTTATTTGGTACGAATTTAGATGTAGTATGAGAGTATATTGGTTTTCAAACAGTAATATAGGCGTTATAAGCATTGGTTCACTCACTAACTCATCACCATTCCTGACCTTCTTTTGCCACATTACCTGATCATCATTTCTGACTGTTTCTTCCTCTAATGCTATGTAAACTTTGTCCTCCACATTGTCATCGATTGGGGAATCACTCTGGCCTTGAATGTCTTTATTGGCCAGGTCACTGGTAACAGGTGAATTGCTGAGACAATGGCGTGCGGGGGGGAGGGAGGTTATGCGGTGTAAGGCATTGTCCCTGCTTGGCATCTTGTAGAGGAATAGAGGAAGGTGCCCTGTGTATACGTACGAAAAACCAAGCGTGAAAATTGTGCAAATTAGGGACCTTGCAATTGCAAAACGTACCAGCACGTCGCCGGGACTGGCAAATGCAAAATGTTGCAATGTACCCATACATTGACAGGACGTCTCGGGTTAAACTTGTAGGCACTTATTTACTTTTTTATTTATTATTTATTTATTTATTTTAGTATCTAAACTGTCTGATGATAAGCAAGAAGTGGAAGGAGAATATAAGAGAGTATGGAACAGTGGGTGCAAGGATTGTATGGGTGAGGATGAAAGTAGGTATACAAGCATGGGCGATTGTATGTGTGTATGCTCCAACAGAGGATCGAGTGGCAAGAGTGAAAGATGAGTTTTGGGCGAGAGTAGAAGCATGTATGGACAAGTTTGAGAGGAGCGAGAGAGTGCTGTTGATTGGAGACATGAATGGCAAAGTCGGGAATGTACGAGTGGATGGAGTGGTTGGTCAGTGGGGTGTGCCAGCAGAAGTAGATGGGAATGGTAGTGCTTTGGTGGACATCTGTGCTGGTAAGGGGTTGGCAATAGCCAACACCTACTTTCGTCATAAGATGATCCACCGGTATACATGGAGAGTAATGAGGAGGATGGATGGTGAACTTGTTGAACGAAAGGCAATGATAGACTACGTGTGTGTGGATGAGCGAATGAGAAGACAAGTGTTGGATGCAAGGGTGTGGAGAGGGTGGGGGAATGGAGTCTCGGACCATCACTTAGTGATGGCCAAGGTAGAGCTGCAAAGAAAGTGGTTGAGGAGGCGAAGGGGAAGACAGGAGGAAACAGCTCCTGTGAGAAGAGTGGAGAAATTGCAAGATAGTGAGAAGAGGACAGAGTATAAGAGCATAGTGGAAGAAAGATTGGGAAGGTATGAGCTAGAGCAGATGGAAGGGGTGGAAGACGTATGTAAGATATTCACGGAAGAGATAAGCTCAGCGTGTGTGGTGGTTTGTGGAGTGAGGAGGAGATGCAAGGGTGTGCAAGGGACAGCATGGTGGAATGATGAGGTGAAACGAGCTGTGGAACAAAAGAATAAGGCATATGGTGAATGGTTGGCGAGTAGAGGTAGGGGAGAAGATGAGAGAGAAGAGAGAGGTATATGTGAGCAGGAGAAGGGAGGTTAAGAGACTGGTGAAGGAGAGTAAGAAGAAAGTGGATGAAGAGTTTGGGAGGAATCTGAGTGTGAAATGGAGGGAGAGTAAGAAATTGTTTTGGAAGGAGGTAAAGAAAGTAAGGATGTGTGAAAGGGAAATAGTAGGGGAGTGAAAGATAGGAATAATAGATTGTTGGTAGAGAGAGAGAGAAATTGAGGAGATGGAAGGAGCACTTTGAGGATTTGTTGAATGTAGAGAGTGAGAGCAGTGTGAGTATAAGTGGTTGGGGAATGGCTGGGAGAAGAAGAGATGAGAGGAGGGAGGAAGAGATCAGTAGGTCGGAAGTAGTGGAAGCGATGAAGAAGATTAAGCTGGGAAAGGCCCCAGGAATTGATGGAGTATGTGGTGAAATGCTTAGGTATGGGGGTGAGATTGTTGTGGAGTGGATATGGAAGTTGTGTAGATTGGCTTGGGAAGAGGGAAGGGTTCCAGAGGACTGGAAATCAGGTATAATTGTTCCTCTGTACAAAGGGAAAAGGGAGAGAGAAGTATGTGGTAACCATAGGGGTATTTGCCTTCTTAGTGTGACTGGTAAAATATATGGTAGAATACTCATTGATAGGGTTAGGCATATGACAGAGGAGCTAGTTGGAGAAGAACAAGGGGGATTTAGGAAGGGAAAAGGGTGTGTAGATCAGATATTTGTTCTAAGATGTTTAGTGGAGAAGTATCTAGAGAAGGGAAGGAAAGTGTACGCTGCCTTCATGGACTTGGAGAAAGCTTATGACAGAATAGATAGGAAAGGTATGTGGAAGGTATTAAGAATATATGGAGTGGAGGGAAATTGTTGAGTGCTGTGAAGAGTATGCAGGGAGCTAGGGCTACGGTGCGAGTGGATGGTGAGCTGAGTGAGTTCTTTGATCTCAATGTGGGACTGAAACAGGGGTGTGTAATGTCTCCATGGCTGTTTAATATATATATGGATGGGGTCGTAAAGGAGGTACAAGGTAGGGCAGTGGATGTGGGGGTGGCCCTAATGAATGAGGGTGAGATTTGGAAGCTTCCGGTGTTGCTGTTTGCCGATGATACAGTATTGTTGAGTGAAGATGAATGGGAGTTGCAAGGTTTGGTGAATGAATTTGGGACAGTGTGTAGGAGGAGGAAGCTGAAAGTTAATGTAAACAAAAGTAAAGTTATGGTGTTTGAGAGGAATGAAGTCACAGAGTGTGCAGTGAGGTTGGATGGTGAGGATATGGAGAATGTGAGTGCATTCAAGTACTTGGGTAGTGTGATGAGTAAGGATGGAACTTTGGGGGATGAAGTGCGTGAAAGGGTACAGCAGGAAGGAAGGTGGTAGGCATGCTGAAAGCAGTGATGAGAAATAGGGAAGTGAGTAGGGAAGTTAAGAAGTCTCTGCATGATGGTATTGTGATCCCTACCCTGGCGTATGGAAGCGAGGCGTGGACCTTGCAAGAGGGGAACAAGTCAAGAGTGAGAGCAGTGGAAATGAGTTACTTGAGAGGAGCATGTGGAGTGACATGGAGGGACAGGTTGACGAATGAAGAAGTGAAGGAACGTTGTGGGGTAGATGTGGATGTGGTTGAAAAGATTAGGAGAAATACACTGAGGTGGTTTGGACATGTGGAGAGGATGGAGAGTGAAAGACTGACTAAGAGGGTGTATGTGGGTGAGGTGGAGGGAGGGAGAGGGAGGGGTAGACCGAGGATGAGGTGGAGGGATGGAGTTGAGAGGTATATGAGGGAGGGGGGGGTGAGTTGGGGGGAGGGGAGTCAAATGGTGGGTGACAGAGTGACTTGGAGGCGTTTTGTCTGCGGCCACCCTTTGCGGGATTAGGGCGTCGGGCTATAGATAGATAGATAGATAGATCTAAACTGGGCAGATGTTTGTCCTGTATTGGATTTTTTCTTTGGTCCCTACCTCACCCCAGTCATAGACAGAAAAAAGAGGCAAAGAGGTTGGGATATTAATGTTCAGAGGCCTCGGGCACTACAGTTTACATTGTATTGTTTGAAGACATGTAGATGTAAACATTAATATACAGTAGATACAGGAAAACAAATCTCCATTCTTGATACAGGTATCACAAGAAACAGGCTTGTAGCAACTTCAGCGAAGGCCTGACTATAACTAATTAAATAAAATATAATAATAATCATATCTCTTGTGTAGGGACATGCATATTATGCTCTTTATCTCCACTGAACTTAAACTTTTAGAACTGAAGCCTTTATTCAGCTTAGGATAGAGGTATCAGACTGAAACCATTAGACAGAGCAATACTTCACAGGGTTAATAAATAGAACATTAAAATGTTGCTTTTTGAGGACCCAGGCTCATCTGAATATGAGCCTAGTGGACTGCAGGATGAAGTTTGCCATTTTTGTCCTGTTTGCAGGCCTCCTTTGGAGGGATAGGGAAGTAGTTGAATGTTTTTGTGAAGAAGTAGTGGAGCAGAGTTATTATAATATTTGGAGTTATTATGCAGGCATTCCTCTCCAGCACCTTAAAACAGACAAATAGCCTACAAGGGAATGTTAAGGTGGAATATTCAAATTGGTTTGGAAGAAATGTAACAAAGCCTCAAGGGACCGCCTTTGATTTTCAAAACAATGTTGTCCCCTTTTTTTTTCCCCAGGTAGTGGGACATGGAGGGAGGGTAAGATTGATGGAGAAATGGAGTCAGTTTGTTCATGGCCACTGCCTTGATGAAAGTCTGTCTGACTGTATGGTAGCTAGTTCGTTTACTATATACAGTAAAACCGATATAATGGTCTTCAATAGACTGGAATTCGCTTTTATTGGACTCGAGGAGCTACCAGACTAAATTCCTATATATCGGAAAAAGTCTGATAAAGCCAGAAGCAGTGCGAACTGCCTGACCACTTCAGCTATATTCACCACAATAAGGTAAATAAAAGACATGTTTATCAGTGTACAGTACAGTATGATTATATATATACCATTGGATTAATGCAGTGAAGTTATGACAGTACAGTACAGCAATGGTTGCCAATACAGTTTAAAACCGTTCATGTGATCCAGACTAATGTCTGATATACTGTATTGGAAAAAGTCCGGTTTAGCAGGGGGAAGTCCGGATGTCGCTTGTATTGGAATTTCGCATTTTTTGGAACGGCGGTGGCCCCAATTAGTCCATTATAAAGAGGCCTTACTGTATGGTATATTTATTTTACTAATAATGACATTGGTATAAGTATTGCCATTATTTGTTCGTCTTCTTCTTCTTATTCAATGTTACGTAGACGAAATTCCTCATTAAAAAGAAATTTCATATTGAGGTTCCATTGCTGCTCATAAATTTATTACGGTAGCTCTCAGTTCACAGTACTGGTAGTTGTATGTAAAATGATTGTCCCTTATTGAGAAGTAGCATTTTTGTGCCTCCATATTTGTTGTTAAATCTTCAGTGTGATATACAGAATTTTTGTGTTAACATTCCCTTGCCAGTGATAAAGTTGATTTGCCATTTGTCAGTTTATTCTTTCCTCTTCTTTCTGCCTATGGGTGACTCTACACTGAGTGACAAGCTAAATGGTTTCCAGTACACCAGGAAACCATTTATGATGCTGTGTGGTAACCATGTAACCAAAGTATGTCGCCTGGTGGTTTAGTGGGTAATTAAGGTGCTCCAATCGGATTGAGTCTGTGTAGGTTTATATTCAAGGGATGGTTGGGGTTTATTGCTTATGTAATGCCACTCAGAGTTGAGTGAGGCTGATCACTCTCGTCTTAAATGTCAGGACCAACTTGCCTAGCCCCGGGTTCCTATGCTCCTCATGGGGCGACACAGGATTGGATGATGGATGGGTATTTGTAAAAACTGTAATTTATCACTGAGCCGTTATGATTATTACATAGATATTGCTATTTTGTTGTGATCCAACCTCGTTTAGATATGAACTAAATGGGCCGCAGGCTGAAGTTTTCCTCCTGCAGCACACCGTTCTCTGTTGGGGAAATAGGGAGGAGTTGAAGGTTTATAAAGCTAGGTAGTAGAGCTGCCAGGCTATGTCATTGCCAGCATGTGAAGGCATACTTCTTTAGCACTGATTTCGTAAACTAAAAAGGTTTACGATGTAACTCCATAGTAAAAGGGTTATTTTCTGATCAGACCCAAGCACTAAGACATATTATTGGATTTCAGGGAGGTTCCTCATGTTCCAAATGAAAACAGAGGAGGCACCAACACTTCTACTACCGTACCACAAGTGCGTACCACCAACACCGTTACCACAACCTCTGCCACCACCTCCACCATCACCACCCCCCACCATCAGTGCCTATGCTGCTCTTTGTGGGCTTCTGTGAGTAACGATATTTTTTCATTAATTGTTGCATTAGTTCAACAATGGTTATGCCAGTGCTATTCACCCCATCTGGGATTAAGGGTTTTGGTTATATATATACTCATTTCACTTAAACCTGACCTGCGATTACTATTTTGCCTTCGGGAATGCTTGGGATTAAGGAATTTGGCTACAGACTGATATCAATTGAGAAATACTGACATATGATTTGGGCTGCATTCAGTTAAACTGTTGCTGAGGCCCTTGGATATGAACCCACTGGACTGCAGGTTGAAATATCAATTCTCCTGCAGTCCAAAATCTCCTCATGGTATATACAGTATTAAAAAAGATAGCTGAAGGGCATTCCTATGCTTTGCCTTTTTGTATCGGTGCCACCACATGAAGGCACCCCTCTTACTAATGGGTCTTTATCAACAGAAGTAAATGTAAGGCTTCTGAGTTTCATTTTCCCATTTTTTAAATAAAGGTACAACACAAGTTTTCTGGCACCCTTCATTCCAGAGCCGTGTTGGATGAAGCGTTTTGCCAGACTACCCGAGGCTACTTATGTCACATAATAATTCAACTGGGACCATTGTGAGCAGGAGAAGGGAGGTTAAGAGACTGGTGAAGGAGAGTAAGAAGAAAGTGGATGAAGAGTTTGGGAGGAATCTGAGTGTGAAATGGAGGGAGAGTAAGAAATTGTTTTGGAAGGAGGTAAAGAAAGTAAGGCAGTGTGAAAGGGGAAATAGTAGGGGAGTGAAAGATAGGAATAATAGATTGTTGGTGGAGAAGAGAGAGAAATTGAGGAGATGGAAGGAGCACTTTGAGGATTTGTTGAATGTAGAGAGTGAGAGCAGTGTGAGTATAAGTGGTTGGGGAATGGCTGGGAGAAGAAGAGATGAGAGGAGGGAGGAAGAGATCAGTAGGTCGGAAGTAGTGGAAGCGATGAAGAAGATTAAGCTGGGAAAGGCCCCAGGAATTGATGGAGTGTGTGGTGTAATGCTTAGGTATGGGGGTGAGATTGTTGTGGAGTGGATATGGAAGTTGTGTAGATTGGCTTGGGAAGAGGGAAGGGTTCCAGAGGACTGGAAATCAGGTATAATTGTTCCTCTGTACAAAGGAAAAGGGGAGAGAGAAGTATGTGGTAACCATAGGGGTATTTGCCTTCTTAGTGTGACTGGTAAAATATATGGTAGAATACTCATTGATAGGGTTAGGCATATGACAGAGGAGCTAGTTGGAGAAGAACAAGGGGGATTTAGGAAGGGAAAAGGGTGTGTAGATCAGATATTTGTTCTAAGATGTTTAGTGGAGAAGTATCTAGAGAAGGGAAGGAAAGTGTACGCTGCCTTCATGGACTTGGAGAAAGCTTATGACAGAATAGATAGGAAAGGTATGTGGAAGGTATTAAGAATATATGGAGTGGAGGGGAAATTGTTGAGTGCTGTGAAGAGTATGTACGAGGGAGCTAGGGCTACGGTGCGAGTGGATGATGAGCTGAGTGAGTTCTTTGATCTCAATGTGGGACTGAAACAGGGGTGTGTAATGTCTCCATGGCTCTTTAATATATATATGGATGGGGTCATAAAGGAGGTACAAGGTAGGGCAGTGGATGTTGGGGTGGCCCTAATGAATGAGGGTGAGATTTGGAAGCTTCCGGTGTTGCTGTTTGCTGATGATACAGTATTGTTGAGTGAAGATGAATGGGAGTTGCAAGGTTTGGTGAATGAATTTGGGACAGTGTGTAGGAGGAGGAAGCTGAAAGTTAATGTAAACAAAAGTAAAGTTATGGTGTTTGAGAGGAATGAAGTCACAGAGTGTGCAGTGAGGTTGGATGGTGAGGATATGGAGAATGTGAGTGCATTCAAGTACTTGGGTAGTGTGATGAGTAAGGATGGAACTTTGGGGGATGAAGTACGTGAAAGGGTACAGCAGGGAAGGAAGGTTGTTGGCACACTGAAAGCAGTGATGAGAAATAGGGAGGTGAGTATGGAAGTTAAGAAGTCTCTGCATGATGGTATTGTGATCCCTACCCTGACGTATGGAAGCGAGGCGTGGACCTTGCAAGAGGGGAACAAGTCAAGAGTGAGAGCAGTGGAAATGAGTTACTTGAGAGGAGCATGTGGAGTGACATGGAGGGACAGGTTGACGAATGAAGAAGTGAAGGAACGTTGTGGGGTAGATGTGGATGTGGTTGAAAAGATTAGGAGAAATACACTGAGGTGGTTTGGACATGTGGAGAGGATGGAGAGTGAAAGACTGACTAACAGGGTGTATGTGGGTGAGGTGGAGGGAGGGGTAGACCGAGGATGAGGTGGAGGGATGGAGTTGAGAGGTATATGAGGGAGGGGGGGGGAGTCAAATGGTGGGTGACAGAGTGACTTGGAGGCGTTTTGTCTGCGGCCACCCTTTGCGGGATTAGGGCGTCGGGCTATAGATAGATAGACCATTGGAGATCATGTATAATAATTCAGCAATACACCTCTGACCCACTATCCTTGAGAGTAATCATGCATGTTCTAATTTAATTTTTTTATGGAAGACCAGAGCCTTGTTTGCCGTCAAGCTTCCTGATTAGTCCACTTCATCTGACGCTGTCAAAACCATTCCATATCAAGTTCAGTACTCTTACCATCTTTCATAATTTTTTTCATGTTCATTTGTTTTTTCGAATCATTGTCTTTCTAGAAAAATCAGTATTTTTTCCCATTTTGATGTCATAAGCAGTTGGAACCAGTACCATATGTGTTCACACAGCTTCCACATGGGAATGCGACGGTCCAGTTTTTTGAACAGTTCTGTTGTATCCTGCTATATTGTTTTGTTTTTATTATAATTAAATGTCTTACTGCATTGAATCTCCCCAAATAGCTGTTAATATGCTATTATGTCCAGACAGGTGAGGGAAAACATACGTAAGAGTACGAGCGGCCAGCACAGTAGGTTGCTGGGTAGCTATGTATTGGTTACTATGTAACGGCCTGCTTCATGGTGAATGGCTTTTGCATGCAAACAGCTGTGAAATGTAATAATGCTTTATGCACACCACCCTCATTAATAAAGCTTCAGTAGATACCAGTGATGAAAATAATCTGAATTTACTGTGGTTGTCATTAAGAATATTAACTGATTTTTTTTTTTAATGCAAGAATGAAGGAACCAAAGGCCAGGAGCCCACAAACCATTCCTTCCAAGAAAAAAACAAAAACAATACAAAAGAGAGCCAAAGTCAAGATCCATTCATTTCGAGATGCCTGGACACACTGCGTTTGAAAGACTGGAGATCATAGGAAGTAGGAAATACAGACAGAGGGAGACAGTTCCAGAGTTGACCTGTTGCATAAATGAAGGACGGGGAGTAACTGTTAACTCTTGCATTAGAGAGCTGGACAGAAAAGGGATGAGAGTTTGTTGCTAGACGGGTGCTATGCACCCGTTGTAGAGGTGGAGGGATGCAAGCAGACAGTTCAGAGCAGCAGTGACCATTGAAGTAGCGATAGAAAAGAGATAAAGATGCAACAATGCGGCGAAGAGACAGAGGTTCAAGGGAGCCAGTAAGGGAAGGAGAGTTGATGAGACGAAAAGCCTTTGACTCCATCCTATTGAGAAGAGCTGTATGTGGGCCTCCCCACACATGAAAGTTGTACTCTAAGCAGGGGTGAATAAAACCCGTGTATAAGGTCAACACCTGTGCAGGGGTAAACGAGGTACGGAGTTGGCTTAGCACACCCAGTCTCTTGGAAGCAGATTTACAAGAGATGCAATATGATTTTTCAAGGTTAAGTCCCTAGTGAATGAAACCCCAGGCATGTTCAAGGAAGATGCAGGACTGAGCTGGATATTATTAAACATTAGAGGGTACTCCTGTGGAAGGTTGTGACTCGTTGATTGGTGTAAAAACTGAGTTTTTGATGCATTAAAAACAATAAGATTATACCAGTCAGATATATGAGCCAAGTCAGACATTAGGTGTGCCATAGCATCATCCCTTGTTTGCTGAAGTAACTGCTGAGATGGACATTGTAGGAACTGGATGGAAAGGTGAAGGGTGGAATCATTAGCGTACCAGTCGATAAGGTTAGATGTACAGCTTAGAAGGTAATTGATGAATAAAAGGAAGAGAGTTGGTGATAGGACAGAGCCCTGAGGAACACCACTGTTGATAGAGCTAGGAGAACAACGATGGCCGTCTACAACAGCAGCTATAGAACGACCAGAAAGGAAGCTATAGATGAAGGCACAGATAGAAGGATAGGAACCGTAGGAGGGCAGTTTGGAAGATAAAGATTTATGCCAGACTCGATTGAAAGCCTTTGAGATGTGAAGTGCAATGGCAAAGCTTTCGCCAAAGTCCCGAAAGGAGGATGACCAGGAGTCAGAAAGGTAGGTGAGAATATCACCAGTGGAGCGTCCCTGACGGATCCCATACTGATGATCAGAAAGAAGGTTGTGATAGCAAAGACGCTTTAAAATTTTTCTGTTAAAAATTGACTTGAAAACTTTTGAGACACAGTATGTTAAAGCAGTTGGACGATACTTAGAGGGTTGGGAATGGTCACCCATCTTTGGGACTGGCTGAATGAGAGCAAACTTCCAGCAAGAAAGAAAAGTACAAGTTGACAGACAAAGGGAAAAGAGTTTACCTAGGCAGGGTGTAAGCACAGAAGCACAGATCTTGAGGACAACTGGAGGGACTGCATCAGACCCATATGCCTTGTTAGTATTGAGGCCAGTGATGGCAGAAAATACAGCTGAAGTAATTTTAATGTCAGCCATGAGGACGTCTGAGGTGGGAGGTGATGGAAGAACAGCACTGGAATCGTCTAAGGTGGAATTGGAGGAGAAAGTCTGAGTAAAGAGATCTGCATTATCAGTAGAAGTAATAGATACAGAGCCATCAGAATAGAAGAGAGGAGGGAAGGATGATGAGGCAGAGTTGTTAGAAAGGTTTTGGCAAGGTGCCAGAAGGAGCGGGAAGAATTCGAGTTGGAGAGTTGAGAGCACTTAGTACGGATGAAATTATTTTTAGCAGAGTGAAGAACAGACTTAGCATGATTCCGGGCAGAAACATAAGATGTGATTCAGGGGTGGGTTGGCTCTGGTACCTTTTATAGGCTCTCTCCTTGTTGCGGACAGCATTAGAACAAGCGTGATTAAACCAAGGATTTCTTGCATTAGTCAAAGGATATGAGAAAGGAATGTATGCTTCCATGCCCAAGAGAATAACCTCCGTAATGTGCAAGGCACACCCAGATGGCTCCCGGCCATGGAAGCAGTAATCATCCCATGGAAAATCAAAGAATTACTGCCTGGGGGCCTCCCAGTCTGCAGCTCCTAAATACCAGCGTTTACCTTGTAGCATTGTCTCTGTAGCTCATTGGCAAAAAAAAGACAGTGCTGGGGCTCAACCTTTTGTACATAGTACTTCATGCTGATCATGCAGGCAACCTTCCCAAGTTCAAATTTCTAAGCATGAAGTATGTCCAGTGTTCAGGTACATTAAAGTAGCTGCCCAGACATGGCTGTTTATGAATTTTACTACAGTATTTGCTTAATTGGTGCTCAGACAACATATAGCAGTCCACATGCAGCCCCTGAATTAATTGCAGGCTGACAGTGCATATGTGTTTCTCTTAGATTACAATAATTTGAATTTTTAATTCTTGACAGTGGCCACCAAAATGCAACCTATTGATAGTTCTGAATGCAGTACTCCGAAAATAGAAATATGTGAAACTTAACCATTGTACAAAAAGTTGCAAGATAGTACATTGTTACAGAAGTTAGACAAGGCTGTGTAACCTGTTCCCAAGAATCCATATGGTGTGTAACCTGTTCCCAAGAATCCATTATGGTGTTGGAGGTATAATATAACAAAGTAATGAAAATTTTTTTTAGTTTATGGTGAATCAGATTTGGGAATTGTCTAATGAAAGTCACTGCAGTGTGTTAAGTCAGCTGATTACTGTATGTCCCCAGGTTTTAAGTATTGTAAAAAAGTAAAATCATTTTATTCTGATAAAGTATCCTTGCCTTTTTCAGTCACATTAATTTGATTATCCTTATTCAGGAAAATGGAAACAAGAAGTTTTTATTGAAAAGAGGACTAAGTTTCAGTCTGAATGGAAAGGCTGGTTGAGTTTTATTCGTTCGTTTCGTCCGTTTTTAAATGATAAAGGCTCCAACAAGCATGCATGCAGCAGCCTTAGTCATCAAATGGCGGCTTTTCATGCTGCTTGATGGATTGAGAAAAAAAAATACATTATTTTAATTCATCCTAGAGTACACCCTTCTAAAGTTCTATCTATCTATCTATCGCCAGACGCTCCAACCCCGTTCGGGGTGGCCACAAACAAATCGCCTCCACGTCGCCCTGTCCCCTGCCATTTCACTGCCCCGCTCCCAACTCACACCCCCCTCTCATTTCCAAAATTTCCAAAATTTAAACACAGCTTCAGCCCAAAGAGTTTGAACTTGGTAAGGTTGACTGTATTGTAATCTTATTCTGTTATTACAACTCTGTTTTCAGCATGAAATGATGGCAAATTTAGGTCAGTTAAAAGTAAAAGGAGTTTAGGTAATGTAAACGTGTAAGATTTAGCCATACTCTACCTTTTTGTTGGCTTCATAGGGCTGCAGTTCAAGCTGTTTTATGGTCCTGAAGGGCACAGGTCTTATTAAGTCATGGTTTCTTTATGCTGATCTTCATTCGTCACTTATAAAGACTCCAACATCCATGCATCAGCCTTGGTCACCTGATGGCAGCTCTCCATGCTGTTCAATTTTTTGCAGCCTTTCTGTTCAGTTGCTGATCCCTGGTGTCACGCTGATGTTGACACAGTCTGTCTTTGGTGTACCTGTCGCAGCAGTAGACATAGAAAATTGGTGTTAGTTATTGAGTGTTAAGGCTCATAGGTGCATGGTTAGGTTATACTTAACAGTACTTCTCAGTAGACTTTCCTTCTCAGTCATTTTTCTTACTATTGCCTAAAGGAAGTTATATGGTATTTTTCACTTATAATTCACAACATTGACTTAGCAGTGGTTTTTGTCCATTTTCAGCATATTTCCCACAGGTGAATTTTGATGAAGACAGTGCTGTGGCTCTACGCCCTTTTTGTAACTTTTCTTTTTGTGATTAGCGCCATAAACTAGTGTTAATTTCTTGCACAGTAACAGCTCATTGCCAGAACAAGAGTGCAGTACTTTACTATAGGTTTGTTCCCATTCCATAACACTTCCTATAGTCACTAGCCCCATTGGTTACAGGTCATTGTCAAATTAAAAGTGTATTTTACTATAGGTCTGATCTCATTCCATAGCACTTCCAGTAGTCACTAGCACCCTATGTGACAGGTTGTGCCAGATCAATAGTACATGTTTCTAGAGGTTAGGTCTCATTCCATAACACTTCTAGTAGTCACTAGCACCATATGTTACAAAGCATCATATGTTGCAAATCATTGGCAGAATAAGACATTTTTTCATTACTTTCACCATACCTTAGAGTTAATCTGTTGTCACAACTTACCTTTCAAGATGGAGAGATCGCAGTTTTAGGCACAGTTAAAGGGGAGAGCATAGATAAAGCCTTTCCATGCACCAGCACTACACTCTGTGAGAGCCAATGGCCAAATGATTTGCCCGACTCATTCCAGACTCAGGTTTGAAGCTTCACTCATTCTTAGTTCCATGTCAGTGAAGCATAATCCCCATATAAAATAGCCACTCTGAGCAGGGATTCATTTGACTTGAAGCTTCAGATCAGTTTCATCAATCAATATCTCTCTTCTTTCTACCTATCCCCATATTTAGGTGGGAATAAAGGTCAAAGTAATGAAAATGATGATATTGATCCTGCTTTTTTATCCACCCTTTCTTTGATTTAGATGGAGTTATACCTATTTTCCCTCTGTGGATCTATTTCTCCCACATTTATCCATCTTCCCCCTCCACCTCTGAATCCCCCCCCCCCCCAGTGGTTTATTGTCCCCCAATGGGCCTACCCTCTCCAATGGACCTATTTTTCCTCAGGGCCCTCACCTTGCACCTCCTTTTCCCATGGGCCTATTTTCACCCAGTGACATTTTTTTCATCCAGGGACCTATTTGTACCTGTGGACCTGTTTTTTACCCGTGGACCTATTTTATTTCCTCTCATGGACCCATTTTTCCCCTCATGGACCTATTTTACCTATGGACCTATTTTATTTTCACTCATGGATTTATTGTCACTCATGGACCTATTTTATTTTTACTCATGGACCTATTTTATTTTTACTCATGGATTTATTGTTACTTGTGGACCTATTTTATTTTCACTCATGGACCTATTTTATTTTCATCTATGGACCTATTTTGATGTCACAGATGGACCTATTTTTACCCATTGACCTACTCTATTTTCACTTATGGAGTGTCATCCAATGGGCCTATTTTATTTCCATTCAGGGACTTTCTGTCATCCATGGACCTATTTTATTTCCACTTAAGGTCTTACTTTCGTCCATGGACCTATCTTATTTCCACTTAGGGACTTACTGGACCTATTTTATTTCCATTCAGGGACTTACTGTCATCCATGGACCTATTTTATTTCCACTCAGGGATTTACTGTCATCCATGGACCTATTTTATTTCCACTCAGGGATTTACTGTCATCCATGGACCTATTTTATTTTCACTCAGGGATTTACTGTCATCCATGGACTTATTTTACTTCCACTCAAGGACTTATTGTCATCCATGGACCTATTTTATTTCCACACAGGGACTTACTGTCATCCATGGACCTGTTTTTACCCATTGACTTACTCTTTTCACTCATGGACTGTCATCCATGGACCTATTTTATTTCCACTCATGGATTTATTGTCACTCATGGACCAATTTTATTTCCACTTAAGGTCTTATTTTCATCCATGGACCTATTTTATTTCCACTTAAGATCTTACTTTCATCCATGGACCTATTTTATTTCCACTCGTGGCTTTATTGTCACTCATGGACCAATTTTATTTCCACTTAAGATCTTACTTTCATCCATGGACCTATTTTATTTCCACTCGTGGCTTTATTTTCACCCGTGGACCTGTTTTCACTCTTGCATGTATTCCTTCTTAGACCTGCTTTCCACATAGACCTATTTTCCCCATTGAGAGGCAACTGCATCTTTCGTGGACCTATATCCTTCCCTGGATCTATTTTTGATATTGGACCAGTGTTCTCACTTAGGCCCATTTCCCTCAAGAACCTGTTCCTCCTTGGATTTCTCTCTCTCTCTCTCTCTCTCCAGTATTGTGTACAGTGACAGTATTCTAGATAGAGCAGTAGCAGTTTCACATATACAAAGGTCCTACATCTATTTCCTTGTCCTATGAAGGGAGAAAGGTGGACTGCAAGAGGAAGATAGCTTAAGCCTGCAGTCCACTAGGTTCACAATTCAAATGAGCCTTGGATTGCAATTGCTACTGTTATACTACCCCAGCATACATACCTGTGACCTCTTCAGCCCGTCACCCTCTCCCTTCCTTTCAGCATATCCAAACATACCAGTTTACATCTCATCCCTCATGGTACTTATGCCAGTTCTCTCACAGCACACTTTTCTCAGATCTGTCACACCTTGACACCCAACAGTTCTTCGTACGCCTTTATTTGGCAAGGAATTTTCCTCTTGCAGCTTATTCTCATCAGTTTATTGGCAGTGGAGCCTCGCTGTTGTATCAGTATCACCACATGAAAGCATCGCCCACCAGCACTGGTTTACACTTCCTAGCCCAACACAGCTGATGGGTGGAGAGGCAAGTTGTTTAGGAACTTTTAAATATTTTTGAGTGATGGTATAGTGTGTTGAAAATGGTTGACATTTTATAGGTAATACTGAAAGCTCATACTTTTATTTGTTTATTTATTTTCTTTACGATGATATAAAGAAAAATTGGATATTAACGCTCCTTTGGTGCATATAAATGCTGAATTAGCAGTGTCACCAAGTTTTCAGTTGTAGATACCTAAGAAAGTTGTGAAATATTGATACATATTGGTGGCATGTTGTTGAGGCCCCAGGTTCATCTGCAAGATAAACGTAGTGGACTGGAGGCTCAAACTATCCTTCTGCAGCCCACCATAACTCGTTCTGGGGATAGGGGAGTGGTTGAGGGAAGTTAGTATAACCAGGCAGTGGAGCTGCCTAGTTAATATATCCATTGAGCGTTGAGGTCTTACTGTACAAGATGTTAAAAAAAAAATTGGTTATCTACATATTTAAAAAAAAAAAAAAAAAAAAAAAAAAAAAATCATCAATGTGTGTAGGTCTGTAAGCATTTGTATGTACCCAGTATATTTCGGAGGATTCTATTGTGCATCATTATCATAAAATGTATATTATGTTGAGTACACCTCTTCCCGTCCGATCAGCGAAGTTAAGCAACGTTGGGTCTGGTTAGTACTTGGATGGGTGACCGCCGGGGAACACCAGATGCTGTTGGCATCCCTACGTGTCAAGTGGGGTTGGTGGAGGATTAGTGCCCCTCCCTGTAAAACAATTAACTCTAAGCCCTTGGCCACACCGTTTGGGATACATGGCGTCTGGCAATGAATGAATGTATATTATGTATGTAGGAGTTCTGTAAGTATTTGTATAATATATAATATATCCAGTATATTATTTCAGAAATATCTGTTGTTCATCATCATAAAATGTATATTATCATGGAAAGGCGTGAATGAAGACTGGGATGTGTGAAATCAATGGTTGTCAGTACTGTATTTCATTAGGCTGCCTTGTTATACCCATACATTATACCATTGCTCAAGTGAATAATGCTGCATATTATAGAAAACTTATGGCTTTACATTTTATTTTATACATGAATTCCATTTAATGCACAGCTGACATGTAACCATTTGTTAGTGTTGTGGCCTTAGCGTCATTTTATATAAAGCCAGTGTATCGCTGGTTGAAATGGTCCCCTCTGCAGTCCATCATTCTTCTTTTGGGGGATTGGTAGGGAGTTGAAGGGCTTTTGTATAATCATGCAGTATCCATTTTGTGGTCATTTTTTTTTTTCCAGGTTGAAGACAAACCATTGCTTAGAGTAATAGCACTCCAGTATTATGTGTTTAATTCTCAGTTAACTTTTTTTCATCATCCAAATTGCTTTTTCCCAGCTAAGGATGGAGTAAGGTTTAATTACCTTTATACTTGTTAATTTTGATATTGAAATGTTTTGGTAGCTAGGTTTGTCTGTGAATTGTAGTACACTGTACTGTTTACTTAATTTTCCTAACACAAGAGCATAGAGAGAGAGGGATGTAGAGGTTTATCTGATTATATGATTGTGTTATGCATTGTAAAACTGAGAGGCGTGTGGTGACTATAGGCAGAGAGGAGTACTTTGAGTGAAACTGAAGTGGAGAAGCTGAGAAAGAAGCAGTGTCAGATGAATACTAGCTAAAGGTACTGGAGGAGTTAGTTAACACTAAGAATCTCCTTGGTTATTGGTCATATCAGGCCTTCAGTTCGTCTGTATCCTGCCATCAAATATTTGAATCTCCTTGGTTACTAGTCATATCATACCTCTTTCTTGCAATCTCCTTGGTTACTAGTCAGACTCATTCCTGATATCATACTCTTGAATCTCCTTGGTTGCTAGTCAAATCACAACCTCTCCTGCAATCACACTCTAGAATCTCCTTGGTTACTAGTCAAACTTCTGTTTCCTGCAGTCAGGTTTTAGACTTTCCTTGGTTACCAGTCAAATCAAACCTCTTTCCTGCAATCGTTGTATAGAATCTCCATGGTTATGAGTCAAATCAAACTTCTGTTTTCTGCAATCAAGCTTCAGAATCTCCTTAGTTACTAGTCAGATCAGACTTTTGTTTCCTGCAGTCAAGTTTCATGTTGTCATTGTTGACATCTAAGTTAAATCCTCGTTGTTAATGAGAGTGTTCGGAGATGGTGGTATTTAAGTAACCTCTCCATGGATTTCTTCCCTCCTTTCGTTTCTGTCTTAAATTTCATGGTACATTTCCTCTTTTTGCCTCATGTACTCTTTTTGAAATGTATCGAAGTAATGTCCTATTTCTCTGATTGTTTATGGATGGATGGAAGTAAAAGTACAGTTTTAGGCCAAGTTAGATTGAAAGGAGCATATGACATTTTAACCCAGCCATTGAGTTGCGTTTGATCCGAGGAGGAAGCCAGCTCAACTCAGTGCCGGTCCCAAGCCCGGATAAATAGGGGAGGGTTGGTGTCAGGAGTGGGTATCCGGCCATAAAAATTTGCCAAGCCCTGACACGGTATGGTTCATTACCGTACCGTTTAGCGTACTGAATATCAGGTGTTTTCACTGGCTAAATTAAGTCAATGTCTCCCCCCCCCCCCTTCCCTCCCTGCTTGATTTCTCTGACTGTCTCTTCCTGTGAAGTCTGGGTGGCTGGGTCGCTTAGAATAGTCCACACATACACACCCCGCCAGTTTCTGTCAATTTGATGTCGTTTCGCCATGCGTGTTTGTTGTGTGGGGATGGTCTTCTTAGCAGGGGGTCGCTAAGAAGGGGTCTTAAATGTGATGCCCTGGCCCTAGGATGTACTGCGCGAACCCACAACAAGCACGTAAGGTGAACGGCGAGATGTCACAAAGGTGGGACGTTCCGGCCATCACATGCACTCGGCCCTTGTGTGTGACAAGCACGTGGTTGCTTTTTATTTTTTTCCATTGAATAACGTCTTTTCAATTTTGATTTTAATAATTTTTATCTAAAATGTTTATTATATGCCGTGTGGGTGTTGGATGTACCTGAGAGGACGCTTTTGAGGCCATAACCCATGGGCACAACAAACAATCAGGCTATATGCCATTTTCACCCTGCCTGGCACCATATCTGTGGGGTCATCAACATCTGAGGCACTGATGTCATTCCTGTTGGTGTCGGACTTATTGAATTGAGTATAGTCTGGGCCGATGTGTTGCTCATTAATCAGGGCACCAGCACTTATCTGAATGTCACACGTGGGACGCTGATACATAGGCACATCCTCTCAGCCTTCATGTTCCCCTGCAGTGTTGGGCCAGAAACCCCAACCCCTCGTCATGATTTAGATCTGTTTCGGCCACAGCCAGATGCACCACCTGAATATTCTATAGGATTAACCAGCAAGTTGAAAGGCATTGTTTTTGTATTAAATAGGTTGTTTCCAGGGTGCCTTCATGCTGTTTGGTCTCCAAATTGGAGAACTTCTTTTATATTCAAAAAGAAGGATGTCACCAAGTGGAGAACTTCTTTTATATTCTAAAAGAAGGATGTCACCAAGTGGAGAACTTTTATATTCTAAAAGAAGGATGTCACCAAGTGGAGAACTTCTTTTATATTCTAAAAGAAGGATGTCACCAAGCGGAGAACTTCTTTTATATTCTAAAAGAAGGATGTCACCAAGTGGAGAACTTCTTTTATATTCTAAAAGAAGGATGTCACCATGTGGAGAACTTTTATATTCTAAAACAAGGATGTCACCAACCTATTATGTTTCCAAATTGGACAAACTTTTATATATTATAAAAGTATGATGTCACCAAAATGTCACCAAGCTACACCTTACAAAAGTATCTGTGTAAAGCTGCAGCTGTGGTATGGCTGCCTAATTTCGCTCGGTAGAAAACATCTGATGTAGATTAATTGGGTAGAAGGCACTAGGCGTGCGCGACTGAAATTTGCACGCGACTTGCGTTTTGTTCCGGACACACCTGATCCTGATCTCAGTGTGTTTTCTTCTCCTCACACACACCAGTTCCCGTTCTTGGTGAATTTCTCTCCTGCTCACACACACCAGTTCCTGTTCGTGGTGTGTTTTCTCCTCACACACACAAACACACACACCATTTCCCGTTTGGTGTATTTTCTCCATCCCACACACACCATTTCCTGTATGGTGTATTTTCTCCTCACACACACACCATTTCCTATTTGATGTGTTTTCTCCATCCCACACACACTATTTCCTGCATGGTGTGTTTTCTTCTCACACACACCATTTCCTATTTGGTGTGTTTTCTCCGTCCCACACACACTATTTCCTGCATGATGTGTTTTCTCACACACGCCAGTTCCTGTTCTCGGTGTGTATTCTACCTCCTAGGCACACCAGTTCCTGTTATCGGTGTGTTTTCTCCTCCTCACACACGCCATTTCCTGTTTGGTGTTTTCTCCTCCTCACAAACACCATTTCCTGTCTGGTGTGTTTTCTTCTCACACACACCAGTTCTTGTTTGGTGTGTTTTCTTCTTCTCAGGCACACCAGTTCCTGTTCTCGGTGTGTTCTGAAGAAGACAAAGATCAAGACGAAGATCAAGATGAAGATAAGATAAAGACAAAAATCAAGAAGAAATTGAAAACCATATCTAATGCCTCCAGTTTGCAACGTTTCTCCTAAAATCAAACGTTTACTGCCATCAGTCAACACAGAGGCAGACTTGTGTAAAACTGCAAGGCCTATGCAGTGATGATGACGGCAGCATGTCCAATGGTAGGGTGGTTGGGACGGGCATGGTGTGGGTCCGAGCAGCTTACCTCCTCGTGGTGGACCTGGGTAGAGTGATCTTCATGTATATATTGTTACTGTGGCTCCAGGTTCATTGGAAGTATGAACCCTGTGGAGTGCAGCCTGAAATTACCCTCCTGCATCCCACAACCCTTGTTTGGGAGATGAAAGTCAAGGGATGTTTAAATTGTTCTCCTACAGCCCACAACCTTTGGGAGATGAATCAAGGGATGATTGTGTAGGTGAGCAGTAGAAGCACCCACTTATATCAGCGCCACCACATGAAGGCATCCCTCTCCATGCCCATATATTAGAGCTACTAGAAACCATCCATCCATCCATCATCCAATCCAACATTTCCCCATGAGGAGCGTAGGAGCTCGGAGCTGGACAAGTTGGTCCAGAGAATGAAGATGAGAGTTGCCAGCCTCACTCATCCCTGAGTGGCACATGAGCAGTAAACCCTAACATGAATGAAGATCACTCTAGCTGAAAGCTGCAATTTATTGACAAACTTTGTCTACCAACACACACAGTTACTTAGTGGCATTAAAATATATGCTTGGTGACATTACAGTATATGCTTGGTGACACAGAGAGGTTCTTATTGACTGGTAGAGAGGTTTAGTGATATAAATCATTGGGGACATTACTAAGAGGTTTGGTGACATTACTTAGAGGTTTAGTGATAAGAGGTACTTGGATTAGGTTGTGGTTTGGTGACATCTTAAAATAATGGTGACATCCTAAAACGAATCAGTTTCATTAAAAAAAAAAAAAAAAAAAAAAAAGATATCCACCATGCAGCTAAGCATAGTGTAATATTATTGTATTTTATATGCACATGCTTGAGATGGACTTCTATAAGTCAGTATGAAGGTACAGTATTTTGTCTCATTATACCTTACATTGCTTCTTTTTGGTGTTTTCTGTTATACTGCAAGGCCAGTATTATGCTTTTTATATTTTTCAGATATATTTTGTCGTTATACCATATGTTTCTGGTATATTTCCTGTTATGCCACAAGTCTGGTATTATGCTATCATTTTTCTGATGTATGTTGCCTTGTTATACCTCGTATCGCTTATTTTGGTATATTTCCTGTTATACCACAAGTCCAGTATTATGCTTGTTATATTTTTCAGCTATATTTTGTCTCATACCTCATATCGCTTCTTTTAGAGTATTTTATTTATACCACAAGTCCGGTATTATGCTAGTTATATTTTTCAGATATATTTTGTCTCTTACCTCAAATAGCTTTTGATATATTTCCTATTATACCACGAATTTAGTCTCATGAACATAGCTGTGTGTGGATTATTTATCTGTATTATGGACAAAATTTGCTGTGCTTGCAGCATTGCAACTCTGAATTTCTGGCTTTGTGTAGGTTGGCTATTATGACTGTCTAGGCTATGCTGTTTTGAAATCTGAAGTGTTTGCTAAGAGTAGTATTCAGACCTGTGGAATACATAGGATGCAACTCTGACAGAATGTCTTAATTGGGAGAACAATTTAGAAAAGTTGTAAAATGCATGCTGCAGCCATTTGGGAGAACAATTTAGAAAAGTTGTAAAATGCATGCTGCAGTCATTTGGGAGAACAATTTAGAAAAGTTGTAAAATGCATGCTGCAGCCATTTGGGAGAACAATTTAGAAAAGTTGTAAAATGCATACTGTAGCCATTCTCATAGATGTTTTGTTGAGTTTTATGTTCAAAGATTGCTTGTGTTATGAGTGTGTGGTACCTCGTGCGAGAAAGTGTGTTGTGGTGTGAGAGGTTGCATTGCAGTTTGTGCATATTGAATAACTCAGGAGTCAAATGGCCACCCCATACAGGATTATGGTGTCTGGCAATAGATAGATAGATAGAATTTTCTGAGTTATATTATGTGTTGGCATTGTAGCAGGGAAGGATGGTGAGTGTGTTGCATTCTGGTTAGACGTAGTCTTGTCTTTTTGGGTTGGGTAGTTTCTTAGGGGTGTTTTCTGATGGAGGTTTGTGAAGGATGTTATTTGGTTGAATGTTTTGTGTGTGTGTGTGTGTGTGTGTGTGTGTGTGTGTGTGTGTGTGTGTGTGTGTGTGTGTGTGTGTGTGTGTGTGTGTGTGTGTGAAATATTGTGCTGGGTGGAGGAAGGGGAATGTTGGTGGAGCAATTTGTATAGTGTTTGGTGGTTTTCCTCTTTGTTTCTCTGTGGTGGAAGGTGATGCAACATACAGTTGCAGGGTTGAGAAGAGTGTTAACCTGAAATGATGAATTGACTCTCATATTTATGGTCCTTGTGTTGGGGGACTTTTGTTTTTTGATAGAAGTGATCTGAATTCATGGCCTTTTGGCATCCAGTCATTATTGCTTTGTTTTGTGTTAAGCTTTTCTATTTTTGTGCCATTTAAGTGGGGGGCTTATCTTGTGCTAGTGTAAGCTACTGTTCTAATGAATTGTTCATAGAATGTTTTCAAGACATTGAGTTTATGATATGCCATTGCACTGTTATCTGTGTATTGAGAAAAGGGCATGTGTCCCCTTAGTAGATCATAGAATTTTAGGTGTCTTTCCTGTGGGAGTGGTTGCTTGAGTAGGGTAACATGAAGGTGTGTTTGTCTGGGTTTGGGAGGGTGACGGTTTATTTGGTTAGCGTAGCAGTCATTGTATGTAAGCCTGTGTTAGAGTGAGTATTCCATAGGTACTGTTGGGGATTATCTGCTAACTGTTGAGTTTGTGTTATGAAACAGTTGGGACTGAACAGGGAAGTTGCTAGAGATCAAGCAGCATGGAGAGCTGACATTAGGTGCCCAAAGCTGACACATGCATGTTGGACCCTTTATATCTGAGACAATTTATTTTTTATTTCATTATTTTTTAGATGAAAAAATATACTTGAATGAGTGAAAGTGAGAGGAGGTATTGTAGACCAAGAATGTAGATCGATATAATGAACGAGCACTGTTAAAAAAACAGTAAGATGGTGGGGCTATGGAATGGATTGAGTTGAGTTGATTGGATGAAGTATGCATGGAGGAGCATATGATAAAAATTTAATGTCCCATATTTAACTTTATGAAACTTTAGTCATCCGAATGAGTTGTTTTCGTTGTAATGTGAAGTGCATCTGTTTAAAAATATATGTACAACATACATCTGCCTGTGGAGCTTAGTATAGGATTCTTGGGCTTGAATAGTGAGTGTGTTAGTATTTGGTTCTCTTCGTTACTAATATTGTTGATCATTTATTCCACTTTTATGTTTTCCGTCCTTGCACTCTGGACCTCACTGTACTCCATCCTTAAGTGGGAAAAAGAATGTGGGATGGTAACGATGATTAACTTTTTAGAGTGTCAGTCTTTTGAGTCTTGGTAATATCCTTTTCAATTTGTTCTTGCTGCAACAAGATTGTTCTGTTCAACTGAGGAATGTCTTTAATTATGAAAGGTTTTATCAACACCGTATTGTTTTATTCAACTTGGGAAAGGTTTAATTATGAAAGTTTTAACTGAAGCTGGATTGAACTCCTTCAGTTTAAAGAGCTTATCCCAAGATGGAATAAAAGACTAATAATAATAATAATAATAATAGTACTGTGACATGAAAATGACATAATCTTGCTCAGTGGGTTAATATTTATAACAATTGTTTTAGATCTTTTCAACTATTGTGGTACACTGGTATGTAGATGTTATTTTTGTTGTAACATAAGTACAGTACCACACTGGTCTAATTAACCCTTTAACCGCGGGCATTGTTTTGCCCTGACTGTCCTCTCCCGCGGGGGTTTCGACCAAAATGTAAACAAACTTTAAACCTTTATAACTCTGCACAGAATAAATCTAGAGCGAAAAATAAGGTACCATTAGAAAGTACTAACCTTCGGCTTTGCAATGATGTAGGTTTCATGATTTCGTTGACTATCACTGGATGGGCAGTGCCATTAGAAGTGAGCGATCTAAAATCACTTTTTTTTCGCTCACACACCATTACTAAATGCCAACCTCATTCTGATAATAATACTATAAACATATATGAACACTGCACATACGATAAACACCCACTCTGTGTTCACTGAGGCAGGTAAAAGGCACTGTAATTACCCGCACTTCACTGCCACATCAGCGGTGTTGTAATCACTATTTTTCGCTAACACACCATTACCAAATGCCAACCTCATTCTGATAATAATACTATAAACATATATGAACACTGCACATACGATAAACACCCACTCTGTGTTCACTGAGGCAGGTAAAAGGCACTGTAATTGCCCGCACTTCACTGCCATATCAGCGGTGTTGTAACCACTTTTTTTCGCTCACACACCATTACCAAATGCCAACCTCATTCTGATAATAATACTATAAACATATATGAACACTGTACATACGATAAACACTTCCTCTGGTTTCACTGAGGCAGGTAAAAGGCACTGTAATTGCCTGCACTTCACCATCACATCAGCAGTGTTGTCACTCACACAGCTGGACAGATACTGATGCGTGTTTGGTCCGGGGTGGGGTGGGGGGCCCAGGGGGTGGGAGGTGGGGCCCCAGGGGGGGAGGGAGGTGGGGGTGGCTGGAGTGAAAGAACTTAATAGCTACTCTCCCTTGAAACAATTGGCGCACGGAAAAAACCCGGGGTATTCAAAATATTCACAAACATTCGAGAATGACACCCGCTGTTTGGTCCAGTTTTTGCAGTGTCATTCTGGAATGACACCCGCGGTTAAAGGGTTAATGCAGTTTATGGTTCACAGCTTCCATGATAGCCAAATGTCATTCTATCTATCTGTCTATCTATTGCCAGATGCCATAATCCCTTAAGGGGTGGCCATTTGACTTTGAGTTATTTGTTTTACGGGGAGGGGCACTAACCCTCCACCAACCCACTTGTTTACACGTAGGGAGTATGTATGGTTTGGTTATATGGTTACCACCCAGCGTTGTAAATGGTTTCTTGGCTTACAGGAAACCATTTGGCTTCTCACTCAATGTAAAGCCACCTGTAAAGGAAAGAAAAGCAATAAGAAGTGACAGGAAAGATGGGGGAAATAGGAAGAGAGGAGGGCAAGCACAGAAAAAGAATGATAAAGGCTAAGGAAGAAGTAGGCAGCACTACATCAAGTGAGTGGATGATGGTCGCCACCACCTACCAAATGTCATTACATGATTATTTTGTTTATGTTGATAACTCTTGTTAATATTGTCTGCACTGTAATGTACATATGCAGAAATAAATACTGATCTCATTAAGGTAATAATGATGCAGCAATTGCTTTCAAATGCTAATAATGCACTTTAGGAGAGTTTTTTAAATAGAAAAAAGGAAACTGTCTGCATCTGTGCATTACTGTAAACAGCTCCAGTAAGTGTCATCAGTCAGGTGGTTGATAGTTGTACAGTAAGAATTAATTTTTTTCCTCCAAGTATTTGTGAATGCATATTGTTAAAATTAATTCTTGATGTATTAAAAATGCCTTTGTCAATTTCTCTCTCCACCTTTTGCCCTCTTCCCTCTCCTCTTCACTGTCCCTCTTCTTCCCATCCTCTTCCCCTCATACTCTTACCCTCCCTCCTCCTCCTGCCTTTCCTCCCCTCCTCCTCCTGCCTTTCCTCTTGTTACATCCTCTCCTCCCTCTTCCTTTCTTTCCTTCCTCCTCCTCCCCTCCTCCCTCTTCCTTTCCTTCCTTCCTCCTCCTCCCCTCCTCCCTCTTCCTTTCCTTCCCTCCTCCCTCTTCCTTTCTTTCCTTCCTCCTCCTCCCCTCCCCCCTCTTCCTTTCTTTCTTTCCTCCTCCTCCCTCTTCCTTTCTTTCCTTCCTCCTCCTCCCCTCCTCCCTCTTCCTTTCTTTCCTTCCTCCTCCTCCCCTCCTCCCTCTTCCTTTCTTTCCTCCTCCTCCCTCTTCCTTTCTTTCCTTCCTCCTCCTCCCCTCCTCCCTCTTCCTTTCTTTCCTCCTCCTCCCTCTTCCTTTCTTTCCTTCCTCCTCCTCCCCTCCTCCCTCTTCCTTTCTTTCCTCCTCCTCCCTCTTCCTTTCTTTCCTCCTCCTCCCTCTTCCTTTCTTTCCTTCCTCCTCCTCCCTCTTCCTCTCCTCGTGCTACATCCTCTCCTCCCTCATTTCTTTCCTTCCTCCTCCTCCCTCTTCCTCTCCTCGTGCTACATCCTCTCCTCCCTCATTTCTTTCCTTCCTCCTCCTCCCTCTTCCTCTCCTCGTGCTACATCCTCTCCTCCCTCATTTCTTTCCTTCCTCCTCCTCCCTCTTCCTTTCTTTCCTTCCTCCTCCTCCTCTCCTCCCTCTTCCTTTCCTTCCTCCTCCTCCCCTCCTCCCTTCTTTCCTTCCTCCTCCTCCCCTCTTCCCTTCCTCCTCCTCCCCTCCTCCCTCTTCCTTTCTTTCCTTCCTCCTCCTCCCTCTTCCTCTCCTCCCCTTTCATCTTCCCCTCTTCCTCTCCTCCTCCTCCTCCCTCTTTCCTCCACCCCTCATCCTTCTTCCTCTCCTCATTCCCCCCGTCCCCTCCCCCTCTTCCGTCTTCCTCTCCTTCTCTTTCCTCTCCCCCTCCTTCTCCATCTTCCTCTCCTTCCCATTCTTCTGCCTCTCCTTCCTTTTCTGCTCATCAATTCCTTCTCTCTTTTTCTCCCCTCCCCTCCCGCTTCTCCCTCTTCTTCTTCCCTCCTGCTCCCTCTTCCTCTCCTCCCCTCCCTCATGCCTTTCCTCTCCTCCATCTTCCTCTTGCTTCTCCTCTCCTTCCCTCCTCCCCCTTGCTCTTCCCCTCCTTCCCTCCTCCCCCTTGCTCTTCCCCTCCTTCCCTCCTCCTCCCCCTTGCTCTTCTCCTCCTCCCCTTCCCTCTTCTCCTCCTCCTATCCTTCCCTCTTCTCCTCCTCCTCTCCTTCCCTCATCCTTTCTTGCTCTTCCTTTCCTTCCCTCCTCCCTTCTCCTCCTCCTCTCCCGCCCTCTTGCTCTTCCCCTCCTGTCCCTTCCTATCCCCCCTCTTGCTCTTCCTCTCCTTCTCTCCCTCCCTCTTGCTCTTCCTCTCCTCCCTCTTCCCTACCCCTTGCTCTTCCTCTCCTCCCTCTTCCCTCCCCCTTGCTCTTCCTCTCCTCCCTCTTCCCTCCCCCTTGCTCTTCCTCTCCTTCCCTCTTCTCCTCCTCCTCTTCTCTCCTTCCCTTTCCCCTCTTCTCCTCTCCTTCCCTTTCCCATCTTCTCCTCCTCCTCTCTTTCCCTCTTCTCCTTCCCTCATCCTCTCGTGCTCCTCCTCTCCCACCCTCTTGCTCTTCCCCTCCTCTCCTCCCCCTTCCCTCCCTTCCTATCCCCCCCTCCTCCCTCTTGCTCTTCCTTTCCTCCCCCTTCCTCCCTCTTGCTCTTCCTCTCCTCCCTCTTTGCTCTTCCTCTCCTCCCCCCTCCTCCCTCTTGCTCTTCCTCTCCTCCCCCCTCCTCCCTCTTGCTCTTCCTCTCCTTCCCTCTTCTGTTCCTCCTCTCCTTTCCTCTTCCCTCTTCTCCTCTCCTTCCTTCCTTCTCTCTTCTCCTCTCCTTCCTTTTCCCATCTTCTCCTCTCCTTCCCTTTCCCATCTTCTCCTCTCCTTCCCTTTCCCATCTTCTCCTCTCCTTCCCTTATCCTCTCTCTTGCTCTTCCTTTCCTTCCCTCCTCCCTCTTCTCCTCTCCTGCCCTCTTGCTCTTCCCCCTTCCCTCCTTTCCTATCCGCCCCTCCTCCCTCTTGCTCTTCCTCTCCTTCCCTCTTCTTCTTGCTCATCCTCTCCTTCCCTCTTCTCCTCTCCTTCCTTCTTTCCTCATCTCCTCTCCTTCCCTCTTTTCCTCCCCCTTCCTCCTCCCTCTTGCTTTTCCTCACCTCTCCTCCCTCCCTCGCCTTCCCTCCTCCCTCTTGCTCTTCCTCTCCTCCCCTCCTCCTCCTCCACCTTCCCTCTTCTCCTCCTCCTCCTTTCCTTCCCTTCTCTCCTCCCCCTCCTTCCCTCCCTTCCTCCTCCCCCTCCTTCCTCCTCCCCTCCTTCCCCCCCTTCCTCCCTCTCCTTCTCATTTCTCCTTCCCTCTTTCCTCTTCTGCTCCTCGTCCTCCTCTCCTCCCCCTTCCCTCCCATCCTCTCCCCCTCCCTCTTCCTCTTGCCCCCCTCCTCCTCCCTCTTGCTTTTCCTCTCGTCTCCCCCCCTCCTCCTCCTCCACCTTCCCTCCCTCATGCTCTTCCTCTTCTCCTCTCCTGCCCTCTTCCCTCATCTCCTTCCCTTTTCCCCTCCTCTTCCCTCGTCTCCTCCCTCTTTCTCTTCCTTTCCTCCCTCTTCTCTTCCTCTCCTCCTCCTCTCTTCCTGCCTCCTCCCATGTGCTCTTCCTCTCACTTCTCTCCCTTTTTCTTGCTCTTCCTCCTACATTCCTTCCCTCTTGCTCTTCCCTCCTCCATCTCCTCTTCCTCTTCTCCTTCATCCTCATCTCTCCCCCCTTCTCCCTCTTGCTGTTCCTCTCCTCCCTCCCTCTTGCTCTTCCTCCCCCCCCCCTCCTCCTAACCCTTCTCTCCCACTTCTCCAGAAGAGGAGAGGAAGAGGGGAGTAGAAAAAGGAAGGGGGGGGGGGAGTGGAAGGCATCAGCAAGAATTAAAATCGTGTGGCGTCAGCAAGAATTAAAATCGTGTGGCGTCAGCAAGAATTAAAATCGTGTGGCGTCAGCAAGAATTAAAATCGTGTGGCGTCAGCAAGAATTAAAATCGTGTGGCGTCAGCAAGAATTAAAATCGTGTGGCGTCAGCAAGAATTAAAATCGTGTGGCGTCAGCAAGAACTAAAATCGTGTGGCGTCAGCAAGAAATAAAATCGTGTGGCGTCAGCAAGAACTAAATAAAATTGTGTGGTGTCAGCTAGAAATAAAATCGTGGCGTCAGCAAGAAATAAAATCGTGTGGTGTCAGCAAGCATTAAATTATACTGGCAAGAAAAGACTGGATTAATAAGCCTATACCATTTTATTATTTCTACACAGCACAAACTACATGAAAAAAAAAAAAAAAAAAAAAAAATGGCAAGGGGGGGTAGAATGGAGGTAGAATAGAAGAGGAAGGGGGAGCAGGAAAGGAGGGGTAGAAGACGGGAGAGGAAGGGGGGGGTAGAAGAGATGAAAGGGGGGGCAGAAGAGATGATGAAAGAAGGGGAGGTAGAAGAGGAGAGGAAAGGGGGGGCAGAAGAGATGATGAAAGAAGGGGAGGTAGAAGAGGAGAGGAAAGGGGGGGTAGAGGAAGGATTGGTAGAAGATGGGGGAGAGGAAAGGGGTAGAACAGGAGAGGAAGGGAAGGAAGTAAGAAGAGAAGAGGAAGGGGTAGTGGAAGGAGAGATAGAGAAGGGGGGGATAGAAGAGGACAGAAAGGGGAGAAGGGGGTGGAGAAGAGGAGAGGAACTGAGGGTAGAAGAGGACAAGATAGGGAGGTAGAAGAGAGCAAGGGGGGTAGGAGAGGAAGGGAGAGTGGGAGGGATAGAAAAGAAAGGGGAGGGGAGAAGTAGTAGAGGAAATGGAAAAAGTAGAGGAGGAAGGGAAGCAGAAGAGAAGTTGTAGGAGTGGAAGAGTAAGAAGAAAATGGTGGAAAGAGGTGAGGAAGGGGGGAGGGAGAGGAATAAAGGATAGGGAAGAAAAGGTAGGTAAAGCATCAAGGTGAAGATGACAAAGAAAACAAGAGTAGGGGAAAGAGGAGAAATGGTGGGGGGTGCAAGAGAACAGGAAAGTATGGGAAAAGAGTAGGAAGAACATGGGGGAGGAGGTGAAGGAAAAGGAGGATGTGGAAGGAACATAGGAGAGGAGGAAGAGTTGAGAATGAAGACAGGGAGGGAAGAATATTAGAGAAAGGAAGGTGCAAGAGAAAAGAAGTAGATGGGGTAGAGGGATGAGGAGAGAAGAGGAAGATGACAAGGGGGAAAAGGAAAAGTTGGGAAGAGGAAGGGGTGGAAGAAGATGAGGGGGAAGGGAGGAGAGAAAAATAAAGAGGAGGAAATGGGAGAAGAGGCAGAGAATGAAGAATGGGAGAGGGAAGAGTAAAAGAAGAGAGTAGTGGAGAAGACAAGGTGAGAGGGAGGAGGAGAAAAGTAATAGGGAGAAGAGAGTGAAGAGGAGGAAGATAAATAGTAGAGGAACAGAGGAAATGGAGAGGGATGGGAGGAAGACTAAGAAAGGGAACATGAGAGGAAGAGGGAGAGCAGGAGGGGTAGAAGAGGAAAAGGAGAAAAGGCAGATGAGAGAGTAGAAGAGGAAGAACAGAAGGAGTAAAAGAGAAATGACAGGAAGAGGAAGAGGAGAAGGAAGGAGGGATAAAAGAGGAAGAACAGATGGAAGGAGGAGTACAAGAGAAATGACAGGAAAAGAGAAACGTTGGAGACAGGGGAAGGAGGAGAGGGATGAAAGGAAGAGGAAGAGGAAGAGGGAGAGCACAAGGAAGGGTAGAAGAGGAAAAGGAGAAGAGGCAGATGAGACAGAGTAAGAAGAGGAAGAACAGAATGGAGGAGGAGTACGAGGGGAAGGGGGGGAGGAAGAAGAAAAAGTAAGGGAGATGGATGGAGAGAATAGTAGGAGAGGAAGAGGGAGATGAACAAAAGAAGAGAAATTAGGAGAGGAAAACAAAGAGGAGGACAGGAGGTCAAGCGGAGACTGAGGGTGAGGTGACCAAAGATTAGGTGGAAAATAGTAGGAGAGGAAGAGGGAGAAGACAAACAAAAGAAAATTATGAGGAAGACAAAGAGAAGTGGATACTGAGTATGAGGGAAAAAATGGGAGAAATGGAGTTCCCCCGAGCTAAGCCCTGTATTGGACTATATAGCCCCGCTAGGGTTACAGGAACGAGCTACCACTCCCGGCACGGCAGCCCGGGCGAGGCTCGAACTCGCAATCCCCTGATTACGAGTCCGGCACGCTACCACTGTGCTACCACACCCCCCAGAGTGTGAGGAAAGAGAACAAAGATGAGGAGGTGGGAAATGGTGGTAGGAGAGGAAGGAAAAGATGAAAAGAGAAATTAGGAGGAAGATGAAGACAAAGAGAAGTAGAAGTGGAGACTGAGGGTGAGGAAAGAGAAGGAAGATGAGGATGTGGAAAATGAAGAGGAAAAATAGAAAGGAGAAGGTAGAAAGTGAAGGCGTGGGGGAGGAAGAAAAGGAAAGAAAGGATGAGGGTAGGAAGGAAGCATTATAGATAAAATACATAACAATATATAGGACAAACAAAAAATGCAAACAAAATCTCCTAAATTGAGGTACAATGCCCACATTTTTTTTTTTTTTTTTTTTTTTAAATAGTTAAAGGATTATGCTTAACAGTTATTGTTTGGCTTTGTTATATTATTATGGAATTACAAAATACCCTTGAAAGTCAGGGACAATTATGTCATCATTAACTGTTCCTGCTGGCTACTATTATTAACCATAAAGACGGCATTTTTTTTTTTTTTTAATAAATTAAACTTTCATATCTTCAGCAATATTATCAATACTATTATTATCATTCTCTTCATGTTAGTATTACTGTAAATGATTCACGTGGTGCAGCAGTGTGGAAACACAGAAACATCTGATTAAAGTGTGAAGCAATTATTGTTTCTTACTAATGATCCTGTTTTATGAGATGTCAGGGTGGAAACTGAAACTTGCCCTAAGAGTAAACTGAGGAATCATTCAGAAACTTGTGTCCATGACTGTTAGGGAAAAAAAAAGATAAAAACCAGAGACTTCAGGAAATTCCTCATTTAACCCTTTAACCGCGGGTATTGTTTTGGTCTGACTGTCCTCTCCCGCGGGGGTTTCAGCCAAATGTAAACAAACCTTTAAACCTTAATAACTCTGCACAGAATAAAGCTAGAGAAAAAAATAAGGTACCATTAGAAAGTACTAACCTTCAGCTTTCCATTGATGTAGGTTTCATGACTTTGTTGACTTTCACAGGACGGGCAGTGCCGTTAGAAGTGAGGGGTGTAAAATCACTATTTTTCGCTCACACATCATTACCTTCGCTCATACACCATTACCAAATGCCAACCTCATTCTGATAATAATACTATAAACATATATGAACACTGCACATACGATAAACACCCACTCTGTGTTCACTGAGGCAGGTAAAAGGCACTGTAATTACCTGCACTTCACTGCCACATCAGCGGTGTTGTAATCACTATTTTTCGCTCACACACCATTACCAAATGCCAACCTCATTCTGATAATAATACTATAAACATATATGAACACT
This sequence comes from Coenobita brevimanus, assembly GCF_032717465.1. Taxonomy (NCBI): domain Eukaryota; kingdom Metazoa; phylum Arthropoda; class Malacostraca; order Decapoda; family Coenobitidae; genus Coenobita; species Coenobita brevimanus. Next base: position 25,517,308 of record NC_137012.1, read on the forward strand.
GCACATACGATAAACACCCACTCTGTGTTCACTGAGGCAGGTAAAAGGCACTGTAATTGCCTGCACTTCACTGCCACATCAGCGGTGTTGTAATCACTATTTTTCGCTCACACACCATTACCAAATGCCAATCACATTCTGATAATAATACTATAAACATATATGAACACTGCACATACGATAAACACCCACTCTGTGTTCACTGAGACAGGTAAAAGGCACTGTAATTGCCTGCACTTCACTGCCACATCAACATGTGTTGTCACTCACACAGCTGGACAGATACTGATGCGCGCTTGGTCAGGGGTGGGGTGGGGGGCCCAGGGGGTGGGAGGTGGGGCCCCAGGGGGGGGAAGAGGGAGGTGGGGGTCGGCTGGAGTGAAAGAACTTAATAGCTACTCTCCCTTGAAACAATTGGCGCACGGAAAAAACGCGGGGTATTCAAAATATTCACAAATATTCGAGAATGACACCCGCGGTTTGGTCCAGTTTTTGCAACGTCATTCTGGAATGACACCCGCGGTTAAAGGGTTAAGAAGCTTTCACGTACCATATTTTTCTCAACAAAACTGCTGGCCAACTTATGAAAAATTTTCACAATTATATATACTTCATAATTATGCTGTAAAGATGTGCAGTGAAGGTCTGAGGTTAAACAATATCACAAAACCTTGTAGCTGCATTCTGTAACAATTTACTTCCTTGTCTATGCATTAAAATTCATTAGGGATAGAATGGTATTTTTTAATGGAATATCTTATACTGCTGGAACCTAACCATCACTCGGATCAATTTTCACCTAATACAGTAGTTTGTTGGCATATGTCTTCATTGTTAAGTGGGGAATTACTGTTTATAAGTCAAGTTACTTTTTGTTGGCATTTTACAAGAGTAAAAAATAACTTTAAAAATACAATTGTAATAATGTGCAGAAAGTGCCTTAAAGTTTTAAATGAATGTGTTAAACAATTTTATCCTAGGTATGTTATGAGGTGCCCCAATGACACTGAAATTCAGAGTGGACGATCAAACTGCAAGAGCAGTTCAACACTTGACAGTGCAAGTGTCATACATGCACATCAGTGCTGTTCATTTAGTCTTTGTGCTGCTAAATCCTCTCACCATCACTTTTATTCTTCACAACCTGCCTCTTCAGTAACAGTACTGACCTAATGCAGATGACCAAGCAGCAATAGCAACAACCAAACTAAATAAACAGCAACCATGTCAAACAGTACCAACAGTTACTCAAACACTAGTGCACACATACCATAATGACTGCTGCACCAACTAAATCAGCAATCACTATTTTCATTCCTGATAAAAATCTCAGATGCACCCAAAGACTTCAATCACTCCTAATCTAAACATCTCATAATCTGGACTTACTTTGGATACCCACACAACCTTTTAACCTAAAAGCATCAGTATAAAGGCAACTTGTTGCCTTAATGACACTAAGAGTCACTACCTCTGGATGACAGAATGAACCTTTGACACAAGCAGGGCTCCTCTATACACCAACCCAAAAATGTTAACATCCTTAAGTACCACCACACCACAACAAGACCTCCACACGACTAAATGAGATTGTCTTCTCCCATCCTCACATTAAGTACCTCTTTTCTTGTCCCTGAAACAACTTCAACTAGGACTGAAATTACTCTTTCTTCCTCTTCAATACCAAGCTGAAACCAGAGGTGATAATATGTGATACAGCAGTTATCAAGTGTTATACAGGGGATATAGAGCAACAGTACTTTAATTCTGCCATGGAGATACGGAAAACAAGCTTCAAACGGATTAAAATTTCTGCCTTGTCAAAGTGAAAACCTCAGAATACATATTCTAATCACTTCCCCCAAAATGTATCACATACATTCAAAGAAAATCCAGACAGAAAGGGAAAAACCATCACACACTACATAACTGGGTACTATTCCAACAGAATTTTATATATATATATATATATATATATATATATATATATATAACAAATATATATATATATATATATATATATATATATATATAATATATATATATATATAATATATATATTTATATATATAATATATATATATATATATATATATATAATATATATATATATATATATATATATATATATATATATATATATATATATATATATATATATATATATATATATAACAAATAATGAATATAGCAAGAATGGACCTGTGTTGTGAAATGAATGCATTATCATTTCAAATTACAATCAGCTGACCACACCCTGCGAATGGCAGTGGCCGCCTTTTTTTTTTTTTCATGGATTATATATTCCGTTATTATTAAATATTTCTTAATGTACTTAAGTTATTACCTAGCCACACATACCATCACTGTCAACAAACTCTACATAAGTCCCTAAACTACATCCTGCCTCCTTCACCAACACATCTCATTTTTTCCCCCACCTATATGACCTCCATCCAAGAGGAACTGTTATGAATAGCACTGCTATCACATCAAACACAGGATATTAGCCCCAACCATCTATCAAGGGCTGTGGTGGTCAGTCATAATTTTTTTTTCCACACTGCACAAAGGTAATAACTAACTAGCTTACCCACAAACTGCCACCCAAATCTCGAAGCAAAACAGCATCCTTTATAAACCATCACTAGCCATAACCCCTTACAAATAACCCGACTCAACACAAGTACACTTACAAGCCTAATTGGACACCCCCCCCACACACAAAAAAAAAAGCAGCCTCCATCCAAAGTATTGTGATTGGAACTGTATTTTGAAAAACAGTTTTTATTTAACAATACAATTCATTGGTCCCACCCTGCCAATGGCTGTGACTGCCCCCCCCCCCCTTTTTTTTCCCCTGTATGGTCACTACCTAGTCACTACAATCATATAAAACTTCCATTACACACAGTACCTAAACAACATTCCTCTCTACCCAATACAATACAAATTCCCCCTTCCCAACCTAAACAACCTCCATTAAAAAAAAAAAAAAAAAAAAAAAAAAAAAAAAAAAAAAGGTTGGGGGTGTTTACAGTGGTAGCGCGCCGGACTCGTAATCAGGGGATTGCGAGTTCGAGCCTCGCCCGGCTGCCGTGCCGGGAGTGGTAGCTCGCTCCTGTAACCCTGGCGGGGCTATATAGTCGAATACAGGGCTTAGCTCGGGGGAACTCCATTTTTTCCGTCCAAAAAAGACTGTGTTGTGAAAAGCATATGATATCATTTCAAAACATAGGTACTGGCTCCAACCATCAGCCAATGGCTGTGATCATCAACCATTTAACCGCAAACAGCCATTACAGTAATCCAAAACCTCCATCCAAACAGCATCATAAATCACTACCAGACAACCACCGCTCAGAAAGTACCCTTCCCAGGGACACGAGTACACTTAGCAGGACTGCAAGCAGTCGTTATCCTTCCTTGTTACAATACCAACACAAAATACAACTCACAATCCACAATGTCCACACCGTAATGCAGTTCCTCACACCACAACACACTTGCTCACCTTATGCTTCCTACTATCACAACACAGACAACCTTTCAACATGACCATAAAATACGACCTCTGATAGCAACATGCTGAATTGGCCAGGGTTCCTACAGTGCACCGGGTTCACATCCAGAAGAATCTGAGGTTGCAACAATTACAGCAGCAGCAACAACAAAAACACTTCACACAAAATCTTCAGCAAGCATGGGGTTATCACACATCCTTGTCTCACTCTGACATTAAACCATTCATCTATGAAATCCTAGACAAGGTTCAGTCGTTATAAACTTCACAACACTCAGTGACTTCCTATTCATATGTAAGACCTACCATAATCCTTCAATATTCACTCATATGTTTTCTCCTGGTCCAAGAATGACATAGCTTACAATCCTTCACTATTTCTCAATGCACATTTTTCATTCACACATCTCCCTACCATTCATAAAACCAACTTGTTCATCACTCACCAGGTATTCAGATACATTCCTCATTTCTGTTATTATTCTAAACACCTTTCCTAAACACACAGACACAGGACACCCAAGGGACTCACAATCCAGAAAAACACGAACATGTAGACAACCACCACACCCCAGCAAGACCTCCACATAGACTTATAAGGCTGCCTCCTCCCCCCAGCCTCACTATGTACCTCTTCACAATAAGTTAATTTATTTATATGTGACAGAACTGGACCAATCCCATGAAACATGAAAGTTATAAGGCAGGAATGAGTCTCCTTGGTTATTAGTTAAACTGACCCCTCCAGTCTGGCTCCAATTTGTCAGAGGAAAATAAAAGCATTACGGCCATTCAAACCACCAAGGAAGTTGCACTAGACCTATCACTTGACCACTGTCCTAAATTAATTAAAATGTGACCTCTATTCAAACAAAATGTGCAACCATTTTTGTTTTATTTTTCCTTCTTTTTTCTGTTAATTTATCCCGTACGTACTCACTACCTAGCCACTACAGCCATTCAAAGCCTATAACACTACATGCACTGCATCAACATCCCTCTTTCCTCTAACACTATATTTTCCTCTTCTTCCTCTACTCAACACACCTCCCTCTTCCTTCTCTACCCAGCACTACACTTCCCTCTTCCTCCTCTACCCAGCACTACACTTCCCTCTTCCTCCACTACCCAGCACTAGACTTCCCTCTTCTTCCTCTACCCAGCACTAAACTTCCCTCTTCCTCTACCCAGAACTGCACTTCCCTCCTCCTCTTATACCCAGCACTACAGTTCTCTCTTCGTCCTCTACCTAACATAACACCTCATACAATTTTTTTTCCCATACCTAAACGACCTCCATCCTAAAGTGACTGTTTTCTGAAAAGCATACTCTTTTCATACTGCTGAGTGGCTAAAACAAGTATTGTGCATACTACATGAGAAGAAATTTCTTATTTCATGCAAAAAAAAAGTAACTGGAGGCCAGAGGCCTGCATGATTGTTCCAAGAAAAAATAAATAAATAAAAGGACCAAATTCAAGATCTGCTCATTTTCAGAAGCCAGGACAAACTGCCTTGAAACTGAATTTAGGGTGCAAATTTCTGGGGCATCAAGTTTGTAATATTGTAAACAGCTTTATGATATTATTCACACTAATACATTTTACGATGTAATAATCTCGTAAAAGCCTGAGATTTTTGTAGTGGCACCTATCTTCCAGTAAATGCTAACCACTCTTTCTAAACAGTATTAATTTTTCTCTGTATTGATAAGCATCTGATATAGCATCCTCAGTAAGTCAATAGTGAAATGTAATATTATCACAAGCTGGTCCCGGTAGAGCTCTGGTAGTGGGATGTTTTGTGAATCAGGTTCCTGAATAACAAACTTGGTCTTATGATTCAATTATTACGTTGCATTCAGTGTCAAGGCAATTTATATGCAGTAACTCCAGGGCTATACAAAGCCATTCTGTCACTTTCTATTACCCTTCTTTCCTTTACATTAAGTGACAAGCTTAAACGTTTCTTGTAAGCCAGGAAACCATTTACAACGCTGGGTGGTAGCCATATAACCCAACCATACATGTTCCCTGCGTGTGAACAAGTTCTTGACAGGGTGTTAGTGCCCCTCCCTGTGAAATAACCAACTGGAAGACAAATGACCACCCCTTACGGGATCATGGTGTCTGACTATAGGTAGATGGACTATGTACACCAAATATTAGTTGTGGTAAGAGCTGTCTCCCTATACTGAGAGAGTAATCAAATGTAATACAGTTCTTGTATAGTAACACGAAAGAGAGGAGGGTGAATACATATACTGTATATCAACCCTCCTGAGATATCACTCATTACAATTAGACTTGGGAATACTGACCCCCTCCTGCACAGATACTTGTTTTAGCTAGGTGTAGTCACTACCTAGCAACTACACCCATTCAAAACCTACACTAGTGCTTCAAAAACATCTGATCTTATCCTACACCCAGCACTAAATTTCATAAAGATATATTTGATACATTTTTTTGTCCTCCCCCCCTAAAACAGTCCCCATTCAGAAGGAACTATGCTATGAAAATATATGGAATTTTACAGTACAGGTCATCGGCTTCGAACACTTGCACTATTCGCAGTCCGCCGATGGCTGTGGCGATCAATCTTCTTCCCCCCCCCCCCTTTAATATACTTTATTTTTATTATTTCACACTATACATACCTACTACCTACTCTATACACAATAGGCCATTACAGCCATCCAAAAATTTCCAGCCGAAAAGGAACCTTTAAAAACCATCACCAGACACTTACCCTTCAGAAACAACCCTACCCAGAGAAACATCAATACACATATTCTCTCTCTCTCCCTCTGTTTACTCTAACTTGGTCTAAAAATGGCTTGTGCTCTCTCATGGATGCTGAGTTGTAAGAATACAGTACATAAGCACTAAAATGTTATGCTGGTTATGAAATGCTTTGCAAAGAAAGTATTCAACACCTACACTACCCACTGTGCTTCAAAAACATCTGTTCTCATCCTATACCCAACACTAAATTTTTCCCTACCCTCTTAAAACGGCCCCCAATCCAATGGAACTGTGCTGTGAAAAGCATATGGACTTTCATAGTACAGGTCACCGGCTCTGACCATCTGCAATATCAGTAGCCTAAGTGCAGTCCGCCAGTGGCTGTGACCGTCATCCACTTTTTTTTTTTTTAAACTTTATTTCTATTATTTCAGACAGTACATTGCTACTATCTAAATATACCTGGCCACTACAGCCACACAAGCCTTCAAAAACAAAAACCACCACAAGACACCCACCCTTCAGACACAACCATACCCAGAGAAACGCAATTACCCCTACACTCTCTCTCCCTCTTTAACTTGGTTTAAAAATGCTTCATGCTCTCTCATGAATGCTGAGTTGTAAGAATACGGTAAACATGCATTAAAATATCATGCCTGTCACGATGAAATGCTATGGAAAGAATGTAGGTCTGTAATATTTTGTTTCTGCCAGTGGGAAATGCTAAAAAAGGTGCGAAAACATGAAAATTCGTGACAAGTTAGAGTGAAATGAGTATAACCAGACAACACAATCTTTCTCTACTTCAATGCCAACACAATAAACAACTCACAGACAATACTCTATGCCCACAGTGTAATGCCTCCTCCCACACCACACCACAACACACTCACCACACACACTACCACAAAGCACTCACCATATGTACCACAGTGTGATGCCACCTCCCACACCACAACACACATTTACCACAGTGTAATGCCTCCTCCCACACCACACTACCACAACAGACAATCCTTCAATATATATATCTTTGGGGCTCCCAGGATTTCTGTAGTCAGTCAATTAGGATTACAAGCCAAGATTTACTAACAGATAGCAATATTCTTCAAAAAAGCATAATCTTGATCTAATGGGCGTATCATCTATTGACAAAGGAATTTACCGGTATGTTTATCATGAGAATTAATTTGGCTGCTTGAACGAAAGGTGAGGGGAAAGACTGTCAAATACAAGTGATGGGAGGGTCAGAGGCCTGTAATGATTTTTAGCACTATGACAACAGGGTCTCTCTCCCAATTTCTCTCTCTCTCTCTCTCTCTTCTGATAGAAATATCTGAAGTGGGGGCAAAGAACATAGAATGAACAAGCTTTAAAGTGGGAGAACTATCAGTACCATGCCTAGTGAAGTGGACTAATCATCATCATCATCATCTTCGTAACCAATTATTTTTCAATCATCATCGTAATCAATTTTTTCAAGCAGTCATCCCCTATTTATTTTTATTTACATATGGATGAAATATAAAGGGCCCATACAACAAAGAGGAAACTCAACAGGGAGAGAAACTGGCCAACTGCAAGCCCAATGAAATGGTTCATACACTCATTCACTCACCATTCAAATCCCGAATCTTTTGCACACACACACAAACAAACACAAAATCATGGGGACATCACACATCCTTGCTCACTACAACATTGATATTAAGCCACTGTCATGTACAATACTTCACTCTCTCACTATCTCTCAGAATCAAAAGCCATCACAACCTAATCCAAGACACCAGCACCGTCACACACACACACACACAAAATCATGGGGCATCACACATCCTTGCTCACAACAACATTGATATTAACCCACTGTCATGTACAATACTTCACTCTCTCACTATCTCTCCAGAATCAAAAGCCACCAGAACCTAATCCAAGACACCAACACCGTCACACACACCCAAACGATACACAGACAAAGCGCAACATAGTAGGAGAAATATCAACAGCATAGCCTAAGAATAAGCATAATGACAGTAATTTTTAAAATGAATAAACAACTGGCTGTGATGATGGAGAGTTTACAACTTAATACAATCTGCCTAACTTAATTTTGCATACTGCACAAAATAATCTGCTCAACACATAATATTGCTGATTTCCAAGATGCCATGAGTTAACAGACGATAGGGACCTGTCAGGCAAGTTTGTTCTTGCACATACTTAGGAAAATGTGGCAAATGACTGATATGAAACAGTATATCAAAATAGTTCAGTCCATTGGGGCACTGTTGCATCTTTCATTATAGTTATAAAATTTTAAACTGAAGATGGCATTACAAAGGCACATTTTCCCAGATTATTAAAAATAATAGAGAGATTAAGATAACATATTACAATTCAACATATACATAACTATAGTCAGTTTATTTTCATCTGACAAAACATGGCAACTTTCATAACTTCAGTACTAAATCATTGGTGTATAAAATTCAATAGACCTTAGTGATGAGGTAGGAATGAGTCTTCTTGGTTATTATTCAAATAAACTCTCCAGTCTGACTACACCTGGCCATAATCCAAGCTAAGAGGTTATGAATTTCTGTGGCTATAAAATTTGATAAGTCTTAGTGATGTGATAGGGATGAGACTTCTTGGTTACTATTAATTTTAACTCTCCAGTCTTGACTACACTTGGTCATAATCCAAGCTAGAAGTTATGAATTTCTGTCAGGTGAAAGCAAACTGACTATACAATAAATCAACAGAAATAAACACCCACCAAAAAAACACACCCACATCAATATAAAAATATAGTCAGCCACAGGAAAAAATAAATAAAAATAAAAACATAAACCGTATTAACAACAAATGTTTGTATATATGCAGGGAAAAATCTCAACTCATTAATCTCTGACCTAAATGAAGGGAATCAACTCGGGATGTTTAATGAATGGAATCAACTCAAGATGTTCATTAATCTTTAACATAAATGAACATTAATTAACTAAGACTGCTTGTTAGTTTTAAATTCTCAGTGCTATTTACGGCACCACATTTTCTTTTTAATGCAGAGATGAAAAAAATATAGGCTGCAAGAAATAACACACAAAAGAGAGCTAATGTCAAGATCCGTTAATTCTGAAATTCCTGCCCACATTGTGTTTAAAAGACTGGAGGTCATAGGCAGAGGGAAATACAGCCTGAGGATGAGTTTCATAACTGACCTGTTACCAATTAAAATCAAACAAAGAAGGACAAGAGTACATATTTTTTCCTGTGGCAGACTGTGCAGTACACCACTATGACATGGCAATAATAATAATGCAAAAATAACAAGAAAATGGGCATGAAAATCGGCATACAAATATAACAACCAACATCAATATTTCAAGAAGGATAATATATGCAAAACACCTATTTTTATTGTTTGGTAAAAAAGCACTATGGCTTTTTGCAAAGTCCTTTTATCTGCCACATTTGTTTATGATATTTTGGGCTGATAATACCTGCTGTTGTGGTGGTCCTAGGCCTATTTTAACTACAAAGAATCAAAGTCATGCTGGAGAAACAATATACTGGAATTTATTCAAGGAAAAAAGGCAATATGAGCTTTTGACTGAGAGTTAAACTCCAAAATTCTTACAACAAAGATTATCCTCTAATAATCTTTTTCAGATGTGTGTGAATCTTTCAGCAGTCTACTTTGGAAAATGACATGCATACAACCTTAGTAAAATTTCTCAGCTCATTTAGCTATATCTTATTTAAGAAGCTAGATGATCAGCACACACAGAGAAGCTAAAAACAACTGACATTGTTTTACTTAGTCAGGGAGCAAACACTGTATTGGCAAAAATGTCGACACTGAGGCACTATTGGTTCAGAGAAGTGGTTTGGTTACAGCACTACTACAGAGAATACAGGACCACAGCAACAACAGCCCACAATTTACTAAACCATAATACAGGGCTACCCACATACACCTGATGGTGTCGGCTCAGTCTGCATGTATGATGGTTGCATGTATTTTGACGACTTTGTTCATTTATACTGTTTAACTAGGGACTAAATTACCATCTTTCCTTTGTAAATGCTAGCTGAAACAAGACTAACATGGTGCTAGTCACCATAGGAAATGAATCTGCTAAGGACAAAAATCTCATGCCTCTGTGTCATACTTTGAGTGTCATGTTTCTGTCTGTCATATCTGAGTGTGTCATGTCTCCTTGTGTCATGTTTCCGCATGTCATGTCACTGTGGTAGTTCAACTTGTACATGGATGGAGCTAAAAGAGAGAGAACAGGCAAAAATGTGAACATATTGGAGTGTCTAATGAGAGAGGGTAAGGTGTGGAAACTTCCTGAACAGTTGCTTGCTGATGATACTGTATTGTGAGGAATGTCAACTGCATCACTTAGTAAATAAGTCTGGGGGTGCATGTAGGCAATGGAATCTAAGAGAGAATGTATATATAAGTCAAGTTATGATCTTTGAGGGAAAAGAGGTCACAGCACATACAGTGAGACTGGATGGTGAGGAAACAGAGAATGAGAGTGCATCCAAGTACTTGAGTGTGATGAGTAAGGATGGAAAGAAGTGCTTGAATGGGTATAGCAAAGTATAAAGGTTGCTGGGTCATTGAAAGTCGTGACAAGGAGCAGGGAAGTGAAGTGAGAAGTGTGAAAACACAAAAATGAGGAATTACATTGTTAAGAAAAATACTTTGTGATGGTTTGGTCATGTACAGAGGATGGACAACGAGAGACTGACTACAAGTGTGAGTGAGTGAGGTGGAGCAGACCAACGATGAGATGGATGGATGAAGTGGAGAGAGATATGAGGGAGGGGGGTGGAAGTGAGCATGGAAATGAAACTTGGATCCTGTTGGAAGGACACACGTCAAGAGTGAGAGCAGTGGAAATGAAGTGAGGAGTGTGTGGAGTTTCATGGACAGACAGATATACAAATGAAGAAGTAAAGATGCATTGTGGTCCTATTAAGATAAAAACTTTGAGATAGTTTGGCCATGTAGAGGATGGAGAATGAAAAACTCACTAGAAGAAGGTATGTGTATGACGTGGAGGGGGAGGGGAGGGAGACCATGGCTGAGATGGAAGAATGAAGTGGAGATGCGAGGGAGGGGGTGTGAGTTGGAGAAAGGGCAGTCAAATGGCAGATGACAGTGCAACATGGAGTTAATTTGTTTGTGGCTCCCCCTTATGGGATTGAGATGTCTGGCAGCAGAAAGATGAAAATCACAGGAGAGTAAAAATTTCTGCTTATGAAAATGAGTGAACTGTAAGTAATTACTGAAGCAAATGAAAGGGGGGATATTTTAATTCAAAAAAAAAAAAAAAAAAAAAAAAAAAAAAAAAAAAAGGCAAACAATCACTATAAAGTAAGGGTTACGGGAAACAGAAACGATGCAGGGTAGAGATGGTAATGCTGACTGAGACTTCACCATATAAATCACCATAAATATAATAATCATCATTCATTATTATTACAATCACCATTGCATTCATCATCATCATCACCCTAGCCTCTTCTTCCCACGTAAGGATGGGGTAAGGTGTGGTTCAAAAAGCAAGGACAAAACACATGTGATCAGACGTTATATATGAACCACCCTGTATTTTTTAGCATCTGTGGCATATAACCAGGACTTTCTGCATGTTTGTGATGTACAGGCATGTGCAAAAGTATGCCGACAATACTCCGCCAGCACTAACTTGTATTTAATATTTATCACTCCTCCCTGGATGACCAGAGAGTAACATTCCTTTTCTTGCTTGTTTTACTGATGCTTGGAACAGACACCATCATATGGTAATGATCAGATACTGAAGCTTTCAGGTTATACTAACAGCCTTCAGTTCCTTTACAATCCCCCTAAAGGAGAATGGTGGACTATGAAACAATGCAGTCCTTACCACAAAAAATATTTCAAACAACACCTTCCATTCCTACAGCTGGCAGGGAAGTGCCTACATACTTTTGCTCAAGCTCAGGATAGAAGTCTTGCTTAACATTTCATAGCCAATGGCTGTGTACAGCTGGCCAGTTGTCTATAACCTTAGTCACTTTACTCGAAACTGGTGAAGAAGTCTTCTTTCACAGCTGACAGCAGGATGTAATGAAACAGGTTGATATGACTAGTAATCAAAGTGGACCTCTCATTACCACGGTGAGTAACAAGCCAAGTGGCTTCTTGCTACCCAGGACAGAAGTTACTACACTTGATGGTAAAATACAACTAGACTGTCACATGGTGGTGTAAGGAGTTATGGCACTCCCATATGGTATTACATCAATCAGTAGCTAGTCCCAGGTCTCTTGCAAAAGGGGAAACAAAAAACTGGTGAATGAATGGGTGGCTGTGAATGTGTGGTCCAGCACCTTGTAGATGTGAACACAGGTGTGCAACATCCGGCTTGCAATATCCACTTAAGAGCATATGCCCAATCCTTGAAGCATTACCTGGGCCGTAAAAAATAAAAAACAAAAGAACCGTGAACACAACCCGCTCATAGAGCATTCCGCCCCCTTACTGTACGGCCACAACGTGGTCCTTGCAAGCAAGGGCTGCGTGCATGTTTACTTACATAATCATCCACCTGTGTGCCACTTATCCTTCCAACACATGCAACGAAGACCCCTTCTCTCTGAGCTCCGAAAGCCCCCACATACCGATGTTGGAACCGATATATATCATGGCACACAATGGTGGGTTGTGTGTGCTGTAAAAGTGAGGTACCCAACCACCCAGTTATTCCCCAATCCCCCAAAACCCCACTAGTAGCAAAGGGACTTGGGGCCATGCTACACGACAGTTAAATGGCAACTAATTTGGCAAGAAATATTTAAAGTTTCTTTCAATGAAGACATTTCGTTCATTTACTGCCAGTGCAAAACTTTAATCTCCTCAGTCTGATTTGGTGCTTATTTTTCTTATTTGCATACCAGTACTTATCATTGTAATTTCCACACAGGGAATCGATAGGGCCAAGGTTCGTACACAACGAGCAACAATGACACTGCAGGGCTGATTGATGTGAGTGATTGAAACGGAAACCATTGCAACAATATACACCAGTACCTGAAACAACTGGCCAAACCACAGGCTATAAAAATCTGTCCCCTGTGCATCAGTTACAATACAAACATCATAATCAGTCAATAATCATATGCATAATTCACTTGGATGTCTTTTTAGGAGGCCTAAGAGGCTTGCTAAGAAATCATGTTAGGAAATCACCCCAGCCACAAAGAAGACAAGCCACTTTCACTGAACAAACACCAGACATTGTTCAACTGAGAGAAACACTGTACTAGCATCCAAAGGCATCAAAAATAACATGAGGAACCTTTCTATCACAAAATTCTTGCAGTATACCTATCTAGCAAACACTTACTGCAATCTCCCTACAATCTATGTGTATCTGTGCAATGTTTATCTATCTGTATACTTGTCTATCTACATATGAACTTTGCTGACCTGAGGCAATAGCTTAGCAGTGAGAAATGCTAATCATGAAGAAGTGCAATGGAAAGGTTTCAAAACTATCTGCTACCGGTATACCTGGGGAATTTACTTTCTGTGCTCTTGTTACTCTAACCTGGCATAAAATAAGCGTCTCACCAACAGGTTATCAAGTAGAATGCTAGTCATGAAGAAGGGCAATGGGCTGGATGTAGACCTGTAGTACTGTGTTATTCTACCACTGAGCTACATGAATAAAGCTGGTGAATGGACAAATCCTGGGGAAGTTAAGGTGCAACAGCTAGGATAATTGAGCACAGACTAATACAAGTCAAAAATAAAGATCATTATTATCCTTAGACCCCCAAGCATCACTCTCAGATGAATAAAACAATCATGTGTTAGTTTGAATAAAGACAGTTGCTCTCCCACTTATGAACATCTGAGCTAAGAACTATTGTTGTTGAGATTAATGACTTACCAGATTAAGACCTCATTAGGCTTTGTGGTTGCCAGCCTGATAGTACAAGGGATTGATTTCCAGCACTGCATCATCCTATCATCATCACTGTTGTCGCCGTCCTAGTTGTTGCTTAGCAAGTAAAATCAGTATACACCTATATTAAGTTAACTGGCCACGTATACCCTAGTGGTGGAATGGTCTAATTATGGACCCTAGCACTGCCACTGATCATAATTATCATCACCATTAGGCATTAACATTCTCGTCATCAGTCCTAACTCCTTTTCCCACCCAACGATGGGGTGAGGAATTCTCTACTAAAATTTCGTAAGTAGGGGAGCAACTGTTATATTCTGTCCATCTCAACTTGGCTTAAAAGTGATCTGGAAGGGACGCAGAGCCACAGTATTGCTATCCCTGTCTTACTCTCCTTTGGGGATTACACTGCCAAAGGCCAAATTCTCCGCCAAGTCAAGGTGAATGAACTAAAAAATTTCTGACTCACATTTCAGAAGGATGGAAGTAGCTGTAGCTGTAGCTAAAGTAGTAGCAGAAGGGGGAGGTGGTGGCTGAATCAGTAGAAAGGTGGCCTGCAGTCCTAATGGACTCAGGATCAAATCTCGGCTGGGGCAGGGAACAGCTTAAAGATTTGAATTTCCTAAAAAGCAGACTTTCCTGATCTACCAGATGACCAGCTGACATGTCATAAAAATACCCCTGCTAATACCAGTACACCAGTCCTGTATAAGACAGCCCTACCATGTATTCAATATGGATGGTGGGTGTTAGTGCCGAAGTGGTGAAATGTGGAGGTGTAGGAGGACTACTGAGCCTTGGGATAGGCCACTGCCCCCAAGAAATAGCCCCTGAAGCCTTTGCCCAGAGCCGGACACACACACACACAAAAGGATAGGCTTTCAAGACCAACGGTCTAGGGTAACCTCTTTAGGTCAGTCAGTGATATCTGCCCAGAGATTAGAGGCCACTAGTGATGACAGAAATCTCTTGAGTCAGCACCACCAGCTCCAGCATCAACTTCAGCATGGCAGACCCACCAACATCAACTCCAGCATGGCAGCCCCACCAGCATCAACTCCAGCATGGCAGCCCCACCAGCATCAACTCCAGCATGGCAGCCCCACCAGCATCAACTCCAGCATGGCAGCCCCACCAACATCAACTCTATCATGGCAGCCCCACCAACATTAACTCCAGCATGGCAGCCCCACCAACATTAACTCCAGCATGGCAGCCCCACCAACATCAACTCCAGCATGGCAGCCTCACCAACATCAACTCCATCATGGCAGCCCCACCAACATCAACTCCAGCATGGCAGCCCCACCAACATCAACTCCAGCATGACAGCCCCACCAACATCAACTCCAGCATGGCAGCCCCACCAACTTCAACTCCAGCATGACAGCCCCACCAACTTCAACTCCAGCATGGCAGCCCCAGCAGCATCAACTCCAGCATGGCAGCCTCACCAGCACCACCTCCAGCATGGCAGAACCAACTCCAGCACGGCACCATCAACACAGCAGCAGCAAGATCAGCAGCATGAGTACATATCACAGGCAGCCCCTGAAAACATGGCAAGTTTTTAGTATATAATCTCAGGCATGTTGATAATTAGTGGTAGGTGGTGGCGACCATCATCCACTCACTTGATGTAGTGCTGCCTACTTCTTCCTTAGCCTTTATTATAATTTTTCTGTGCCTGCCCTCCTCTCTTCCTATTTCTCACATCTTTCCTGTCACTACTTATTGCTCTTCTTTCCATTACAGGTGGCTTTACATTGAGTGACAAGCCAAATGGTTTTCTGTAAGCCAAGAAACCATTTACAACGCTGGGTGGTAACCATATAACCAAACCATACATGCTCCCTACGTGTCAAGTGGGTTGGTGGAGGGTTAGTGCCCCTCCCTGTAAAACAAATAACTCAGAGTCAAATGGCCACCCCGTACGGGATTATGGCGTCTGGTAATAGATAAATAGATGTTGATAATTGAACCCTTTTGTCTATGGAGGAGTTCAATACAGACTTACACCTGTAGTACTGGTGCTGGAGTGGCAATAATAAGATGGGGGGGGAGGGGGACTGCCTGATTAAATTTACAATTCTCAATCCCATCCCTATCTTTCAAAAGAGAATGGTGGAAAACAGAAGGTTAACTCAGCTTGCAGTCCCCTGGGTTCATGTTCTGATGTGCCTGGGGTTCCACCTACTAGTACACATGACCTATAATGAACAAATCCATTTTACATCATCTGTCTGGCTCACTTCCCTAGTTATAGTCCCTCAAGTACTTCCTTATTCCCAGAAAGGAAGATGGTGGACTGCAGCAGATGGGTAACTTTTTGCCTGCAGTCCACAGAGTTTCTATTTCAGAAGAGCCTGGGGCTACAACAACTACTATAGCTTGGGGAAACGTGGAAAATATACTTCCTAGGGAGAAAAGGAACTACTAATCTACCTATCTATCTATAATAATAATAATAATAATAATAATCCATCCATATAATAATAATAATAATAATAATCCATCCATCCATCATCCAATCCTATGCTGCCCCATGAGGAGTGTAGGAGCCCAGGGCTAGGCAAGTTGGTCCTTACATTTAAGATGAGAGTGACCAGCCTCACTCATCCCTGAGTGGCATTACATGAGCAATAAACCCCAACTACCCCTTGGATATAAACCTTCACCGGCTCAATCCGACTGGAGCACCATAATTACCCATTAAACCACCAGGCGCCAAAATTTGGTTATATGGTTACCACCCAGCATAGTAAATGGTTTCCTAGTGTAGAAGAAACCATTTGCCTTGTCACTTAATAATATAATAATAATAATCCATCCATCATCCAATTCTATGTTGCCCCATGAGGAGCATAGAAGCCCGGGGCTAGGCAATTTGGTCCTGACATTTATGATGAGAGTGACCAGCCTCACTCATCCCTGAGTGGCATTATGTGAGCAATAACCCCAACCATCCCTTGGATATAAACCTTCACCGGCTCAATCCGATTGGAGTGCTGTAATTACCCACTAAACCACCAGGTGCCATAATTTGGTTATATGGTTACCACCCAGCATTGTAAATGGTTTCCTGGTGTACAGGAAACCATTAGGCTTGTCACTAAATGTAGAGTCACCCATAGGCAGAAGGAAGAGGAAAGAATGAAGGAAAGAAAGACAAAAGGGGGTGTGTAAAGTCACCCGTAGACAGAAGGACGAGGAAAGGGAAGTAAAGATAGACAGAAGAGGAAGGAATGGAGAGAGGAGAATAATATTAATAATAATAATAATAATTTACCTAAACCCTGACAGTTTTAATCCTGCAGGAGAGGGGGATGCCATGGACAAATAGTCTCCATGCTGCCTTGTTCACTGCCATCATATTGTCCTTCCTCCAACTCACACCACATACCGTACAAAAAAAGATAAAATTTTGTATGATGAAAACCTCGGGACATATTATGTTTGGGCTTATGTGGTATCTCAGCACCTCTTCCTAGGCAACTTACTTGTGCATTACACCACGACGTTCTCTTGCATATTATTTACACCATTTTTAAGGTACAAGGAGGTGAAGCCTTTATAAATGACAAACACGAACAATAAATAGTACAAATGAAGGACATGAATGAGGGAAGCATGTCTTTATATGGTAATTATGACATAACTATGCATCTTCACTATTCATTTACAGAAATATTCCTCTACCTCCCTATTCCCCAAAAGAAGGAAGGTGAACAGACAATCCTACCACTCGGCTTTATTAAAGTAACTCTTCATGACTAGCATGATTCTTGTGTTTTGTTGTGTGGTAGGTGGGGGCACTCACCATCCACTCACTCGATGTAGTGCTGCTCTTGGTTGACTGCCCTTTCCTCTCTTCCTTCCTCTTCTGTCTTTCTTTCCTTCATTCTTTCTTCTTCCTTCTGTCTACAGGTAACTCTACAATGAGTGACAAGCCAAATGATTTCCTGTACACCAGGAAACCATTTACTACGCTGGGTTGTAACCTTATAACCAAATTATGACGACTGGTGGTTTAGTGGGTAATAAAAGTGCTCCCAGGGCTGTAATTTCTGTGGGGGGGGGGGCTAGGGGGGCTATAGTCCCCCCAATGTTTTCTGTACTGTATATTAGTTTCTTAAAACTTCAGCAAAGATTGATGGCTTACAAAGCTGAACTTAAAAATAAAAAGGAAGAAATACTTGGAGCAGTGTTGTTGAAAATTCAAAAAATTCTACTCGTGTTTGATTGAATATTTCTAAAGTTGATCCAAACTGAACATAAACTAAATCATAATACAGTAGTACTCAGATTTTGATTACTTTATCATTACCAAAAAAATAAAGGCAGAGTGGCATATTTCAATCTGAATCCTACCACGGTGTGTAGAAACAATCTTGATAAGGATGCAGTGTTGTCTATCTGTCTATAGCCCGACGCCTTAATCCCGCAATGGGTGGCCACAGACAAAACGCCTCCAAGTCGCTCTGTCACCTACCATTTGACTACCCTCCCCCCAACTCACCCCCCCTCCCTCATATACCTCTCAACTCCATCCCTCCACCTCATCCTCGGTCTACCCCTCCCTCCACCTCACCTACATACACCCTCTTAGTCAATCTTTCATTCTCCATTCTCTCCACAAGTCCAAACCACCTCAGTGTATTTCTCCTAATCTTCTCAACCACATCCACATCCACCCCACAACGTTCCTTCACTTCTTCATTCGTCAACCTGTCCCTCCAAGTCACTCCACATGCTCCTCTCAAGTAACTCATTTCCACTGCTCTCACTCTTGACTTGTTCCCCTCTTGCAAGGTCCAAGCAGTGTTGTGCAACACTAATGTAAATTGGCCAAATTATTTGTCACAGTTTGAGTTGAAAGTTCAGATTGGCAGAAAGTGAAGCCTTTAATCTAAACACTCACCTCCATCACTAAACATACATGCCTCATTAAACATCAGCTTTCAGATTGAATCAAACTGAAAAATATCGGATGGTCAGCAAACTTGAGGGCTTTGATTTAATTTTAAGTTTGTAGTACGGAGGTATATACATTTGGCCTAGCCCCAAAAAAAATTATGTTGAAAATTACGGGCCCGGCTCCATTCGGATTGAACCAGTGCAGGTTTGTATCCAAGGGATGGCTGGGGTTTACTGCTCATGTAATGCCACTTAGGGATGAGCTAGGCTGGTCACTCTCATCTTAGATGTCAGAACCAACTTGCCTAGCCCCGGGCTCCTATGCTCTTCATGGGGCAACATAAGATTAGTTGATGAATGAATGAATATCTATTGTTACAACTCAGCACTGAATATGGAGGGATGGCAGTTTGGACAGATAGATGGTCGGAAACAAGGCTGCAGATAGATTCAATTCTTTCACAAACAGGGCTGTCTCCTATTATGAATGAAAGTCTGGTGGTAGCAAGTATAGACTACTGGACATCATCAGAAGGTCCCACACTACAGGTCCCTGAGGCAAAATAAAAGATGTCATAGAAAAAAAAAAAAAAAAAAAAAAATCCAGCACCTTTTCCCCACCCATGCAGGATGAGGTAAGCTTCAATTACATTCATTCATTCATTCATTCATTGCCAGACGCCATGTATCCCAAACGGGGTGGCCAAGGGCTTAGAGTTAATTGTTTTACAGGGAGGGGCACTAATCCTCCAGCAACCCCACTTGACACATAGGGATGCCAACAGCATCTGGTGTTCCCCAGCGGTCACCCATCCAAGTACTAACCAGACCCAACGTTGCTTAACTTCGCTGATCGGACGGGAAGCGGTGTACTCAACGCGGTATGGCCGTTATAATAATTAATAATAATAATAATAATAATAATAATAATCCATCCACCCATCATCCAATCCTATGTCACCCCATGAGGAGCTTATAAGCCTTGGGCTAGGCAAGTTGGTCCTGACATTAACCCCTTAACCGTGGGGCGTCACTTTCGTGACACTTGGGAGCAAGGGATCATACCGCGGGGCGTCGCTTTTGTGATTCTGTGTTATTTTGAATTCATCCGGGCTTCCAAGTGGGGTCTTGTATCATCTATCAGTACTGCCAATGTCCAACACTAGTCAGCACTCCTAATCTCATCTGTACTCCCATCCACTGTTGACAATTTAGCCATTTCTCCCCGTTCTTGACTCCCCTCCCTACCCCCCCTCCATTACCCTATCCTCTCGCCTGCCCGGCCGTGCTACGCTAAGTAAATCTTCCCTGGAAGTTTTCACTGATTTCATCTATTGAAATAAGCCCTATGCCCTATTCTTATACCAAATAATATATACAAGAAAGAAATAAGGTAAGTGAGAGTGCCATACACCTGGAATTGGCTAATTATCGCCTGACAACACCTCACATGCACTCGTTTGCTAATTTTTGCTGTTTATTTCCCCTTGCAATATGCCGTATAATCTCTTTTCGTAATAAATATACATATAAGGAGGGAAGGGAGAAGCCTAAGTGATATTTACATTCACCTGGAACTACCTAATTTATAATGTATTGTCTAGATTTCCTGCCAGTCATTTCACTGCTATATATAGCTGTTTCAAGAGGCTCACGTTGGTAGTAATGAATTTCCCTAGGTAGGCCACCATCCCGGCCCACCCTTATCAGTTCACTCTCATCTTCCGAAGTGGAGGTACGTCTGTTCGCTCTTGCTAGCTTCAGGGATTTTTCACCCCCATGCAAAGGGCCCTGTGACCTTTACCCCCTACTAAACCTCGTGTGGAAAGAGGTAAAGGGCTGACAATTGATAAAAGAGTGACTACGATCTTTCTATTGAGTAAAACAGTGCAAGTGGAATTGTAAATAATGTGTAAACAGCAAGTGAAAGTAATGAATGTAAATATACATGAACAGTGGAAAATAGTTTTATAAGTTACTTCAAGTGACAGTGCATAACACTGTAAATAAAATAGAAATGTAAATGAGTAGTATTATAAGAATACGAGTATATACCCTAGGAGTAATGAAAGTGAAAGTTTCACTCTAGCATGTCTGAATACTATAAGTTATGAGAGTGGAGGTGAAAGTGACATTCACTCTCAATGCTAGTATACAGGACAAGAAAGTGAATGCTAAGTATTTTACTGAAAGAAATTGAATCCCTACAGTGACAATAAACTAATACTACTGAAGGAAACTTATGGATAAAGACTGTAGATATATATAAGTGTTATATAGTAATAGAAATATAAAGTGTGAGGGGTTTTATTAATAATAAATGACAGAGTACCAAGAGCGAACTAGCGCAAGTGCGACGGTCAGACGCGCTCGTAATTTTCATTGCTTTCACAGTGTTTTTTTTTTTTTTGGAGTACCGTATGGATCCCAAACTACTTGAAAATCATAGAGTAGTGTTTATAGCGTTAATATCTGGCTGTGGTAATCATATTACGGGTTGTCGGGAAGTGTAAAGTGGAGACTTCGTTACCCTACTTCAGAGGTCTCCACAAGTCCTACGGTAACCGACGAAGGCTCAACAAACATTCCAGGAGAAAGCTGAAGGTATGTGCCATAAGCATATGTAATTTTAATATTCTAGGACTAATAACTGATTTTTGGCAAATATTTTTTGAGAGTCTGTCGGAGCCCGAATAACCCCGCGGCATTCACAAAACATTGGCAAACATGCCCGCGGTGTAGGGGTTAAAGATGAGAGTGACCAACCTCACTCATCCCTGAGCAACATTATGTGTGCAATACCCAACAACTCCCTGGATACAGATCTCCACTGGCTTAATCTGACTGGAGCACCTAAATTGCCCACTAAACCACCAGGGGCCATAATTTGGTTATATGGCTACCATCCAACGTAGTCAATGGCTTCCTCATGTACAGGAAACCACTTGGTTTGCTACTCAGTGTAGGGTCATCCATAGGCTAAAGGAAGAGGAAAGAATGAAGGAAAGAAAGAGTGAAGAGGGAGTGTAAAGTCACCCATAGGCAGAAGGAAGAGCAAAGAATGAAGAAAAGAACGACAGAAGTGGAAAGATGGAAGAGATGAAATGGCAGACACCCAAAGCAGCACTACATCAAGTGAGTGGATGGTGAGTGCCCCCACCTACAACCATATTAATAGTAATGATAATAATAAGAACTATTAATGTCTCAATAGCATGCCAAATGGACCACACCCCCACTTACCATTCAAGAGCCCTGGAATCCTGATACCACAACACAGGCGTAACTATCCACACAGATAAGCACTTCATAACACCCATCTGATAATCCATCCAACACCATTCAAGTGTTTCCCCCTCTCAGATGCTGGCAAGTACATACAAAACCAACTAATATAATTACATTTCAGTTTTATCATGATGAAAGAGAAGGAAAAAATATTTTCCTTTTGATCAATTATGTCATACACTACATATGATTTTCTGTAATAAATTTTTTATGTACTTAGCTCACGTACTCTACATCATTAACCAGTAAATACTTTTGTGCATTTTAATGAAGGTGTTCGGTAAGATTTTTTTTTTTTTTCACAATATGGCTGAGAAAGACACACAAAAAAATGCTGTAGAATAGGAAAAGTTGGTCCAGTAACATACAGTAATCCCTCATTCATCTGGACGTGCAGTATCCGGACCTCTTCATTATCCGGACGCTGGACCTTGGCTCTGGTAAACCATTATCCGAATTTACTTGCATTTCATCAGTATTTGCTCTTTCTCTTATCATACTTTCTAGAATCCTCTCCATTACCTTCATTATCTGATCTAAAAACTTTATGTCTCTAATTTCTCTCCAGGCATCACTCCCTTGAACACATTTACAGCTACACTTTTTAGCCAAATATTCAAACAACACAGTCATATATAATCATATTTATCAGGTGAGTGACACACTCCAATATATCCTGAGACCTTCAACATTTCAGCAGTCAACCCAGACACACCTGCTGCCACCAGGATGCAGGTGGCGAAGGCAGCAGGTGTGTCTGGGTTGACTGCTGAAATGTTGAAGGTCTCAGGATATATTGGAGTGAGGTTTGTCACTCACCTGATAAATATGATTATATATGACTGTGTTGTCCCGAATGACTGGCTGAAGAGTGTAACTGTAAATGTGTTCAAGGGGGAGGGTGATGCCCTGGAAAGAGGAAATTGGAGACATAAAGTTTTTAGACCAAATAATGAAAGTAATGGAGAGAGTTCTAGAAGGTATGATAAGAGAAAGAGCAAATACTGATGAAATGCAAGTAAATTCGGATAATGGTTTACCAGAGCCAAGGTCCAGCGTCCGGATAATGAACAGGTCCAGATGAATGAGGGATTACTGTATGTTACTGGACCAACTTTTCCTATTCTACAGCATTTTTTTGTATGTCTTTCTCAGCCATATCGTGAAAAAATTTTTTTCTTACCCAACATCTTCATTAAAATGCACAAAAGTATTTACTGGTTAATGATGTAGAGTACGTGAGCTAAGTATATAAAAAATTTATTACAGAAAATCATATGTAGTGTATGACATAACTGATCAAAAGGAAAATATTTTTTCCTTCTCTTTCATCATGATAAAACTGAAATGTAATTTTATTAATTGGTTTTGTATGTACTTGCCAGCATCTGAGAGGGGGAAACACGAAAGACTGACATGAAGGAAACAAAGTTGTTCTCCAGTCCACATTAGCAAGCATGTACACTTCTCCTCGTATACAATGCCAGCTTCAGAAAACTCTTTCAGAGTAGACTGAAGAAGCAGGACACGACAAATACTTTCTTGCAGCTTTGGAAATTATAGGATAAACTATTCTAAACTCCTTCCAATATTTCATGGGGTCCTCGTTCCTTTCAGTTATTGGACTACTAGTTATTACAGTCTTTATGATAAGTTGGTTTATATTTCTTTATATCTGGTGATAATTCTACATAATTTACACATAGTAAAATAAAATGTGGATGAAATTTCATCTTACCTTGATGCACACAAATAAAAGCAGTCCATTAAAGTGAGATAAAATTACAAATATAAAAACAATGGCTTACTTGAACTTAGTTTAAAAAATACCTTGGAAATCTATATACATATATATATATATATATATATATATAAAAGGGGGGGGGGGCGGCAAAAGTAATGCTTAGTACCGCACTTGTACGTTTGAGTGTCAAGAATTTTTTAAAAGCTCAGGTATGTTGGTTCCAGTGCACCCCTAGTTAATACCAAAAACAAAACTTGCTGTCAAACTTCGAACATACTTTCAAATTTTCTTGTGATATGTTAGGTTTTGAAAATTTCAGCTGATTAAATTAGGACAGGTTAGGTTAGGTTAGCATAGGGCAGGTTTGGTTAGGTTAGCATAGGGCAGGTTTGGTTAGATTGATTAGATTCGGTTTAGTAGGTTAAGACTTAGAATGGGATTTGGCTTGATAGATATTCGGGGGCATTCTAAGGACAGGTTAAATGTCAATCCTTGGTGATTAAAATTAGGAGGGTCTGGGGGTGAAGTCTCCCAGTTTGGGAGTCAGGTTAGGTTAGGTTACCATTGGATAAGTTGGACTGTTGTGTTTCCTAAAGATCTGAATGTCTGATGCATCCAGTTGGCAAGAGTGTCAGTAATCAATGTATCCAGTCCATCACAGGTTGCCAAGGGCAAACTGGTGGCAATTACAGGCAACCATGGACAAACTGGTGGCTTATTTAAATACTCAAAATTAGGAACTGTATACAGTATTCCCTCCTAGACCCGACGTAATAGAGCCAAGGGCATGTCTGGGACTTGGGTTTGTCCAGGACTTGGGAAATGCCTCCTGGACAGGTACTTAAGGAACATAACCCAACCTAACTTCGAAAACCACCTACATAACTCCCTACTGGACATGCACAGCACCTACTTAAGACTCTATTCACACAAATAAGGGACAGAAAACATCAAATACAGTCACTACTCATTTTACGTTGATTTGGTTTATGATAATTCGCTACAACGATAATAGAAAAGTTCCACCTCAAAATTCGATTTACAATAAATTTCCCGTTATAACGATATTGCCATCGGAAAGCGCCAGGCACATGCAAGATGACTGTCACTTGTCTCAGGTAAGATGGCGGCTCCGACATGCAGAGCACTGTTTTGGTTCAGTTGCGATCCCGCCATCCCTTCAAAGCCCTGTCTTTTCCACTCGTTCACATGTGCCCCCCCTCCCCCCCCTGCTATCGTCACCTCTCAACCAAGCATCGTGCTACAGTACTGTGGATTTGTGTGCCCAGTGGTAAGGTCAATGCCAGTGTAGGCCCCAGTGCTATGGTTGGTGCAGGTATGGGCCCCAGTGCTAAGGTTGGTGCAGATATGGGCCGGATTCCCCTCCCCTTAACCTGTTCCTGTTTGATTCAGAGGCTGACCACTAGTGCCTGTAAGCACAGGCTGTCCCTCAGCCTCGGGGAGGAGGACTTGGACCAACACAGGAGGGAATGAAGGTGGGTTGTCATATATGGTTCAGTCTTGGTTAGGTGATTTTGGGAAGTTGAGCTGATGTAACCCCCCTTTTATGTGTTTCAATCTCCCAATTTACAATAAAATCAGTATAAAATAAGGTATGATCTGACGTAACCCCATCGTAAAATGAGTAGTGACTGTAAATGAAAAGGAACAAGAGAATGAGGAATTAGAAGGGAGTATGGAAAATATTTAGCGACGTACAGGGTACGGTACTTACAACACATCCATGGCCATCACGAAGATTAACCCACCTCCTCTCAGACTCTGACAGTATGAAGGTGCACCTGAAGTATGTACAGTAATCCAGTGTTGCACTGCACTTAATCCTTTGCACTCTGAATTCTAATTTCTTTACACTGCACATTCTTTTCCTAATTGCGCTGCACTTGAAACTCACCAGTGTTGCACTTTGCACTTAATCCTTTGCACTCTGAGTTCTCATTTCTTAACACTGCAAATTTCCATGCAGTCTAGTGGCGAGTTCTTGCTGTTTCACTGTCAGAGTCCGAGAGTAGGTGTTGCAGGTGGCTGAGGGGTGCGTCACTGGGATGTGGTGATGGACTACCAAATGCAGACAACTCTGAAGGTAGCCGCAAACACACTTCGAGTGGAGACTCCGCCATGGCCGATGTGCTGGGCTGTGACTCAGAGGTGGAAGGCATGTCTTGGTGAGGCATTGGTGCGGAGCCAGGGCTGGGCACGGCAGGGGTCACGGGCCTGAAGAAAGTGTCAATGGTTGATTAATGATAAGGAACAACGATTCTGGCGAGTGATGCGCTGCCAAAGAGCATGTACTTCCTCCACAAGTCACAGGGGTCCCATCTCCTTGTCGCAGTCTGGGTGTTCAAGGTAGTCAAGAATGAACTCGACATGCTCCCAGAGTGAGCTCAGCTTGGGGATGGTTGGAGTAGTGGCGTGCTGAGAGGAGTCTGCATCACCTTCGCTGTCCTCGTTGGAATCTTCCAGCAGGGTACTTGTACCTGCAACTGAAGATGCAATCTCGACATCAGACATGATCTGATACACAAGATCACTCTCATTGTGAACCAACCACTCACGCACTTCGTGCAAATCCACCTCATCACCAGCCACACAAAGAAGCGCATGGAACCCATCCACGTCAAAACCTAGAAAGTTGTGCACCATATTGGCTCCAAGAAGCAGACAAGACCAACCACTTTCCAGAGTCTTGACAGAGACTTCCCTCCATGCACTGGCCCAGTTGTGGATGGCTGACTTGAGGTTGTAGCAACGAAGGTTTTCCAAAGTCCGCTGGCCTTGCATGTCCCGTCACTCCCTGTCTTTGTCCTCGTCCTCATGAACAACCATCACCTGATCCAGGAACTTCCGACGGTACAGCCTCATTGTAGCCACGATCACTCCTTGGTCCACTGGTTGGGTAAGAGCAGTCATATTAGGTGGCAAAAACAAGCACCTAATGCGGCCATTTTCAGCCACCAACTCCTTGTCGGATCGATGCACAGGTGCAATGTCCAAGACAAGGAGAGCCTTTACCTGGTCGCGTGGGATTCCCAGTGTCTTCCTCTGATAATGGATGACCTCCTTGATGAAGTGCTGGTGAAATCAGTCTTTGAAGATCTGGGCTGTGAACCAAGCCTTCACAGAATGGTACCAAACAACAGGAAGGACATCCATCAACCTATGAAGGCACCGAGGCTGCTTTGCACAGCCAACAATAACAGGCTTGAGCCGATGCATGCCATTAGCATTGGCACAACATAAAGCAGATATCCACTGCTTGGAAAGCTTGCGTCCAGGTACACGCTTTTCCCGTCTCCTCTGCTGGGGTGTTTGTTGGCAGCGAGCAATAGAACAGACCAGTTTCGTCTGCGTTGTAGACTTGACCGAGAGTGAGGCCCTCCCTGTCGATCAAGCCCTTCACCTCCTGCCGAAAGTCCTCTACTCCATCCTCATTGGTGTCCAAAGCTTCACCATGGGCCTTACGGTTGGAAAGCCCATGTCGTAACTTGAAAGCAAAGAGGCAACCCTCGGATGCCTTAAAGTCTTGGGTGTCGTGTAACCTTGCAAACTTCTTGGCAGCAGCCTTCAGCTCCGTATCATGCACCTGCACACCAGCGGCACATTGTTGACGATACCAAATCAGCGTGGAGCGGTCGATTTCTGCAAACCTGGGAGGGTACCGTACATATTCTTCCTCATGTTGCGTTTGGTCTTCGATGCGAAGTCAGCCATATACTGGGTGAGTGTGTCCTGGGATTTCTTGATATCAAACAAGGTAGAGCAGGCCAGGTTGAATTCACAGAGGATGCGGGACGTCGACCATCCCAGGTCCACCGTCTCCAATATCTCCCTCTTCTTCTCCAGAGTCGGAACCACTCATTTCCCCTTCTCAGGCAATGAGGTCATCGTCACACAACACACATGAGTAAGAGGCAGCAGAGGAGCAGCAGGGCCTGCAGAAGGTAGGGCACCTCCACAAAAGCGAGCACGTGGGCACCCATGGCAACGAGCGTGCACTCACAAAGATAGGTAGGCAGGAAATGGGGAGGAGGCAGGGGTGCTCTGCTGGACGTCAGCGGAACTACACGCCAAAACACAGCTGCTCGTCACTGCATGGTAAGTTAAAAGTATGCCTGAAAACATGTTGATTTTTTTTTTTTTTTGAAGGCTCAAGCTCAATATGTCTGGGACTTGGGGTGTCCGGGTTTCAAATCCTGTGTAACAAAATTACTTTCCCTCAGATCATGAGTATGTAACAATATTGTTGGAAATGCCATGCCTGTCTGGTGAGGAATTGCCCCATTTTTTGAAAATGAACATTTTACACTGCCTGGATAATGTTTACAAAACCATGACACCAGAGTACAAAGAAATCATGTTAATTACAGTAATCCATAGCACAGTTCTAAGTCTACTTTCATCTGGCATTTATTCTGCAAATAAAAAATAAGCGTCTGGCAATAGATAGACAGACAGATATTATTATGGGGTCTATACTGTGTACCAGTGCTGGCAGTTTGCTTACATTTTGTCCATTAAAAGAGAAGTCTTTTTGTTTCTTGGCAGTGCATTATGGTGATGGGCGGTATGCTTTTGTTCTCGCTGGTGCATTATGGTGATGGGCGGTATGCTTTTGTTCTCGCTGGTGCATTATGGTGATGGGCGGCATGCTTTTGTTCTCGCTGGTGCATTATGGTGATGGGCGGTATGCTTTTGTTCTCGCTGGTGCATTATGGTGATGGGCGGTATGCTTTTGTTCTCGCTGGTGCATTATGGTGATGGGCGGTATGCTTTTGTTCTCGCTGGTGCATTATGGTGATGGGCGGTATGCTTTTGTTCTCGCTGGTGCATTATGGTGATGGGCGGTATGCTTTTGTTCTCGCTGGTGCATTATGGTGATGGGCGGTATGCTTTTGTTCTCGCTGGTGCATTATGGTGATGGGCGGTATGCTTTTGTTCTCGCTGGTGCATTATGGTGATGGGCGGTATGCTTTTGTTCTCGCTGGTGCATTATGGTGATGGGCGGTATGCTTTTGTTCTCGCTGGTGCATTTTGGTTCTGATTTAGCCAATCTGTGGACAGGATGTGAGTCTGCTCCACTGAGATCTATGATACGGAGAGGCTATCTCCGCTGCGAGTAACTTCGGCCGCCACACTGAAACACCTGCGCTCATTGCCTCCACAATGGTAATGCAATTGGATCAATGTTCTTAGCTTGCTGTTTCTGTTTCGCTGTTGCTTACATAAGCTAAGCAGTGGGCCATGGCACTATATTTTCCTAATTCATCGGCTGATTTCAAAAGCTGTGGGCATCGGTAGTGCAGATAAACAACATCAGCGCCATCCTGGGCCCCTGGTGGCAGTTACACAAACTACGTGGTGCTACCCATGAGAAAGCCTTTCCATACTATAGAACTCAGTGAAATCAGGAGTCAAGATGGACTCTGCTGACAAGTAAGGGTAAATTCGGACTCCGCTGACAATAAGATCAGAAATCAGTCTCAGTTAGGCTCAAATGACACACATCAAGGTTCGGTAAAGTGGCATTTGGGTAGGTTATACCTAAAATGACTTGAAAATTATTCATCTGCTTATTTTCACTGGAATACCCACCCGGCAGAGTGAGCCCGACACCACCACCCCAGGAGGAGGACATAGGGAGATAGCCCCCCACCCCACTAGGAGAAGATGGGGAGGTACATCTGCATTCTGCGCAGCAAGGACATATATCCCCCGTGACCAGACGCCCCTCTTCCACGCAGCCGGATCACCAGGCAGTGCTCAGATCAAATGCGTTACTCTCCGACAGAGCAAGCACTTGCCAGAATCGGGGTGGGACTTGCCCTAGGAAAGTCCCAAGTGGGCCCTCGGACGCAGAGTCCACCGGACCTGCCTTCAAGCGAGGACGAGTCGCAGCTAGCACTCACAAGCCCACTTCACCCCAGGGGAGCAGTGGCACAGTGGCATCCATCGGATCTCCTCCTCCTGCCACTCACCTCCAGGAGCCATCGTGTCGAACTGTCTTACCGACGACCTTCGCTTGTGCTCCCCAGGAGAGCAGCAGGTCCCGTGGTAGTATCCACTGGATCTGCCACAGGGGGAGAGACCACCGGTCATCCCCCAGCCACACCATCCCCCAACGGCAGGAGGGCAGCAGAGTTCACCAGACCTGCTGCATAAGCCAGAGGGCCCTACAGGACTTCTCCTCCGGTCATCCCCAGGACGAGTGGTCCCCCAGATCTGCAAGCCTGAGGGAGTATCAACCGGATCTCCCTTGACCACCACCCCGGGAGGGAGCCTAGGCAGTGTCCTCCAGACCTGCCTGGCAGAAGTGCCCTCTGGACCTCCTTCCTACGCCCCGGCACAGTTTTGGCAGGGACCGCCAGGCCCACCAGGTTGAGGAACAGGCCACAGGTCGTTCCCCCTCCGCGACCCGGAGGTTCCCTGTGAGGGCGACGTCTCTTGCTCAGCCCGCCCCTCCCATGGCCAAGTGAGATGCCCCTCCCGCCTCCCCTTCTTTACGGAGAGTGGAGACTGCTCCCCCGCAGGATCCCTGCCAGAGAGTACCTGGGACGAGACCACCCTGAGGCCAGGTGTCCTGTCGCTGCAGTACAGCCCCTAATGCCCACAGCCACTGACAGACCCCCCAGAGCGAGTGGCCGCAGTTCACCCCTGACGGCCTCCTCTTCCAGGCAAGACCGCAGCCCCCAGGTGATGGCGAGCCGCCCCTAACGTCCCCAGCAGCTGCTGGCCTCCCCCATGGCAGGTAGCCGCAGCCAACCCCTGACGGCCTCCTCCTCCTCCAAGCGAGACTGCAGCCCCAGGGAGGCGATGAGTGCCCCGCGGCCAACCCCAGGCCCAGGTCCACCCCCAGGATTCCCATCTCTGCAAAGTGCAGGCGCCGTACTGAGCACCTCTTAGCCCTGTTCGGCCCTAGCCAAGAGGGCCACCATACTCCCAGGGCCCCCACCATGAAAGGGCTGCCCATCACTTCACTCTTCAGCTCGACCCGGACCCCAGACTACGCTGCCAGAGACTTGCACCGGGAGTACACCCCAGACGGCCCTCCTCCTGCACCTGGCTACCACTCATGGCTGCCTGTGTAGTGGCCCTAGGCGCGCCCACCAACGACCAGCTACACCGTGAGTTATAGCGCTACAAACTCTGTGTATACACCCCTCCCCCATACCTAGCGTACCGTGCCCCTGTGTGTGCCCTCCATTTGTACCGACTCCCCCCCTGCACTGTATGCCCCTGTGAGAAGTTCCCCTGTTGCCCCCAAGTGACATCCCCCCCTGTTACTCTCCTGTGCAACACCCTAACCCCCAGTATGTTCTAAACGTTACAAGTGGTGATACGCAGTGTTTCAGTGCAGGGAACTACCAAGCCCATCCCCGTAACATGCTGTTGTAGTATACCTCGGTGTAGTAAACCAACCCTGGGTTGTCAAGCGTGTTGCTCCCCCCCCTTGCAATACATACCTGACCTGACTCTATACTCCAATTTTGAGTCTAGTATTGTGTTTATACCACATAAGTGTATTATCTTGTAATATACTGTGCCTGGTGTTATATCGCGTCCATGTCACGCGCGTATGGTGTATAGTGATATGTCGTATCCTACGAAGTATTGCAATCATGTTACACGTGAGTATTTATACTGTGATGTACCACGTCATAGGTTATATTGTGTTTATGCCCCTATGTGTCTTGTGATAAATCTTGTGTTGTGTGTCATACTGTATTCAGGCCCCCCTCTGCGTACTGTATCGTGATATATTTAGTGTAAGTGTGCTTTATATTGTACTGTGTCATATAGTATACTTGTATTTAGGAGTGCACCGGATAGTAAATTCTGCTATCCGGTCGGATACGGGATAGGCCGGATACTTGAAAAAATATCCGACCGGATACCAGATAATAAGCAAACTATATTTTGCAGATATACAACGATGTTATTACTTTCATTATCATACCTACATGCTTCTGCAAATCAGGTAGTGATGAAGATACCTTTATGGTTTCCTTTAAAGAAATAGCAAGTGGAACTGAAAGCAATATGGAGAATGGCTTCAAAAGAAAGATACCTAAGGAGAAAGATGTCTCTCTAGTTGAGTCAGCTGAAGAAGTTGACAAATACCTACAGCTTCCTCTTTTAGTACGAGAAAAACTTCCCCTTAAATATTGGAAGGAAGAGGATAAGTTTCCGACTCTGAAGCAACTTTCCACCAAACATCTGTCAACACCAGCATCATCGGTATATTCGGAAAGACTTTTCAGAATATGGCAATGTTTTTGAAGAAAAACGTTCACGGATGTTACCAAAACGTGGCAAGATGCTATTTTTCATCCATCACAATGGTTGAAAGTTTCCTTACTAGTTCTATATTGTTTGAAGATTGATTCACATAGGCATTACTTGCTATATTTTATCTGATATATTGTGTTTAAGAATTTACATTGTTTTCAAGATTAAACATACACAGTAGCTACTATTTTGTGTGAAAAGCTAGAGTTATACTGTATCTCTTAAGCAAGTTGAAATCTATATATCTATCTACTGCCAGACGCCATAATCCTGTAAGGGGTGGCCATTTGACTTTGAGTTATTTGTTTTACGGGGAGGGGCACTAACCTTCCACCAACCCACTTGTTGACACGTAAGGAGCACGTATGGTTTGGTTATATGGTTACCATCCAGCGTTGTAAATGGTTTCTTGGCTTACAGGAAACCATTTGGCTTGTCACTCAATGTAAGGCCACATGTAAAGGAAAGAAAAGCAATAAGTGACAGGAAAGATGGGAGAAACAGGAAGAGAGGAGGGAGGGCACAGAAAAAGAATGATACAGGAAGAAGCAGACAGCACTACATCAAGTGAGTGGATGATGTTCGCCACCACCTACCAAGTTGAAATGTATTGTAATAAATGAAGTAATTTTGACTGAAGTTTATAAGACCCTATACTATGCTGTATTATCTGCCCTATCCAGCCGGATAAAATAAACATCTAGCCAGATACCGGATAACTGCAATACCCGGCCCGGATAGCCTATCTGGTGCACACCTACTTGTATTTCATATAGGACTGCCCATGTGCCGGTGTGTGAATTGTTGTACTCTGTCCGGTAATATGTGTAGATCTGGTTAGCCTGTGTTTGAACCCAATCCCCTTGTCTGTATACTCGGGCCCTGTCAAGACTAAAGAACCCAAGGCCCACGCCGTATCTGAACCCAAGAAGTTGGGTGCAGAATATGCTGCATAACATTCACCATTAACATAAAAAACCTAGGTACAGTAATTCGTTATCACACAGATGTGGGAATTCCACCTAAATTATGACAAACTCCCTATCTCAAGGTACCCGCAAGTAATTTTGGTACATAAGCAACACTGTTAACTGTTCTGTTGTGACTGCTAGAAGTGACTGGAAACAGACAAAATATACCCATTTGGGGGTATTTATGGTAGCAGCCTGGCCACCCGAGGCAATGTTTGCCAACGATCTCTCCAACTGGCCAGTTATTTACCAACCATTGTTCCAACTGGATGCATCAGAGTATCCGACGTCAAAGCAATGGGAAACTTAATGATTTAACCAAAGCTAGCCTAACCAAACCAAACCTAATCCAAACTAACTTACTCGCGTTTGACAGCCAGCTTTCAAATATAAAAATGTGCACTGGGAATGTAAAACATGGCCGGCTACTGGCAAACGGCAAAAAAATTAAGCATTGTAACTCCTCATTTACAGCTTTCAGAGGTAAGTCTATAAAAATCACTGGTAGCTGTGGTAATAAGTAACCTGTGAACGACTCATTTCAACAGAAGGCCGCGCTTGGTTATTAAACAATTAATAAACCTCACTTGGGGCTGTTTCCACTCTTCACACAGCATTAATTACCCCACACTATCTTGCTTATCTATTAAATGCGAAGAATCATCACAGAACAAACCTGACACGGGACTGTGCATAAAAGTGATTTGTTATTATTTCTTAGCGATCTGGTGTTATGGTTTTGCATTTTCCACAAGCACATAATATATGCTAATATATAAAAAGCTGCAATGGATCGACATTTCATTTCAATTGGAAATTTGGAAAATACCGCGTAACTGTCGCCATAGTTTTTTGTAAAAATAATAATGCTGGATCACCACTATTCCAAACGGATTTTTGGAAATACTGGGTGGTTATATTTTAATAAAATACTCTGTGAAGTGCCCAGTCCAACATAATATTTGGAAGTCCCACGCCCGTGTTGTAATGTTTTGATATGAAATGTACAATTACCTGTAGTGAATACACCTTGGCTAACAGTTGTTGCTACATTGCAATAATCTGATAATACTCTATCCATGTTTTGATATCCCCAGTCCTGCCTTCATATAAATCTCCGACATTCTAACTGTCACCTCGAGCTCGTAATAAACTGCTGACCTCATACATGGACTGGATGACAGGTGATAAATGTTATACTGCCTTAAAGCTGCAACGGCCATTATCAACCTAAATCTCATACCCAATTCATTTTCACCTCGTCGAATTTCTTTAACACATCTTTAAAAACATGCTTGAATTATCCCATAATCATCACCGTATATTCATTTAATTAATGGCTGAACGCCATTATGTTCTACTCATAGATTACCCAGTAAAACACAAAAAGGATATCTATCATCCCTTACCTTCCTTCCCCTACGTTCCCCTGGTTCCCATGATCAGCTGATTGGAGTCCAAAAACTGATGAACACATATTCTTCATCACCGCAAGTCTATATAATCATTTAAAAATGCATGTTAGTGATTTTTCAACTGTAAAGACCATTCTTAAGCGAACGATTATGCTTATAATGTTGAAATATACCTGTGCTTGATTCTTTTTGGAGGATTTGTCGATTCCTATCGGAGTTCCAGTGGGCACCAAAAGTTGCCATTTAACTCTTTTTGCGTTTTAGCGATATTTCTTTATGTCTAGCATCTATAAACTTAACCATGTTTTAGTATTTCCTGTCAGTGTCGGCAACAATCTAGAGATTTCTGCACTGTTTCCTGGCAATTTCCTGTAGATTTTTGTATTTCATGATTTTTTTTTTTTTTTTTTTTTTTTTTTTAGAGCAAGTTTAGCAACCTTTGGATATGACAATCCTAGCACAAAGTCATATAGATACAAGAAGTGATTAGTCAAGATTGTGATAACATGCCCTCTACAAAGCTTTTGAACATCATTAAAGTTACCTCACTCTTACAGACCCATTTAGAAAATCTCGTGGCGGGGTCATCCTAGCGCTCTGCTACAGTACATAATTTTTTCAATTTCACCCAGATTTTCGTACTTTGTAGCTCATTTTATGTTTCGCAGTAGCATTATGGCTCCAACTTGCTTACACTGGTCGGCCTTGGTCACCTAATGGAGGCTCTCCACGCTGCTCGATCTCTAGCAGCTTCTCTATTCAGTCTCTTAATTATCGTCAGGTCACACTCAGTGGCCTCGTCTAAGGTCTTTTCGGTCTGCCTTTGCATCCCTGCCCCCGCCGTTCACACCTCTTACCCATCGCACCCTGTTGTCATCCTCCATCCTCTCCAAATGCCCAAACCATCACTATCATTCCGTTCTCATTGCAATACTATATTAAAGTGTTATCTTTCCTCTCAGCTCTTCATTTGCAATCCTAACCCCCCCCCCTTCCCGCCACTCATTCAAGGACGCACTGTACATCCATCTAATATCATCATTTCTGTAAATTTGTGCCTAGCAGCATCCTCTTTGTTTCCTGCCCAAGCGCCACTACCATATGGCATTGCGCTCCCAACACATATTGCATAGAAGGGCCCCTTAGCACGGAGAGAGAGCCCTCTCATTGTCAGAAGAGGCAACTCCTCCCTGAACTTCTTCCAACTGCTCTTTACCTTGGCCGCAGAGCTAAAGCTCTAGCCCCGTCCCTGGCACATATTATGTCCCCCAAACAACAAAACACCTCCTCACACTCAGACTCCAGCAAGTCAATCCTTTTCCACGTCTCTGCATGCACTCCCCTGTACACCGCTCACATGAAATCAGTATTATTTCATAGCCTACCTCTAATATCACTACATCTCTTATGCACCCACTTACCACAAACACTGCACAAGATGGAGTTAGGCCTACTCCCTACACCCTTGTGGGTGTAGAAATATCATATTACATCTCTTGTAAAATCTGCTTCAAAGAGATTAGGTCTGCTAAGCCGACTCCATATCTTCTTTACCCCTGCACAGTTGTTGACTTTATACATGGGTTTTATTCGCCAGTGTGGAGTACGACTCTTTGTGTGGCAAGGATCCCCACATGTAGCTCTTCTCAAGAAGGCGGAGTCAAAGGCTTTTCATCTTATTAACTCTCCTCCTCTTACTGGCTCCCTTCAACTTCTGCCGCACTGCTGCATCTTTATCTCTTTTCTATCGCTACTTCAATGGTCACTGCTCCTCTGAACTATCTGCTTGCATCCCTTTACCTCTACGACTGGCACGTAGCACCGGTCTAGCAACAAACTCTCATCCCTTTTCTGTCCAACTCTCTAACGCAAGAGTTGACTATTACTCTCAGTCCTTCATTTATGCAACAGGTCAACTCTGAAACTGTCTCCCTTTGTATTTCCTACTTCCTATGATCTCCAGTCTTTCAAACGCACTGTGTCCAGGCATCTTGAAATGAACGGAGCTTAAATTTGGCTCTCTGTTGTATTGTCTTTTTTTTTTTTTCTTTTCTTGGAAGGAA
Organism: Coenobita brevimanus; assembly: GCF_032717465.1. Classification (NCBI taxonomy): domain Eukaryota; kingdom Metazoa; phylum Arthropoda; class Malacostraca; order Decapoda; family Coenobitidae; genus Coenobita; species Coenobita brevimanus. The sequence goes on from NC_137012.1 coordinate 25,554,268, forward strand.
CAGTTTGTGGGCTCCTTGTCTTTGGTTCCTTCTTCCTTGCATAGGGGAAAAAAAAAAACTGCACATGGCCACAATCCCTGTTTTGCCAGTACTGCCAGTCCGCCACCAGACCCAGATATCATCACTTTTGTTTAATTTCCCTTTACTCTCAGTACCATATTCCACCTCAACTTCCTAAGTCTTTCCTCTGCCACCTTCCCTTAATCTGCACTCAACACGTCATCAGCATATAACACTTCCCATGGCAGTCCAGTTCTGAAGTTACATTAGACAGCTTCAAGCACGATGATAAACAATGAGGGGCTTAAAACTGAGCCCTGATGCATGCCAAATGGTGCATGAAGAATACATCTAATAGAGCCAAAGTACATTCCTGACTAGTTTGGCTGTCAAGCTTTATCAGATGAATGACACATTAGGTGATATCTGGCTTATTTATACCCCAGCCTAGAATCCAAGTCCCGGATCAGGTGACAAAAGCTGACTTTTGTACACCCAGGACAAGGACCTGAACCTGGCAAGAAGTGATGTGACAACATACGGCATACAGCAACATTTATACAGTGAATTCCAGGTGTCTAAGAAAAAGTCTGCACAGCAGACCATCACCTCCTCCTTCCCCCTTGCAACAACAACCAGCACCAAGGAAGAGCCAAGACCATCAACCAGTAGGGTACATACACTACATACTCCCTCAACTGCCTGGCTCATCCCTACACTCCCTCGCTCACCCTTGGCTTCACCACTTCACTCTCATCTCTCCTAACCTTCTCTTGAAAACCTGGAATGATCATCCAGTCCCTCCAGCTGTCCCCCAAGGGGGGGACTTGGTGACAATTTGGACCACCCTTGTACATAATTCAGGTGGGTGACATAGGTGTTTTCTGAGATATTAGGTTAAATGGCAGTTGACTCCCAACATATCTCCAATGAACCCAAGTTATATCAACCTCGTGATACAATAAATCATTATACGATGAGTTTTCACTTGACATAACCCCCATCACATACAGAGGTATGACTATGTTGTTAGCCATGAAGACATGTTTTAAATCATGTGTGGATATACTGTACAATTACCTTACTCTGCCATTAAGTAACTGGTAACTGATTAAAAGGGGATGCAGAACTATCAGCAATGATCATACTGACTATAGGGTGTTTTTCAAAGTCTGGTAGCAACAAGAATATAATAAAAATTATCTTCTTATAGCCATGGAAATAATTTATAATGTTGGGTGATAACAATGACACCAGACTGATGCCTGGTGGTCCAGTAAGTTAACATCCTCCAACTGATGTGCTCACATAGGACTTAAGGAAGTGTGACTGGTCACTCTCGCACTGAATGTCACCCACCTACATTCTCCATTACCGGCTTATATTCTACATGAACTCCTTTCCTCTGTAGACAAGTTCTCATTTTGTAGTATGGAAAGTACATGACACTTTCAAGTTCTGCAAAGAGCACAACTCAGGGAAGGGCAATCTTATAGTATACTAACCTTTTTCTATTACTGTACTTTCAAATTCAATCCTCTGGACTAGTGCCATATTATTTGCATTAGACATTTATTGAGTCTAGGTATAAAAATGGGTTCTGAATAATAATAATGGAAAAAAAAAAAAAAATAATAATAATATAGTAACTCATCATCATCTAATCCTGTGTTGCCCCATGAGGAGCATAGATGCCCAGGGCCAGGCAAGTTGGTCCTGACATTTAAGATGAGTGACCAGCCTCACACATCCTTGAGTGGCATTACATGATCAATAAACCCCAACCACTCCTTGGATATAAACCTGCACAGGCTCAATCTGATTGCAGTGCCTTAATTACCCACTAAACCACCAGATGCCACAGTTTGGTTATATTGTTACCAGCCACAGTAGTGAATGGTTTCTTCGTGTACAGGAAACCATTTGGCTTGTCACTCAGTGTACAGCCACCCGCACTGAGTGTACAGTCACCCGTGGACAGATGGAAGAAGAAAGAATGAAGGAAAGAAATACATAAGTGGAAGGAAGGAAAGAAGGAAGGAAGAGGAAAGGACAGTCACCCGAGAGCAACACTACATCGAGTGAGTGGATGATAAGTGCCCCCACCTACCACAAATAATAATAATAATAATGCATGTAATACATTAAATGAGCATTTGCTAAACAAGAAATAATTTATCTTACTCATATCTATTGTCCAGTTTTTTTTTAATATGCTATGTGTTCTTCAGGCCCACTCAGACCCTATGTAAGCCGTTTATATATATATATATATATATATATATATATATATATATATATATGTGTGTGTGTGTGTGTATATATACTGTATATATACAGTTTATATACTGTGAAAAAAGTTACATGACAGTATTGTGATACCAACTCTAACATATGGAAGTGAAGCTTGGACCTTGTTGGAGAGAGACAAGTCGAGAGTGAGAGCAGTGGAAATGACTTATCTGAGAGAAGCCTGTGGAGTCAAATGGCCTGACAAACGAGGATGTGAAGGAGCATTGTGGTGTGGATGTGGATGTGATAGGAAGCATTAGGAGAAAAACACTGAGGTGGTTTGGCCATGTGGAGAGGATGGAGAGTGAGAGACTGACAAGGAGAGTGTATGTGAGTGAGGTGGAGGGGAAGAGAGGGAGGGGGAGGCCAAGGATGAGATGCAGGAATGGAGTGGAGAAGTATATGAGAGAGGGGGGTGTGAGCTGGGAGCAGGGCAGGGCGACATGGAGGAGATATGTTTGTGGCCACCCTGTATGGGATTAAGGCGTCTGGCAATAGATAAATATATATATACAGTATATATATAAATACTGTATGTATATATATATATATATATATATATATATAAAATCCAGTACCTGTCACTTTGAAGCCTCAGATATCACTGGTGGGCAAGTGGGATCTCAGTATGTAGTGACTACAGTGATAATCATTTCAGAAGTGTAGTCTATTTGTTTTTACCTGATAAAGATCCCTAATCTCTTTTAGCTTAGTTTATGGCCAGGTGTAATCAGGCTGGAGGCTAAAACTGACTATACAGTAGCCAACACGACTCATTACAACCATACCTCATAACTAAAGTTTACTGGTTTTCACAGTACCATGATTTAGCTGTGTTAATCAGTAAGATGGAAGAATTTGATGCAATGATAAAATTAAAATGGAGAAAGCCCCAGGAACTGATGGAAAGTGCAGTGACTCTGCTGAAATTCGGAGGAGACAGAACTAAAATAGACATGGAAGGCATTAAGATTGGCCTGGGAGGGAGGTATGGTCCCAGAGGATTGGAAGTCATGTACAAAAGTCCCAGTACAAGAAAATGGAGAAAATGAAGTGTGACAAGCATAGGGTATATGTCTCCTTGATGTAATAGGAAAAATATATAGTAGGACACTGGCTGTCTGAGTCTGGAAAACAATGAAGGAACTACCTGCTGTACAAGAGGGTTTTAGGAAGGAAAAAGAGTATTATCAGACATTCATTCTTAGATGCTTGGTAAAAAAAAATCTTGAGAAGGAAAAGATATTGAATACTGCTCTTTCAAGGACCTGGAGAAAGCATACGACGGAGCAGGCAGACAAGGAATGTGAAAGGTACTGAAAATATATGTGGCAGCGGCTGGTCATCCTCACTTTAAATGTCTGTACTTAGTGCCTAGCACTTGGCTGTCATACTCCAAAATGGGGCAAATAAAGAACAAGATGACTGACAATAGATGCTATTTATGACAGTGCTTATATAAAATATTTCATACACCAGTACATGTATATATACATGTGAGTGTTCACATATATATGGCTGGTCCCCATTCCCCTACCCCAAAGAGGGGGCTATGCCCACTTCATTCCTCAAATAAGAGTGGTTGTCCCCTCTCTTCACCTAAATAGGGGGTCTGCCCACCACTTCCCCCTCCCCCTGTATAGGGGGGTTACCCTACTTTTCCTATGCTGGGTGGGTTGGGCTGCGCTAGGTTTGGTGAGCTGGGCTGGGCTCTAGGCTAGGCTCAAGTCTGGTTGGCTGGGATGGGTTGGACTAGGCTGGCTGGACTGAACTGGGCAGGGTTGTGATGGTTGGAATGGGCTGGGTTATGCTGATTGGGTTAGGCTGGACTAAGCAGTCTGCATAAGGCTGAGTTAGGTTGGCTGGGTGGGTAGGCAGGCTAGTTGAACTGGACTGGGCTAGGCTGGGCTGAGCTGAGCAGGTCAGAGTAGGGCAGGGTGAGACTGGTTGGTTGGTGGCTGAGTTGCGCTGGGCAAGCTGGACTGAGTGGCTTGAGCTGCCAGACTGTCTGGATGATGATGATGATGATGATGAAAACAATAACAAAGCATAAAAATATCAGCTGGTACAATAAAACACTATAAGAAAGTTTATGCTATATTACAAGTAATAAATGTAGCTATAAACAGACCAATTACCACCATCAAACACAGGAAAATGAATGGGACAAATTATCATTGGATAGAAGGGAGGCTTTGAAATAATTTTGTTAAAAATACACAAATCTCTGGGAAAACAGTCAGTTAACTTGTCCGTGTAAAACTGAACATATTAGATATGGGATGAAAAGTGAGTTGAAAAGGATGCAGTTCTTCTTGTATTTCCATGCCCTACAATTTACAAACCAATGTCATTGTTCTGAGTTACAATAACATGCAAAAGGTAAGGCTGTTACAACCACTGGAATTTATACCGAGAAATCAGCAATGTTTTAAAATCAGTTGTTTCAGATCATTAAATAAGAGGCAATAAAGACCAATGGGTTTCTGTATAGGGGAACAAGCATGAGTTCATCACAGGCTTCAAGGGAAATTTTTTGTAATTCTGAAGGCCACTTTTCCCTTATAAACAGACACTTGGCATCAGGGACATAAATGACATCTGACATTCAAAAGGCATGCTACTGATACACAATATAGTACAACTCTTATGTAATCTAGGATTCTAATGAAAATATATGAAAACTGTTTGGAAGCATATTTCTGTCACTGAGTTTAAACCATGCTATATTGTACAGCAGCTTACTCAAATACCATGAAAAAACCTAGTGAAATATTACATAAAAAACAATAATAATAACAACAATAATAATAATAATAATAATAATAATATAACTATGTGAACCAGGTGTCATACTACAGCCTGGTGCCAACTTGCAGATTACAAGGCAAAGTATCCTTCAAAAAAGGTCATCTTTAAGATTGACATATCAACAAGGGATGTTAAATGGTCATTAGATCTGACATTCTTTATCGATCAATCTTTGATGCAGTTTTTTAACTGTTTCTGAACTAGTACACATGATGAAGATTTAAAATAGGAATAACTTCACAGAAAACCATCATGTACTGCAGAGAACTGTAGCAATGCTCTCGACTAAGCTTTTATATTTTTTCAATATGAATTCACCATTAACAACAGTGCAAGATAAACCTACCAGATGTAACTGTATAGATGCACTACCACTGCATTCTTGCTGAATATTGTTTGTTTTACACTAAATTTCACACTTGTTCATGAATGAATCCAGTATGAATAACCATTCACACATTTCCACTCATATCTCAGGACTTCGAACACATTAGTCTCAGTTAAGCATTATTCAACTCAAATCCATCATGGCATCGTGCGTCGGGCAGGCATCACGCTGGATAGACTCAAACAGTGACTGGAGTTCTGGTGTTGACTTGATGTGGGCCACAAATTCAGACAACTGTGGGTTCTTATCTGCATCAGGGATGGTTAACAGAGCTGCAACTGCCCTCATTGCTGACCGCTTCAATTCATCCTGCTTCTCATACTCCTGTTTTACTGAGTTGGCTTTAACTTTTGTAGTGACCGTTGTACGGAGAGGCTCAACCAGTCTTTCCAGTCTGAAAGGCAGTCATGATATTACCATTTACCAGTACTGGAAACTATACAGCCATTCTTTGTCAAAAAAGGGGATGGATTCATGGAAATCCTTAAGACTGACAAGGATATGGAACTCAGAAACATACTTTATGCTCTTTTAGGATAACATTGGCTAAAATTTAGCTAAATATTCCTACCATATTAACCTTAAAAATCTAGGCACTTCCTTAACATGAAAAATAAGGTATAGGCTTTCTATTTTATGAAAGCGGTTTGGGTGGGGCCTCCTAAGACCTCACACTGCTAACTCTGTTGCCACATAGCCGCCACACACGTGCTTCTCTCTCTCTCTCTCATATTTATATTTATATTAACTACTTATGTTTTCATTTTCTGTATTTTTTTTTTTCTCGTTTTGAATTTTGATGGGCAAGCTTCCACGGCGGGAGACTGACCGAGTATGAGCCGCACACACAAGGCTATCTCCCGTGTCACTCCACTTGACAACGTCGTAAAACCAACGCTGACAAGTCTTACTGGATTTATACTATACTCTATTTTTTTTTAATTACATCTATACAGAGTATTTAAACTTCATTTATAAGTAGTTACTAACTTAAAATAGGAGAGAGAGAGGGAAAGAGAGGTGAGCAGGCGTAATTACACGTGTGTGGCGGCGGTGATGCGGCATCAGAGCTAGTGATGTGAGGTCTTAGGCTGCCCCACCCAAACTGCCTTCATAAAATAGAACGACTATAAGAGCTACCAAAACTTCATTCGGATGGCAGGCTCCAGCCAAAGAGTTAATCTTTCTTTCAAATCTGAAAATTTCTTATTTCTCCTTGCAGAGCTTTTTTTATACATATTTTTATCCATTATATATCCCTTCATCTGCACTCCATTCTTGCATACACCCAACCACTTCATTTTTTGGTTTCACCACTCTCAAACTCCAAATATCATCAAGAGGTTCCATTCTCATCAGTTCACATTCTTGTAAAACCCCACACAGCTGCAACATTCCTCACTAAACTTAACTTTCCCTCTATACACTCCACATCTATCTACCTTTATCTGTCTATAGTCAGATGCCATATTCCCGTAAGGGGTGACTGTTTACCTAGTCAGTTGTTTTATGGGGAGGGGCACTAGCCCTCTGCCAACCCACTTGTTGATGCATAGGGAACACATAAGGGTTGGTTATATGGTTACCACCTAGCACTGTAAATGGTTTCCTGGCTTATAGACTTCTCACTCAATATAAAGCCACCTGAAATGGAAAGAACAGTAAACAGTGACAGGAAAGATAGGACAAACATGAAAAGAGGAGGGCAGACACAGAAAAAGGATGATAATGCTGAAGGAAGATGTAGGCAGCAATACATCAAGTGAGTGGATGATGGTTGCCACCACCTACCACCAAGCACAAATTTTCTAAATCCATTTATTCCTAATTCAATGTAAACCCACTGCTACCTTTCAGTTGTACAGAGTACTCATTAGGCAATACTGTTTCTCAGCTTTCCCACTTTTAATCTTCATTCTGAAGACTTCTCTTACCCATATTCTTCATGCCCCTCTCAATTCCACCTTACATAAAACAAACAGATGATCTCACAAACCAATGCACTGCTTTCTCTCAACCTGTGTTACTAATAATCTCAAGCATCCTTCTCTGAACAACCTCTTCTTTCAACATTCTTTCCAGTCTCTCCATACCGTGCATATTTATGTGCTTATTTGTTTGACATAAAACTTACCTAAAATTAACTTAATTATCTTCAGTCACTACCCACCACTATTTCTTCTATCCATCCATCCATCATCCAATCCTACATTGCCCTATGACAAGCATAGGAGCCCAGGGCTAGGCAAGTTGGTCCTGACATTTAAGATGAGAGTGACCAGCCTCACTCATCCCTGAGTGGCATTATGTGAGCAATAAACCCCAACCACCCCTTGGCTATAAACCTTCACCAGCTCAATCCAACTGGAGCACCGTAATCACCCACTTAACCACCGGGCACCATAAGTTGGTTATATGGTTACCACCCAGCATAGTAAATTGTTTCCTGATGTACAGGAAACCATTTGGATTGTCACAGTGTAGAGTCACCCACAGGCAGAAGGAAGAGGAAAGAATAAAGGAAAGAAAGACAGAAGAAGAAGGACGGCAAGAAGGACAGATGAGAGGAAAGGGCAGACACCCGAGAGAAGCACTACACTGAGAGAGTGGATGGTGAGTGCCCCCACCTACCACTATTTCTTTCAGAACAATAAAATGATCAATACTGTATACAGGCCCTGTATAAATGAATCCCTTCTAAACCCTATCATGAACAAAAGGCTATCTGATGTCTTTATATATATCCATTCATCCATCATCCAATCCTACACTGCCTCATGAGGAGTGTGGTAGCCCAGGGCTAGGCAGTTGGTCCCGACATTCAAGATGAAAGTGACCAGCCTCGCTCATCCCTGAGTGGCATTACTTGAGCAATCAACCTCAACCATCCCTTGGATATAAACCTTCACCGGCTCAATCTGATTGGAGCGCAATAATTACCCACTAAACCACCAGGTGCCAAAATTTGGTTATATGGTTACCACCCAGCAAAGCAAATGGTTTCCTGGTGTATAGGAAACCATTTGGCTTGTCACTCAGTGTAGAGTCACCCACAGGCAGAAGGAAGAGGAATGAATGAAGGAAAGAAAGACAGAAGAGGGAGTGTAAAGTTACCGTAAGGAGAAGGACAAGGAAAGAATGAAGGAAAGGAAGACAGAAAAGGACGGATGGAAAGAAGGATGGAGGAGGGGAAAGGGTAGACAACTGACAGCAGCACTACCTCGAGTGGGTGGATGGTGAGTGCCCCCACCTACCACTCTATATATATATATATATATATATATATAATATACAGTAACCCCTCCAATATCCGGATCAATAGAGCCATAGGCAGGTCCGGATAGTGGTCCTGTCCGGATATTGGGCCCCAGCTTATGGACTAGTACTTACGGACCCTAACTCTGAAAAACACCTATACAACTCCCTCTGGACATGCATAGCACCTATTTAAGACCCAAATCACACCAATAAGGGACATAAAAGACTGAAATAAATGCAAAAGAACCATAAAATGAGGTTTTAGAGGTGAGTTTATACAATATTAAACATTCTGGGTACTTACAAGTCCCTTGGTCTTGGACTGGTTTGAACCGCCAGTTTGCAGTCCACAGTTAATCCTCTGCACTCTAAATTCTAATTTCTTAACACTGCACAACACTGTAAATTCCTGTGTGTTCTAGTGGCAAGGTATTGCAGTTTATTCACTGTTTATTCACAAAAAACAAGCACCTGTGGCTTGCACTGTTATGAGTATCTGCTCTCCATCGGAGTTAAGCTGTGACTGTTGATGTTGGTGGGGTAACAGAGTTGCCAGATCGCAACAGCCACATTACCAATCTCCTCAACTTTCATTGTCAAATATAACTTTTCATTACCAAATTCGTAAAGCTAGCATATATTCTTCACTAATTATATATACAAGTGGAAATACATGTAATCACTCTCCTTATAACTAACACCATGTTGATTATTTTCACACTATGTAGGGTAGCAGATTAATCAGAGAGAGCAAACAATCCACCATCTCCATCCTGTGTATCCTCATACATGTAAAAAATCCATTTGGTAATGCATTATTCTAATGCATTACCAAACGAATTTTTCATTACCAAATTGGCCCACACTTGGTAATGAAAAATACCAAATGGCAACCTGACAGGGGAGGGGGAGGGGAGGAAGGAAGGGGTGAAGGGACCATGGTGTAACAGCTGTTTGGCGCCAGGCGGGAATTTCAAATTATGGGAGGGAAAAAAGTCAGATTTTTTTCGAATTTTTTGCAGTTTTTGGCCCATTTTGGGAATATTGGATCCCAGGAGGATTATGTCCGGTTAGTGGGGATGTTCGGATATTGGGCGTTCGGATATTAGAGGGATTACTGTATATATATATATATATATATATATATATATATATATATACAATATATATATATATATATACAGTATATATATATATATATATATATATATACACCTCTCCACTCCATCCCTCCATCTCATATATATATATATATATATATATATATATATATATGGGCTCCATCATGCTTGCATACCTTGGCCTTGGTCACCTAATGCTGGCTCTCCATGCTGCTCGGTCTCTGGAAGCTTCACTATTCAGTCCCTTATCCCCGAGGTCACACTCTATGACCTCCTCCCACATCTTTTTTGGTCTGCCTCTTGCTACCCTACACTCGACATTCACATCTCCCACCTTCTGCATCCAACTGTCATCTTCCAACCTCTTAACATACCCAAAGCATCTCAATCTACCCCTCCTCATCACAACATTAATGCACTCAAGTCCCAACTTTCCTCTCAACTCTTCAATTGCAATCCTAATCCCCCCAGGCCTCTCATTCAAGGATGTACTACAGATCCACCTAATCATTATCCTTTTTGTCTGTTGGAGCCTACAAATGTCCTCTTCCTTTACTACCCAGGACTCACTACTGTACAGCATTACATTCCTAACATGTCCTGCATTAAGGGACCCCTTAGCAAGGATGGAGAGCCGTCTAAATGTCAGGAGAGGCAACAGCTCCCTCCTGAACTTCCTCCAACCACTCCTTACCCTAGCCACCAAGCTAGCTCCAACTCCATCCCCAGCACATATGTCCCCTAAATAACTCCTTCACACAACTTTCCTCCAAAATCAAACTTTTCATGCCTCTCAATCTCTACCCGACACATGGTACACACAAAACCAGCACGATTTTGCAGCCTAACTCTAATCCCTCAACATCTCTTAAGCATCCACTTAACACAGACACTACAAGAGATGAAGTTACTTCCCACATCCTTGTGGCAAACTGCACATGGCCAGCCACACTCCCTCTGTTTTGAGAGTACCACCAACAGCAAAGGGTAACATCATTTTTGTTTTGTCAACATTTACATTCAAACCCTTATACCCATTCCATCTCTCCACTTCCTAAATCTTTCATTTGCCTCTCTCTCACTCTTTGCAATCATTACCAAGTCATCAGCATACAACATCTCCCACGGGAGTCCATTTCTGAAATCGTGTGAGAGAGCTTCAAGCACCATGATAAGCAAAGATGAGGTTCAAGACTGACCCCTGATGCAGGCCAACATTCAAGGAAAACTCATCACGCAAATCTCCATTCACTCTCACCTGGGTCCAAACACATTCATACTCTACCATAACCAGTCACTCCTTGATCTCAACCTTTCTCATTATTCAATTTGCCACCTCCCTAGGAAACTCTGTCAAAGACCTTCTCCAAATCAACAATGTACACTCGCCCAAATAAGTGATGACTCAATTTCTTTAACTTTCGGATGAACTCCCTGGGTCTGGCGACGTTCACTTGATTGGGAGTTAGCAGATGGAAACAGTCTTTGCCTGCCCTGCAAACATTATTAATGGTGTAAAAGAAAACTAATCTTGCGAAAGTATTAGTTAAGTTTAACGTTTATTTGTTTTAGGTCAATAACAATAATTAAGTGAAAAAGCGACATTTGACGTTTCCACTAGTCACGATTCATGCTAGCAGTGATACCAATGTAGCATTTTTTCCTGCTGAATTTGGTAATTTAAAAGCTGTTTTCAAAGGTATCTAACTGGTAAAAATTAAAATATTTTCTGTATATCTGGCGTTCATTTAAAGTCCTGTCTAGCATTTGTTTTTTCTTAATCTCTCTCACTCTGGCAGACTTTTACCATTATTGAGACCAATCTTGCGGATTTCTATAACTTCTTTGGCAACACTGCACGCCAGCCCAGGCCTAACATCAGTCACCATCACACAGCGGACTGGAGTGGATGCCTCAGCCTTTGTCATGATCCCCCCCCCCCTTTCTTTTTTCATTACAATCTTTCTTCTAAGTTCTCTTCACTGTCACATGCTTGCTTTTGACCCACCCTCTCCCCCTTTAGTTCTTTCATGGAATTGCCCTACATGTTTTCTTACATGCTGAAATTTCATTGTATGAATAAAAATGATTAATTATCCCCCGGTAATTGCACTGGTTTCACTAACTTCACTGAATATCGGCAGATTAATTTGTTTCTTGATTGCAACACAAGTCGTTAGGGGATGATGTTGGGCACATTCACTTGTCTGTCTTGGTCTTGTGCTACGAGGGGCTCCATTTGGCAAATTTTCTGTGATCTACCTACCTATATTGCTTATCCATCCGTTAACTGTCTTCTTGATGTTAAGCTGCCGGGATATCTGTCTTATTGAAATATTTGCTAAATAAAGAGCAATACTCGGCTTGTATCAACAGCCTGTAGTAACATGTTGACGATCCATCTTGCTTAGTGGCTAACGCTCACTGGTTTTCCGGTGTAAATATAATCCTGCACAGAGAATTAAATGTGGATAATAATAAGCATTTAGATGTTTATTTTCCTGATTTGATGGCACTCGTGATTTCGACATTACCATTATCTGTGGGTTTTATGTTATGGAACATTTTTCCACCAGTATTGTTAATTTAGGATGTGAAATAAGTGTAGGTGGTGGCGACCATCATCCACTCACTTGATGTAGTGCTACCTACTTCTTCCTTAGCCTTTATCATTCTTTTTCTGTGTCTGTCCTCCTCTCTTCCTATTTCTCCCACCTTTCCTGTCACTTCTTATTGCTTTTCTTTCCTTTACAGGTGGCTTTACATTGAGTGACAAGCCAAATGGTTTCCTGTAAGCCAAGAAACCATTTACAATGCTGGGTGGCAACCATATAACCAAACCACGTGCTCCGTACGTGTCAACAAGTGGGTTGGTGGAGGGTTAGTGCCCCTCCCCATAAAACAACTAACTCAATGTCAAATGTCCACCCCGTACGGGATTGTGGCGTCTGGCAATGGATGGATGGATGGAAATAAGTATCACGAGAGTTTCTCAGCATTTTAACTCGGAAACCATTGAGCGATAAGGCGTGCGTTTCACATTCCTTCGTACAGCTAAGCCTCAACTTTATCATATTATGGTTTCCTCTTCCGTAATGCAAGATATACAAGGTAAAAACTCTTATATATTGCTTTTTGGAGCTGTTTACTTAAATACTGTTTTTTCCGGTGTGCATTTTTCAAAATATAACTAGGCCGTGGCAGTTGCCAGATACAACTTTCTGAGCAAAAGGTATTGGGAATCGAGTCATCACTTATTTGGGCGAGTGTACAGCTCCTTCTTTTTTCTTAGACACATTTCCTGAAGCTGTCAGACATTGAATATAGCATCAGTGATCTGTTTGCCTGGCATTAACCCAAACTGCATATCATCAATATGCACTCTTTCCCTTATCAGACCCTCCAAGACTCTCCCCATTACCCTCATTTTCTGGTCTGAAAGCTTCATCCATCATCCAAGCCTATGTTGCTCCATAGAGGACAGTAGGAACCCAGGGCTAGGCAAGTTGGTCCTGACATTTAAGATGAGGCTGACCAGCCTCACTCTACCCAGAGTGGCATTACATGAGCAATAAACCCCAATCACCCCTTGGATGTAAACCTGCACCAGCTCAATCCAATTGGAGCATCTTAATTACTCACTAAACCACCAGGCGCTATAATTTGGTTGCATGATTACCACCCAGCATAGTAAATGGTTTCCTGGTGTACAGGAAACCATTTGACTTGTTACTCAGTGCAGAGTCACCCATAGGCAGAAGGAAGGGGAAAGAATGAAGGAAAGACAGACAGAAGAGGGAGTGTAAAGTAACCCGCACGCAGAAGGAAGAGGAAAGAATGAAGGAATGAAAGACGGAAGAGGAGGTATGCCTCTATAATCTCCTTTTTCCAGGGCATCACCCTTCCTTCTATACATACTTATCTGTACATACTCTTCTGCCAGTTACCTGAAAACATGCTTACATACCATATAAGTATAAACAAATTTATCAAATCAGCAACTAAACCCACTCCTGCATCTCCTGAGGCCTTCACCATGTTAGCAGTCAGCCTAAACACACCTACTGCTTCCCCAAACTGCATCCTGCCAATTGCTCTGCTTACAGTATGCAGCATGTGTTAGGAGTGTAATGCTGTATGGCAGTGAGACCTGGGCAGTGAAGGAGGAAGACATTCGCCGGCTCAGACGTACAGAAATGACAATGATTAGGTGGATGTGCAGTGTGTCCCTCCGTCCAAAGCCTGGAGGGGCTGGGTTTACAATGGAAGAGTTGAGAGGTAGGATGGGACTGGAGTGTATTGGTGTTGTGATGAGGAGAGGTAGATTGAGGTGGTTTGGACATGTGGAGAGGATGGGGGATGATAATTGGGTGAGGAAGGTGAGAAGTGTTAATATTGGGGGTGGGGTTATGAGGGGTAGACCAAGAAAGACATGGGATGAGGTCATTAAGTGTGACCTTAGGGTTAAGGGACTGAACAGGGAGGCTGCAATGGATCGTACAGCATGGAGAGCCGCCATTAGGTGACCAAGGCCGACACATGCAAGCATGTTGGAGCCTTTGAAAATGAAAACGAAAACGAAACAGTAACTGCATCAAACAAAGGCCTAGGGCCAAATCTTGGATCCACAGACTCTTAACCTACCCATTTCCAGTCAAACTCCTCATTCAGCAACTAGTTATAATGCTCTCTCCATGCATCTTTATTATCCCCACAGTTCACTACTACCTTTCCTTCATCATTCTTCACAAACTTCTCACCTAAGATATACAAGTTTTTCTCTCCATCTGATCTGCTGCCTAAAAGACAGTACCACATTATTCAATTTAGTACCGATAAAGCTATATGCTTCACCATTCTGTAAGTGTTCATTTCACCATATACTCCAGGAGAACCTGGAAAATCTAAGCCTTTAACCCTTTCTATTCATTTTTTTTTTTTTTTAATTTGTTCTTATCAACCATATAAAGTCAAGTCAACTAAGGCGCGGCTAATTAGAGCCCCCATAAACACCTGAAAGTTGCCAGTGTTCGCCGGATCACAAAATAGCATGGGGTCACTACCCGCTCAGAGCTGGCGTACCTTCCTTTTAAAAAATTCCTTTCGGGATTATTACTCATGCATAAAGCATTATACCAGTATTATATTTGTCTCTGAAACTTTACTGATGCTCTAAATGAGATTTACACCAAAAAGTTCTCCACAGAGTTTATTAAAAGCCATGAAAGCTTATTGTGTGTTTTTGCATTCAGCACATTTTTACCAAGTGTTATGAATCTCAGTTGTTAGAAAAATTTATCACACAGTTTCCAAAGATATTAAGCTTTCATTTGGCAAATCCTGAAATGATTCTATCCATATACACTTAATAATAGTAAGAATTGCACAGCCAAAATCTTACGTGGCCCAGATCAGCGACCCGAGTTTTAAAAGGCATCGTATTCCTCTTACTCTGAGAAAATGTCTCAGTTCTGCTATAGTCTATTTCTCCACATATATTTTAGCTGCAGAGCTGACCATGGCACTATATTTTCCGGATTTATCGGCTGATTTGATAAGGAACAGGCATCAGGAGTGGTGTATATAATGTACATCATCAGCACCGCCTTGGGCCCCTGACGGCAGGCACACAAACTATGTGCCTCCACATGAGCTCAGTGAGTTCATACGATCATCGATTGTTTAAGTACCATATTTCCTTCATTAATTATGTAAGATATAATATTGTTATATTCATTTATAATTTTTCCTTACAGATGTACATTCACCTCCTCAAAACATGACAGCGATCAATACTCAGGCAACATAATACTCGCATGTAGACTGTCCCTAAACTGAGATGGACACAACCTTCCGTTTCTGTTATATTTTGAAAATGAAGTCATTTTTTCTCCAGTATTATATGTAGACAAATCAACAAATATCCTATTATCAGTTGAGTAACACAAAACTTGTAAAACAGACGGAAATTCAAGCTGACCCCACTTTTGCATTTTACATCAAGTAATCTGGCGAGTGGTGGCATCTTTTTCCAATTTGTGGGGGTTCCTATTGGTTCTGGACCAAGCCCATGCCATAGAAAACCGTGCCATACAAATAACTAAACCTATGGGAGAAATGGAATTTGGTTCTGGACGTTCGCCCAAAGCTCTCCCTTTCACTCCACTTTTCCTCATGTTTTCCCACTTTAAACATGCACATGATCATGCAATCAGTCAGTGCATGTATTACACGTAACAATACGCACAAAAACGGGAGGGTGATCAGTCTTCTGTCTACTTGAGCAATACCACATGCTGCAGATCGAGTGAAAAAAAGCTCAGCCAAGTAGACAGATCAGCTGACCGACCAAAACATTAAAGATGGCGGAGGCTGCCTGGTCAAGCACTGACTGAAGAAGTTTATCTGATAAACTTTGTATGCTCAAGTGTCAACAAAACTCACATTTAACACTAATAATCATTGTTATATACGTGGTGATGAAGATGGGAGGCATTATACTTTGTCTTAGCTCTGATATAGGTGCTTCGTCACTAAACCGTTCATAGCGGTTTTACGAACAAACCTATAAATTAGTCACAATACCCAAAGAATCTTTAATGTTTCATTACTTAACACAATGAATTTGATGAAGTTAACCTCCTCATAAGAGAGAAAAAAGTCCACAGTTGGAACACTTGTAGTATAGAGTCGAAGTGGTCGCCATCTTCTTTGTTTATAAACAGGGGAGCGCGCTGCCAGGGGAATTCGCCTGCACGTTTCAAACCTTGCCGTGCCCACATCATACGTAGTTTATGCGCGTGATTCATTTTTGGGGGGTCTGGCACCTTGCCGTGTCATAGAAAACCGTGGCATAAAAGTATGCACCATAGGCGACTTGACTGTATATATATTTTTCCTCAGGATGGATCTTTCTTACTGATATGGTTAGGCTATGTCAGTTGTCTCTAAACACCTGAAGTTCAACTGTTCCTTATTATTTAAAAAAAAAAAAAAAAAAAAAAAAAAAAAAAAAAAAAAATCATCATCCAGACCCCCTTTCTCACCCTAGGGCAGGGTGATGAGAAGCAACATCCAGACAGCCCACATCTGCCCAATCCGATGGGCCATGCTTCCATTCACTCACCATTCAAGCCCCTGGAATCCTGACTCTATCTGATATGCCAAAAACATTCATCATGTTCTGTAGCTTCACAAAAACATATCCGACAGAGTCAATTCGGACGCTGTCACGTTAAAAAGGGGTGCCAAATCCCTGATGATGACGTGTGTCTCCTCATAATATTCATTCAGCCAGCTTGATCTCGTCAGTCCCCTAGCCTCACTGACTTCCAAACCTCTCTTCCTAAAACACTCATCCACCATATCCCTCCACCTTCTCCTTGACCTACCCCGCCTCCTCCCTACTTCAAATTCGCTTAGAAATACCTTTTTCACCACTCTGTTGTTATCCATTCTCTCCACATGACCATACCATCTCAGTATACTCTCTTCGATTTTCGTGTCCACAGACTTCCTCACTTCAAATCTTTCACAAATCACATTATTTGGTATCCTATCCACTCTCTGTACTCAACATACATTCCTCAGCAGTCCCATATCCACTGCTCTCATTCCTGACTTTTCCTTTTCATGCCACACCACCGTCTCACATCCTTATGTGAAAGTTGGCACAAACATTCCTTCATGTAAGCCTCATGCATCTGCAACACTCAAGCCTCTGTTCTTATCAAGACTTTCATTGCACCACTTTCCTTTCTTGTGTCACTCTACTTTCCACTTCTTTTGCACATTTTCCTCTCTTTTCTATCACTGTACCCAAGTATTTGAACTCTCACCAATTCCAGCATCTCTCCACTCACTGTAAAATCACACAACACCTCTCTCAACAACCATCATTCTGCTCTTTTCTACACTTACTCTCAAGGCACAACACTCACAGACATCAGCAAAACTCTGCACTAGACTACCAAGTTCTCGTCCAGTATTTGCAAGTAGTACAGCATCATCAGTATACAACAAATTTGAGATATTCCATCCATTGCCATTCATTACCACTGCCATCCCCCTCTCCATTATTCATGTTTTTACTTCTCTCATCACCCCATCCATGTATGTATTGAACAACCATGGGGATATCACACAATACTGTCGTACGCCCACACCGATCGTGAACCATTCACTTAGATGCCCATTTACCCTTACACATGCTTCATTACTTTCACAAAAACACTTGACAGCATCTTGCAGCTTACCATCTACACCATATATATGCAAAACCTTCGACAATCCTTCTCTATCTACCTTGTCGTGTGCCTTTTCCAGATCCATGAATGCCATAAACACCTTATAGTCCTTCTCACAAGCCTTCTCCACTATCTGTCTCATTGCAAATATTTGATCCACACATCCTCTGCCACTCCTAAAGCCAACCTGTTCATCACTCACCAGGACTTCTGAGCTCTCTCTTACTTTCTCTATAATAATTCTTCCATATATCTTCCCTACCACACTCGATGAACTTATGTCACAATAGTTCTTGTACTCACTTCGCTCACATTATTTTTGTACAGGGGTACAATCACAGCCTTTTTCCACTCTGCTGTTTCACTCATCCATGCCTTTTTATATATCTCCAACAGGCATTGCATTCTGCTCTCTCCAATACACTTAATCATCTCTGCCTAAACCTCATCAACCCCAGCTGCTTTCCCATTTTTCAGCCATTCCACAGCGTTCTTCACATGTGCGAGTGTCACGTTCCCTGGCACTGCATTCCTTCTCTGCACACCCCCAAAACCAATCATGTTTACAGCAGCTCTGCTCTCTCTATTTCCATTCATCAGACTTTCAAAATATTCTTTCCAACTGGTCTTTACTTCATCCCCATGGGTTAATTATCTACCACTTACATCCATCAGACTTTCACATTTCTTTCCACTGTTACTTCTACATTTCTGCACCCCTTTTCAGAACAACTTCCTATTTTCAGAGTAATTTGCACTAATTTTTCTTCCTAAAGCACTATTTACCTCCTCCTTTTTCCTCTTCACTAGTCTCTTCATGTGCTTCCTGCCCGTAAAAAAAAAATAATAAAAAAAAATATCTATCTATCTATCTATCTATCTTTTTTTTTTTAATGCGAGGAAGAAGGAACCAAAGGACGTGGGCCCGCAATTATTGTTCCTTCCAAGAGAAAAACAAAATACTAGAGAGAGCCAAATTCAAAATCCGATCATTTCGAGATGCCTGGACACACTGCGTTTGAAAGACTGGAGATCATAGGAAACAGGAAATACAGACAGAGGGAGACAGTTCCAGAGTTGACCTGTTGCATAAATGAAAGACTGGGATTAGAGAGTTGGACAGAAAAGGGATGAGAGTTTGCTGCTAGACAGGTGCTACGCGCCCGTCGTAGAGGAGGAGGAATGCATGCAGACAGTTCAGAGGAGCAGTGACCATTGAAGTAGCGACAGAAAAGAGATAAAGATGCAACAGTGCGACGAAGAGACAGAGGTTGAAGGGAGTCAGTAAGAGGAGGAGTGTTAATGAGACGAAAAGCCTTTGACTCCACCCTATTGAGAAGAGCTGTATGTGGGGAGCCTCCCCTCACATGAGAGTTGTACTCCACACGGAGGCAGACAAAACCCCCGTATAAAGTCAACAACTGTGCAGGGGTAAAGAAGGAACGGAGTCGGCTTAGCACACCTAATCTCTTGGAAGCAGATTTTACAAGAAATGTAATATGATCTTTCCAAGATAAGTCCAGAGTAAATGAAACCCCCAAGCATGTTCAAGGATGATGCAGGATTAAGCTGAATATTATTAAACATTAGTGGGTATACCTGCGGAATAGAGAGAGAGAGAGAGAGAGAGAGATTATATATCCTGCATTTGTAATCAAAGAACTAACACATATACAGCACTTTAGTAAATCACAGGGAGGATCTAGGTAGGAGATACATCAATCTTGAAGCTACCTAACTTTAAAAATTCTTAACTGAGAAAGAAAACTATGGTCATTACTTACCTTTGCAGCACAGCCTGGGGGCACAAATGTGCAAGTCTAGTCAGCATGAGGTATGTAAGCATTTTGATGTCATAATGATCCCTCAAGCCCCCTTCCACATGCTCCAAGAAAACGTAAATATCAACACGGTCCAGGCAAGTCTCCAGAAGTGTGTACATGCACTCAAAGGCAGCCTTGCGTATATCTAATCCATCATCCACGGTGTGCTTGAACGGACCCATCTCTACCTCACGTATTAGCTCTTTCTGTGAAACAATAAAATATATGCAGGTCAACCTTAGTTTAACAATGGGATATGTTAAAAAGAAAACCCATCGTTAGGCGGGGTATCATATATCAGGGTAGATTTAACATGTAATGTATAGGAATGTATTTTTGAGCCTTGGGATTACCCCACCCCCCCAACCAAGTCCTGAGCCCATGCAAATGAGTCCAAAAACAAGTTTCTACCTAACCTAAACCCCCAAATAGCTTTAAAACAAGCTAAACTAAGCCTGAAAGCAGTTTATAACTTGCCTAAACCAAAAAATAAAAGCTGAAAGACATCAGTCTGGAAAAAAATCAAACTTGGTAAACTGTACCCCAAAATGACAATGTTCATCCCATCCATGACCAAAACACATTAACCTCTGTCTAAAAACAGTTTATAAATCAACCTAAACACAAAATTTGTCTATTTATAAAAAAAAAAAAAAAAAAAAAAAAAAAAAACATTATGCCTGTATATGGTCATCGTTGGGTGAGGTACGGTGGTATTTCTACCCCCATCACTAATCCGGGGTATCGTATATCAGGGTTTACCTTTATTGTAAATGAGTAGAGAAGCTGTGAATACTAAATGTACTGATATGTTTATATACAGTATCAAATCAATGAAATCATAACTATGTTACCATTAGTGTTACTTTTCCATAAAAAAAGAAAAAAAAGAATCATATATTAGTTATGGCAAATCAGAATATTGCAAAGTGGCAAAAACATGATGGATAGATGTATGGCTAACACATACAATTATTCAACAAAACTGAGTCAAAAGAGTAACAATGTTATTAAGGTACTATGCACTGCTGGTATACACCTAGCCATGACCACTCCTACTCACCCTAACTTTAGTCTCATTATAAAGTTGTGGCAGTATAGTGTCTAGCAGATCTCGCACCAGTGACGGTTTGTTGTGAGCAGCTGAGTTAAATGCCACAAGGGCAACACGTCGCACGTTAAGATCTGGGTCTTGGAGTGTTGACAAGAAGTCTCCAATGCTATGTCGCAGAAGACTGTCAATAGCAGTTGGCTGAGGGAAATACAAAATATTAGCAAAATCTTCATAGGCTCAAGGTACACAACAGATAATTTTCATGGAAATTAGAAGTGCAATGTGGTGAGATGAATGAATAAACCAAATACATTTTTATTACAATCCTGCAACTAGTTTGTCTGAGGCTAGACATTTCAAGCAAGGGTTACCAGTCACATGTCTTGGGTGGCATAATGTGAAGTGTAAATCTTAACCTCCCTTGGACTTTTTATTCAAATGGGCCATTATTAGTTGGAGTAACTTAACAGATGATCATATATTCATTTACTGAATGAAGGTACTGTAAGTGGTTACCACCCAACATAGTAAATGGTTAGACTGAGAACAAAAAGCATTTCACTTGTTACTCAGAAGTGCATTCATCCACAAGTACCATGACCGAAGGGTCAGAGGTTCAAGTCCACCCAAGGGTCATTGGTAGACATCAGGCAGGGCATCCAGTCATAAAGTGCTACACAATCCAAAAACCTAAGTGCTCTACCCAGGGGAAACACCTTAGCCCTTATTGACAAAAGGGGACATGGCATAAAACTCAAAAAGTGTGCAGTGGGTGGCCCCCACCTACCATTATGATTAGCATGGAGGTACTATAAACAGCCAGAATGCTACAACACAGAGATGAACTCCCTGCTAAGGGGAGCTAGGCATTTTCTAACTCTAATAATCTTCACTCTGACTTATGACCTTCATAATGAAATTCTGTCGATAATTACCAAAATACTGAAAAAAATAAGTAAAGTTCCTAAGTGTGAAAAGACAGACTGACACACACACAACCAAAAATACTTCAGTACCTACTATTACATGGTTGGTAATGCTCTTGCTATTATGCTATACAAAAAGTTAGTTATCTAATATACTATAGCAGTAGCCGTGTGTCTGTCTCTGTGTGTGTGTATTTTGGGCAGCCGAAACTACACATTCAAATTGCACCAAAATTTGCATAAAAATTGCAAAAAATTCTCTGATGTGAAAAAACTTCGTCCCATCACGATTGAAAAACTTTTACTATATTGAATGAATTCACATTTTGACCAAAAAACAGTGCTCCTGAAGCCGGCATAGGATCTCTGCAGAATTTTTTGTCCATAAGTAGAACTAAAATAAACTGGGTTACATTACCGAAGCTGCAAACAACACGATCAATTGGTTAGCCGCAAAAAATCCAAGTGACAACGTTACACTAGAACAGCACATAAACGCGAGAGTCTTCCACAGGAGCAAGTGCGAGGGGCCTGAAGGGCCCACGAGCACTTGTTACAACTATGATCTTACACTCCTGAAATGCAGCACTGATTCATGAAAGTGATACCACTGTACTGCTTCATAAAAGTAATCCAAATAATTTTATAATAATAATAATAACAATCACAAAAACTCTCTCACTCTCTTTCTCTATACAAACATACTGAACACACACACACACACACAATTATATATATACTGTATATATATATATTTGTGGTAGGTGGGGGCGCTCACCATCCACTCACTTGATGTAGTGCTGCTCTCAGGTGTCTGCCCTTTCCTCGCCTCCATCCTTCTTTCCATCCATCCTCTTCTGTCTTTTTTTCCTTCATTCTTTCCTCTTTCTTCTGTCTACAGATGACTTTCCATTCCCTCTTGTGTCTTTCTCTCCTTCATTCTTTCCTCTTCCTTCTGCCTGTGGGTGACTCTACACTGAGTGACAAGCCAAATGGTTTCCTGTACACCAGGAAACCATTTACTATGCTGGGTGGTAACCATATTACCAAATTTTGATGCCTGGTGGTTTAGTGGGTAATTATTGCGCTCCAATCGGATTGAGCCGGTGAAGGTTTATATCTAAGGGATGGTTGGGGTTTATTGCTCATGTAATGCCACTCAGGGATGAGTGAGGCTGGTCACTCTCATCTTAAATGTCAGGACCAACTTGCCTAGCCCCGGGCTCCTACGCTCCCCATGGGGCAACACTGGATTGGATGATGGATGGATTATACTGTATATATATACATATATATATATATATATATATGGATGGATTATACTGTATATATATATATATATATATATATATATATATATATATATATATATATATATATTATATATATATATATATATATATATATATATATATACTGTATATATGTGTGTGTGTGTGTGTGTTTGTGTGTGCTTTAGGAGTGGCACAGGGTGTGTGCATCAAGTATTTGCAGTGAGACAGATAGCAGAGAAGGCTTGTGAGAAGGACCATAAGGTGTTTATGGCATTCATGGATCTGGAAAAATCACAAGACAAAGTAGACAGAGAGGGACTGTGGAAAGTTTTGTGCATGTATGGTGTAGATGGTAAGCTGCTAGGTGCTGTCAAGAGTTGTTATGATGGCAGTGAAGCATGTTTAAGGGTTAATGGGCATCTAAGTGAATGGTTCATGATCGGTGTGGGCGTGCGACAAGGTTGTGTGACTTCCCCATGGTTGTTCAATATATATATATGGATGGGGTGATGAGAGAAGTAAAAACACAAGTAATGGAGAGAGGGATGGAGTTGGTAATGAATGGTGACAGATGGAATATCTCAAATTTGTTGTATGCTGATGATGCAGTACTGCTTGCCAGTACTGGACAAGAACTTGGTAGGCTTGTGCAGTGTTTGGCTGATGTCTGTAAGCGTCGTGGCTTGATAGTAAATACAGGGAAGAGTAAAGTGATGGTTATTGCGAAGGTGACTCCCAGTGTGATGTCACAGTGAATGGAGAGAGACTGGAATTGGTGAAAGAGTTCAAATACTTGGGTAAAGTGATAGAAGAGAAGGGAAAATGTGCAAAAGAAGTGGAAAGTAGAGTGACACAAGGAAGAAAAGTAGCTGGTGCAATAAAGGCCTTGATAAGAAACAGAGGCTTGAGTGTTGCAGCTGCACGAGGCTTACATGAGGGAGTGTTAGTGCCAACTTTAACATATGGGTGTGAGACTATGGTGTGGCATGAAAATGAAAAGTCAAGAGTAAGAGCAGTGGAGATGGGACTGCTGAGGAATGCATGTGGAGTACAGAGGGTGGATAGAATACATTAATAATGTGATTCGTGAAAAGTGTGGAGTGAGGAAGTCAGTGGACACCAGAATCGATAAGAATGTCCTGAGATGGTATGGTCATGTGGAAAGAATGGATAACAACAGAGTGGTGAAAAAGGTATACCTGAGCGAATTTGAAGGAAGGAGGAGGTAAGGTAGGCCAAGGAGAAGGTGGAGAGATATGGTAGATGAGTGTTTGAGGAAGAGAGGTTTGGAAGTCGGTGAGGCTAGGGAACTGACGAGAGACTGAGCTGACTGGATGAATGTTGTGAGGAGAAATGCATGATCAGGGATTTTGGCACCCCTTGTGAGCATGGCAGCGTCTGAATTGACTCAATCCGATACGTTTGTGTGAAGCTGCAGAATGTGATGAATGTTTTTGGTGTATCCGGTAGAGCCAGGATTCCGGGGGCTTGAATGATGAGTGAATGGAAGTGTGGCCTATTTGGATTGGGCAAGTTTGTGCTGTCTGGACATTGCTACTCCTCACCCTGCCTTTGGGTGGGAAAAGAGGTCAGGATGATGATATACATATACATATACATATACATATACATATATATATCTATCTGTCTATATATATATATACACACACAGATACATTTATGTGAAGCTCTGGAATGTGGTGAATGTTTTTGGCGTGTCAGAAAGAGCTGGGATTCCAGGGGCTTGAATGATGAGTGAATGGTAGTGTTGCCCATTGGACTGGGCAAACTTGGGCTGTCTGGACGTGCTACTCCTCACCCTGCCCTAGGGTGGGAAAGGAGGTCCGGATGATGATGATGATGATATACAGTATATACAGTACAATATATATACAGTGCTTACCCGCACTAACTAACAATGCAGCCTTTCCATCACATAATGTCTGTAAATACCATTACCTTTGTTTCCATACTGTTACTGAGCCCACAATGACCAATTCTGACCAAAGTGATGAAAAAATTACTTTCATTTGCCAAGATGCCTGACAATTTCACGCCGTTACATCACGTGTGTTTACCAAATTTTTTTTTGGGGGGGTATTTTTCTGACACTCCCTGGACTTACCCCAACCCAATGCAGAAAGAATCAGGCCAATACCTATTATCATTTCCCTGAAAGAAATAAGCAAACGTACAAAAAGATACACACATACACAGCTTGAATTTATTATAAACATACTGTACATATGAGTATATGTATAATGTATACATACATGCATACACACACACACACACACACACACATATATATATATATATATATATATATATATATATACAGTAGACCCTAGTTATCTGCAGGGGTTAGGTTCTAGAGACCCCTGTGGAAGGCAAATTTTGCAGATACTCAAGTCATCATCACAAAATGGAGTATTATTTCCATATAAGCTATACACATCCCTGAAAAAATAAAAACATACTTTAAAATATTACAAATACATATTACCACTTACCAAAAGACTGTATTCTCTTCATAACCTTTGTACAATGATGACGATTGCTGTAAAGATTACGATGACTGATGTATGATGACGACGATGATTGTAGTGCAGTTCCTACAGTGCAAGTGTGGTGAGGCGATGAGATGTGTGGCGGCCCTGTAGGTTAGCTGGGAGTCTAGTCTGACCCTTCTGACAGGAGGCCAGATAACACCTTACGCTCTCCCTTTGGTTTAGAAGGATTGCTTTTATTCTTTACTTGTTTCTTGAGAGCCATTTTTCACTTACACAATGAAGTACAGTAGAGTTGTAAACACGAGAAGGGTGACAACAATGTAAGTAACAAACTGATTGGTGTTTACAGTAAGACTGGTGGAGTGGGGGGAATGCCTGTGGGTGCGGGTATGCTAACTATAGCTACAAAAGAAGTGCGCGTTGCGTGCCAATTTCAAATTAAGTTACAGTGTATAGTACAGTATTAAAATAAGTTTGATCTGCGGAAACTTAAATCCATGGATGCAAATTCCATGAATAAAAAGGGTCGACTGTATATATCTCATAACCTCATCGGCCATTTAAGTGTCCACTGCAGGACTGGCCTATCCTGACCGAAGTAGGGACAATACAGCCTAGGTATCTCTACCAAGTGGCTAAGGCTGTCTGGTAAAGATTGTATGTAGGATGAGAAGTGCTTGTGAGTGTGACTGTTGTGCTGGAATGGCTTTGGATGTGTGTGTAGTCTGTGAACCAAGTGTAATCGGCCCGTGTAAGCTGACTGGGTGCAAGCATACTTTAAAGTATGTGATGCTGGTTCAACTACAGCACCCCTTATGCCCACCAAATCAGTATGTGGCCTGAAGAACACTCCCAAAGTTTATTACCCTGGAGGGGCACAAACCCTTGTTCTTCAGTGTATGAAAATGCACACTTTACCACAGTGCCACAGAGGCTCCACACATACATATATATATATATATATATATATATATATATTGACTTAGGACCTACACACAGAATTGCTATGGAAGAGTTGTCTGTCTTTGCTTTGTGTTTCCACCTCTACCAAGTGAATTTTTTGGGCAAGAAGTAACTGGCAACTCCTCTGGTGTTGGTGTGAGGTGGTGAAACACTCAGCACGCCAGTGCCTGCCCAGAAGCGAGAGTGGGAGTATATGTTCCCGTCGCTCTGAGCTTGCACCTCTCTCTTTTTTCATATACATTACTGTTTGTCCTGTTATTTTCCTAGAGTCAAGTTGTCATGCCTCGAAAGTACTGCTCAATATAAACACGATTTGTGAACGTACTGGATGCATAAAGCTGACCATCATGAAGATTTTTGCTGCAACGTGCTGCCTGCCACCTGATGTTGTACCAGAGCACAAGCATGGCAGTGCTAAGAACAGGATGACTTCCAGAGGTACAGATACGCTTCTGAAATGGGAAGTAATCTAGAATCCTCGACTGACAGCAGCAGAATTGAAGAGAATGCATCCCCAGCTGTTACAAGATGTCTCAATTTGAACTATCTAACACTGCTTGCAGAAGGAGCTGGGTTTGCCAAGCCGCACCGCAGCCAAGAAACCGCTTCTCACTGACTGCATGAAGAAGCAGCGCATTCAGTTTGACAAAAAGTATGCACACTGGACATCAGATGAGTGGAGAAAAGTTATGTTTTCCGATGAAAGCATTCAAGTGTTCCAGGTGCGTTCTGCCAAAGTTCGTCGCCCTGTCTCCCGTCGTCGATATGACCATGCTTACATGGTGCCGACTGTTAAGCACCCACAATCAGTAATGGTATGGGGGTGTTTCTCAAGTGAAATGGGAAGGGGAGACTTCGACTTTCTTCCTAAGAACTTAATGATGAATGGTGGTCGGTGCATTCAAGTTCTGAAAGATCATTTGTTAAACTTTTTTGCTATTCATGGAGGCGACTTTTTCATGCACGATTCAGCTCCATGTCACTAGTCAAGAAAGGTGACAAAATGGCTTCAGGATAATCGGACTGAGGTCCTCGACTGGCCTGGCAACAGGCCAGATCTAAATCTGATAGAAAACTGCTGGGCAAAGATGAAGAAAATCATGGCAGAGAAGAAGACACCCAATCTGGACAATCTCAAGACTGAACTGACAAATGTTTGGTGCAAAGAAATGTCCTTAGATTACTTTAGAGATCTAAGTGATTCCATGCCAAAATGCATCCAACTGGTCCCGAAAAATATGGGAAACATGATTTCATAGTAATGAATGGCATTTCATGAACAAACATTGTGATATACTATGATTTCTGTGTTTTTTAATACCTTGTGCGGGAATGTCCAAAGTCAAGTTGCAGTGGCTGTAGCCAGTCACTCTCATCTTAAATGTCAGGACCAACTTTTTTAGTCCCGGGCTCCTACGCTCCTAATGGGGTGGCATAGGGATGGATGATGGATGGATGGATATACTACCAGATGCCTTAATCCCATAAGGGGTGGCCACAAACAAATTGCCTTTATGTCACCCTGTTCCCTGCCATTTCACCGCCCTGCTCCCAGCTCACACCCCCCTCTCATATACCTCTCCACTCTATCCCTCCATCTCATCCTTGGCCTCCCCTTCCCTCTCCCCCCCTCCATCTCATCCTTGGCCTCCCCCTCCCTCTCCCCCCCTCCACCTCACTCACATACACTCTCCTCATCAGTCTCTTGCTCTCCATCCTATCCACATGGCCAAATCACCTCAGCGTGTTTCTCCTAATGTTTCCTATCACATCCACACCACAATGCTCCTTCGCTTCCTCATTTGTCAGTCTGTCTCTCCATGTGACTCCATATGCTCCTCTCAAATAACTCATTTCCACTGCCCTCACCCTTGGCTTGTGCCTCACCAACAAGGTCCATGCTTCACTTCCACACGTGAGAGTTGGTATCACAATACTGTCATGCAGTAACTTTTTCATTTCCATGCTCACTTCCCTGTTTCTTTTCACTGCTTTCAAAGAACCACCGACCATTCTTCCTTGCTGCAGCCTTTCAAGCACTTCACCCTCTAACTTTCCATCCTTACTTTTGTAAGGATGTGTGTGCACACGTTTGGATTCAGAAGTGGAAGGTCATGTGTTTCCAACTTGTTGAGCTTTTACTCAACAGCGGTTGATGTGGTACAGGAGAGAGATGGTTGGGTGGATTGTGTGTACTTAGACTTAGAGAAGGCCTTTGACAAGGTACCTCATAAGAGACTAATGTGGAAACTAGAATATATAGGAGGACTAAAGGGGAAACTTCTGGAATGGATGAGAGACTTTTTGAGAGACAGACAAATGAGGACAGTAATAAAGGAAAAGATGTCTGGATGGAGGGAAGTAACAAGTGGAGTCCCTCAAGGCTCAGTGTTGGCGCCAGTAATGTTCCTGATTTACGTAAATGATATGGTAGATGGAGTGAACAGTTATGCAAGTCTGTTTGCTGATGATGTAAAGATCTTGAGGAAGATAGAGGCTGAGGAGGATTGTAAAATACTGCAGGAGGATTTGGATAGGATACACAATTGGAGCCGGACGTGGGAAATGAAATTTAATGTAAAGAAATGTAAAATATTGGAAATGGGTAAAAGTACCAGGAGACCATCAATGAATTATTTTTTGGGTAATGAATTAATCACAAAAAGGAGAGAAGAGAAAGATTTGGAAGTGCTGGTCCAAGATAGTTTGTCACCAGAAAAGCACATTAACAAGATAGTTGGAGAGACTTATAAGCTCTTGACTAACATAAGAGTAGCATTTCATTATATGGATGAGGAAATGATGAAAAAATTGATAGTGGCCACGATCCGCCCCAGGTTAGAATATGCAGCGGTAGTGTAGTCCCCACACAAAAAGAAAGATATAAACAAGATTGAGAGAATACAAGGAACAGCAACCAAGATGGTCCCCAGTCTGACAGACCTGTCATACAGAGAGAGGCTGGAAAAACTGGATTTGCCTTCGTTAGAGGAAAGGAGAAAGCGGGGAGACATGATTGCGGTGTTCAGGACCATGGTGGGAGTAGATAAAATTGACAAAGAGGATCTGTTTGTATGGGATAAGAGAGCAACAAGAGGACATGGAATGAAATTGAAAAAGTCAAGCTGCTTGAAGGATATCAAGAAATATAGCTTTCCTTACAGAAGTATAGACTTATGGAATAGCCTGGACAAAAAGATCGTCCAGTCTAAAAACTTAAATGAGTTTAAAGTTAAATTCGACTTATTGAGAAACAGCGACGGAAACCCACGAGCATAATACATTCCGTGTAAATCACAATTAGGTATATTAGGTAAATACTTAAAAATTTGGAACAACTTAGACAAAGAGGTGGTGCATGAGAAAAACATTCATGTGTGTAAAGGTAGACTTGATAAATGTGGATATGGAGACAGGACAACACGAGCATTGCTCAATTCCTGTAAACTACAAATAGGTAAATACAAATAGGTAAATACACACACACACACACACACACACAACAAAATTCAGCTTATGTCCTCAAGTATATTTGTTCACTCTCAAACATCCTTAAGACACTTTCAAACATCCCTACCTGATCAGATATGGTGAACTTAATGGCGGTGACGATAGTGGTTCTCATCATGGGAGAGTCAGTTTTTAAAGATTCCTGTAGCTTGGGAAGAAGGGCCGATGGGTTTATTAGAGTCAGTTTACCCAAACACTCAGCTACTACATTGCGGGTTCCCTCCTCAACACACTCTGTATGTCTGAACAGCTGTGTCCAGATGTCACTCACAAACCCTTGTAAAACCTTCACACCTTCAGGACTCTTGCTCTGTAGACTGATAATCTGGAAAGATAATAAAATTGAAATATCTTGTACTAATCAACTGAATAGACGCAATAACTATAATTCCCTTTACAACTCAAAAATCTTCCTTCCCATGACACAGTAACAGTACTATTATGCATAAGATATTGCAAAGGCCTTCAGTGCTTTTAACCCATGGACTAACATACTTTCCAGATGTATGTGTGGTGACTGCAACTTACTTTTCAGGAAGACTAACATTCAATGTGACTTGCACTAGTGTGTGCGAGTTAAAGTGAGACTAACAGTAATGTGCTTTCTACACCAATTATATCCCTCATCCTCTCCACATGCCCAAACCATCTCAATCTACCTCTCCTCATCACAACACCAATACACTCCAGTCCCATCCTACCCCTCAACTCTTTGATCATAAATCTAGCCCCCCAGGCCTCACACTCAGGGACACACTGCACATCCATCTCATCATTGTCATTTTTGTATCTGTGCCTGTGAACATCCTCTTCCTTTACTGCCCACGTCTTACTACCATACAGCATCACATTCCTAACACATCCTGCATACAAAGGTCCCTTCACTGTGAGGGAAAGCCCTCTTAATGTCAGGAGAGGCAACAGCTCCCTGAACTTCTTCCAACCACTCCTCACTCTAGCTACAGAGCTAGCTCCAGTCCCACCTCCAGCACATAACATATCTCAACAAATAACAGAACTCTTCCACACACTCAAAAGGCTCACCAGTAAGTTCTATCCTTTCATGCTTGACAATCTCCACCTGCTCTCCTCAACACAACGCACCCATGCAATCAGCATTATCTCACGGTCTACCTCTAAAACCACTACATCTCTTATGCACTAACTTATCACAGACACTGCACGAGATGGAATTACTTCCAATGCCATTGTGGCAAATCGCAAATGGTCACTCTCCCTTTCCTTGACAGTACTGCCACCAGCTCTAGATACCATCACTTTTATGTCCATTTATCTTAAGCACTTGTGCCCCATACCATCTCTCCACTTCCTAAATCTTTCCTCTGCCTCCCTTTCATTCTCTGCAATCAACACCAAATCATTAACATACAACATCTCCCACGGGAGTCCATTTCTGAAATCACGTGAGAGTGCTTCAAGTACCATGATAAACAACAAGGGGCTCAAAACTGATCCCTGGTGCACGCCAACAATCACAGAGATTCTCATCACTCAAATTTCCATTCACCCTTACCTGAGTGCAGGCACCCACATACATGGTCATAACCACCCTGACCAGCCACTCCTTGATCCAAGCTTTCTCATTGCTCACTTCACCACCTTTCCAGGGACTCTGTCAAAGGCCTTTTCCAAATCAAGAAAAACAAGTACAGTTCTCTTTTCTTTCCTATATATTTTTCCTGAAGTTGTCGAACAATGAACATGGTATCAGTGGACCTTCTGCCTGACATAAACCCAAACTGCATCTCATCAATACTCACTCTTTCTCTAATCATACCTTCTGGAACTCTCTCCATTACCCTCATTATCTGGTCTAAAAGCTTTATGCCTCTATAATTCCTCTTTCTAGAGCACCACCCTTCACCTCGTACACATTTACAATTACACTCTTCAGCCAATCCTCAGGGACAACACACTCACATAAAATCACATTTATCAGGTCAGTGACTAATCTCACTCCTATATCTCCTGAGGTTTTCAAAACTTCTGAGTAATTTATATTAATATTTCTTCCAGTATCTAACAACAAAAAGTTGAGCTCTTCAGTAAGAGTACGTCATACCCATTTTATTCTAGCTACATTCTGATCACTGTATTCAACTTAAGAAAGACTTTCTAATGGGAAAGTTAATAACCCCATTACTACACTATGCCCTTCTAAACTGAATATGATTCCTAGGCAGTAGCAAGCATGAAGTATAAAAAGGCATCCTTGCAGTGAAGTGGTTAATACAGTGCAATACTCACTTCCTTCAAGGAGTGTAGGAGGAGATACTGTCTCTTGGGGTTGGCTTCAATTTCTGAAAGAACGAAGGGTAGATACTCCTGCAGGTTGCCACAAGAAAGGTGGCCCAGAGCATAGGAGGCTGCTGATTTGACCTCCTCTGATGGTGAGCTAAAGGATGCTACCACTGCATCCTTAAGCTGAGGGATACGGCTAAGGTCACTGAAAAGGCAATGAATGGGATATTAATCCATTCTTGGTTGGGACTACTGCAGCATTCTATTCCTGATAATACCATGCTCTTTTACTCAACTCAGAGTGTCCTAAAACAGCCTGAGAGACTTTGTCAACTGCGGTCACAGGCTGGTACAAAGAAGCCCACATGTGAGATCATTAAGGTAACACCACTGGCTAAAGTACGATTAAAAGCATACCTGGTAACTTTAAGTGGGACACTACAATTACACAAACTAACAGCAAAAGAATATATATATATATACACACACATCCATCCATCATCCAAGCCTACGTTGCCCCATGAGGAGCGTAGGAGCCCGGGGCTAGGCAGTTGGTCCTGACATTTAAGATGAGAGTGACCAACCTCACTCATCCCTGAGTGGCATTATGAGAGCAATAAACTCCAACCACCCCTTCTATAAAATCCTTCACCAGCTCAATCCGATTGGAGCACAATAATAACCCACTAAACGACCAGGAGCCAAAATTTGGCTATATGGTTACCACCCAGCATAGCAAATAGTTTCCTGGTGTACAGGAAACCATTTGGCTTGTCACTCAGTGTAGAGTCACCCACAGGCAGGAGGAGGAGGACAGAATGAAGGAATGAAAGACAAAACAGGGAGTGTAAAGTCACCCATAGGCAGAAGGACGAGGAGAGAATGAAGGAAAGAAAGATAGAAGATGGAAGGAAAGAAGGATGGAGGAGAGGACAGGGCAGACACCTGAGAGCAGCACTACACTGAGTGAGTGGATGGTGAGCACCCCCACCTACCACTATATATATATATATATATATATATATATATCCGTCCATCCATCCATCATCCAATCCTACATTGCCCCATGAGGAGCGTAGTAGCCAGGGGCTAGGCAGTTGGTCCCAACATTTAAGATGAGAGTGAAAAATATACATATATATATATATATATATATATATATATAAAGGCACCTGGTGGTTTTGTGGGTAATTATTGCACTCCAATTGGATTGAGCCGGTGAAGGTTTATATCCAAGGGTTGGTTGGAGTTGATTGCTCATGTAATGCCACTCAGGGATGAGTGAGGCTGGTCACTCTCATCTTAAATGTCGAGACCAACTGCCTAGCCCCGGGCTCTTACGCTCCTCATGGGGCAATGTAGGATTGGATGATGGATGGATGGATGGATGGATATATATATATATATATATATATATATATATATATATATATATATATATATATATATCAGAGCAATTTATAACAATAACTATCACCCTTATTACTGTATAATTACAATGAAGGCTACAAACCAGATCTTCAATCAATCAAAAAAACAGAAATGAACAAAAAGAAGGCTATAGTACAGTATACATTTAATCATTCCCTCATCACGAAAAACCTTCACTATACTCTCTATTATATAATATATACATAAACATATATATATATATATATATATATATATATCTATCTATCTATCGCCAGATGCATCAATCCCGTTTGGGGTGGCCACAAACATATCGCCTCCAAGTCGCCCTGTCTCCCGCCATTTCACTGCCCTGCTGCCAACTCACACCCCCTCTCTCATATACCTCTCCACCCCATCCCTCCATCTCATCCTTGGCCTCCCCCTCCCTCTTCCCCCCTCCACCTCACTCACATACACTCTCTTCATCAGTCTTTCACCCTCCATCCTCTCCACATCGCCAAACCACCTCAGTGTGTTCCTCATAACGCTTCCTATCACATCCACATCCACACCACAACGCTCCTTTATATCCTCATTCGTCAGCCTGTCTCTCCATGTGACTCCACAGGCTCCTCTTAAATAACTCATTTCCACTGCTCTCACTCTTGACTTGTGTCCTTCCAACAATGTCCAAGCTACACTTCCATACGTTGGAGTTGGTATCACAATACTGTCATGTAGTAACTTTTTCACTTCCATGCTCACTTCCCTGTTTCTCATATATATATATTATATATATAATATATATATTTTATATATATAAATACTATATATATATATATATATATATATATATATATATATATATATATATGTATGTTATGTATGTATATATATAGCTTACATGTGTTTGCCAATTTCCCCAATGGCGAGGAGTGAGAAAGACTGGACGGTGGGTGAGCGAGGGTTGGTTACATCCATAAGGAACCTATCCACCACTCCAACTGCCTCTCCAGGGTGTGTCAGTGTCAAAGCAGCTACACACTTTGCCATTGAATGGTAAGCCTGTTGAAGAGAAATCAAGAAATACCTGCTGAAACAGTACAGTATTGCATGGTGACATGAACATATATTTTCTTAAGTTAAAACAATATTATATACTAAACAGTACTTTTATCTCTTTCAACAGAGATAACTTTTTAGTTTATTCTTCCTATCTCTACATAATTTTACTTAACTTAGATATGACCTCTCATAAAAGGAATTAACGAAGCCTATGTTTAAATCTTCCAGCTTGAACAATTTCTCCCAGGTTTAATAAATTCATCTCATGGTAAGGTATAGAAAGACATCATCATAATGATAGGATCACTACTTATACTTAATTCTGACCTGTTTATGAATGTTAGAGGCCTGAGGAGAGACTAGTGGAGCCAGGAGGTGGTTGAGTATATCTTGGTATCCAAGCCCTGGGAGTCCTGCACGAACCACTGCCTCAAACAGGTCTTGCATCGCTCTCAATGCTCCTCCTGACAAAGATTGTTGTTACATATTTGCAGATGAGAAGTATAATGTACAGTGTAAACAAGGAACAAAAGGAAGAATGGATTTACTGGTACTGATATTAATAACAGTAAATTCCATCCATCCATCATCCAATGCTATGTCGCCCAATAAGGAGCATAGGAGCCCAGGGCCAGGCAAGTTGGTCCTGACATTTAAGATGAGGGTGACCAGCCTCACCCATCCCTGAGTGGCATTAAGTGAACAATAAACCCCACTACCTCTTAGATATATACCTGCACAGGCTCAATCTGACTGGAGCACCTTAATTACTCACTAAACCACCTGGCGCCATAATCTGGCTACAGTACATGGTTACCACCCAGTGTAGTAAATGGTCTCCTGGTGTACAGGAAACCATTTGGTTTGTCACTTAGAGTAAAGTCACCTATAGGCAGAAGGAAAAGGAAAGAAAGAAGGAAAGAAAGAGGAAGGAGTGTAAAGTCATCCATAGCAAGAGAAAGAAGAAAGACTGAAGGAAAGAAAGAAAGAAGAGGAAGGAAAGAAGAGAGGAAAGGGCAGACACCCAAAGCTGCTCTACATCGAGTGAGTGGATGGTGAGCGCCCCCACCCCTTATTTATACTTTCCTAACCATTTCTTTTACCTACAATTTGTTTATTATGCTTACAAAGTCATCACAATTCTCTCAACAGACGCAGGGATCGAGCCCATGGTGCATGTCAAATGCTATGACAAAGCCACCAACACCCACAAGTAGTGCCATGTCCTGATGTCATGAAAAAGTACAACGGGAGGATGGGTGGCAATGACAAGAGCAAATGTGATGAGAGGAACTGCTTCACAACTTTTCACAAGAATCTTTAATTTTATTTGCAGAAGAGGCGGTGCTGTATGCAAATTCAGTTTTGTATGTACTTTTATATTTTTGTAACAATAATAATAATAATAATAATCTGGCCTTTTGTTTCTCAAAAGCGCCAGTTCTTCCTTTGGGAATTCACTAGCGCTTGACACACATACATTATTTTTACAAGAACTGTGACATTTCTCATATATAATACAAGCTACATCATCATATATATATATGAAAGTGGCAACAATTAAACCCTACAATCATCCATCACAGTACCTCTCTCCAGGTCACAGCATTTTGAAAAGAGAAAGGCTTTCAGCTGTCTCTTAAAGGATTCAAGAGAAGAGAATTGTCTTATGGACAATGGCAATCTGTTATAAAATCTATGGGTTCTATACACAAAAGAATGATCATAGAAAGATGACAGGTGAATGGCTCCTAGATCAAGATGCAAGGAATCATCTTCACTGCGTAACATGACACCCAGGCGTGCTGATGGAAATTTTAACAATTCAGCAAGATACAGTTACCTCTCAACTAACGCGAGTTTAAAAAACGCATTTTCATTTTAACATGAGGAAATATTTATGGAGATATGTTTAACTAACAAGGGTTTCTCAATTTAACGCGACTTTACATGTACATGATGGTTTCAAATTAGCCGCACTCGCCTTGGACAGTCCCGAGCTGATAGACCGTGTGTGGCAATTTATGTATAAATACAATTTTTTATTTGCCTGTTGCTTAAACCGGTTTTATTCGAACTATAATATTCGAAAATGAAGTTTGGCCCCATTCTGAGCAATCTGTCTCATTTTTTAACAAAATTTGACCAGGAGAGTGATGACAGATCTAAATTGTTACAACTTGATGCTGCAGAGCAGAAAGAAGAAAACCACTCAGACCAAGATAGAGAAGTTCTTTATGAAGAAGACTGAAAACTTAAGGGAGTTATCTTCATCACCAGTAGCACGGGAGTCAGAAGAAGAGGAAGAGGATGAGGAAGGACACCAGAGGGAGGAGGGACAACAAATTTAGGGTGGGGAGCGGCGGGAGGTGGGGGAGAGTGGGGAGGAGGGACAGCAGCAGATGACGAGTGATGCATAGATGAAGTGAGGCTGTGTGTTGTTATTGTTTGTGACCTACTTACTGTAATGAAAATGTTGCTTTTACTGTAGTGTTTTTATGACCTACTAATGCATTGATAATGTTGAGGAACTTTCACAATGCCGTGAATGAAGCAGAATTGAAAGAAAATCCACGTAAAAAAAAGAATACAGTATGTATTTGGGGAGAAGTAAACAATGCTTTGGCCCAACTAGGGCTCAAATGTTGTTTATTTCTCCCCAAATATACTGTTTTTGTTTTTTATGTGGATTTTCTTTCAAATTAATACTGTTGCTTTTAAGTTTAAGAGTAGCATAGCTCCCCAAATGGGTAGACTTTCCCAGAGTCCAGGAACGTAACCCCCAATATTACCATTGTTTCTTATGGGAAAATTATGTTTAACCCGAGGCGTCCCGTCGACGTATTGGTACGTTGCAACATTTTGCATTTGCCAGTCCCGTCGTTGACATACTGATACGTCGTGCAATTGCAAGGTCCCTAATTTGCACAATTTTTAATTTTCGTATGTATACACGGGACACCTTCCTCTATTCCTCTACAAGATGCCAAGCAGGGACAATGCCTTACACCGCATAACCCCCCCCCCCCCGCAGTCTCGGCAATTCACCTGTTACCAGTGACCTGGCCAATAAAGACATTCAGGGCCAGAGTGATTCCCCAATCGATGACAATGTGGAGGACAAAGTTTACATAGCATTAGAGGAAGAAACAGTCAGAATGATGATCAGGTAATGTGGCAAAAGAAGGTCAGGTATGGTGATGAGTTTGTGAGTGAAACAATGCTTATAATGCCTATATTACTGTTTGAAAACCAATAAACTCTCGTACTACATATAAATTCGTACCAAGTATATACATAAATAACGTTTATGAGTGGTGTGAAATAGTTACCCTCCCATAGAACTTGTTTTCTTTGGTGCCAGCCTGTTAGAAAACCCAGTCAGGTAAGGAGGTACTGCTACCTGGATCGAGTATTTTAAACCTCAGGTGAGCAATTTCTCTATGAAATTTCGATGTTTCTCACCAAAAGTGGATGTTTCAGCCAAAAAATATTTTTTCAAAAATACCTTGGGATTGGGGAGTGTCAGAGGTGCAAAATAGCTCGGGACGTGACGGGTTAAATAACGCATTTTTAACTAACGCGACCTCTCCAGGAACCTAACCCTCGCCATATTTGAGAGGTTACTGTACTTCAGTTCACCAAACTTAACCCCTAAAATGCGGGGCGTCGCATTTGCGATGCTCGCCAAAAAGGACATAACGGCGGAGCGTCGCGTTTGCAATTCAAGTTAATTTTGAATAAACGCGGGCAAGGATGTTTCAGCTGGTACTGTCTATCAGTACCACCACCCTTTAGCTACAATTAGCATACTTTACCTTCGTACTACTGACCTATGTTGTTGCCAAGTATCGCGTTTTTCCCCCCTCCCCCTCCCCACCACGGCCCGGCCAGCCTGGCTGTGATACATGGCAGTGCTCTGACTGCTCAGAACTGTAAATCTGCGCTCTCCTCTCACAAGCAGTTTATGCTAATAGGAAACGCTTGTTTCCCCAGTTGTAACACTAGCTTTTTTTCGCACAGTTTGCCCCTGTTTAGCGTCAGGTTACTGCAGGCTTTCAAAGTGACATTATGGCGAGTTCTAGCTCTTCCGAGTCAGTGCGAGCGGCCGACAGGAACGAGAATAAAGTGACGGGCGTAAGGTAGAATAAAAAAGAAAGTTGGCAAAAGGTGGTCTAAGTGTTCCGATAAGGCCCACAACAGCCCAGTTGGACTCAGCATGGAGCGTTGAGACCGGCCCACAAGAGTCCGACAGGGATGAGCGTAGTCTGTCAAAAGTCGCCCTAGGTCCCCAACTGGGATACTTAATTGAGTGCAATGATGCACAAATAATAAAAAAATTTGAAAAACCTATAGGAGTAAAAATGTCTTGTATGCCTCTAGTTTAACATATTACAAGCACTGTTCAAAATTCCCAACAAAACGTATGGCGAACCTGAAAGGGAAAGCCTCACTGACTTCCATATCTCTCTTTCTCACACACTCGTTCACTCATTTATTAAGTTATTCTGATATAAAGAAACACAAGGAAAAAATATTGGAATTCTATGCTGACAGTGGTCTGAACAAGCAAATGAACAATAGAAAAGCTATGAGAGGCGGTAAGAGTGCAGAGCATGACTGAGAGATAACAGAATGGTTTCGACAGCACTGGAGTGATAAAGTGGACCTGTTAGGTAGCATGACCATGAACCTGACTAAGTTGTTCCATAAAGACCTTAAATTAGAACACGTGTGTGATTATTAATCCCCACACGCCGGACAATATTTAACGATGCTGTCCCCTCACAAAGGACAATTTCTCGGAAACCACTGAAAATTGATTGTTTTCAAACCTTAATATCTTGGAAAGTATATCACTTAGGGAAACAAATTAATGACCACTTTACTCATCAACTCTTCCTCTTGCAAATGAAAGTATTCCTAGATGTTGTTGCACTGATGAATATTGACGTGAGGAAATGAACTAATCTTTGCCATGAGAGCAGCGTGACAACAGGACGTGTTCGTGCATCTGCCCGCGGCACCAACTATGACTTTGCTCTCAATGTGATAACTTACTCCACTAGATAAACTGTTGCATCCAAGGCATGCCTTATGGCACTATCACTGAGCCCTTCTCTAGCTTTTCTGGAAAGAGGCTGCAATGGATCGTGCAGCGTGGAAAGCCGCCATTAGGTGACCAAGGCTGACACATGCAAGCATGTTGGAGCCTTTAAAAACGAAACGAAGGCATGGCAGGGGTGGATGATGCAAGGGTCCATGTAAGGCGAGAACAAGAACTGGATGAAAGACGTAAGAAAACATCATCTTACACCTGGCAGAGTCACACAGACGACTGAGGTATGCTTGCCTCTGGTGCTGGGAGAATGTCCCCACCCTCTGGTGATGAGATCAAACTGTGGCACGAAAAAACTGGCGAATATAGCTGTCACCCGGCGCCCCTGATCCACCAATTTCATGTCGGATATAACCGTCACCCGGCACTTAGGGGTTAAAGGACAGTGGGTCAGAGGTGTACTGTTTGAAAAATTTTGTTGAAAGAAGGAAGAGTAAATAGTGAATGGTGGCAATCAGGTAATGAAAGTGTGTGTGTGTGTGTGTGTGTGTGTGTGTGTGTGTGTGTGTGTGTGTGTGTGTGTGTGTGTGTGTGTGTGTGTGTGTGTGTGTGTGTGTGTGTGTGTGTGTGTGTGTGTGTGTGTGTGTGTGTGTGTGTGTGTGTGTGTGTGTGTGTGTGTGTGTGTGTGTGTGTGTGTGTGTGTGTGTGTGTGTGTGTGTGTGTGTGTGTGTGTGTGTGTGTGTGTGTGTGTGTGTGTGTGTGTGTGTGTGTGTGTGTGTGTGTGTGTGTGTGTGTGTGTGTGTGTGTGTGTGTGTGTGTGTGTGTGTGTGTGTGTGTGTGTGTGTGTGTGTGTGTGTGTGTGTGTGTGTGTGTGTGTGTGTGTGTGTGTGTGTGTGTGTGTGTGTGTGTGTGTGTGTGTGTGTGTGTGTGTGTGTGTGTGTGTGTGTGTGTGTGTGTGTGTGTGTGTGTGTGTGTGTGTGTGTGTGTGTGTGTGTGTGTGTGTGTGTGTGTGTGTGTGTGTGTGTGTGTGTGTGTGTGTGTGTGTGTGTGTGTGTGTGTGTGTGTGTGTGTGTGTGTGTGTGTGTGTGTGTGTGTGTGTGTGTGTGTGTGTGTGTGTGTGTGTGTGTGTGTGTGTGTGTGTGTGTGTGTGTGTGTGTGTGTGTGTGTGTGTGTGTGTGTGTGTGTGTGTGTGTGTATGGTGTGCTTGCATGCATGCGTGTGTGTCTGTGTCACAGCACACACACACAGACGTGAATACATATGAGTGCATCCATGGTCTGCCTACTGAGTGTAAACAGACCATTTCACTTCGCATAATTCTAGCTGCGTTGATTTACGACCATTTATTTTCATCAAGTCCTACAAAAAGACAACGTTTTCATTCCTGGTGGGGTGAGTATGCATCTACATGGTATGACAGTGAAACTCTGGGGGGGGGGGGAGAGAGAGAGAGAGAGACACTAAGCAATTCTGTTATGCAGTACCAGTGTAGTCCAACCACACAGTACACAGCAGGAGCAACTCATCTCGAGGGAATGCTGGAACAATCACTCTCATGTTTTAATGTCAATAAATGTACCATTAGTATTCTCACTCCTTCAAGTACCATGCTAATTCATCGCACTGAAACAATACTTCAATTTAGTACACAACTGGTTTAGAGCGAGTTCCTTTGTAACCTATCTCGTGTGGTGGTAGTAGTAGCAGTAGTTGTTTCCTAGGCAGTCTGGCCAAACAGCTCCGAATCCCTTAGGAAGGCCATTGCCGAGACTGGGCTTTCCCACAGACCTCTCAAAGAGTGTATGTTGTGTTGCTGGCGTAGGTGACTGTGTGCAATGCAGTCTTCCATAATATGCTTAATAGTATGGGGTGCTGTGTTGCATCCTGGACAGGCATCAGCGATGGAGTCATCCAGCCTCTTCTGGTAGCTTAAGAGGGCTGGATGGTGGCCACATCTCAGCAAGGCCAGGTGAACCCTGTCCTCACGAGGGAGATAGGATTCAGAAGGGTGGATGTCAGGAGGCCGTGCATGCAGCTGTGTGTTGTCTTTAAGTGACTGAATGGAGCAGCACGTGATCTGAATATGGATATGCTTCTGGAAGCTGGTCTGAGGTGGGCGAGGGGGGAAAGATGACAGTATTTGTGTATGGTATTGTGTGGTGTTGTTTTGATGTTCCCTGGTGTAGGTGGATGTGCTGCCATGTAATATAGTGGATGTTGTGGGTTTGTGAAGGCTGCAGCAAGAAACTGGGTGCCTTTCATGTCTACTGTAGGTGATCCTTGACTTTGAGGACTTTGGTTTCTTGATGTAGGTAGTCTGTGGGTGTGGTAGCTGTGCAGCCTGTGATTATTTTTAGGGCCTTGTTCTGTATGATCTGTAGAGTGTTGTAGTGTGTTTTGGTGAGGTTAGGAGCCCAGGCAGGGCTTGCATAATTAATCACTGAATTATGTATTGCTGGTATACTGTGGTGGTGGTTTCTTTGTTGTGTCCGAATGTTGTATGGGCAAGTAACCTCAAGGCAATGAGTCTTGGTGTTGTTTTACCTTTAATGTTTGTGATGTGATGTTTAAATGACACTGATGTATGTTACATCAAGGATTTTCTGTGTGTGTGTGTGTGTGTGTGTGTGTGTGTGTGTGTGTGTGTGTGTGTGTGTGTGTGTGTGTGTGTGTGTTGTTTATGGTGAGGTGTGAGATGTGACTGTGTTTTGCTGTCCAGTTTGTAAGAAGGGTCACTGTAGATTTGGCTGGGGCTATTTTGAGCCTGTTTGTGGTGAACCATTCATGTAGTGTGTTGAGGTAAGGTTGGATGATGTGTGCAGCTGTGTTTGCATTTTGGTGTGTACATATAAGTGTTATATCATCTGCATAGGAAGCTATGTGTATCTGTGGTGTGTGGGGTGTGAGTATGTCATGCATGTA
Organism: Coenobita brevimanus; assembly: GCF_032717465.1. Taxonomy (NCBI): domain Eukaryota; kingdom Metazoa; phylum Arthropoda; class Malacostraca; order Decapoda; family Coenobitidae; genus Coenobita; species Coenobita brevimanus. Next base: position 25,597,147 of record NC_137012.1, read on the forward strand.
TAGGTTAATCCGTTAACTGCGCATGTCGTTTTTTTGGAGGTGTCTGTGGTGCGCAGACATAGGGGTAAAAGTGAAATTTTCCAAAGGCCAAATTTTGTCTTAGGAATTGAGAGAACACATGCCAAAGTATAGAGTAACGAAATATTAGCTCAATATTTACCTTAGATGAACATCGAAGTGTCTGATTCCCTATTGGAATGTATGGTTTTCGTTTTCTTTTTCTGTTTCAGTTATGAAGGCTCAAACATGCTTGCATGGGTCGGCCTTGGTCACCATGGCACTATATTCGAAATTCACCTGTGCAGCCACGGCTGTATTGAGCAGTTGCACTCGGAACAGCCCAAGCTGTATAGAGCAGTTAACAGGTTAAAGAGTGTAGGGGACAAAACAGACCCTTAGGGGACGCCGTTTGTGAAGTTCCTGATGTTAGAAGACTGACTGGCAAATGTTACGTTTGCACAACTGTCTGCTAAGTAGTTTGCCAGCCATCTTTTTGTGTTATTGTTATTGTGTTGAATATTTTGTTTGTGAGGTTGTGGCAGGGGATGGCATCAAATCCTTTGCTGATGTCTACTGTTATTAGGAGTGTTCTGTGTGGTGGCCTAGCTGACTTCATGCCATCGAAAACTCTCTGTGTAAGGTCTGTAAGAAGGATGTTTGTGGAGTGCAGTGGCCTAAAGCCATGTTGTGATTGGGCTAGGGGAATGTGAGGTGTGACTAGCTGCAGTACCAGTTGTTCAATGACTTTAGAGGGGGTGCAGAGGAGTATGATGGGGCGGTGTGAGGAGGTTAACATGGGTATTATGTTGTGTGAGTAGCTGTAGTAGTAGTAGTTGTAGCTGTTCCCTAGGCAGTCTGGCCGAACAGCCCCGAGTCCCTTAGGAAGGCCATGACCGAGACCGGGCTTTCCCACAGAGCTCTCAAAGAGTGTATGTTGTGTTGTTGGCGTCGGTGATTGTGTGCAATGCAGCCTTCCATAAGGTGCTTAATACTATGGGGTGCTGTGCTGCATCCTGGACAGGCATCAGCGATGGAGTCATCCAGCTCTTCTGGTAGCTTAAGAGGGCTGGATGGTGGCCACATCTCAGCATGGCCAGGTGGACCCTGTCCTCACGAGGAAGATAGGATTCAGAAGGGTGGATGTCAGGAGGCCGTGCATGCAGCTGTGTGTTGTCTTTAAGTGACTGAATGGAGCAGCGAGTGATCTGAGTGTGGATATGCTTCTGGAAGCTGGTCTGAGGTGGGCGAGGGGGGAGAGATGACAGTATTTGTGTATGGTATTGTGTGCTGGGTGTTGTTTTGATGTTCCTTGGTGTGGGTGGATGTGCTGCCATGTAACATAGTGGATGTTGTGGGTTTGCGGAGGCTGCAGCAAGAAACTGGGTGCCTCTCATGGCTAGGTGATCCTTGACTTTGAGGACTTTGGTTTCTTGATGTAGGTGGTCTGTGGGTGTAGTAGCTGTGCAGCCTGTGATTATTTTTAGGGCCTTGTTCTGTATGGTCTGTAGAGAATGTAGTGTGTTCTGGTGAGGTTAGAAGCCCAGGCAGGGCTTGCATAATTCATCGCTGAACATATGTATTGTTTGTATACTGTGGTGGTGGTTTCTTTGTTGTGTCCGAATGTTGTATGGGCAAGTGACCTCAAAGCATTGAGTCTTGGTGTTATTTTATTTTTAATGTTTGTGATGTGTTGTTTAAATGACACTGATGTATTGTGTGTGTGTGTGTGTGTGTGTGTGTGTGTGTGTGTGTGTGTGTGTGTGTTTTTTCTGCTGTCCAGTTTGTGAGAAGAGTCACTGTAGATTTGGCTGGGGCTATTTTGAGCCTGTTTGTGGTGAACCATTCGTGTAGTGTTTTGAGGTAAGGTTGAATGATGTGTGCAGCTGTTTGGATTTTGGTGCATACATGTAAGTGTTATATCATCTGCATAGGAAGCTATGTGTATCTGTGGTGTGTGGGGTGTGGGTACGTCGTGCATGTATAAGTTAAAGAGTGTAGGGGACAAAACAGATCCTTGGGGGACGCCGTTTGTGAAGTTTCTGATGTTAGAAGACTGACTGGCAAATGTTACGTGTGCACATCTGCCTGCTAAGTAGTTTGCCAGCCATCTTTTTGTGTTATTGTGCATGTTTGTGTTGAGTATTTTGTTTGTGAGGTTGTGGCGGGGGATGGCATCAAAAGCTTTGCTAATGTCTAGTGTGACTAGAAGTGTTCTGTGTAGTGGCCTAGCTGAATTCATGCCATCGAAAACTCTCTGTGTACGGTCTGTAAGTTGGGTGTTTGTGGAGTGTAGTGGCCTAAAGCCGTGTTGTGACTGGGCCAGGGGAATGTGAGGTGTGACTAGTTGTAGTACCAGTCGTTCAGTGACTTTAGAGGGGGTGCAGAGGAGTGTGATGGGGCGATGTGAGGAGGGTAACGTGGGGTCTTTGTTGGGTTTAGAGATAGTGATGATATTGCCATGCTTCCAGATGTTGGGTATTATGTTGTGCGAGTAGCTGCAGTTTGATATGTTGGTGAGTGCTTGTATGCCTTGTGGTCCAAGGTATTTAAGGTGAATGTTCCTTATGTTGTCTGGTCCACAGGCAGATGAGTGCTTAAGGTTGTTAATGATGTGCTTCACCTGGTTGTAAGTGAAAGGTGCGTAGTCTGGGTCTGTGGGGAACTGTCTCTTACGTCCGATGATATGTCGGTCTTTGGGATGGGGGTTTAGATGGCTGACTTGTGACAAGTCATTGATGAGAGTGTTTGCTTGTTGTTTGTTTGAGGGTATGGTGTCTGTTGTTGTGACAGCAGCATGTGACTGTGTGGTGTTGCTCTTGGAAAGTGTGATGCTGTTTAGTGTTTTGTAGAGTTTGCAGATGTTTGTTTTGTGGTCAAGTGTCTGGAGGTAATTTTCCAGTTTAGTGTTTGCTGTTCTGATATTTTATTGTTTATCTGAGTGTTGAGTTCTTGTATTTGTTGTACAGTGTCTTGTGTAAGGGGTGTTGGGGAGTGTCGCAGTGTGTCCCGTTGTCTGATGAGGCCTTGAATTTCTGGTGTGAAGTTGGGGTTGTGTCTCTTTCTGTTGCCTCTAGGGATGTGTCTTTTGTCTGCATTTTGTGTAATTGTACCGAAAGTGTGCACAGCGGTGTTGATGTTTGTGATGGGTATACTGTTTAATGTTTCAAAATGTTGTTCTGTTTCAGTTACAAAGGCCTCCCAGTTGACTCTCTTATAATTAGTGTATGTGTGTTTTTGGCCAGATGGGGTGATTCTGGTTTTGGTAGTGATGATGATCGGGAGGTGATCAGAACCTAGGGTTTTGACCACTCTCCAGGATGTAGTGGGGGCGAGGTTTGGGGAGCAGATGATGATGTCTGGGGATGATGGGAGGAAGAGGGCTTGGTGTGAGATATGGGTATGTTGGTCTAGATTGTTCAGCATGAAAAGATGATCTGTCTGGGATTGTAGTACCAGCCCTCTGTCTGTGTCAGGGTTGTTGACATGCCAGGCCGACAACTTGGCATTGAAATCACCACTCAGGATGATGTTGGGTATGTTAGTGATGTGGTATACCTGTGGAGAGCAATTGTGTGGTACTGTGGGGGACGATTGGGGGGGAATGTATGTGTTAGCGATTGTTATGTGTGATTTGTTACCAGTGTGTATCTTAATTGATTGTATTTCTGTTGTGGTGTAATGTGGGGGGAGAAGTGACTTTGTGTGTGCACTGGTATCTGCAAAGTTGATGGATTTGTGTACCATGGTGATAAGTCCACTGCCACTGCCGTCGGCCTGGTCTTGTCGAATGGTGGTGAAGTTATGATATGTCGGTGTTTTCTGTGCTCTGTGCAGTTTTGTTTCCTGTAAGATGGCAATGTGTATGTTCTGTTTTTTGATGAATTGTGTGAGTTCTTGTTTTTTGGTGTTTATGCCATCTACGTTTAACTGAAGGATGTTTATGTTGTGTGTGCGATGTGTGTTGGCTGCAGCAGCACGGGGGGGAGGTGGTGTGGGTGGAAGTGAAGGGGTAGGAGGAGGTTGTGATGGAAGTAAGGGTTGAGGTGGATTAGGATGAGTTGGAATGGGAAGAGCTGGGGGACTGGATGGTGTGGGAAGGATCGGTGGGTTTAGCTGTGGAGGTATGAAGGAATTAGGAGTAGGATTGGTGGGGGAGTTAGTGGGTGTTGGGAAGGAGCATAAGGAGCAGGTCCAGGTGTCTGTGTAATGTTTTCTGGATGCAAGTGTTGTGCAGGTGTAATGGGTCCAGGTCTTGCAGGAATTGCACTGAACTGAACCCTGTGTCTGTCGGCTCGACGTGATAGGCTTTGAGCATGTTGGACATATGTATTTGTTGGTGGGTCCTAGATTGCTCTCTCGTCAAGAAATGACAGCCAGGGAGTCATTTCTCGGTGTAGAAAAAACGTTGTTGTTATGTGTGTTGTGCTGGGAGATGTGGTACTTTCCCGGGCGACCGAAGCCACTTCCAAGTACTCGGGCCCCGTGAGGGGCCGGGGGGGTTTGCGATGGTTTGGCTCCCATGCTGTCCTCCTCTTCTCTTCGACAGCCTCTGGGGAGTAGACCCACAACGAAGACGCCATCTCGTGTTAAAGTGACATCCTACTGTATCAAATGATATGTTCTTGAGTTAACCCCTTTAAAACAATGACAATACTTTCAGCTTATTTCTGTAACTTCCAAATTATTTTATTTTGCCTTGGGCACCTCTCTGAACTGGAAAGGTTAAATACAAACTTCATAACCCTCTTCATCACAAGATATCATCCTTGGGCTGAATAAATAAAAACTGTCACTGGATTCAAGGGGTTAATAAAGTGTTTAACCAAGTCCTAGCCACACTAAATAATGCATCATATGGCACTTACCCTGAAGCAGTGGTGATCGGACTAGTGCCATAACATCAGGCATTATTAGCTGCAGGAAGTTGGCTAAGGAGGACTTATGGAGTTTGGCTGTTGAGGTGAGCAAGGTCAGGCACAGCTGGGCTATATGTAAGTCTGATTCATTGATGAGTGGTGGCAGTTCAACTAAGACCTGTGAAAGATTGATTGGGTTAGACATATGCTAATCAAGAGAATATATTTCTCTAACTGTATAAGGAAGTAGGACAGGTTAATACTGAAAAAGGCAGTCCCCGTTTGGAAACAGAGAGCACAGCAGTATATTGGTGAGAAAGGAGAAAAAAAGCAAGAGGAATGTCTTGACAGAGTGAGTGAGACACGGAAAGACAAAGACAGATATGTCATGGCCATCCTGTTGGAAAGTTCCCCCAAAAGAGTAGGATGTGGCTGCTATTAATTATGAGAAGTCAAGACGGATTTTTACTTTAGCAATGCAATGATTTTGTGTTGTGGGAATGAATAGTTGTTTTTAACTGCCTGTGGATGTCTAGGACACTTTCTTTATAATGACACAATTTATACTTTATTCTTGCTGGAGAGTTAAGGCATCCAACCAGATGTGACCCATTGGAGTTCAAGTCCTGTGAGTGGTTACAGTGTACTGCTCATATGATGCTTTCATTTTGTTTTGTTTCGTTTCTGAAGGCTCCAAGACGCTAGCATGCGTCGGCCTTGGTCACCTAATGGCAGCTCTCCATGCTGCTCGATCTCTGGCAGCTTCCCTATTTAGTCCCTTATCCCTGTCACACTCAATGACCTTGTCCCAGATCATTTTTAGTCTACCTCTTGCTACCCTACCCCCAACATTAATACTTCTCATTTTCTGCACCCAACTATCAGCCCCTATCCTCTCCACATGCCCTCAATCTACCCCTCCTCATAACGTTAATACACTCCAGTCTCAGCCTACTCTTCAACTCTTCCATCACAAACCTAGCCCCGCAGACCTCGCAGCCAGGGACGCACTGCACATCCACCTTATCACTGCCATTTCTGTATGTTTGAGCCTATGAATACCCTCTTCCTTTACTGCCTAAGTCTTACTATCATATAGCACTGCACTCCTAACACATGCCGCATACAAAGATACCTTAGCATGGAGGGAGAGTCCTCTCACTCTCAGGAGCGGCAACAGCTTCTTGAACTTCTTCCAACCACTCCTCACTCTAGCCACAGAGCTAGCTCCAGCCCTACCTCTAGCAATCTTCCACTCATTCAAGAGACTCACCAGCAAGTTCAATCCTTTCATGCCTGGCAATATAAACATGCTCTCCCTGACAAACAACACACATGCAATCAACACTATCTCACAGTCTACCTCTAATACCACTACATCACTTATTCACCCATTTATCACAAACACTGCACAAGGTGGAATTACTTCCCATGCCCTTGTGGAAAATCACAAATGGCCACTCTTCTTCAACAGTACCACCCCCAGCCCTAGATACCATTACTATTGTTTTATCTGCACTTACTCTTAAGCCCTTGTGCCCTATACCATCTCTCCATTTCTTGAATCTTTCTTCCACCTCCCTTTCATTCCCTGCAATCAACACCAAATCCAGAAATACAACACCTCCCACACGAGTCCATTTCTGAAGTCATGTAAGAGGACTTCAAGTACCATAATAAACAACAGAGGGCTCAAGACTAACCCCTAATACTCGTCAACATTCATGGAAAACTTCTCACTCAAAACCCCATTCACCCTTACCTGGGCATGACCACCCACATACATGGCCATAACCACCCACACCAGCCACTCCTTGATCCCAAGCTTTCTTAATGCCCACATCACTACCTCTCTAGGGACTCTGTCAAAGGCCTCCTCCAAATCAACAAAACCAAAGTACAGTTCCCTTTTCTTTCCAATATAATTTTCCTGAAGCTGTTGAACAATGAATATGGCACCAGTGGTCCCTTTGCCTTGCATAAACCCAAACTGGATCTCATCAATATTCATTCTTTCTCTAATCATACCTTCAAGAACTCTCTCCATTACATTCATTATCTGGTCCAAAAGCTTTATGCCTCAATAAATTCCTCTTTCGAGGACATCACCCTTCCCCTTGTAAATATTAACAATTACACTCTTCAGCCAATCATCTGGGACAACAAACTCATATATAGTCATATTTATGCTGCTCAAGGAAAGTGACTGGTTCCCTCACTTTAACCCCTAAAACGCGGCTGTGTACGGCCGATCCCCCCGCTGTGGCGGGGTTGTAGCGGGGTCTGAGTACCTGTGGGAAAATATTTGCCAAAAATCATAGATTAACCCTAGAGCATTAAAATTTTTATGGCATATAGTACTTACATTCAGCTTTCTCCTGAGACACATGTTGAGCCTTCGTTGACTACCAAAGGACTTGTGAAGACTTGCAAAGTTGGGTAACAAAGTCTTCACTTTCACACCTCCAGAAACCCGGTTTTCTTTCTACCACAGCCTCAATCTGTCACAGTACACTTTATACAACAACGTACAGGTTGTTTGGAATCCGTATTTGTAAATAAGCACTGAAAATAAGGCTAAAATGAACGGAGCACACGGCCGACATGCAGCGCGGTGGCAATCTTCCCGTCACTATTGTCACATTTGCCTTTTCACGGCAAAAAACACGTATACTACATTATTTTCCATCATAGGACTTCGCAAACGTTTGCCTGTCACTATTACGGCCATAAAAATCACTGTCACTGCCAGTATTGTGGATCGGGACTGAGGAAGACCACCGCGGCGCGAGTTTATTCAGCCTTACGGCAGGCACTTTGTTCTCGCTCCTGTCGGCCACTCGCACTTCATTTCTATCGCTCACTTTCACTGTATCTGTTCTTTTTTTTGCCTTATTCATCAGTGTCACTGTCCAGTGTTATAAAAATAATATTTTCTACACAACAAACTGTCACTGTCAGAACACAGAATAGGAAAATATGCTTTCATCTTCTTACACTGGAGTGACTGTCACTCGCAATACTTATATTATTACTATGTACAATTATTTACACCAAAAAACACTGTCACTGTCAGTGCTTTTACAAGTACATACACTAATTTACACTCATCAGGCTGTCACTGTCAGCACGTAAAAGAAAACTAAACAATATTATCACTGTCACTCTCAGTATTATTTCAAAGAATCTTACCCTTATTTTCAAAATCTACTTAGGCTGTGGTAGTCAAAGAAACACGGGTAAGCACAGAGGGGAACTTTGCACTCTTTGCACTGCAAGGAGGTGCGCCTAAAGGTTCTGTCCTGCCTGGTAGTGTGGCTGCACACATGACACCTCCTCAGTGCTTTCCCCCTCTTTGCAGTGGCTGGCAGTGGCTCCAGGCGGTGTCGCTGAAGGTAGGCCATACACTGTAGGCGGTCTGGAGGTGTCTGAGGGTGGTGTTTGGGACCTGTTGAAAGAACCTGGCCGTAACGCTGAAGCAGCTGGTAGACACAAGTGTTGGAAAATCGTCTGAGAGAGTAGTTGGCTGGCTTCCTGTTCTTGATTTTATACAGGATGAAGGCGTTCAACATGCACATATCAATCAAGTGCAAGAACACCTTCCTGTACCAACGACGATTTTTCCTCAGGCAGTCAATCTCTCCAATCATCATATCGGACTTGTCCACCAGCCACATATTGACGTTGTAGTCAATGACAGCATCAGGCTTCATCACAGGCTCGCCAGTCCTTCTGTCGACCTTCCCTGTTGCCAGCATTTCCCCCTGGTGTACTGTGGTGAGCATGTTCACGACTCTCTTATCATGCCACCTGATCGCAAGCATCTTGTCAGATTTCTTCAGGTGCATGTCTCCCCGCTTTGACTTTTCAGCCTCGGGGAAGGCAGGGTAATGTGCCCTTTTGCTTCTGACAGTGCCACAGGAGCCGACGCCGTGTTCAGAAAGGTACTTGGCGAGTTTAGGAGCGGTATAGTAATTGTCCGTATACAGGACATGATTCTCGCCAAAGTACTTTTCCAAAAGCACTTTCACCACAGAACCAGAGAATCCAAGGGGGTCAGTCTTATCCAAATCGACATTGCTGGCGGTGTAAATGACGAAGTCTAGGATGAACCCCGTCTTGCAGTCGCACAGCACGAAAAACTTGATTCCAAAGCGGTGCCGTTTGCTTGGAATGTACTGCACGAACTGAAGACGGCCCCTGAACAAAACCAAGGACTCATCAATCACAACTTTCTTGAAAGGGCGCAGGAACCTCGTAAACTTATCCTTGATCATGTTCAGGATTCCCCTCACTTTCCATAATGCGTCAGTTTGGGAAGGCTCATCATTGTTCGCGAAGTGAAGGTATGTCATCAGCTGCCTAAAACGATCGCGGCTCATGTATTTATTGAAAATGGGTGTTGGGCACAGCTCGTCGGAAGTCCAGTATTCTTCTAGCTTGTGTTTCCAGTTGTGGGGCATTAGCAACATCAATCCAATAAATACAAAAAGTTCTCGGATCGTAAGAGGCACCCATGCTGCCATCCGCGACGTGGATGGCGTGGCCGCCTCACCTTCTCCTTCACGAACTGTAGCACATTGCCCCTCGTACCTGTTTGTCCCGGTACAGATGTGCTCCATAACCTCGTCGTCAAGGAAGGCCAACAGGTAGTCAAGGCATTCACCATCCTCGTCGACAGGGAAGTCAGCCTGAAGTCCACACCCACTGTCGTCAAAGGGCAGATCCTCCGGCACAAAATCTGATCCCTCTGACCACACGAAGGCATCCAGCGTTCCCTGCCTAGGCTGGGAGGTGCTTAGGGCGGCGGGGGGTGAGGCAGGTCGTGTGGGAGTGGGTGAGGCAGGCGGTGCGACAGTATGTGAGGCTGAGGCTATCCCAGGTCGTGTTGGTGTTGTGGTGGTGGTGGTGGTGGGGACATTATCACTGGGCTCAAGGTCACTCACGGGGGCGTGACTGCCGAGTTGCCTAGTGCGAGTTTCCTTACTACGAGCTAGCCTTATATTAGGGGACAAAGTTTTTGCTCTACCAACACGAACACTTGGCCTACGGAAACCTCTAGAACGTAATGTTGCACGTCTACTTCCCTTTCGAGGTGGTGAAGGCGACTCCGACGACTCAGGAGACAGGGCAGCAGAGGAGGAGGACGAGAGAATAGGGCTGGGAGTACGTGGCGGGCTGGCGGTGGCGTGACGTGGCGTAGGGGACAATGGCGGTGAGCTGGGGTCACCGCTCCTTTTCCTTTTTGCCCCCTTCCCATACTCAAGGCCCCTTCTCACAGGAGCCTTCCCTGCTGAGGTGCTAGGCACTGACACACTCTCTTCAGGCACAGAAACAATCACTTCTGGCCCGGACTCTGCACTGGATTGTGTGTCAGACTCTGCCAGGCTGGACCACACACCGACGTCACTGCCATAGTCCATTGAGGCTTTCAAAAGTTCACAGGCTATTGCAGAGTCACTTAGGCCCTTAGTAGTTCCTGGTAAGGTTTTGAAGGGGGTTGAGGTAACAAAACCCTTTTTCGGAGGGCTAGAAGGCACAGACTCAGAAGAGCTCGAGTTGGACATGGTGTCACCGTGGAAGATTCGCGTGGACTGACGCTATTCTGGGGCAAACCGCGCGAAAAAATGACAGTGTGACAACTGGGGAAACAAGCGTTTCCCAATAGTAAAAAGTGCTTGCGAGATGACGGCGCAGATTGACACGTATCAGCCGTCCACGCGTTGCCATATCGCACGATGAGGGAGGGCCGCGCATCGGTGCGTGGGTGGGTAAAAAAAATGATACTTGGCAACAACCGAGGTCAGTAGTACAAAGGTCAAGTGTGCTAAACGTAGCTCACGGGTGGCGGGACTGATAGACAATACCAGCTGGAGCCTGCTTGCCCGCGGTTATTCAAAATTAACTCAAATCGCAAACGCGACGATCTGCCGTTCTGCCCTTTGGGCCGACCATCGCAAATGCGACGATCCGCGTTTTAGGGGTTAAATATCTGGACTGAGCTTCCTAGCACTCAGGCTCCTTCCTCCAGATGCAGCAACACAGGATTGGATAACCCCTTTCATTGCTAAGGTATTATCCTCGGCTTAATAAAATCATCATGTTGCCAAACTGCCAAATCTCATTTTTGTCCACTTCCAAGCACTGGGACGCAAGGCTAGACTATCGTCAGTCCAACACATTCAAGGGTAGGAGACCGAATTTTGCCCCTAATAGTATCTGTATGACAAAAATCTCTGGCCATCTCTTGGACTTACTGTGGCATGTAAGCCATGGTACACTAAGACCTAAGTGCTCTACCAATAGTGCCATCAGGCATCTAGAGGGAGCAGTAAGAAAAATATAATTACATCCTCAGACTAATGAACTTAAAGATTTTATTCCAGCTGCTGCCAAATATTTATTTGCAGCTCAAGGATGCAACCAGACCCTTGATATAAAACCATCAATTGGATGATGTATTGAACATTCTAATGATATGATTCTCATTCTATTTTGGCTACTGCCACTGGTTATGTTTAGCTTATGAAAGACCTCTCAGACTGAAAGAGTCAAAATTATTCTCCATTAATCCTCAGTCTACTGTGAAAGAGTCAAAATTATTCTCCATTAATCCTCAGTCTACTGGCATCTTTTATTACTGTTCTTGCTACCACTTAAGTTTTATTTACTCCACTAAAGAAGTTAAACTGAACAGTTTAAGCAGTAGCCAAACACTTCTTTTTTAAGTACACACTTCAGGGACACACATTATTTTTTGTTACAGTAAAGTTTCACTGTTGTATGGATTAGCATTTTTTTTTTCACATGATGGCAACTTTCCAGGCTTCATGAACCTACAATATTCTGATCAGGATTACTACCCTTCACATCCCTTACAAAGAAAACATCCCATATTTTCATTGGTCTACTCACAGAGGCTGTCTCTTCCACATACAGGTGTACAGCACTTCACTGGTTACTCAACACCTTCTCTATCCCCCGAAAGGAGCACAGTGGACTGCAGAGGGGCAATTTCAGCCTGCAGTCCACAAAGTTTACGTCCAGGTGAACCTGGGTCCACAACACCAACAACTCTCACAAAGATCATAATGTCCAAACCAATTTTGCTTAGTCATGCCAGAGTGAGGAGTGGCTTGAATAAGTTCAGGGAGCTGTTGCCTCTCGTAACAATGACAGGGCTCTCTCTCCATGCTAAGACATCTTCGTACGCAACATGCGTTAGGAGTGAGATGCTGTATGGTAGTGAGACCTGGGCAGTTAAGGAAGAGGATATTTGCAGGCTCAAACATACAGAAATGATAATGATTAGGTGGATGTGCAGCAAATCGTTGATTCCAAGGCCCAGGGGGGCTAGCTTTACGATGGACGAGTTAAGAGGTAGGATGGGAATGGAGTGTATTAGTGCTGTGATGAGGAGAGGTAGATTGAGATGGTTTGGGCATGTGTAGCAGACAGGGGATGACAACTGGGTGCAGATAGTGACTAGTGTTAACTTTAGGGATAGGGCTGCGAGAGGCAGACCAAAAAAGACCTCAGACAAGGTCACTGAGTGTGTAACCTCAAGGATAAGGGATTGAATAGGGAGACTGCCAGAGACTGAGCAGCATGGACAGCCGTCATTAGGTGACCAAGGCTGACGCATGCAATCATGTTAGAGCCTTTATAAATGAAACAAAACTAAATGAAACAATGCACATCACCTCATTACCACTCTTGAAGGCCAAGTGTACTCTTAAATCAGCATGTTACTCTGCCATGAATTGCATTACAAATCCATTCATTATTTTCATTTAACTGCACTCAAGTCTGTGCATATCCTCCTCTAATACTGCTCAAGTTTTGTATCATACACCATCCTTCTTTCCTTCCATTCTCTTCTGTCTTTCTTTCCTTGTCCTTCTGCCTATGGGTGACTTTACACTCCCTCTTCTGTCTTTCTTTCCTTCATTCTTTCCTCTTCCTTCAGCCTGTGGGTGACTCTATACTGAGTAACAAGCCAAATGGTTTCCTGTACACCAGGAAAGCATTTACTACGCTGGGTGGTAACCATATAACCAGATTTTGGCGCCTGGTGGTTTTAGTGGGTAATTATTGCGCTCCAATCGAATTGAGCCAGTGAAGGTTTATGTCCAAGGGGTGGTTGGGGTTGACTGCTCATGTAATACCACTCAGGGATGAGTGAGGCTGGTCACTCTCATCTTAAATGTCGGGACCAACTGCCTAGCCCCAGGCTTCTACGCTCCTCATGGGGCAATGTAGGATTGGATGATGGATGGATGGATGAATCCACTCACTTGCTGTAGTACTCCCTACTTCTTCCTTCTTCTGTAAACTGTTTCTTCTGTATGTGCCCTTCTTCCTTCCTTTCACTTTATATTACTCTTCATTTATATCAGGTGGTTCTACACTGAGTGACAAGCCTAATGGTTTCTGTAACCTAGGAAGCCACATACAAGACTGGGTGGTAACCTTATCACCAAAACATGGGGTGATGTGCAGTCTACTATGGTGCCCCTGTTAACTGGATGAGATGCAAATGCATCATCTACCCAGAAACTACTAATCCCCACGCACTGCTGTGGCGATGCACTGTCAACTGCAAGGGAACACTGGCTTACTGCATGGAAGAGCCTTGCAGAGGCAGTTGTTTGCCTGTGGTTGATGGGGCTGCTCAGCAAGATAGACTGGGGTTGAACAACAGCATCATACTTCACACTCACAAAAATGATATAGTTTCTCTTTTGTATGTAGAGTCCCTTGATTGTTATTACAGGTAATGCTCTCTAAACTACAATTCCAGCAAGTTTTGAGTCTCACAACAAAGCTAGCTTCTGTACCATTAACTGCATCCTCCAAGCAGCAAAACGTATCAACACACTCAGGCAATGTACCTTTCATACTGCTACAGTTCTTATGTATTCAGGCTCCACAAACATCACACAAGATGAAGTTACAGTACTACCAACATGCGATACATGAACACTGACCTTTCTTCACAGGGCCTCTACCCATAACCTTTGTTTTTCCCACAGAATGTCCTCACTCACTACAATCACCTGTATAAAGGTAAAAGGTGCTATTACAGCTTTCTTCCACTGCACTGACTGTCTTATTCTCAACAAATGTTGCATTCCACAACATTTTATCATTTCTGCATATACTTCACTAACAACCGCTCCTGAAAGTGGTAGGTGGTGGTGACCATCATCCACTCACTTGATGTAATGCTGCCTACTTCTTCCTTCCCCTTTCTCATTCTATCTGTGTCTGTCTTCTCTACCTAAGTCTCCCTTTTCTTCATGTCACTTTTCATTATTCTTTTTTCCACTACAGGTAGCTCTACACAAAGTGGCAAGGTTAATGGTTTCCTATAAACTGAAGAAACCATTTACAATGTCAGGTAGAAACCATATAATGGGATGATGATGAGCCTACTGTGGTGCCTCTATCAAATGGGTGGACAGACATAAATGCAACATCCATCCTGGAACCAAGCCTCCACAATTTTCCCTGCATATCATTATGGCAAGGCTCTGTCAGCCACAAGGGAACATAGATTCATTGCACAGGACAGCCCTATAGCAACTGTCTGCTTGTGGCTGATGAGTCTGTTTGGCCAGGCAGAATGGAACTGATCAACACCAACAACAATCACTGTTTTCCCATTATTCAACCTCTACATAACATCTTTCACTTCTACCAACATCAGACTCTCAAGCACTGCATCCTCATACGTTTATGTATGGCAGATCTGGACCTATTTCTGTATGTGGCTTTATCCAACCACCTCAGCAAGTAACTGAATTCCTTTTACTATATAGTTATGAAAAGTTATGTAGGCATTCTTTCCATGTTTCAACTTTTTTCATCTTCATCTATCACTATTTTTAGTAATTCTTCTGCCACCCTCCATTAAAGATGGTAATGTATGTTTGTAAATAGTTACCAAAAAGGGTAGGAGAGGGACTGAAAACCAACCAACCCTCTTTCTAACAGCATAAGTATGTGGTGTTCCTCTGCTAAGTACTTGTGTTGCATGCAGCTTGATTATTCCTCCTATGCTGTGAAGTACAAGACTGGAACAGAAGCTTCTTTTTGTTTCTGATGTATAATCAGACATAAGCTCTGGATTTCTTGTTCTCAGCATTCTGCTGCAGGAAATTGGATGACTGATGATGACAATGACAGTAACTATGATCATGATGAATTCTGAAATTTCCACAATTTAGGTACAGTACTTTCAAGAACAAAAACACCCACAACTAAGAAGGGCTAACTGTATTATACAACCCTGACACCCTCAATCCATATTCTGAATTAATTTGGCATTAAAACGAACACACACACGTATGGACATATGACATGCACAGGCGTATGCACGGACGTACTTACCTATTTGTAGTATACAGGATTTGAGCGAAGCTCATACTGTCCTGCCTCCATACCTATTTTTATCCATTTCAGTTTTAAACATATGGCTGTTCTTTGTCTGCCACTCATCCTCTCAAACCCATTCCAGATTTGGGAACTAAATGTTCTCACATCACTGAGACACCTGCTCTTCCTTAAATTTTCATGCCCTCTTGTCCTTCCATGAACCACTGCAAAGAGATGTTCCCTGCCCAGTGGTTCTAGACCTTCATACCTTTGTATATGATTATCAAGTCCTTTCTCTCTCCCACTACTTTCCTGTTATCTGGACAATTTTAGCTTCTCTGGTCTCCCCCCCCCCCCCAGGAAAGCTCTCTCCAGTCTGGAATCATCTTCAGAGCTATCCTTTGTTTATTTGCCCTATTGCTGATGTGTGTTTTTAAATGTGGTGACCCTATCACTACTGTATACTTAAGTGTTACTTATATCAAGGACACTATAATTCCTCTCAACATTTCCTCATCCATAAAATAATAAGCTACTCTCATATGCCAATAGCCTATATGATCCTCCAATAATCCTGTTAGTATGTTTTTCTGGTGACAGGTCATCCTGTAAGGTAACTCCTAAATATCTTTCCCCATTCTACATTTGCATCTGGGTCTCATTTCACTGACCCCCATTTCTAACAACACTTCTTTGCATTAAAATCCATTTTCTAGGTCTGACTTCAATACTGTAGTTTGTTTAAGTCATCTTACAACTCTTTACTACTAGATTCATTTATCACACTTTACATAATTTTTGCATCACCTGCACACATGTTCATATAACTACTCAACCCACTTGGCATGTTGTCAACATATATGAGAAACATGACCAGGGCCAGCACTGAATCCTGGGACACTCTGCTAATTACACTCTTCCACAGGGATAACTAATCATTTATAACTGTTCTCATCTGTTTTCCCAACAGATAGTTTTCCATCCATTTTAACAATTTCCCCAACACCCCTTCAGCAGTTTTAAGCTTTTACAATAGATCTTTCTGTGGCATCTGTCAAATGAACTCCTTAGATCCACAGACACACAATCTACCCAGCCCTCTCTTACTTGTAAATTATCTTTATAGTAAAAGCTATAGAAGTCTCATACCTTATCTAGCATTTGCGGAGTGAGTGAATTTGAGTAATTTGTGACCAGTGTGTCTAGTAGTGTCAGGGTAGCAAGTTTCAATGCTCGCTGGTTTTTCCGCAGGAAAGAGGCCAAGACTGGAAGTGCGTCTGCCAATATTGGTCGTAAGTCAATCCGGAGAGGCGACGCAGCCACTTTGGTGAGAGCCTTGACTGTGGTGAGCCGTGTGATCTCATTTCTTAGCCGATCCAAGAAGATGGGAAGGCAGGTGCCTAATTCACCCTAGGAAAGATGGTAATTATGGAAAATTAAATAAGAGTTATTCTCAATATAACAAACACTTAACATTAACACAACAAGGGGTTCCATAATGATAATTACTGATGATACCTCAATCTACTAAACACTCAGTTTGTACCTCCTCATACATAAAGCTCTAGCTCTGATAATTCAGCTTTCTGATTGCTGGATCTGGTATGTACAAGAGAAGATGAAACAGTGATGACGATGACTGATTCTAAGACGAGGATAAAAATTATTACTGTGAGTATAATAGGCTTCCTGAATCGTGGATTACTTAAAATGTACTTTAACCCTTAATGCTCTGGGGTACTGCGCACTAAGCCCTTCCTGTGTGTGGGGGTATTTATTTCCAGAAGTTGCCAATTTTCAACCCATTATAGCTCAGTAACTACACTACCTAGAACTTTCAATTAAAGTTCAAAATACTCACCAATCTTTTCTTTCTCCATTGCAAAATCTCCAGGTCTCTAGGTGAAGGAGTTGTAGAGGTAACTTTTGGTGTTGCGCAAGGATGTGTATGTATGAGCGGGGGAGTCAGTGACAATAGCAGGCAGGCCATGTGCCTGCACTACCCACATGGGGATTCCATACTCACTCCCCCTTGCCCGACTTGGCCTTCACACTCTTGACCCCTGCCACTACCACATGAATGAATCATCACCCGCTGTACACGTGGCAAACTCAGTTTATTTGTCCAGTTCTTCCAGCTGTTCCAGAGTGACACTGCGCTGCAGTGTGCAGGATGGGAAAAAGAAAAAAAAATTCCAAAGTTTATTCCTCCAGCCTTCTTTCTTTCCATCCTCTTCTGTTTTTCTTTCCTTCATTCTTTCCTCGTCTTTCTGCCTACGGGTAACTTTAAACTCCCTCTTCCGTCTTTCTTTCCTTCATTCTTTCCTCTTCCTTCTGCCTGTGGGTGACTCTACGCTGAGTGACACGCCAAATGGTTTCCTGTACACCGGGAAGCCATTTACTACGCTGGGTGGGAACCATACAACCAAATTTTGGCGCCTGGTGTTTTAGTGGGTAATTATGGCACTCCAATCGGATTGAGCTGGTGAAGGTTTATATCCAAAGGGTGGTTGGCGTTTACTGCTCACATAATGCCACTCAGGGATGAGTGAGGCTGGTCACTCTCATCTTTAATGTCAGGACCAACTTGCCTAGCCCCAGGCTCCTACACTCCTCATGGGACAATGTAGGATTTGATGATGATGATGATATTACACATTACTTGCCAGAAGTGAATCATCACCCCCCATACTGCAGCAAGCTCAATTTATCTGCCCAATTTTTCTGGCTGTTCCAGTGACACTGCGCACTATGGCATGTGGGACGGGAGAAAGAAATGAATTTCCATGGTTTATTACACATTTCTTGCCGGGAAAGATCACCATCACCTTCCTGCAAGTACATCTGCTACACCTGTGGCACACAGCGTCACCTTAGTTATCCAAGTTTTTTTTTTTTTTTTTTTTTTTTTTTTTACTGCAGTTGTTCTTATTTTCTTGCATCTCACATAATTATAAAAGATGCTTATTTTCCTAAGTCTTTACTTCACAACAGGCTTATATCCATACTTTTTCTTATACTCTGAATCTTTTTACAGAAAGGTCACTTAGTTGGCCAAGTTCTTACTGTACTAAAGGAATTGCACAAAATTATAAAAAGTTTATGATCACAACAAAACCAACTTGCACATACATTGCACCACATTACCATAACACTTATTTGCACGTCTATTGCAAGGTTACTTTCATATTAGCTAATTTTCATATACCGGTACTTTTACATTCTAAACTTTTATGTAGCAAAAGTCACTTATTTGGCTAAGTTCTTATTGCACTACAGGAACTATCTATCTATCTATAGCCCGACGCCCTAATCCCGCAAAGCTTGGCCACAGACAAAACGCCTCCAAGTCGCTCTGTTACCCATCATTTGACTACCCTCCCCCAACTCATTCCCCCCTCCCTCATATACCGCTCAACTCCATCCCTTCACCTCATCCTCGGTCTTCCCCTCCCTCTCCCTCCCTCCACCTCACCTACATACACCCTCTTTAGTCAGTCTTCATTCTCCATTCTCTCCACAGGTCCAAACCACCTCAGTGTATTCCTCCTAATCTTCTCAACCACATCCACATCCACCCCACAATGTTCTTTCACTTCTTCATTCGTCAACCTGTTCCTCCAGGTCACTCCACATGCTCCTCTCAAGTAATTCATTTCCACTGCTCTCACTCTTGACTTGTTCCCCTCTTACAAGGTCCATGCCTCGCTTCCATACGTCATGGTTGGGATCACAATACTATCATGCAGTGACTTCTTTATTCACCTCCCTATTTCTCATCACTGCTTTCAGTGAACTAATAACCTTCCTTCCCTGCTGTACTCTTTCACGCACTTCATCACCCAAAGTTCCATCCTTACTCATCACACTACCCAAGTACTTGAATGCACTCACATTCTCCATATCCTCGCCATCCTACCTCACCGTGCATTCTGTGACTTCATTCTTCTCAAACACCATAACTTTACTCTTGTTTACATTAACTTTCAGATTCCTCTTCCTACACACTGTCCCAAATTCATTCACCAAACCTTGCAACTCCCATTCATCTTCCCTCAACAATACTGTATCACCAGCAAACAACAATACCGGAATCTTCCAAGTCTCACCCTCATTCATTTGAGCCACCTCCACATCCACTGCCCTACCTTGCACCTCCTTTACAACCCCATCCATGAATATATTAAACAACCATGGAGACATCACACAACCTTGTTTCAGTCCCACACCGAGATCAAAGAACTCACCCAGCTCACCATCCACTCGCACCGTAGCCCTAGCTCCTTCGTATATACTCTTCACAGCACTCAACAATTTCCCCTCCACACCATATATTCTCAATACCTTCCACATACCTTGCCTATCTATTCTGTCATAAGCTTTCTCCAAGTCCATGAAGGCAGCATATGTTTTCTTTCCCTCTCTAGATACTTCTCCACTAAACATCTTAGAACAAATATCTGATTTACATACCCTTTTCCCTTCCTAAACCCCCCTTGTTCTTCTCCAAGTACCTCCTCTGTTATATGCCTAACCCTATCAATGAGTATTCTACCATATATTTTTCCAATCACACTAAGAAGGCAAATACCCCTATGGTTACCACATACTTCTCTCTCTCTTTTTTCTTTGTATAAAGGAACAATTATACCTGATTTCCAGGTGTCCGGAACCCTTCCCTCTTCCCAAGCCAATCTACATAACTTCCATATCCACTCCACTACAATCTCAACCCCATACCTCAGCATTTCACCACACTCTCCATCAATTCCTGAGGCATTTCCCATCTTGATCTTCTTCATTGCTTCCACTATT
Organism: Coenobita brevimanus; assembly: GCF_032717465.1. Taxonomy (NCBI): domain Eukaryota; kingdom Metazoa; phylum Arthropoda; class Malacostraca; order Decapoda; family Coenobitidae; genus Coenobita; species Coenobita brevimanus. The sequence continues at coordinate 25,617,198 of NC_137012.1, forward strand.
TCCACCCTACTGATCTCTTCCTCCTTCTCATCTCTCCTTCTCCCAGCCATTCCCCAACCACTTATACTCGCACTGCTCTCACTCTCTACATTCAACAAATCCTCAAAGTGTTCCTTCCATCTCCTCAATTTCTCTCTCTTCTCCACCAACAATTTGTTATTCCTATCTTTCACTCCCCTACTATTACCCCTTTCACACTGCCTTACTTTCACTACCTCCTTCCAAAACAATTTCTCACTCTCCCTCCAGTTCACACTCAGATTCCTCCCAAACTCTACATCCACTTTCTTTTTACTCTCCTTCACCAATCTCTTCACCTCCCTTCTCCTGCTCACATATACCTCTCTCTTCTCTCTCATCTTCTTCCCTACCTCTACTCGCTAGCCATTCACTATATGCACAAAATTATAAAATGTTTATATCCAAGAGGTGGTTGGGGTTGATTGCTCATGTAATGCCACTCAGGGATGAGTGAGGCTGGTCACTCTCATCTTAAATGTCAGGACCAACTGCCTAGCCCCAGGCTCCCACGCTCCCCATGGGGAAATGTAGGATTGGATGATGGATGGATGTTTAAATCACGACGATACTAATTTGCACATACATTGCACTATATTTTCTAATACAGTCGACCCTCTGTCCTCGCGGTTCCCCTGTTTGTGGTTTCGATTGTTCGCGGTTTGTCACCAGGGAAACCAAATCACCTTTTCTGAAGTCCAGAGAAAAATGGAAACATTCAAATCGCGCGCCACACGCTGCATACCGCCCGCAGCGCCACTCATGCCACCCCCACATTGTTTTGAATCTCTCACAGCAGGCTCTCTCATTCTCAGGTTCCGAGATAATTCGCCATCAAGTCAATTCGCCGTCAAAACATGGACAATCCCCCGTCAGGACAATTCGCACTCTGGAAGATTCCTCGTCATTCTATAAATATACTTATTTTTGAATAATTAATACTTATAATAACTAATTTTTAGGGGGATCTATCAAAGTCTATGTTCATTCAATAGCGCAGGCTTTGGATATCATTTATAAGTTGCACCTTTAGCCAATAATTAACGTGTTTCTACTTCGCTGTAGTCGACTTTGAATTATATTCTAGCGTCACCCGTAGCTGTCTTCATTAATTTTCATTGGTACTACAACATTCTGGGTATATTTTAAAATGACTCTGAAGAGGTACAAGTATATATTCATCTCAAATGACAATATCCAACGAGTTCTTCTGATCGGCCATAGTGGACGCAAATCATGGGGAAAAATATGGCTGAGCCTCAACAGATGTCACTACATTTATTATAAAAACAATAAACCTCCACCACTTTTAAAAACTGTATATTTAAAAGACTATTAAAGTATGTAAATAAATGACGGGGAATTGTCCTGACGGCGAAAAGTCCTGATGGCGAATTGTCTTGTTATTGTTGTGACTGTGAACTGACTTGACGGCGAAGTCCCGAAACCCATTCTCACTGTGACCAAGCTTGTGTGTACTTGTAATCGCTGATCGCTCCAGGACACCATCATTTTATCTACCACAGGCCCTAAGAGAGCAGCCAAGACATCTCCTGAAGGCACCCCAATGCACCAGAAGGTAATGACCCTGCTGGAGAAGGTAGAATTGCTGGACAAGTTACGGGAGGGAAAATCCTGGTAACAGTGGTGGAGGGTGAGAGTGTAGTTGTGACGAGCGGTGTGAGAGGCCATCCACCTACACAATTAAACTATTTTTTTCATACTTTAATAAAGTGTTTATTGACATGTACACAGGGGTTTTCTTTCATTAAAGAAGGAAATTGGGGGCTAGGGGTGTTTTTAGGGGGGCACAAATTTTACACGGATTTTCGACCTTTGCGGGGGTCTCAGGCCCCTAACCCCCGCGAAGACAGAGGGTCGACTGTATTATAAAAGTCCTCCAATCCAACCACCAATAATCTAAAAATCCCAATACTCTAAATTTGTCAGGATGAAATTCTTCAAATTTTTTGGTTTGGACTTGCCCTTGGATGTATCTGCCTGTAACAATTCATTTACACTTCTATGCATTTCCGGTGAGTAAAACAATAACCTATATCAATGTAAGTGTTTATTTATGTAAGTGTTTATTCTTCACCTATGCGAGTGTCACATTTCCTAGCACTGCATTCCTTCTCTGTACACCTCCAAAACAAATCATGTTTACACCGGCTCTGCTCTATTCCCATTCATCAGGCTTTCAAAATATTCTTTCCATCTGGTCCTTACTTCATCCCCATGGGTTAATTATCTACCATTGACATCCTTCACACATTCACATTTCTTTCAGCTGTCACTTCCACATTTCTGCACCCCTTTCCACAAAAACTTCCTATTTTCAGAGTAACTTGCATTCATTTTTCTTCCTAGATCATCATTTACCTCCTTTTTCCTCTTCACTGGTCTCTTTACATGCTTCTTGCACTCAATATATTCAGTTCTTATTTCAATTGAACCCCTGTCCTATAACCACTCTATCCACTTCTTCCTCTTTTCCTCCACTGCTCTCTTAACCTCTTCATCCCACCCTGCCGCACCTTTTCTCTAGGGCTGTTACTCTTGCCACACCACGCACCACCTTAGCATTCCTAACTAAGCGGTTTCTATATGCATTCCACAGGCTGTTCAGATCCATTTCATTCCAATTCACTGATTCTAACTCCTCCCCTACTTTGGTCCCATATTCATCTGCCATTTCTTTGATCCTCAGCTTCTCACCTTTCAGTCTTTCTTCGTGACTGCTCCTCTCTCTCCTGGTCCACCTCACTCCTCTCAGCTTGATCTTGCATACCACAATCATATGATCTGACAGACTTCCACATCAACCTCTCATGGCCCTCAAATCAGCAACCATTCCCAGCATCGACCTCTCTACGAGCACAAAATCAATCAGGCTCTTTCAACACAATCCCCATTTGCTCCATACAATCTACATGTATGCGCATCTTTGTTTGAAATACGAGTTACAAATTCACAATCCCCTTTCCTGACACATATCCTTCAGTTACTTCCCATTATCATTTTCTCCTGGCACTCCATTACAACTCATTACCCTCAGGACCAGTGCCTAGTCTTCCATTCATAATGCCCATTGCGATCACTTTCTAGCTCCTGGGCATTTCTCCCACTCCTTCATCCAGCTCATCCCAGAACATGTCTTTCTCTCACTCACTCTTGTCATCACATTGTGCATATGCTACAATCACAGCCACTTTCACTTTCTCAAACTTGATCTAGGCATTCATGCATCTCGAGCTGACACATTTGTAACCTCTCATTTCACTCTGCCACACTTCATTCATCAACAAAGCAACTCATTCCTTGCATCTTCCTTGACCATTGATGCCCGACCTCACACACCTTACACCCTCCCACTCCTCCACTTCACACCCTTTCATCTTTGTTTCACACAATGCCATCATGACATATCTCACACTCTTGAACACATTCACCACTTCCATCCTCTTGCTCTCCTCATTCACACCACACATTCCACATGGCCATGCGAATTTATAACTCCATAAAAATTAAATTTAACCCCTAGGGTACGCAATTTTCCAGCCTCAACTGCCCTCCAGGACACAAAAACAGGCCTATTTTTCAACTTTCTCGAAGGTTAAAAGTTTTATGCCCAATTTATAGAGCTTGAATTTACACACCTGAAAACGCAAACCCCACCCTCCTAGACCTGATAGTTACCGAGCTATGGCCCGTCAAAGTTTATAATAGTTACCTGTCACGGCCCCGGCAAGAAAGAAAATACGTCGCTCGCACCTGTTTTCTTAACAAAAATACGTACAAATCTCACCAAAATCAATTTTTTTTGGTGTGTATTGATGTTATAAACCATTGTAATGTGTTTAGAAAAAAATAAAATGGTGACAAACCCCCCCAATAAATAATTATGATAAACAGTACAAATTATCCTCCCCTCCTCATACCTCCAATCCCCTCCCTCCCCTCCCCTTGCCTAACTTCCCCTCCCCCCTCCCCTCCCCGCCGAGCTGTCAAATCTTGCTAGGGAAAATGGTCATGAACCCCTCCCCCCCCAATAAAAATATGATTAATAGTAAAAATTATTCTCCCCTCCCCATTCCTCCAGTCCCCTCCCTCCCCTTCCCTTTCCTTCCCTCCTCTCTCTTAATCTCCCCTCCCTCCTCCCCTCCCCTCCGAGCTGTCAAATCTAGCTAGTTTTCTTTTCGTCTCGTTTCGTTTTTGAAGGCTCCAACATGTTTTAGATAGTTTTCTTTTCATCTCGTTTCGTTTTTGAAGGCTCCAACATGTTTTTCATACGTTGGCATAAAATAAAATTTCTTTTTCGAGTGGGTTTCGAATAAAGACAGCTAAAATAATTGTGATGTGCATATCTGTATGCAAAGACATGAATAAATTACAGGTAATGATTCAAAAACACGTGCCATAAAGCATAAAAAATACGCAATATTCGAGGCTGGGGAGGTAAAGATACTGCATGCAGGGGGGAGGAAGTGAGGGTAGGGGTTGGCGTGGGGAGTTGGTGGTGGTGGTGGTGGTGGTGGTGGGAGGTGGTAAGGCCAGGAGAGGGAGTATGGGGATGGAGGGATGGGAGGAGATCACCACAGGACACAAAGGAAGGGCCCCAGTGGAGTACAGGGACATGGAGGGAGAGTAGGGGGAAAATACCCTCCCCCAGTCATTGGGGGATCCACATTGGAGGGGGGAATGCATTAGGAGGATGTGGGAGTGGTGGTGGTGGTGGTGGTGGTGGTGGTGGTGGTCAGAGCGGTGGGAGGTAGGGTAGCAACAAGGTAATGGGGTAGAGGGACGTGGTGAGAGGGAGGTGGGGGGTACACCCCCAACTGCCTGAGTACAAGGGTGGTTCCCCCATCTAGTGTGTCCAACACTTAGTTCTGATTGGTTAGAAGCCATCTGCATCACAGTTGGGGTGGAGCCAGCTACCGCCAGTTTTTTGTGGATGTTGCACGATCGGTGTTGCTCGTCCTTTTAAGAAATTGCGCAAAAAGCCCTATCGATGAGATTAGTACTTCTGGGGTTAAGAATGGAGTGATTGTGAAGAGATATAGGTCAGCGCAGATCTATCATCATCCCTTGTATCAGAGAAGATACAGACCCAGTAACTCATCACTAAGGATATTTGTTATACTTGGCATACCTGAAGATGGTCACCAAGGTGTGAGATAATTTGTCCCATGCAGGCAATAGCTCGTTCCTTAACCTCTTGGTCCAGGTCAGCAGCACGAAGTCTTGCCAGTGTACAGTGATACAAGTCACCAGTATATGGTGTAAAGTCAAAAGAGGATGCCAGGTCTGAAAATTAAAATGGGTTTACTGGCATGCCTCAACCAAAAAGGACTCACAGAACAAGCAAATATCAGGTAATAATTATATACTCAATGAAGGTGACATACTAAGACTGACTGAAAAGAAAATGAAACTGAAAAATTATACTACTACAGCAGCTTCCTCTTCAAGCCATCTAGCACGTTAAGTTAAACAGCACTCAATCTTACGAACTTTGGAAATACTGCATAAGCACTGGTAAGAAACATTTCCATTAAGAACATATGAAAAAACAGTTAAATGGTCTGAACTAAAGAACCTCACCAAGTGGTCTGATGACTTTAACTATCTGTTGCAATACAAGCAGGGCCTCTGCGGTGATTTTGTAAAAGGGGTCAGCCACACATGTGACTACTGGAGGTAACAGCTGCCCCACATGCTGATGGAACACCTCACCACTGTGGTGAACTAGGAGGCAATGCACAAAGGCCAGGGTGTCGATTTTCATGTTACTACTGCTGTTCTTGTCACTGAAAATACAAACATGAAATGACTCCTGGTAGAAAATGAAAATATATCAGGATGAGACATGATCAAGCCAAACTGCACAACAGTACTCATAATAAAGGATGAAAATCACAAAAACATACATAATAGTGTGGCATTCAAGGAATCCAGAAAATGCAATGCATACATGAGGAAAATAATTGTGTTGAATGAGATAAGTAGAAGGCACTGTCAAGACAGGAGGTAAAGATAGGAGGTGAGTTTTTTTCATACAGGATAAGTTATACAGGCTCAACCTGGGATCCTTGCTCTTTCTTCTTTCAATAATAAAGACAGCATGTACCAGAAGAAAAGTAAGAAAATGTTCTGGAAGGAGGTTAAGAGAGTAAAACAGGGTGACACAGAAGGTAGTAAGGGAGTGAGATAAAAATGGCAGACTCCTAGTGAAGGGAGAAAGAGTGAGTAGATGGAGAGAAAACTTTAAGGAATTGTTAAACATAAGAGGTTAGGAGTGTAAAACACTGTAACACAGATGGTAATAAGGGAGTGAAAGATAAAAATGGCAGATTTCTAGAGAAAAGAGAAAAAGTGAGTTGGTGGACAGAACACTTTAAGGAACTGTTAAACACAGAGAATGAAAGTAATGCTAGTATATGTGGTTGGGGGAATGGCTGGGAGGAGACAGATGAGAAGGGAGGAAGAGATCAGTAGGATGGCAGTAGTGGATGCAATGAAGAGTCATACTGGAGAAAGCCCCCCAAGTTGATAGGGTGTGTAATGAAATGCTGAAGCACGGGGGAGAGATAGTAGTGGAGTGGATGTGAAGAAGTCCAGATCGGCCTGGGAGGATGGAGGAGTCCTGAAGGATTGGAAGTTGGGTATAATTATTCCCTTGTACAAAGGTGTGGCAGGGAGGTTTTGAAAGTGAGTGAGTTAGATAAAAGAGAGAAAATGATAGAGTATCAGAAATTGAAAGATGAGTGGAATGCAGTGAAAGATCAGGAGAATGGCAGTTGTTTAGAGTGCTGTGGTGGGGAATGCGGAAGAGGTGTGTGGTGTGAGACGTGTGGGTGGTGGTGTAAGAAAAGGAAGTGAATGGTGGTGCGAGGAAGTAAGTATGGCCGTGGCTGAGAAGAGACGTGCATATGAAGTGTGGCTGCAGAGGAAGGATGAGGTGTCATATGAGAGGTATAAGGAAAAGAGGAATAGGGCGAGAAGGGCTGTGCATGATGCTAAAGTGGCAGCAGATGAGAGGTAAGGTAGGCGGTTGACTGAAAATTTTCAACAGAGTAAGAAAATGTTTTGGAAGGTGGTGAAAATGGTGCGAAAGGGAGAGTCTGGGAAGGAAGACTGAGTAAAAGCAGAGGATGGAAGGATGTTAAGTGAGATGGATGCAGTAAGGAAGAGATGTGCAGGGTATATTGAAAGATTGTTCAATGTAGAAGAGAAAAGGGTGGCTGAGATTGTGGTGGATGGAAGGGTGCAAGGAATAAATGTGTTGAGAGAGTTGAATGATTCTTTGATTACGAAGGAGGAAGTGCAGGAGGCAGTAAAGGAGATGAAAAAAGGGAAAGCTGCAAGTATGGGTGGGTGTGCTGTGGAATGCCTGAAGGGTGGTGGAGCAACTATTGTTGACTGGTTAGTTGGACTATTGAATGTGTGCTTTGTGAAAGGTATGGTGCCAGTTGACTGGGAATGTGCTTGTGTGGTCCCATTGTATAAAGGTAAGGGTGATAAGTATGAATGTACTAGCTTTAGGGGTATAAGTCTGTTGAGTGTTGCAGGTATGGTGTATGGCAGAGTGTTAATTAAGAGAGTTAGAAAGGGTACAGAGGGAGTGATTGGTGATGAGGAGTGTGGCTTTAGGAGAGGGATGGGATGCATGGATCAGGTGTTGGCTGTGAGATAAGTGTGCGAAAAGTATTTGGCGAAAGGCAAGGATGTGTTTTGGGCATTTATGGATTTAGAGAAAGTGTATGATAGAATTGATAGGGAGGCTTTGTGGACTGTTTTAAGATTGTATGGACTTGATGGTAGGTTACTAAAAGGGGTGAAAAGTTTTTATGTAAATAGTAAAGCGTGTGTAAGAGTGGGAAATACTGTGAGTGATTGGTTTCCCATGAGAGTGGGGCTGTGGCAGTGATGTGTGATGTCACCTTGGTTGTTTAATATTTATATGGATGGTGTTGTACGGGAGGTGAATGCAAGAGTTTAAGGTGGAGGTCTGAGTCTGGTGAATGTTGATGGTAGAGAGTGGAATCTGAACCAGCTGCTGTTTGCACATGATACTGCACTGGTGGCTGATTCAGAGGAGAGATTGAGAAAGTAGGTAGGGGAGTTTGGAAGGGTGTGTGAAAGCAGGAAATTGAAAGTAAATGAGAATAAGAGTAAAGTGATGAAATGTACAAGGTTGGTAGATGGTGGGAGGATGAATATAGTTTTGAATGGTGAGTTGCTTGAGGAGGTAGAGTGTTTTAAGTATTTAGGGTCACATGTTGCTGTGGATAGAAGAATAGATGCAGAATTGAAGTTTAGAATGAATGAAGTAGGAAAGGTGCTGGGAGGAATGAAAAGTGTTTAGATGTCGTTCGCTTAGAATGGATGTAAAGAGAAGACTGTATGAGGGTGTTGTGGTACCGACTGCATTATATGGGGCTGAAACATGGAATATAGGTGTAGCGGAGAGGAAAAGTTTTAATGTAATGGAGATGAGGTGTCTGAGGAGTATGTGTGGAGTGACGCGTATGGATTGAGTGAGAAATGATGAAGTGTGAAGGAGAACTGGAGTTGTTCGGGAGATGGCTGGTAGAGTTGAGCAGAGGGTGTTGCGATGGTTTGGGCATATGGAGAGAATGGATAATGAGCGATAGGTGAAAAAGATAACTAGATTTGATGTGAGAGGTGTAAGGCTGAGGGGGAGACCACAAATAGGATGGATGGACAGTGTGAAGAGAGTGTTGGATACGAGAGGGATGTCCGTTGAGCAAGGAAGAGTGGCTGTGCATGACAAATAAATGGAGAGAAATTGTGAATGAATAAATGATGACATAGCCCTGAGGGGATATTTTCCCGCATTTGATCTGATCAGCTAGTCAGGTCAGGTGCAGGTAAGGGGATGGGTCTATTATGAAGTGGCAGGGGTAAACCAGCTCTGCTGTTGGGCCCAGCTGCGGATGTCACTGATTACACTGCGCAGTTGACCCTCATGTGGTGTGGTTCGGTGAGGATCTGTCCCTTCTCCCCTTTGGGGCTAAGATGTGAATGAATGTGTTTGAGTGGATGAGAAAATTGGGATTGTGTTGTCCTGTCTCGGCTACCTCCCTTTTCTTGGGGGAAGCAGCCTAGGTATATAGATAGATAGACAAAGAAAAACGGGAAAGAGAAGCGTGTGGTAATCACAGGGGCATTCGTCTTCTTAGTGTAGTGGGAAAGAGGTGTGGAAGGATACTTATTGATAGAGTTAGGGATATAACACAGAAATTAGTTCTCAGAACAGAGAGGTTTCAGGAAGGGAAGTGACTGTGTAGATCAGATATTCATCCTAAGCTGTTTATTGGAAAAGTTTCTAGAGAAGGGATTGAAATTCTATGCTCCCTTCATGGATTTGGAGAAAGCATAAGACAAAGTGGATAGAAAGCAAATGTGGAAAATAGTAAAAATACATGAAGTGCATGGGAAGCTGTTGAATGCCATGAAGAATATGTATGAGGGCACTAGGGCTGAAGTGTGTATAGATGGTGAACTATGTGATTTTTCAGTTTAATGTTAGACTGAAACAGGGATGTGTCATGTCCCCATGGTTGTTCAACTTGTGTATGGATGGAGTTATAAAAGAGATACAACATAGGGCAGCATGTGTTGCAGCAGCCCTAATGAGAGAGGGCATTGTTTCTAAACTTCCCTGTTCTGTTGTTTGCACATGATTCTGTACAGTACTGTCAAGTGACAACGAAGGGGAACTGCGAGGCTTGTTGAATGAGTTTGGGAGAGTATGTAAGAAACGAAATCTAAAGGTGAATATAGGGAAGAGTAAAGTTGTAGTCTTCGAGAGAAATAAAGTCACTGAATGCACAATTAGGCTGGATAGTGAGGAAATGGAATATGTAAGTGCAATTAAGAACAGTGCATCCTTGAAAAATGCACATATGAATTGTGCGATTCACCGATTAAGCGGGCACCATCCCAAAAAATACAATTAAATAATTTTCGTATTGTGCTTGTATTTTTAAATTGTGCTGGCACGTCTGGAAAGACTGAGCCATTCCACTTACATTCCGTACTACTTTAAGAGGCAGATGGAATACATAACATGACCAGATGGTTCAGTATTTCATTCTGTTTGGATAATTCATAATTTTACTAATTTATTATAATTTCACAAAAGAAGGTCAAGTTATAACTAATGTAACAGTAATTTTCAAACAGCGGGAAATTTAAGATAATGTGCACAGAAAGCAGGATATTTTAGACACAATTACCATCCACTCACTCAATGTAGTGCCGCTGTAGGGTGTCTGCCCTTTACTCTGCTCCATCCTTCTTTCCTTCCATCCTTTTCTGTCTTCTTTTCCTTCATTCTTTCCTTGACCTTCTGCCTATGGGTAACTTTACACTCCCAATTCTGTCTTTTATTCCTTCATTCTTTCCCCTTCCTTCTGCCTGTGGGTGACTCTACACTGAGTGACAAGCCAAATGGTTTCCTGTACACCAGGAAACCATTTACTACACTGGGTGGTAACCATATAACCAAAGTTTGGCATCTGCTGGCTTAGTGGGTAATTTTTGCGCTCCAATCGAACAGAGCAGGTGAAGGTTTATATCCAAGGGATGGTTTTACAAGGGATGTAATGCCACCCAGGGATGAGTGCAGCTGGTCACTCTCATCTTAAATGTCGTGGCCAATTGCCTAGCCCCAGGCTCCTACACTCCTCATGGGGCAATGTAGGATTGGATGATGGATGGATGGATAGAAAAGCAGGACTCAGGTCACCTTATTCTAGGCGTCCCCTTCTGCTCAGTATTCAAACGCTCTCGCATTGTTCAGGTCTACCAGGCATAATTCACGTGTTACGAATATACACTGTATTCACTGAATTGTGAATTCTCACTATGGCACCACCACCTGCCAAGAAGAACAAGAAGATTAATTTAGAAACTAAACTGAAGGTTATTGAAATGAAGAAAGCAAGAAAAAGAAATTGTAATATCAGTCAGGAGTTTGGTTTGGGTGAGTCAACCATAAGGCTGATTTTCAAGAATGCTGATAAACTCATGTTAACAGCCAAGACTTAAGGAGGCGCTCAATTCAATGGTCGCAATCATTTCACCAACACAGTGCTTATTCATATGGAACACTACCTAGCTTATCACATCAACACAAATGAGAAGGAAGGAGTGCTGTTGGATGGGCACCATATTCGTGATCAAGCAAAGGTGTTAATGAGGACACTGGGAGCTAATGGGCTAACCCATTAGCTCCCAGTGTCCTCAAAATAGGACGGAACTGGGCATTTTCAAAATTTAATAAAGAAGGGAAGCCCGGGGTAGGGACCTATGAGCTTTGCAACTATGAGCCAATAGGCGGAGGGTGGCACGGCCAGCATGCGTCCGGCGGAATCCCTCGTGCTGGAACTCTAGGAGCTAATGAGTTAAACACTGGCAAATCTGTCAGTTTCTTTAAGCCATTAGCTCCCAGTGTCCTCAAAATAGGACGGAACTGGGAATTTTCAAAATATAAAAATGGGATCCCTGGGGTAGGGACCTATGACCTTCGCGACTATGAGCCGATAGATGGAGGGTGGCACACCCAGCACGCTTCCGGCAGAATCCCACGCGCAGGAACTCTGGGAGCTAATGAGTTAAGAGAGCAAAGAACCCTCCTGCAAAACCCTTTAAAGCATCAAACAGTTGGCTGATGAATTTTTTTACAACGCAAGGGGTTCAAAAATGTGAAATTAAGAGGTGAACGTGGCAGGGCAGATACCGATGCTGCTGACTCATTCCCTAACATTCTAAAAGGTATAACAGAAAAAGGGGGCTACACAAAAGATCAGATTTTCAACAGTGATGAATCTGGAATATATTGGAAAGCTATGCCACGTTCCACCTACATTGCCCGTCAACAAAAGCAAGCACAAGGCACAAAACTGGATAAATCTCAGTTCACCATCATGTTTACTCTCAATTTATCAGAGAGTTGCAAAATGAAGCCAGTCATAATGCACACACCCAAACACACACGTTGCTATAACAACATCCGAAGCATGGATTCCAACACTGACTTCTACTGGTACCAATCATCAAATGGATGGACGACCTCTACAATTCTTAAGGATTGGTTGAATGATCATGCTGTGCCTCATGCACGTCTGAAATGCCGGCAGCTTGGCATACCATTCAAGGTCCTATTGATCATGGATAATGCGCCGTGTCACCCCCACTATCTCACCAATGTTCACCCAGATGTGAAAATCCTCTTTGTGGCACCCAACACGACGTCATTAGTTCAACCTCTCAACCAAGAAATAATTGCGAATGTGATAAACTTCTACCACACCCGACTGTTTGATTATTTAAGGGCTAAAACTGAGAAAAATGAAGAACTTTGCCAGATCGAGGCAGAGGACCTGTATGGGGACTTGGATGTTGACGATCCTCTACCTGAAGAATTGCCAGACCTCACCCAAGCACCGGAAGAAGAACAAATTGCCTCAGAAATGACTGTGCGGCAGTTCTGGCAACAGTTCACAATAAAAAATGCTGTAGAGTTTTTAGTGGCATCATGGAATGACATCAGTGAAGCAACAGTGACCCATGCCTGGCATTCTCTAGTCCTGCACCTCTGCCCCCAGAAGCCAGGTAGCCGGGTGCAACAGGTAGCAGAAGCAGAGAGGGCAGCGTTGGTGGCCGCACAAGCCGTTGCTGGTTGCCACGACATAATAGCAGAGGAAGTCCCGGAGATTATCCGAGAACAAGAACCAGAAACTGCCGTGACAGCTATGCAACGGATTGATGAGGAAGATAGACTGACTAGTGAAAGTGAAAATGGACCAGAACCAGAACAACTACATCAACAAGATAGCCTAACCATGCCTCACCTAGCAAACATCTTGTCTAGTGCTGACCAGCTCAAGGACACTACAAGCAGCAACAATCCTGACCAGCTTCGAACGGAGGAGATATGTCAGGGCCTTGACAAGCTCATTCGTTATTCTGCAGATTTGTACCAAGAAGGAGTAAGCAAGAGGACACAGCAACTAATAACGACCCAAACCGATACCAACCGATAGCGTCCTTGCCAACCCTGACGACCCTCGCCCATCAACCAACAACCCTATGGACTCTGATGATGACATCTCTGAACTGGATTTTGAGGGATTTATTAATGAAGCAGCCATCCATCAAGAATGTGAAGGGGTTTCTGTGGATGGCAGCGACAGCGATAATGATGACGATCAAAGCCCCACGGGGCCCCAGTAGCCCCACGTCAGACCCGCCAGCCCATGAATGCGATGTTTGACTTGTTTTTTTCTTAACTATGGTTAACTTTTTGCAGCACGAAAGCAACATTTGACTTGTTTTATTTTTTCTTATTTACTACAGTATGGTTAACTTTTTGTAACACGAATGCAACATTTTACTTGTTTTTATTTTTCTTATTTACAATAGTTAACTTTTGTAACAAATATACACGAATGCAACGATTGACTTTTTTTTTTTTTCTTATTTACTATAGTTATTTTTGTAACAAATATACTACAAGTCTGTAAAATGTATATGCATGTATAAAAAGATGAGTAAAATGTAGTGAAAATGTGCTGCCTGGGGAGGATGTCGACCATATTCTATTTATTGCACTGATTATAGTATCTGAATTATGTGGATTTTCAAAAATGCGGTGCGCATTTTCGACCATATTTGCGCATAATGGAAGGTCCGACTGCACTTGGATAGTATGATGAGTAAGGATGGAGGTTTGGGGGAAAAAAAAAAAAAAAAAAGCTGCATGACAGTATTGTGATCCCCACTGTAATGTATGGATGTAAAACTTGGTCCTTGTTGGAAGGACACAAGTCAAGAGTACGAGCAGTGGAAATGAGTTATTTCAGGGGAGCATGTTGAGTTACATGGAGAGACACACTGAATAAAGAGGAGGTGAACAAGAATTGTGGTCTGGATGTGGATGTGATGGAATGCATTAGGAGAAATATAGTGAGGTGGTTTGGCCATGTGGAGAGGATGGAGAGTGTGTGACTGGCTAGGAGAGGTATGTGAGTGAGGTGGAGGGGGGGGAAGGGAGGGGGAGACTGGGGATAAGATGAAGGGATGGAGTAGAGAGGTATATGAGATAGGGAGGGGGGTACATTGGAAGGAATGCAGCAAAATGGCAAGGGACTGGGCAACATGAAGGCAATTCCTTTATGGCCACCCCTTACAGGATTTAGATGTCTGGCTATAAAAAGATAGATGAATGTACTAGAAGCAGCAGCATCAGGGTTCTAATATAGGACTTCACTAAATTCACCAGGAGTGAAACACTTTGTGTCCACAAATCATAAGTGAGTACAGTAAACTCTTGATACTGAACTAACTAGGGGGAAAGGCTAATGATATAGTTCTAGTTTATTTGGGGAACAATAGCAACCCCAGGTTCAAATTATACTAAAATTTGTTTAGTGGATATCTAACAATCGTACATGTTTAAAATTTTACTTAAAAATTTTGAGGGTTTATACTGCATGCCTTGATAAATACTGCATTAAATATTTTCATTCACTAATATAAAACATAACAGAACAAAAACAAAAACTACTCTATATTCATTTTTACTCTGTCTGGTGGCTGTGTCACCTTGATAAATGAACTTTATATGTACATACATACAGTAAGACCTCACTATAACGGACTAATTGGGGGCCAAGCCAGTCCGAAAAATGCGAAACTCCGATAAAAGCGACATCCGGACTTCTCCCTGCTAATCCGGACGTTTTCTGATATATCAGACATTAGTCCAGATCGTATGAGCGTTTTTAAACTGTTTTGACTACCCTTGTGGTACTGTACTGTGTTATATCTTCACTACATTAATCAAATAGTACAATATATATAATAATACTGTACTGTACACTCATAAACATGTCGTTACGGGGTTATGGCGTCTGGCAATAGATAGATAGATAGATTATTTACCTTACTGTGGTGAGCATACCTGAAGTGGTCAGGTAGTCCGGACTGCTTCTGGCTTTATCGGACTTTTTCTGATTTATAGGAATTTAGTCCGGTAGTTCCTCGAGTCCGATAAAAGCGAATTCCAGTCTATTGAAGTCCGTTATATCAAGGTTTTACTGTAAATACATATACACACACACACACACACACACACACACACACACACACACACATCCCTATATCCTCTTTTCTGTCCAACTCTCTAATGCAAGAATTAACCGTTCCTCCCAGTCCATCATATATGCAACAGGTCAACTCTGGAACTGTCTCCCTCTGTCCGTATTTCCTGCTTCCTATGATCTCCAGTCTTTCAAACGCAGTGTGTCCAGGCATCTCAAAATGATCAGATCTTGAATTTGGCTCTCACTTGTATTTTGTTTTTCTCTTGAAAGGAACAATTTTGTGGGCTCGCGGCCTTTGGTTCCTTCTTCCTCATTTTTAAAAAAAAAAAAAAAAAAAAAAAAAAAAAAAAAAAATCTCGCCCAAAGTGCGCCTTCGCAAAGTGCATCTCGCCTAATGTGTGACGGGGTCTGACAATACAGTAATTATTTAGAAAATGCATTTGTTACTTGCAATGCGCAACAGGCATGAAAAATTGAGGCAAGTACGGTATTCTCTCGCAACTGGTGAGCATAATTTGTAACGTGTAATGGGTAAGGGTGGGGCTGGTGAGTATGTATGGTGGGATGCAGCTGGTGTGTGTGTGAGTGGTGGCCACAGCAACAGGATGATGACATAATGTCTGTAGTGTCTGACCTGGACTTTGAGGGTTTCCTGGAGCAGCAACATGCAGCACCTAACCTAGTGCAAACTAAGACGTGCATTGTATAAATCTGGTCACACAATATTGTGCTTAAAGAGCATTCATTAACCACTGATGCAATTGTCACCAGGGTTGCCATTTGGTATTTTACATTACCAAATGTGAGGCAATTTGGTAATGAAAAAATTGATCGGTAATCATCCAAAACGATTAATTACTAAAAATTCGATCGATAATGATTCAGAATGATTAATTACCAAAAACCTGATCGGTAATGATTCAGAATGATTCATTACCAAAAGGATTTTTCACATGAAAGAGTACTGAGGGTGGAAATGGTGGATTATCTTTTATTTTTTCTTTTAATGCAAGAAAGAAGGAACCAAAGGCTATGAGCCAATAAACTGGGGGGGAAAGGGGGGGGAATCCAGAAGTGATGAGAGTGAAAGTGCAGAGTAGCTGTTGAGTGTTTTGATTCAGTTTCCAGGGTTCAGCCTCAGCTACCACAACAACAATTCGCATTATCTATCCTCTGTACAATGCTAGTAAGGTCTTGAATTTTCATAATAAATATACAGAACTACTATTGCATGTTTCTATCGTAAGTTTTCCTTTTGCATTTCAGTTACGGGTAGGTATTGGTCAAAGCTGGGAATAGCGCCGCTATTATTTTAATAGCGATGGTGGTAACGCCGTTACTTTGTTTAGCCAGTAGCGGAACTGAGAGCGCCGCTACTTTTTGGCCGTACTCACGTGTTACCGCGATCCTCGCTACTTTATTCAGTGATAATGACACCATGATTTCTTTGGGTGTTTAAAATAAGAGAGAATACTCATCAAGCTCAACAGAGTTCAAATGAACTGACCCTATTTCTCAGCAGTCCCCCTACTGGATCATTAAATATTGACTGTGATAGCTTTCCATCAGAGTTTTAAATCAGTGTTCATTGCACTTAACACTGCAATTCCTTCTAGTGCTGCTGTAGAGAGTCTTTTCTGTAGGAAAATATATACTGCAATCGAAACGACCTAGCATGTCTGATTCAAATTTTGAAAAGATTGCTTTCCTCAAGATAAATAAGGATGTCAGCCAGATGCACGCAGTGCTAACACACACACACACACACACACACACACACACACACACACACACACACACACACACACACACACATGCACACACACACACACACAACCTCTAACTATCCCCGTCTCTAACTCCCGCTCTCTCCCTCACTCTCTCTTTCAGAGTAATTTTTACTATGTTATTATTTCGTAACAGAATGTTACTTTCAGTTTAAAGTTATGGAAAAAACAATGCTATTGTATAAATAGCCATTAAAAGAAAGCCCCAGTTCATTTTTACGTTCACTTTTGTACATATCTTAAATAGGTATCATTGAAAATATAATAAATCTATATAATATGTATCAATGATAGGCCACATGTTTCTGCCTTTTATTTATGTATGTTAGTTTCAATAGGTATACTAGGTAACAGTGTAAAAGAATATTTGTTACATTATACAGTAAATAGCTTTTTCCTGTACCTTCGGCTCTAAGCTTTGTTAAAGTGACACCGACATGTATGTGATTTTTTTTATTTTCAGTATAAGTATATACTGACATTACTGGTACACAACATAACCACTCAGACTGACTAATATTATCAAAACAGCATACAGTGTACTGCTATATCACAGATTTTTGTTAACCTTTCCTTCGTGTACCTTTTTCTTATCCAAAGTAGTGGGAGAAGGAGTGGGAGTGCCGCTACATTTTGTATCAAGTAGCGAAACCAGTAATGCCACTACTTTTTCGAGCTAGTAATGATATTGGGAGCGCCACTACTTTTTATTGGTAGCATTCCCAGCATTGGTATTGATGAATCAATATACGAAAATTCAGGATGTGTCGCCCATCAAGCCATTTTAACATGAGATCCTATGCTTCACAAAGTGTGAATTTATAAAGTGCGACGCGCTGTCGCCCATATTCACACACTTTACACGAGATGACCGTATATATACATATACAGTAAAAGGCCTCCAATCCAGCCACTAATCATCTGAAAATCCCAGTACGCCGAATTTCATATAACCAAACCACACGTGCTCCC
Source organism: Coenobita brevimanus (assembly GCF_032717465.1). Lineage (NCBI taxonomy): Eukaryota > Metazoa > Arthropoda > Malacostraca > Decapoda > Coenobitidae > Coenobita > Coenobita brevimanus. The sequence goes on from NC_137012.1 coordinate 25,635,112, forward strand.
TACGTGTCAACAAGTGGGTTGGTGGAGGGTTAGTGCCCCTCCCTGTAAAACAAATAACTCAAGGTCAAATGGCCACCCCTTACGGGATTATGGCGTCTGGCAATAGAATATATAGAAAATTTTGCAAAATTTTCTGGCCTTTATCTAAGGATTTATCTGCCCTGGACTTGCCCCTGGACTTGGATGTACCTGCCTGCAACTATTCATCTACACTTCTTTGCATTTCCAGTGAGTAAAACAATAACCCTTATCATTTTAAGTGTTTATTTAATGATCATGTACATATTCCTAATGTTCTCAAAGGGCCCTCCCATTAGTCTGAAAAAAACAAGTCAGAAAGACCCTCAGTCCCCTGCGATTCAAATTACATGACTTTTACTGTATATATAAATATATATATTCTATCTATCTATCTATTGCCAGACGCCTCAATCCTGTTTGGGGTGGCTACAAACAAATCGCCTCCAAGTCGCCCTGTCCCCCGCCATTTCACTGTCCTGCTCCCAACTCACACCCCCCTCTCTCATATACCTCTCCACCCCATCCCTCCATCTCATCCTCGGCCTCCCCCTCCCTCTTCCCCCCTCCACCTTACTCACATACACTCTCTTCGTCAGTCTTTCACCCTCCATCCTCTCCACATGGCCAAACCACCTCAGTGTGTTCCTCATAACGCTTCCTATCACATCCACATCAACACCACAACACTCCTTTATATTCTCATTCGTCAGCCTGTCTCTCAATGTGACTCCACAGGCTCCTCTTAAATAACTCATTCCCCCCTGGGGGCAGGGTTTTTTTTCAAGAATACTCCCCCAGTATCACTGCTTGTTGTAAAAGGCGACTAGAAGGGTTGGTAGAGGGTTAGTGCCCCTCCCCGGAAAACAACTAACTAAAAAAACAAAATATATATATATATATATACACCGAGCCCCCTCTATTCGACAGAGATGCGTTCCACAAAAAGTAGTTGAATAACAAATTGGTCGAATAACAAACTGATTTTTCCCATGAGATTGTTAAGAAATAGGGGGGTTTGGTTCCTGGCCACCTTTGTCACTCAATAAATATTCAATAAAGATGGAAAAAATACCGGTATATACGAAGAGGTGACACAGGGATTTGAGATATTTTCTTATATACCTGCGTTCTCAAGAATATTATTTAGTACTACATACATTGCTGATGATTGACATTAGATTTTCAATCAAAAAAATATTGGAGAACAAACGAAATATACCTACTTAGTGATATTAAAGAATGCCGCCGGAATGCTTTCGATAGCGCGTTTATAGATGATCCCACCAACTGGACATGATGTCACCACACCAAATAAACTTAAATGTATTCAGTTTAAAACCATAAATAGCAGTGGAAACTATTCCGTCATGGCAATCCCCTAGCAGGGAGATCCCACAAAGGAGCAAGGCATTGGAATTGATATTTTAGAAAACAGGTTATGCTACTGATAATGGTATCACACCACCGTTGCTGTTACTGCTCTGTGCAAGTATCAAGGGAAAGAGGAGTGATCACGGACAAGGCAATCAAGAAACATTTCTACCACTGTCATCATTTTGGAGGGGAGGGGGGAATACCCCCTGCAAGAAAAAATACTGAATCAAACTCCCACATTTGTACAGAGGGGGAAGATCCATAACATTTCTCTCTATCTCTCAGGGGAAAGGAAGTCCTGCAAAAAATCTCATCCCTTTCTGTGGTGAAGGAGCCACATGGCTGTATGAAACATTGGCAAGTGAGATTATCTAATCTCTTTCACAATACAAATGTGAGGATGGTATGCATTTTAGTCCTCCAATTTCTGCCTTTTTTTTTTTTTTTTTTTTTTTTTTTTTTTTTTTTTTTTTTTTTTAAACATCTGGAAAACAATACTGTAGAATTTCCCCCCTCTCCCCTATCCTTAGTGATAGTAAGAGGATGGGTATTCAGGATAGGCAAATGTCCCAGTCACAATCTCCTATGATGTAGCAAATATTAATGGTAAAATGTTGTTGCTGCTGATCAACCCCTTTATATGACTGAACAGACCAATGAACCACAGGCCAGCAACCACCCCTACAGGGTTGTCCTGTTCAGCGAACTAATGTTCCACTGCAGCTGACAAGGCCACACCACAGCAAGGTGTAGGGAACAGTGTGGAAGTTTGGTTCATGGATGGACACTGCACTTGTGTCTCCCTATTTAGTTAACAGGGACACCACAGTAGGCTCCACATCACTCTGTAATCTAGTTATATGGTTACTGCTCACCATTTTAACCGGTTTCCTGGGTTACAAGAAACCACTGGGCTTGTCACTTGGTGCTGAGCCACTTGAAGTGGAAAGAGGAGTACTAAAAACTGACTGGAAAGAGAGGAAAAAGTAGGAAAAGTTGAGAGCAGACACGGAGATAGGATAAGACAGGGGTAGGAAGAAGTAGACAGCACTACATAAAGTGAGTGGACGATGAGTGCCACCACCTACCACCAAATGGTAAAAAGGCAGCTATATAAACAGTATATCCTTACCCAAGAGAAAACTGTATGCCAGGTATGAGGGCTGGTATGTGATGTGTGAGGGCACCTGGATACACCTGCACCAGCTCTGTGAGGAGGGCAAAGCATCCTTGCCGAGTCTTGATGCTCTTCTCTTTCATTTGCCTATGTACAGATTTCACCAGAGCTGGCACCTGTACAAGAGTAGATCTTTACTCACGACAATGTTTAAAAAAGCATCTTTTATCTATTCAATCCCAGGATGATGATCTTTATAACTCTGTTCTGGCTGACATAAAACTATTTATAAAAACTCCCCCCTCATACTGAACGAGTTAATGATGGCTGTAACTAACCTTCACAATTCAAACAATCTCTACAAACATAGCATTATTTAGAGTGGGGTTATGGGTCTTAATATATACTGATTCATGCAATCTTAAGTTACTGTCTGATGAACAAAATAATATTTTAAAATACAGTCAGGTGGTCAAATCTGCACCAGTATGGTTCTGGAACACTGCCATGCTTCAGAAATTCCATGGTTTAAAATAACATTACTTATGGGAAAAATTAATTATGGTTCTGGTGTCTCAGCAAATTGTCACATATCATCTACCTACACCAAACTAATAACCAGCGAACACTAGCACACACTCAAATAATTATTCAATGCATGTATTGCTGAGAATAGAGAATATTAAACATTAAGTAAACAATATTAAAGGGTCTTACCTTACTCCGACCGACGACAATGCTTAAGTGGGAGGAGTGAAGGTGAGGGTTCCGAGGCTAGAGGCAAACTAGGGCCTCTCAGCATGAGGCAAGTGTGGTGGTGCCTCATGCTGCCACTGCCTCAGCCCCTCCTCTTCTTTGATTCACTGATGCTGTAATCAGCAGGTATTCATACCTTTATCTCTTCACTATCGATGCAACGAATAACATCCATTTTCTGGTTATGTTTAACCCTTATACTCCGTTTTTAAATTTCGCGGCACCATCTGATTTTGTGCATAAAAACTGGGCAGGAACTTTGAAACTGGACTATTTTGTTTGCTCTTTTATGCACTCAAAATACTAGACAAAGTATGGGGTAACAATACTTCATTTGAAAGCTTCGAAGCTGCTCTTTGCCAAGATAAAATCAGAAAGATGGAATAATGATCATGGGCAGACAAAAAATACAAGCGATAATGCTGACCAAAAACGTAAAGAAAATACAACTCATGTAATATGTGTTCAGACATGAAACTTACTGGTATTCGAAGTTATACCGGTCTACAGATATTACTGGAAGACATACAGATTATTCCTTGAGCCTCTTGTGGTAGCTGGGGTAGTATTCTGGGCAAAATCCCTTGTTTCACTTGGGGCATATGTAGCACGTCCACGCTCATTTATTTCTGTCAATAATAGCCCAAAACAGCACTGTCATGTAATGTCATATATCACAACTTATGCCTGAAATACTCATTTACCGGTGGACATCCTGTATATATAAATTAGCTATTTCACTTATAAATTTGCTAAAAAGGATAATATATAGCATATACCCGATATTCACTCACTCACAGGCAAAGATGGCGGACATACTACTCTTCATTTGACTCTATAATAAAAGCTGGGACCTGATTGGATAGCTTTAGAGAGAATGGGAAACAATGGTCCAATCATAAGTCTCGATGTGTGATGTCTGCAGCCAAAACAAACTTCCCATTCTCACACGATTGAGAGATTTGAAGGCTACCACAATCGTGGCATGACAGAGTCTGCCACATACACCATGATCGTGCCTGACAGAGTATAAGGTTAGGTGGTGACTGTTTTTCTGACCCTTTTGCGACGGTCTCAAGTGGGCCATATATGCACAGGCGAGCCCGTTTGGTGGCCTAATGAGGCCGGCCTCAATGATCAATGCTATGCCCACACACGATTCTGCCTGCCTCACGTCTCGAGCTTAGTTGCAAGTGAAATGCCATGGCATGAGGGTGGCCATGGACACTCCGATGCCCACAGATGACCTACAGCTGTATGATATTGGGGCTGTTGCTGCGGCTTATATTGCAAATAATAGAAAGAGGAGGAAAAAATGGACCAAATGGGCAAAAGATTGGTTGATGACAGGGAGTAAACTGTCCCATCAGATGTCTTCACTTCCGCACAACTGACACAAGACTGACGCCTGATGACCTGCGGTACTCCACACACGCTCAGTTTGCCTGCACCTGACCGGAGCCTGACCACGAAAATCTGTCCGTGACAGATCCCAGGATGATCGTTTAGGCCACCTGTGCAGGCACCTGTTCCCTACCCACACATGCCTAGGTTTGCCTGAACAGGCCTGCCTCTTCAGGCCGGCGGACGGGCCTGATTGTGCGTGTATGCCCTGCTTTAGGCGGGTTGTGGTCTGGTATTGTATCATGCTGGAGGACAAGTAAGGTGGGGGAGGGGGGGAGGCCAGATAGGCCTTACAAACCGGACTCATGGCCATTCTCGCAGCGAGCGGTGCAAGAGTAAACAATGGAAAGAAGCAATGCGCGCACTTGCCGCCAGGGAAGGGTTATAACTGGCTTCTCATTGCTTGTCATGCTTGCCTGTGCATGGCTGATGGCTGTGGTTTGTGGCACAGACACGCACCATTGAAATCTCAACAGAAATGATTCACTTTGGCACTAAAAGTCCATGCTTTAGGCATATAACCTTGGTTTCTGCTACTTTCGGTTCAGAGCGGGAACCATGCCGTGGCTTACAAATACTCATTTTATGTGACTCAACTGTACCCTTTTTTAAGTATGATGCCACAAGATTCACACTGGTCTCTTACTGCTCAGCAAGGAGGGGACCTGAGTCTTCGGCCTGTCCTGCTCGACTGACCCATTTGTCTGTCTGTCCTACCCTTGAAAGCACGCATTGCGCTACCAATATACCTGGTCTGGCAACCTGGTTAAGTGAAACAATAGATGACAGCAAACATAGTTTGGATAGAACAGGGACTTTAACGTGAAAGAGCCAATTTTGAATGAATTAGTATAATCTTAAAGTCAATTTGAGGATAAAATTAACATTTTGACATTTTATCCACAAACTGACTAAAATTTAATCTATCTATCTATATATTGTCAGATGCCATAATCCCGTAAGGGGTGGCCATTTGACAAAATAATTCATTCCAAACTGGCTCTTTCTTTCAAGTTAAAGACCTTATTCCGACCAACCTATGTTTGTCTGTTGTCTATTGTTTCACTTGCACAGGTTGCCACGCCGGTTATATTGGTAGCACAATCCATGCGTTCAAGGCTAAGACAGACGGACATATGGGTCAGTCAAGCAGGACAGGCCGGATCTCAGGTCCCCTCCCCACTAAGCGGTAAGATGCCATTGTGAATCTTGTTATATCATACTTAAAAAAGAGTATTTTAAAATATTATCTTGTTCATCAAACAGTAACTTAAGATTGCTTGAATCAATATATATTATGACCCATAACCATTTTCTACAAAATTTAATGCTGCACGTTAAATAAAACACGAATAAAATGCAAAAGACATCATCACAGTGGAGTGGTTATTACTCTACGAGCTCACCATTACACACTCACTGAAAAAACTGCAACTATGTTAACACCTTCCCTAGCAATGGATAAATTTCCAAGGGTTTATGGTAATTACAGGCAGGCAAGTTCCTTATGGAGAGAGAAACCCTTATGTTACCATGTAAAAGGTTAACCTCTTGAACCTGATGATCTCTCTTTTTTATTCTAATTAATGCTAGATTATTTTCTTCAGCTTAGGTCAGTCCTCTCAGGCTAAAGAGATTGGGAACAAAGAGATTGGGAGGTTACAGAAGACCCTCAGCTTATGGGGAAAAAAGGAATCTGGTTGGCACCTTCACCAGTGTCACTCTATTAACCTGCCCTTCCTTTCCCCAAATAGGCTTTGAAAATACAGTGACAAAGAATCATAAAGAAGCCTTAAAACACTCTGATAAACACACGTATAAACATACGTATTGTACTTAAATGTGATGGTAGACAAACTTGGTGTGAAGGAAGGACAAGGATATGGTGCACAGTGGGTCTCTGACCAATCACATGCTGCTCACTATGGGAAGAAGGCATGTGCAATGGCCAGAAATATCACATTTTGACATGTCTGGGCTCACACTGTACATTATGCACAGTCTACGCACATTATGAAAGCATTCTGAACCTCACCAACAGCTATGTGCATTATATACAAATAGTATTATGGAAACATACATTTTGGGTGTGTTAACAGTAATGACTGCTTAATAGTTCTACCTTCATCAGCTTCCATCCGGTAATTCAACATAACAAAAAATGAATTCTCACCAGATTCCATCCTCCTGTTCCTCACCTGTTGCTTGAGCATAGAAATGGTTCCCTCTTCTTGTTCCATGGCATCAGGGTCAATGCTCAGGCTGAGTGAAGGTCGAGTTTGTCTCAGTAGTGCCATATATGCGTGGAATATGTCGACCTTCACATTTTCTTCCCGTTCTGTGCAAAGATCATGCGAGGTAAGAAGTGTGAACGTGTAACAAAGTTTCTCTCAGTTCTTGCTTTCACTGGCTATCTTGTATTATTTTCCAATACAACTCAGTTTAGTAGTACATTTTTCAGCAGCTACCTGGTCTATTCACACTCCATAAAATGAGCAAGCAAGAAGGGTCAGTAGCTAATGTCTCATTAAAAAGAGCACAATATTCATTACAAGCAACTTTCTCATTCATTTTCATCATCATCATTTCCCACTATATAAAAAAAAAAAAAAAAAGGGGGGGGGGAGGCTAAGAGGATCTACTGTAGAAGTCAGAGAAACACAGAAAGGGGAAACTTACCAACAGACTGGTCAGTACAGCCATCACACAAAGCTTCAAAATCCAGGCATAATAAGACTATCTTCTATATTTTAGGGAGCAACTTTTTAAGTGTGGGGAAGAACATTTGGTCAAGTGTAGGAAGATATGAAAGGGAGGGGAGAGGGGTGCTTTGGCCAGGAGGCTTTTATTGAAATGCCAGTTTTCTGAGTGAAGAAGCTCGGTCTATGATTGTTTTTTTAGCTAAAATGGAAGCTAAGATTATAATGGCCCATCAGATTAGAAGAGTTAAAATTGTAATACATGACAGAATGATCATTGTTTTCTCTAGGAATTTCTAGCCCTCGTGATTGGAAGTCACATATACTGGATCTACAAAAAAAAAAAAAAAAAAAAAAAAAAAAAAAATCTAAAAAGAGGTTGAATCTCCACAATAAGAGCCTAAATCTTAGGCATTTATTGGCTTTTCATTAATGTGGGTGTGGAATAGTACCACAGTGCCACATAAATGCCAAACTGTCAACAAACTAATAATATAAATCACTTTAAAATTAAAAATACAAAAAAATATAACCAATACATAAAACTTAAATGATCCTTTTCCTCTTATCCACACCCAAATCTATCATAAAGATAAGGAGTAACAGAAAAAGCAGAAGAAACTATTGTACTTAGTAAGATGGATTAGGATAATGATCCATCCATCCATCATCCAATCCTACATTGCCCCATGAGAAGCGTAGGAGCCTGGGGCATGTTGGTCCTGAAGTTTAAGATGAGAGTGACCAGCCTCACTCATCCCTGAGTGGCACTGCATAAGCAATAAACCCCAACCACCCCTTGCGTATAAACCTTCACCGGCTCAATCCGACTGGAGCGCCGCAATTGCCCACTAAACCACCAGGTGCCAGGATTTAGTTATATGATTACCATCAAGCACAGTAAATGGTTTTCTGGTGTACAGGAAACCACTTGACTTGTCACTCAGTGTAGAATTGCCCATAGGCAGAAGAAAAGGAAAGAATGAAGGAAAGAAAGACAAAAGAGGGAGTGTAAAGTTTACTATACATATATTTTGTGCCAGAGAAGGATGCATTCATGTGCTGGTGCAAATATAACCAGTCTGCTTGACTTCCCAGTTATAGAAACATGCCTCAACTCCCTCTCTATCCCCCTGAAAGGAGGATGGAGGCCTGCAGGAGGGCAACTTCAACTTGCAGTCCATGGGGTTCAAGTAAGATAAGCCTGAGGTTATTACAACAACAACTCCTACTACTACTACAACTACTACTATAGAGTTAACATTACCACTGAAATTGTATTCTTTTTTTTTTCCATCACAAAGACTGGGGGAGTATCTTTATATTATATATACATAAATATGAGTCATGATTTAAGACCACACGAAAGAACGATCATACAATAACACAGGCATTTAATTTCTCCTATAATTACTTAACAGGACGATAACACCACTCAAATGCGCGAGAAACTGGGAAATGGGTGCATACTGGTATTGGCATTCCAGATACAACTCGTGTGTTATGCTTTTGTCGGTCACTGATCGGCTTCCTTGACCCAACCCGACCCACATGACCCCCATACCGCCTGCAACAGCCTGCTGCCTACCTCAGTGTTGTGTGAACGGTCACTGTGATGAGAAGTTTACTTACTTATTTCCTTGCTCCTCATTTCCTCACAGAACTCTGAGCATGTGGTTCCAAACTTACTTTTGTTATGCCTATGCATCCTGAAAGTGCTATGACCACAAGAAAAGCATTTATTCTAAATGAAAACGTAAAATTGTTAGATGAAGTTGCGTGTGGTGTTGGAGTGTAAATGCAAACGATCAGACAGATAAAATGGGTCGGGATGTTTACAATGTGGATAGTTTTCTTTGTTGAAAAAAAGTTGATGATAAAGGAGCAGTACAATTCATGTATTCACCTTTAGTGCAACGAGTGTGGGGGGGGGGGAAGGCTTTCTGCTTCATCTTTGTTATGAACTGACGGTCTTTGGTCAAGAAAATTTGGATCTTTCAGTTCGTGAAGACACTACATGCTGACATAAACAGTTAGGTAAGATAGTTATGTGAGTTCAGTTCTTGTGAATTATACTGTCATACAAATTATAGTGCTTGGCTGACTTGTTTATTTTTCACGATTACTGCATTCGTGTACATCTATGAAGTGAGAAATATGCAATCACTCCATGCTGACGAATTCTTCATAGCTTTTTTTGTTTCCTTTATTGTTGATAACTTATGGCTTTCAAAAAGTTTTACACTGCATTTTTTTTTTAATAAGCACCAGAAGCGATTTGTGACGAAAAATGTGTGATGCTGGGCGGCCATTATTCACATGTTGTTTAGGTGAAGTTTTTGCTTGATTTGTAATGAGGACTTTCAAAAGACTATGTAGCAATCCTTGGTGATTAAAATTTTTACAGGGAGTATTAGGGGGCAAAACTAATCGGTTAAGTTAGGTTAGAATGCAGTATGCAATGATGGGTCCAGTCGGTGAGGTCATATGTAAACACACTGTCTTCAGTGTCTTAAGGCAGAATTATTTGTAATAATCTATCTTTAAGTATATTTTTAATGAAAAATATGAGGTTCCTAGAACCTAACCCCTTATTTTACATGTAAATATATGTCACGTTTTGGCGCACAACTAATTATGCACGAGGTTCTGCATAACCTATCTTGTGTTCTATGAAGATTCTACTGTACATATGTATATAAGTATGTATATACAGTATATATATATACTGTATATACATATATACATATATATTATATATATATATATATATATATATATATATATATATATATTTATTGTAGCAGCCGTGGCTCAGAGGGTTAGAGCGCTCCACTCTGACCGAAGGGTCGGAGGATCGAATCCACCCAAGGGTCATTGGTAGACATCAGGAAGGGCATCCGGTCATAAAATGCTACATGCTCCAATCCAAAAGTCCTCTACCCAGAGGCAACGCCTTAGCCCTTCAGGGATTCCTGGCGTAAAACCAATTTTTTTTGTTTTTTTTTTATGTATCATTCATCATCATCTAATCCTACACTGCCCCATGAGGAGCATAGGAGCCCAGGGCTAGGCAGTTGGTAACGACATTTAAGATGTGAGTGACCAGCCTTACTCATCTCTGAGTGGCATTACATGAGCAATCAACTCCAACCACCCCTTGGATATAAACCTTCACCGGCTCAATACAACTGGAGCGCAATAATTACCTACTAAACCACCAGGTGCCAAAATTTGGCTATATGGTTACCATCCAGTGTCGTAAATGGTTTCCTGGTGTACAGGAAACCATTTGGCTTGTCACTCAGTGTAGAGTCACCCACAGGCAGAAGGAAAAGGAAAGAATGAAGGAAAGAAAGACAGAAGAGGGAGTGTAAAGTCACCCGTAGGCAGAAGGACAAGGAAAGAATGAAGGAAAGAAAGACAGAGGATGGAAGGAAAGAAAGATGGAAGAGAGGAATATATATATATATATATATATGGTATGGTCATGTGGAGAGAATGGATAACAATAGAGTGCTGAAAAAGGTATATCTGAGCAAATTTGAAGGGGGCAGGAGGCACGGTAGGCCAAGGAGATGGAGGGATATGGTGGGTAAGTGTGAGGAAGAGAGGTCTGGATGTCTGTAAAGCTAAGGGACTGACAAGAGATCGAGCTGGCTGGATGAATATTGTGAGAAGCGCATGATCAGGGATTTGGCACCCCTTTTAACGTGACAGCGTCTGGATTGACTCCATTGGATATTTTATGTGAAGCTACAGAATGTGGTGAATGTTTTTGGCATATCAGATAAAGCCAGGATTCCGGGGGTTTGAATGGTGAGCGAATGGAAGTGTGGCCCATTGGACTGGGCAAATTTGGGCTGTCTGGACACTGCTACACCTCATCCTGCCCTACGGTGGGAATGGAGGTTTGGATGATGATGATGATGATAAAAGACTAGAAATAACTGCCAACAAAATATCAAGAAAAATGGGAGAGAGTGCCTTGACTAATCACACAATATGAAGAAATATCTGACTCCATCACACAGATTACACTATGTATGTCAGTTTTGTTGAAGAATAATTCATCAATTTCTCTTATTCTGCACCTAACTCATGCTTTATGATACAGGCCGTCCTTATTATAATGATGAGATGTGTTTGGGAAACCCCATCGTTGAGCCGGAGTATCATTAAACAAGACGTTATAACAGAAAGTATTGAGATGTGTTTGGGAGACTTGGAATCCTCCAACCACGTCCAAAACCCACCCAAATGAGTCCAAAAACAAGTTTCTAGCTTAAACCTCCAAATAATTTTAAAACAAGCTAAACTAAGCCTACAAGCAGGCTTTAACTCTTGTAAGTCCAATGATAAAATGTGAAAATAATAAAAAATAAGCCTGGAAAAAATCAAAGTTAGTCAACTGTACTTAAAAATGACAGCTTTCACTCCATCTATGATTAAGACACATTAGCTAATCGAAGTCTAAAAAAAGTTTATAAATGAACCTAAACACAAGACTATCCATCATCTGTTAGCAAGGTAGACTGTAATAATACTGTCAGAAAAAAAACTTGGACAGTTATATATCCATCCTGGATGACTACCAATGCTGGCTGAGTGACATGTGAACTCACTGTTAGATGAAAACTTGACTATTATGTATCCATCCTGGATGACTCCCAAAGCTGGCTGAGTGACATGTGAATTCAAGTTGTGACTCTAAACAACTTTAATTAATAACTTTTCCTTCTACAATCAATACTTTCTGATATCTGAGTTTTCGACATGGGCAGACACACGCAGATACATTTTGTACAAAAATAATGACTATTTACTTTGTTCACCTGGCTCAAAATTTAAGTCTGAAACATTATCAAAATTGGTTTGAAAAAGCACATCAGATAACTAGGGACTGGCCATCGATAGGTGGGGAAGAGTGTTAACTTTTTTGCACTGCTAAGGTGGGGTATGACTGTACTGGAAAACTGATACTGGAGAGAGAGAGAGAGAAGGGGGGGAGGGGGGATATGATAAGGGTAACCAAACATGCAAGTTAGTGTGCTTACCTTTGAACCTGTTTATAAGTTGTGGAGAAACTGTTTTATAAAATTCTATCAACATTTCATGTCTGGTGGAGATGACAGCTTCAAGACACTTTGCTGAAGAGCGGCGTACCTGGATAATAAGATCATTACAGTTAAACAGATACTGGTAACTATATTATTATATATATACATACTGTACATACAGTACCTATTACTATTTAAGCAGTCAAACCAACACAACGAACTCTTCAACACAATCATCAGCATATTAATGACCCTCTTCCACCAAGAAAATGCCAATACAAATTGCTGGTATCCACTTATGAATGAATGGGGTATGCTAATGAAGAACCTATCATTAGGTAATCAGGCTATACACAAGCACATTAAAAAAGGGTGCAATTGGAGAAACATTTCGGTGATCATAAAAATCCATCCTCAATGCAAGTTTCCCTCTGATAAATCCACAATTCCCATCAACAAAAGTGCACCAGAAACCTTTAAAAATAAATACAGTAAAAGTCCTATTATTCGGCAGCTGATAATTCAGTAGATCCGATATTTCAGCAGTTTTGAGAAATAATCTCATTTACGAAAATCTTCTATTGTTCGGCAGATGTCCGGAATCATCTCGGCAGTCCAGGAAGTGTTACCTGTGACTTGTAGGCCTACTGTTTCATTACACTTGTATATGTTCACTAGTTTCTATATTCTTCATATTCAGGTACAGTACTGTACTGTTTACAATACTGCACGGTATCATACAGTACAGTAACCCCACCCCCACCCTAAATTAGCGAGGGTTACGTTCCAAGCCCCCTTGCTCATTCTTGATGCCTTCCTGAAAATGACATTTACCGGTAATTGTGTACCCCATGAACCACTGATACTGTAATGCATTACCCATAAATAAATGTTGCTTGTTGAATCTGTTTCCCCGTTGCTTTTAGCTGTAGTGCTGTGACAGCTCTTTTACTTTGATTCTTCAGCATAATGGCGGAAGGGACTGTCCTAAGTGTTTAACCTAACCGAGTTTAACTGTACCTAATAATTTAACCAAACGTAACCTAAAGTCGGAGAAATACATAAAATAAACTGGAGAAATATGAACTGGTAAGGTATTTCTGATGAAAGTTAAACGTACATTTAGCACTCATTCTTTTGTTCGTTTTTGTCTTTATATGTGAAAGGGAGAGTACTGATGCGAACAGTAATGTATTCCATTAACCCCTTAAAAACCTCCGGCACTGAACAACCCTTTACAGTACCAGCGTCAGTGATGTCGAGTCAGTGTGAGCTTTAAGAAAACTGATAATAATTATTGGAAGGGAATGAAGGTCACTGGTATGTTTACACGACTCTAGAATACGATTCCAAGCAGTCAGGTGGTCGCTTAGTCTCAGATGTTTTCGCCAATTTGATAAATGCACCGTAACTTTATCAATTCTTCCGTGAATCATAGCAAATCATAGTATGGTAGGAAGGTAAATAACACATTGCTAGGTGCGCCAGACGATTATCTTCACATCTTTAAGAAAAATAGGTTGATTTACGAAGAATGGAAGAAACTTACTCTATGTACTCAAAGATGGATTAAATTTCTTCCATTTAATTTTCTTAGAGATGTGAAGAGAATCGTCTGCCGCACCTAGCAATGTGTTTTTTAGCTTCCTAAACCCATGCTATGATTTGCTATGATTCACAGAAGAATTGATAGTTACGGTGCATTTACCAAATGGACGAAAACATCTGAGATTAAGCGACCGCCTGACTGCTTGGAATCGTATCCTAGAGCCGTGTAAACATACCAGTGACCTTCAATCCCTTTCTATAATTGTTCATGTTTTTTTATAGCTCACATTAATGAGACGTCACTGACACCGGTACTGTAAAGGGTTGTTCAATGCCAGGGGTTATTAAGGGGTTAATGGAATACATTATTGTTTGTATTAATACTCTCCCTTTCACCTATAAAGACAAAAATGAACAAAAGAATGAGCGCTAAATGTACATTTAACTTTCATCCAAGAGACCTTATCAATTCATATTCCTCCAGTTTATTTTATGTATTTTTCCAACTACAGTATTTTATTTTGTATTTGGAAAGAGTATTGTATATAATACTCACTCCAAACACATTTGTAACAATGTAAGTAGAGATGACGGTGTTTACAAATACAAATGATGTACTGAGCGAGTAGGTAATACAGTTTTCCGTTATCATTTCGGCCATCCAGGAAGTGTTATCTGTGACTTATAGGCCTGTTGTGTCATTACACATGTATATGTTCACTAATTTATATATATTTCAGTTCCAGGTACAGTACAGTATTGATTACAGTATTGTACAGTACAGTATACAGTACTCTCTCCAGACACAATTGTAATACCATAAGTGGTGATGCCAGTGTTCACCAATACATTTACAGTGCTGAGTGGGTAGGTTTTTTTATTATTCGGCAAATCCAATTTCTCAGCATTATCCTGGTCTGTTAGGTGCCGAATAACAGGACTTTTACTGTACATAGGCTATACATACATCATGGTATTTCTTCTTAAGTATACATGACCGAGACTCAACTATGAGTGCTGCAGTCCAGTCCAGAACAATTAAGGTAAAAGACTGATATTAGCATCTCATTTTATCATTCTTTTTCCTGGCTCTCTGGATCTTATCTCATCCCACCTTGGGGTGGGATAAGTAGTGTGGATGATGAAGACTCATTACTTTTAAGAAGTCCCAGAAGCTGCTGCCTCTCCTGACAATGAGAGGGCTCTCCCTCCATGCTAAGGGATCTTTGTATGCAGCATATTAGCAGTGTAATGTTATGTGGTAGTGAAATCAGGTCAGTAAAGGAAGAGGATATTTGCAGGCTCAAACATACAGAAATGACAATAATTAGGTGGATGTGCAGTGCGTCCCTGAGTGTGAAGCCTGGGAGGGCTAGGGTTACGATCGAAGAGTTGAGGGGCAGCATGGGACTGGAGTGTATTGGCGTTGTGATGAGGAGAGGTAGACTGAGATGGTTTGGGCATGTAGAGAGGATGGGGAATGATAATTGGGTGCAGAAAGTGAGAATTGTTAATACTGGCTGTAGGGTTGCCAGAGGCAGACCGGAAAAGACCTGGGATGAGGTCATTAAATGTGATCTCAGGGATGAGGGACTGAATAAGGTAGCTGCTAGATATTGAGTAGCATGGAGAGCCGCCATTAGGTGACCACGGCCGACGCATGCAAGCATGTTGGAGCCTTCAAAAACAAAATAAAACAAACAGGCATCATTCTTGGATAAAATAAAAAATGCAATATTGGGGGAAAAAAAATGGCACCTGGTGGTTTAGGGGGTACTTAAAGTGCTCCAATCGGATTGAGCCTGTGCAGGTTTATATCCTAGGGTGGTTGGGGTTTATTGCTCACATAATGCCACTCAGGGATGAGTGAGGCTGGTCACTCTCACCTTAAATTTTAGGACCAACTTGCCTAGCTCCAGGCTCCTACACTCCTCAAGGGGTAACACAGGATTAGATGATGAATGAATGATGAATGAACATGGGAAAATTTAACTTAACCAGAGGTGTAAAAGAAAAAAAAAAATGCAGACCGAGGTTAACATGATGAAGCACATTTACTTGGAGTACCTGGGGTAGAGAATTTCAGTGAAGTAAACAATAAGTGAATGGGTCATTTCACTAGGTAAAAGATCAACAGTCATTTTTGTTTGAGGGTTTTATACAGTATCCTACTGTAGAAGAAGAAGATAAAAAGAAAAAGAAAGAGGAGGAGAAGGAGAAGGAGAAGGAGGAGGAGGAGGAGGGAGAAGGGAGGAGGAGGAGGAGGAGGAGGTAATGTAAGTCCAAGTCTTGCACTTAAATGACATACATAGCTGCAATGTGCTATTTTGCTGAATTCCCTTTACTCCCTGCTATTTAGATGTTCATAGTGTTGTCGTCTTCTCCAATCACTTTTCTCCCACGCAGTGTGCTGTCTGTTACCACAAAATGGTGCCAGAGTCGTAATGTGCAGAAATGCATACAAGGTGCTATCCAAAGTTTTCCGGACTGGGATCGCAATGCCTAAAGGGGTTGTAAGTAGCGTGATGTCCCGCTAGGTGGCAATACTAACATGCATTGTGAGTCACTGTGCTACATGGCACAGAGCTATGGGGACTTGGGGATTAATGACGTTCGTCTGTTTGCTGTCGTGCACATGTTGTCTGGCGATTTTTGATGGATATAAAAAAAAGGAACAATGAATTTGCCACAAAGTTTGTGCAAATCTCGGGAAAAATGCAACAGAGACCCTGGCAACGATTCAACAAGTGTTTGGTGAGCAATCTCTTGGTTGGACAGCCTCACCATGTCCCAAAAAGGCCAGACAGGTGAAAAGCAATGTCCAAAGCATGCTGATTGTTTTCTTTGACATCAAGGGGATTATGCACAAAGCATTTGTCTCAGCTGGCCAAACTGTCAATTCCAACTTCTACTGTGGTGTTTTGCGGCGACTGCTTCAAAATGTTGAAAGGTGGCACCCTGACCTCTGGCAACACAACAAGTGACTGCTTCACCATGACAATGCCCCAGCTCACAGTGTGCTCAACACTTACCAGTTTTAGGCCAAGAACAGCGTGGCTATCATCCCACACCCTCCTTACTTGCCGGATTTGGTCCCCTGTGGATTCTTTCTGTTCCCAAAAATGAAGATCAAGCTGAAAGGGCATCATTTTGATACCACTGAGGACATCCAGGGAGCATTCCAGCAATGGAGGAAGCACTGGGACTGGTGTATCAATGCGCAAGGGATCTACTTCAAGGGCGATGGCGGCCAATAGCAGCTACGGTGAGTTTTCAGTTTTATATAGCATCAGTCTGGAAAATTTTGGATAGCACCTCGTAATGTACTTTAGTGGATGAAAGAGAGAGAGAGGAGTGAAACAAGTGTATCGGGCAAATGTTTACTGCCCTACTCAAGTGATGACAAATGGCAATGGCCTGGTGGACTGGCAACAAAGCAACCCTTTTAAGGTGTAGGGGCCTCATGAGGGGACAACCCCAGCAAGAGGGTTTGTGCAAAACTCCTGCCTAATCAGTACACAACATAGCCACTCTCAATCACAGTTAGACTGTATCTTGGCTGCACTCAGTATGTACAGTAATGAGCTATGTATCTGTGTGTGTTATAGCATAGCATACAGAACATTCTCATAATCTGCAGCTTTGTATTTCACATGGTCTGACTGAATAAAAGTATGAAGTCAATGTGACAGGTTGTTCTTGCTGATGCTGATCAACTGAAGTCTCTCTGGGCAAGAAGACCAATCAACCACACGCAAGCAACCACCCTAGCACGGCCATTCGATGTTCCCTTGCAGTTGACAGCATCTTACCACAGTGAGTCATGAGGAAATGTATGGAAGGTTTGGTTCCTGGGTAGGTGCCGCATTTGTGTCTCCACTCAGTTAACAGGGGCACCATACTAGGCTTCAGTTCATCTTGCAATCTGGTAATATGGTTACCACCCAATGTTCTAAATGGTTTCCTGGGTTACAGGAAACCATTAAACTTGTCACTCAATACAGTCACCAGAAGCAGAAAGAAGAGAAACAAAAATTGACAGGGAAGTAGTGGGAGGTAGGAGGAGAGGAGGGCAGATACAGAATGATAAAGGTGGAAGAAGCAATAGGCAACACTACATCAGGTGAGTAGATGATGGTCACTTTCTACCACTCCATTAGGATGGTACGGTAATTACACTGTAAAGTACATGACAAAGATGGCTAGAAAATTGTCCTTGATCAAGTATATAATACAGCAGTGGCACCAAACTCAATCCTTCCCTAGCGCCACACTTCAATTCAGTTGATCATCTAAGGGCCAAGTCTACCTAATTTTATCAAAATCAGCATACCAGCAGGAATAGCAATGTCCTGACAGCACAAACTTGCCCAATCCAAATAGGCCACACTTTCATTCACTCATCATTCAAGCCCCAGGAATCCTAGCTCTACCGGATACGCCAAAAAACATTCACCACATTCTGC
The DNA here is from genome assembly GCF_032717465.1 of Coenobita brevimanus. Classification (NCBI taxonomy): domain Eukaryota; kingdom Metazoa; phylum Arthropoda; class Malacostraca; order Decapoda; family Coenobitidae; genus Coenobita; species Coenobita brevimanus. The sequence goes on from NC_137012.1 coordinate 25,653,557, forward strand.
AGCTTCACACAAATGTGTGTATATATATATATATATATATATATATATATATATATACACACACACACACACACACACATATATAGATACATATATAGATAGATAGATAGATAGACAGATAGATATATCATGATGTGGAATGTAAGGAGTGTGAATGATGAGGTGAGAGAGACAGATTGGCCAGGTGCTTGAGGGTGCGAAATTGGATGTATGTGGAGTAACTGAAACAAAATGGAGAGGAGAGAGTGTGAGACAATGGGAGTATGGATGGAGTATATGTGCAGGAGTAGGTGAGAATGAGATGGCAAAAGAAGGAGTGTGTATTGTTGTGAGTAAAAGATGGAAGAACATATGAGACTATGGGTCAGTTGGCTCAAGGATTGTGGGTAAGACTGAAAGTTGGAATACAAATGTGGGCGATTGTGTGCGTGTATGCGCCAACGCAAGATCGTGCAAGGAGAGTGAGAGAAGAGTTCTGGACAAATGTGGAAGTGTGCATGGAAAAGTCTGGAAGGAATGAGAGAGTGTTCTTGACTGGTGATATGAATGGTAAAGTAGGGAATGTGAAGGTGGATGGAATAGTTAGTGAGTGGGGTGTGCCTGCTGAGATAGATGAGAATGGCAGTGTGTTAGTGGACATTTGTGCCGGGAGGGGGTTAGTGATAACCTATACCCTCTTCAGGCACAAAATGATCCACACGTACATATGGCAAGTGATGAGAAGGGTGGATGGTGAACTGAATGAAAGGAAGGCAATGACTGATTATGTGTGTGTGGATGAAAGGATGCGAAGATGTGTAATGCATGCAAGAGCTTATAGAGGTTGGGGGAGTGGACTTTCTGACCACTACTTGGTGGTGGCCAGAATCAAGATCCAAGTAAGAAGGAGAAATAGAAGAAGGGAAGGACGGGAGGAAGGAGTAGTTGCAAGGAGAGTGGAAAGGTTACAAGAGGATGAGAAAAAGGCAGAATATAAGAGAGACGAGGAGGAACAATTGGGTAAATATGAATTGGAGCAGATGGGGGATGTGGAAGGTATGTGAAAGATATTCACAGAAGAAATATGTGCAGCATGTGAAGTGGTATGTGGGGTGAAGAGAAGACGGAAGGGAATGCAAGGAACAGCATGGTGAAATGAAGAGGTGAGACAGGTTGTGGCACAAAAGAAGAAAGCATACAATGAATGGATGAGAAACAGGGGCGTGGAAGAAGTCGAGAGGCGGAAAAGAGAGTTAATTGCAGAAAGGAAAAAAAAGAGGTGAAAAGATTAGTAAGAGAGAGTAAGAAGAGTGTGGATGAGGAATTTGGAAGGAATTTGAGTGTAAAGTGGAGGGACTGTAAGAAAATGTTCTAGAACGACGTGAAGAGAGTAGGACAGGGTGGCAGTGAAGTTAGTAGGGGAGTGAAAGATAAAAATGGTAGATTACTAATGGAGAAGGGAGAAGAAGTGAGCAGATGGAGAGTACACTTTAAGGAATTGTTGAACATAGAGAATGGAAGTAATGTGTGTATAAGTGGCTGGGGAATGGCTGGGAGAAGGAGGAAGGTGAGAAGACAAGAAGAAATCAGTAGGATAGAAGTTGTGGAAGCAATGAAGAAAGTCAAATTGGGGAAAGCCCCAGGAATTGATGGTGTGTGTGGTGAAATGCTGAAGCATGGGGGAAAGATAGTAGTAGAATGGATGTGGAAGATGTGCAGATTGGCCTGGGAGGAAGGTAGAGTCCCAGAGGATTGGAAGTCAGGTATAATTATTCCCTTGTACAAAGGAAAAGGAGAAAAAGAAGTGTGTGGTAATCATAGGGACATTTGTCTTCTTAGTGTAATAGATGGTAGGATACTTACTGACAGAGTTAGGGAAATAACAGAGGAATTAGTTGGAGAAGGACAGGGAGGCCTTAGGAAGGGAAGAGGTTGTGTAGATCAGATATTCATTCTTAGATCTTTAGTGGAAAAGTTTCTTGAGAAGGGAAAGAAGTTGTATGCAGCCTTCATGGATTTGGAGAAAGCATATGACAGGGTGGATACACAAGAATTGTGGAAAGTATTAAGAATATATGGAGTAGATGGGAAGCTGTTGAATGCTGTGAAGAGTATATATGATGGTGCTGAGGCTGCAGTGCATGTGGACAGTGAACTGAGTGAAGTTTTCTCTTTGAAGGTTGGGTTGAAACAGGGATGTGTCATGTCTCCATGGTTGTTCAATCTGTACATAGAAGCAGTAATAAAAGAGATACAAGGGAGGGCAGTGGATGTTGGAGTGGCCCTAGTGAGAGAGGGTAGTGTTTGGAAACTCCCTGTACCGTTGTTTGCAGATGATACTGTGTTGTTGAGTGACGATGAAGGGGAGCTGCAAGGCTCGGTGGATAAGTTTGGGAGAGTGTGTAAGAAACTGAATCTACAGGTGAATGTAGGGAAGAGTAAAGTGATGGTCTTTGAGAGAGGTGAAGTCGGTGAATGTACAGTGAGGTTGAGTGGTGAAGAAATGGAAAACGTCAGTACGTTTAAGTACTTGGGGAGTGAAATGAATAAGGAGGGAAGTTTGGAGGGTGAAGTGCTTGAAAGGGTGCAACAAGGAAGAAAGGTTGCTGGTTCCTTGAAAGCAGTGATAAGAAACAGTGAAGTGGGCATGGAAGTGAAAAAGTTGTTGCATGACAGTATTGTGATACCAACTCTGAAGTATGGAAGTGAAGCTTGGATGTTGTTGGAAGGACACAGTCAAGAGTGACAGCAGTGGAAATGAGTTATTTGAGAGAAACCTGTGGAGTCACATGGAGAGACAGACTGACAAATGAGGATATAAACGAGCATTGTGGTGTGCATGTGATAGGAAGCGTTAGGAGGAACACACCGAGGTGGTTTGGCCATGTGGAGAGGATGGAGGGTGAAAGACTGTTGAGGAGAGTGTCTGTGAATGAGGTGGAGGGGGGAAGAGCGAGGGGGAGGCTGAGGGGGAGATGGAGGGATGGAGTGGAGAGGTATATGAGAGAGGGGTGTGTGAGTTGGGAGCAAGTCAGTTAACTGACGGGAACAGGGCGACGTGGAGGCGATTTGTTTGTGGACACCCCGTGCTGGATTAAGGCGTCTGGCAATAGATAGATAGATCACCATCATTATCAACACCATTATCATCCGGACCTCCATTCCCACCCTAGGGCAGGGTGAGAAGTAGCAACGTCCAGACAGCCCAAATCTGCCCAGTCCAATGGGCCACACTTACATTCACTCACCATTCAAGCCCCCAGAATCCTGACTCTATCTGATATGCCAAAAACATTCACCATGTACTGTAGCTTCACATAAACATATCTGATAGATACAAGGGGTATATCTAAGCAATTATGATGGTGGGAGGAGACACTGTAGGCCTAAAAAATGGACAGATATGACAATGAGTGTGTGTGTGAGGTATGGAAGCTAATCAAGCTCGGGGAAATGAAAAGTGATCAAGCTGGCTGGATGAATTGTTTCGAGGAGTGTATTACCATAATTTGGCCTCCCTTTTTACCCTGACAATTGTTGGAATGATGCTTTCAGACAGATGAATGTGAAACTATGTGCAGAATGTTTTTTGACCTGTCAGTTGGAGCCAGGACTCTGGGGACCTGGATGGTCAATGAATTGGAGTGTGACTCATTCAACTGGACAAACTTTGGGAAGCATCCCATTCTATCAAAAAATTTTCTTGGTGGAAAAGGTCTGGATGATGATGATGATGATATACTTTAGAGTTGCAATTTACTGTTACCTCACTAATACTCTCCTATCATTCTTTCCAATACCATCTGCTGGACAATGATCACTTCTGTATCATCCAAGGACTTGCACAAATAATAAATATTCATTTTTTCCCCACTGATAACTGATATTTATGTTAAGAGGATAGCAACAAACTGGCCAACTGGTGCCCACGGTCCTTAAAAAGGGATGGAATTAGGCACTTTCAAATGTAATAAAGAGAAGAACTCACAAATTTGGACCCATGAGCTTTGTGACTATAAGCCCGTAGGCAACGGGTGGTACACTGAGAACCCTTGCAACAAAGTCCCCCACACAGGAACAGTGGGCACTACTGGATTAAGCACAGACAAGCCTATGAGTATCTTTAACCCACCTGTGCCCATGGTCCTAAAAAAGAAGCGTGGAATAAATTTCAAGCATAATAAAGGGAGGAACCCCCCACAACAGACCTAGGAGCTTTGTGACTATAAACCGATAGGTAGAGGGCAATACACTAAGTACCCTTCCAGCAATATCTCGCCCACACAGAAATCCTGGGTATTATCGGATAATTGTATTATTCTTGGTAAAATTATTCAACCCTTTGTAATGTGACAGCATCCGGATTGAATCTGCCGGAAACGTTTATGTGAAGCTACAGTACATGGTGAATGTTTTTGGCATATCAGATACAGCCAGGATTCTGGGAACTTGAATGGTGAGTGAATGGAAGCATGGCCCAATGGATTGGGCAAATCTGGGCTGTCTGGACATTGCTACTCCTCATCCTGCCCTCGGGTGGGAAAGGAGATCCAGATAATGATGATGATGAAAATTATTCAACTACAGGTCAGTTAAACCACTTAAAAAGCAACAAACATATGATTTCTAACAGACAATATGACTTAATACATAACTTTGGCTAAAAAATAATACCAGTACTACAGTTTGATTAAGAGCACCAACTAATCCTGATTAAAATAAAGAGGAACAAGAAAAGTCAATCTTACTTTCCAGGACATGTCATCATCATCAGAATACTCATCATCCTCTTCTCCCTCATCATCTTCATCCATATCCATCTGTCCCTCATCATCCTCATAGTCATCATAGTTGTAATTGGGGTCGTGAGTGATGTACTTCAGGCACATTTCCACAATCTGCAAAGAATGGATGAATCAGCAGATAACTCTTGACCTGACACTTTCCTCTAACAGTATTTATCTCAGTTTAATTCCTTTGTGGGGTTGGGGATATATTCTGTTAAGTATAAGTAACTGTTCCAAAAGAAAATTACCATGTATATATGTATCATTATCTCACAATATAACATACCACACTTCAAAATGCTGGTCATGTTTTCTGTCAGTGGAAAAAAAATATACTGTACCACACTTTCCTGCATTGCAAACATTTCACTAGCAAAGAGAAAAATTACATCTCTGCCAACCAGGGGGCTGAGGCAGGGGAGGAGGTGGGAGAGGAATAGCTTCTTGGCAAGCTATCTATCTACCTAAATATATATAAATATATATATATATATATATATATATATATATATATAAATCATCTATCCATCTATCAATCATAACGATGCCCTACTTCCTATCATACTTGGTAGTCATTTACTTTACCAACAACTGAGATTTGAGGGAGAAAAAAAAAAAAAGGAAGGGGGGGTGCATCCAACCACATTTGTACAATTACCTCCTTTAAGAGAGAGAGAGAGAGAGAGAGAGAGAGAGAGAAAAAAAAAGGGAGGGGGTGCATCCAACCACATTTGTAATTGCCTCTTTTACCAGTGAATGCAATAGAAGAGAGACAGAGAGAGAGGGAGAGAGAGAGAGAAAGAAAGAGAGAAAGAAAGAGAGAGAGAGAGAGAGAGAGAGAGAGAGACACGGGAGGGGGCTATGAGCCAAGAATTATATACATGAATCTCCAATGCCTACAGTAAGACATGCAAAGGGAAAGTAAATATATAATAAACCCTCCTGGATATGGGTTTTCTTTTCAAAATATTATAGTTTTTATGCATTCATAATAAATTTCATGTTTACCTGCTGCACATTAAATATAAAACAAAGTTTACTATATACAGCAAGATGGGGCACTTGTTCTTACTGCTCTTAAGAACTGCATCTAATGCATGGCTAAGTGAGTGTCTACAACACAGCAATTATTTAATCCTTATCCTTATAAACTCAACTCCACAGGAAATTACATGAACATACTAGTGTACGAACTAAGTACACAAGTAGGAATTAATTTTTATTTATGTGAAAATCAAATCACGAATGATTTCCTGATGTGCTACAAGGTTCAGAACATTATGACATTCAACTCACAGTGGGCAGGTGGTGTGTTATCTCTTTGGGACAGCGGAGAGTGAATGCCTCACATGCTGATATACAGTATTCCCTTAGCTCATCATCATCCACTGCTACGTACTGCACCACCAAGGGCATCACCCTTTCTAGATACTCTCCAAACCTGTGTCCAGCCTGTCGGCTGAAAGAAGAATACACAGTGAATTATCAGTACTTTTCACAGTTACAATGAAATCCATCCATCATCTAACCCTATGCTGCCCCATGAGGAGCGTAGAGCACGGGGCTAGGCAAGTTGGTCCTGACATACCGGTACTATAGTAAATTTGTAGATCATCTGCCTGGGAACAGATAAATGAAAACTGTGAAAAAATATTTACCAACTCTTTCAATCCAATATCTTTCTGCAGTACTGTATATTCTGATGCTACCAGATGAGATTATCCTGGACTTTCACACCATTACCATCATTAACTGATTCAAAAGTTTTATGCCTTTATAATTTCCTCTTTCCAAGACATCACCCTTCCCCTTATACATATTTACAATCATGCTCTTCATTCAATCATTTGGAATAACAGACTCATATATAACTGGATTTATCAAATCAAGTTACCAAACTCACTGCTTTATATCCTGAGGCCTTCAAAATTTCAGCAGTCAACCCAGACACACCCACAGCCTTCCCCAGCTGCATCCCGTAGATTGCCCTGCCCACGGTATCAACATCCATCAAAGGCCATGAGCCAATCACAGGATCTGCTAACTCCAAACCTTCCCTGTTCCAGTCAAATTCCTCATTCAGCAATCAGTTATTATGCTTCCTTCAAGCATCCTTAATATCCTCTCTGTCCATCACTACCCTTCCTTCATCATTCTTCACACACCGATCGCCTATGATATCCGTTTTCTCTACACTTGTTTCGCCTAATTAAGTGCCACATTACTCCTTTTGGAACTACAAAGGTTATCCAGCAAAAGTATCTGAGACTAAGATTTTACCCTATATATCTCCTTTACGGCCCAACACTTGGCTCTTTTCAGCATTTATCAAGGCTATCCAGTAGAAGTCTCCGATACTCAGCTTTTGCCCTGTACAGCTCCAATCTGGCCTTATGCTTAGTAACCAAATATTCCTCTCTGTTATGTCCACAGTCATTTTAATTTACCATGTATGAGAACAGTCCAATGAAAGATGAGTGGTGCAAAGTAGAGTGGCACATGAATGAAAGGCAGTCTGTAATTTGTATGGTACACTAAGACAGATGTATGAAGAAAATGCAGCATGGAGAGTTCTGTCATGGCCAATCTTTGCTGGGGAGTTCCCAGAAGGAAACAAGGAATCAGAGAAACACTTAGATATACCATACCATACACAAAATAATAAATGGATTCTCAGGAATTCTTTAGGATACAGAGTGCAATGATTAAAACTGCAGAGGAAAACAGCAACAAACCACAAAATCATCACAAAATGCTTGTAGGGGTATCCAAGTTTAGTATAAATGACTACTGTACATAATTTTCCCCTTCAAACAGTCACTCATTACCCCTTAATAAGTCAATACCTGGAAGGCTTGTACAATCAAACAAAATTTATCATTAAACAAAACAGTCATTATGACCAATTAGTAAATAAACGAGACACTGAAAAATATCTTACCTGATGGCAGCAACACACTGTATATATGTTCTGGTTGTGGACATTGAGGTATTCTTGGCAAGTTCCTCAATCAAGAAGTCCATTAGTCTGGCAAAGATTTGCGGGGAACAAGACACCACCAAGTGGCTCAGCGCAACAATTGTGCGTTTCCTGACGGCCAATCGTGGAGAGGCTAGTTGCGGAAGGAGGGCATCAAGGATGTTTGGGTGGAATGACACAAGAAGCGAACCAAACCGAGCTAGGAGGTCACCAAGGATGTCTAGGGCTTCAAGCTGCACACTAACATCCTCTTGCTTTGTACACAGAAAAATTACAGCTTGTTATTGACACAGCATCAGCAGGATTTGTAGTTTTATACATTTTATCATCACCATCCTAACCTAGTATTCCACTATCTGAACAGGGTGCTTGAGATCATGAGCTATGGTTTTCCATGCTACTCATCAACCCATACAAACCTATCTGAACTCAAATGGCCATTAGTGACCATCAACTAATCTCCCTGAGCCATACTGGACTGATCTAATGGTTTAACTGATCTGACTGGACAAACCGACAATTAACTTACACACTCAGAACGTGTCTGAGCATGGCTGATATGAGTGAGAAATGCATACGCATATATAACAATACCAGTACATGATATGCCATTTCTATTGTTCCTCTTAAGACAGTTAACCCTGCTAATGATTATGCCAGCACAAGAGAGATACATAGTAAGCAAAAATGTTTGTTTATATTATTCTTTATCTTTCACGATTGTAATTATGTGCACCAAACCTTGACACCATAACTGTAAAAAGTTTAAAGCCTACACTATCGCACATAACAATTCTATGGCTGTGAACTAGAAAAGCCACTACTAGAATCTGACATTTTGAGAAAACAACACTTAAGTGCTTTTATTAAGTAACATTTATATGCTAGCACAGAAAAAAAAAAAAAAAAGGGGGGGGGGGAGTGTTAGTTCTGAGAAAACTCAAAATATACATTTCCTTATCTGGAATGTGCTCCCTGTGTACTATAAGCTGAGACTTATTAACAAAAACAACTGTTTCTGGATAAGTTCAAAACAGTAATTTTTTTACAAATTCAATTACTTGTTCAAGGGCAAGAGAACCCATCTTCCCACCTGAAGCCTCCTACAAAATAGTCAGTGTGAACTTGTCTTTTACAGCAAACAATTTCTTTTACTTGACTTTTGCCCTATTTGTTGACTCTGATGTCAATGCTCTCTATACCACTGATGGAACTGAAACCTGTCTAAAAAAAATTCTGACACTGGCCTTTGTATCACTCCGCCCTGGAAGCTATTCAATGAAAACATGATACAGAATGAGAAAACCTTGGTCCCAATTAACGCATGATCAAATAGCATGATTCCCAAATGGTGCAAGTTGTCTCTTAATATCCACAGCATCTGAAATTAACAATGCTGGTGAAGCCACCACAACAGAAGATGTGATTTCTGCAGCATCTATCAAGGACACATTAAAGGAGGTGAGTGGTAGGTGGTAGCGACCATCATCCACTCACTTGATGTAGTGCTGTAAATGGTTTCCTGTAAGTCAGGAAACTATTTACAACGCTGCGTGGTAACCATATAATCAAACCATACAAGCTCCCTAAGTGTCAGCAAGTGGGTTGGTGGAGGGTTAGTGTTAGGAAATGTTAGGAGAAACACACCGAGGTGGTTTGGCCATATAGAGAGGATGGAGAGTAAGACTGACGAGAAGACTGTATGTGAGTGAGGTGGAGGGGAGGGAGGGAGAGGCTGAGGATAAGATGGAGTGGAGAGGTATATGAGAGAGGAGGGTGTGAGCTGGGAGCAGGGCAGTGAAATGGCCGGGGACAGGGCAACATGGAGGCGTTTTGTTTGTGGCCACCCCATATGGGATTAAGGCATATGGCAATAGTTAGATAGATAGACAGATTCATAATATAAAATGGCCACCCCTCACAGGATTATGGCATCTGGCAATAGACAGATAGATGGAGACAAAAGGAGGTTACACTGACGGCAGCACCAGAAGCACCAGGAGAGCTCTTCATGATGCAGATCAGGCGAATCTTGGCTGCTGTAGATGTCTTAACTCTTTGGCTGTGGCCGCCATGATGACGACCTACTGAATGTACTCCGCGCGGAGAAACAGGAAAAAAAAATGGTGTGTTTTCAACTTGTGTTACTTGATCCTTAATCTTAGGAGCTAAAACTTTTCTCAGACAAACCCCAATCTTTCTACTATCGTTTGCAACACACCGCATATCCGTAGGTACTCCCACCCTTGAAAATGATTTGAGAAAGTACAAGGTGTATTTTGACTGTCTGACACAGGAATAGCCCTGCGAGACGGAAATTTCCACCAAACCACAAGATTTTTTTCCATACAAAATAGGGTTACTGCCACGTTACCTCATTACAATAATTACAATAGTAATAATAATAATAACAATAATAAAAAAAACACTTCTTGCCAGTCTTGTATGATTTTATTACAATATTCCACTGTGTTTACGCTAGCCTTCAGCAAAACAGCAGTGATGTTAGGAATATTATTACAAACTTTATAAAACTTCAGGAAAAACTTTTATAACCACTTACTTTAATAAAACTTATTGATATAACGTCATGCATAATTTCATAGCATAGCTGCAAAGTTTGCAACTGCGAAAATGTTTGTTAGCTAATGTCCTTAGCATATAACTGCTGCTTATCACAAAAATATCACTAAATCACTTGTATTTTATCATCATCATTCACAATAATTCCTTTGTGCTGAGGAATAATTATACCTGACTTCCAATTGCCTGATACTCTACCTTCCTTCCAAGCCAATCTGCACATAGTAGTAGAATGGATGTGGAAGATGTGAAGATTGGCCTGGGAGGAAGGTAGAGTCCCAGAGGATTGGAAGTCAGGTATAATTATTCCCCTGCACAAAGGAAAAGGGGAAAAGGATGTATGTGGTAATCATAGGGGCATTTGTCTTCTTAATGTAACAGTAAAAGTATATGGTAGGATACTCACTGACAGAGTTAGGAAAATAACAGATGAATCAGTTGGAGAAAAACAGGGAGGTTTTAGGAAGAGAAGAGGTTGTGTAGATCAAATATTCTTTCTTAGATCTTTAGTGGAAGAGTTTCTAGAGAAGGGAAAGAAGTTGTATGCGGCCTTCATGGATTTGGAGAAAGCATATGACAGGGTGGATAGATGAGGATTGTGGAAAGTATTAAGAATATATGGAGTAACTAGGAAGTTGCTGAATGCTGTGAAGAGTATGTATGAGGGTGCTAAGGATGCAGTGCGTGTGGATGGTGAACTGAGTGAATTTTTCTAGTTGAAGGTTGGATTGAAACAGGGATGTGTCATGTCTCCATGGTTGTTCAATCTGTATATGGATGGGGTTATAAAAGCGATACAAGGTAGCGCAGTGGACGTTGAGTGGCCCCAGCGAGAGAGGGCAGTGTCTGGCAACTCCCTGTACTGTTGTCTGTGTTGTTAAGTGAAGATGAAGGGGAGCTGTAATGCTTGGTGGATGAGTTTGGGAGTGTGTGTAAGAAACAGAATCTAAAGGTGAATGTAGGGAAGAGTAAAGTTATGGTCTTCGAGAGAAGTGACGTCAGGGAATGGACAGTGAGGTTGGATGATGAGGAAATGGAAAATGTGAGTGCATTTAAGTATCTGGGTAGTGTGATGAGTAGGGATGAAAGTTTAGAGGGTGAAGTGCATGCCAGGGTACAAGAAGGATGCAACGTTGCTAGTTCCTTGAAAGCAGTGATAAAAAACAGGGAAGTGAGCATAGAAGTGAAAAAGTTATTACATGACAGTATTCTGATACCAACTCTAATGTATGGAAGTGAAGCCTGGACCTTGTTGGAGGGACAGAAGTCAAGAGAGATAGCTGTGGAAATGAGTTATCTGAGAGGAGCATGTGGAGTCAAATGGAGAGACAGACTGACAAATGAGGAATTGAGGGAGCATTGAGATGTGGATGCGGATGTGATAGGAAGTGTTAGGAGAAACACACTGAGGTGGTTTGGCCATATAGAGAGGATGGAGAGTAAGATTGACGAGAAGACTGTATGTGAGTGAGGTGGAGGTGAGGGAGGGAGAGGCTTAGGATAAGATGGAGTGGAGAGGTATATGAGAGAGGAGGGTGTGAGCTGGGAGCGGGGCAGTGAAATGGCCGGGGACAGGGCAACATGGAGGCGTTTTGTTTGTGGCCACTCCATGTGGGATTAAGGCATATGGCAATAGATAGATAGATTCATAACATAAAATAACACTTTTAGCCCCTCTCATATGATTTCAGTGCTACTTGGGTGCATATTTCGCATTATTTATGAGAGAGAGAGAGAGAGAGAGAGAGAGGCAGCAAACTGATTTAGACCAGCTCATTGAGGGTATGTGTACATGTGTGTGAATGTCTATCTATCTATCTACCGCCAGACGCCTTAATCCCATACGGGGTGGCCACAAACAAATCGCTTCCACATCGCCCTGTCCCCCCGGCATTTCACTGCCCTGCTTCCAACTCATACCCCCCTCTCTCATATACCTCTCCACCCCATCCCTCCATCTCATCCTCAGCCTCCCCCTCCCTCTTCCCCCCTCCACCTCACTCACATACACTCTCTTCGTCAGTCTTTCACCCTCCATCCTCTCCACATGGCCAAACCACCTCTGTGTGTTCCTCATAACGCTCCCCATCACATCCACATCAACACCACAACGTTCCTTTATATCCTCATTCGTCAGCCTATCTCTCCATGTATACTATTATTAAGTATTAAGGTACTTATGAATGTTTAAAAGTTTAGCTCCTAAAGTTGGGGTCATCCACCCATCAAATGAATTTCCTCCCATAAGTGATGTGTATCAGTTAGTGTGGCGTCAAATAACGCGTGCCCACACATCCACCACATTGGCGCGTTAATTGGGACCAAGGTATAGAAAGGCAGATCAACACTTGTCTGTATGTCAATGACAATGTCATGAGACACTTTAATAATATCAGATAAGCAGATTAACACTAGCCTGTATGTCAATCATAATGTCATGAGACACTCTACTAATATCATCTACATCCTCTTCCAGTTTACACAGTCCAAATGAGGTGGGGCAATCGATCTATGTACACTGCATGTGCTGCACAAGGAGGTTACTACAACCTGACATATCATCTACATCCTCATCCAGTTTACACTGTCCAAATGGGGTAGGGCAAACTGATCTACTTACACTGCATGTGCTGCGCACAAGGTTACAACAACCTGGCAACAAAAGTAAACAGTGACCAACACACCACCACTTTCTCAGAAACAAAAATACTTTGACTCACCCGAACAATGGCTTCAGATAACCTGTCAGTGACTCGTTTGCAAATGTTTGCAACAAGGGCTGTTGATGATGCTGGGAGCTCATTGATGACTGTCTTAAGCGCCAAGGAGGACATGTCTCGAAGCTGCTCACGTTCACTCACCATGTGATCGCACAGAGACTCCACGATTGAGTAAACATGGAATTCCTTCACTTTGTTTACTAGTGGACCCAAGCTGCAAGGTGTTTTTAGCTTATAATGGTACTCAAAGTTTAGAGCTATACTATATTTAGTGTAACTAAACTATTACTTTTCATGCTTTGTGATATATTTTGAGATCCTAACCATTATCATAACTACATTGTACAAATGTCATGACTAGACATGAATCATAAATTTTGCATCAGTCTGTTTCAAATCAGTGCTCAGAATTACTATGTTTATCTATAAAGACTATTAATGCACAATAAGGGAGAGGGTGGAAAATGAAGAATTCACACTCAGTACAGTGTTCAGAATCTGATACCACTGATTTTTCATTCAATCTGCTATGCTACTGAAGTCCTGGGTAATTTCTATAGGGCATTAACTAACTTTCTAAACAATTTCATGCATTTGTATTTTGTTTTCTCACAGAACCCACCTATTAGGTACCACTACATTTATTTACATTCTATGTTGGCTTACATAATCCAAACTACCATTACGTGAAGATGCACATTTCAAACATGAGGTCAGTCCAAAAGAGAAATCACACTTTTTATACATAACAACGAGTTGGCATAGCGTGACCATGATGGGTGCACTGTGTAGCAGCGACTTTGAGCTTTAGTCTAATGCCAGCCACATCCTACCACGTCACTTAGTCATCGAGGTGAGCGTGCTTGAGTGAAAGTGTGTAGTGCACCTGGTGAACTGCTGCAAGCTGAATAATGACAGATCTTGAAGAGCAACAAGTTTGCATCAACTTCCATTTCAAATTGGGAAAAAACCTTTACGGAGGCTTTCAAATGTTGCAATAGGCTTATGGGGAGAACTGTTTGAGTAATATGCAATGTCACAAGTGGTTCTAGGAGTTCAAATTGGGAAGAACATCCACCAAAGACAATCCCAAATCTGGACGGCCTTCCATGTCAACAGACAACAATCACATTGAGAAAGTATGTGCGGTAATTCAAGAAAATTGTCGTCTGACTGCCCATGAAGTTTCTGAAGTAGGCATCTGTAAAAGTTCACACCACACAATTTTAACTGAAAAACTGAACACACACTGTGTTGATGCAAAATTTGTGCGATGTCTACTGACTGGTGAGCAAAATGAGAACCATGTCACAGTCAGTCAAGAGCTGTTTGATAGTTTAAATGCTGATGAAAAATTTTCTGAAAAATTCATAACAGGTGATGAAATGTGAGTGTACGGCTATAACATCGAAAGAAAAAGGCAGCTGTCATAGCGGGTTGGAACACTGTCATTGCAGCCAAAAAGAAGCATGTCAGTGTCGCTAAAATGTGAAGGTGATGTTGATCGTCTTTTTTTATTGGATGGGCGTTGTTCATCATGAGTTTGTTCCAAATGATCAGACAGTCCATAAAATTTTACTTGGATGTCCTGAAGCATTTGAGGTAGGCAGTGTGACTGGTTAAAGATATGTATGCCCAGGTGGGAACTCGGGTCAGAAGCAGTGTTGGTGTGACAGAGAAGTTTCCAGTAAAAGTTGGGCTACATCAGGGATCCTCAGTGAGTCCCTATACCTTTGATTTTTTAATGGATGTTGTGCGGAGAGGCATTACAGAAGTGGCTCCAAGGGTTATGTTGTTTGCAGATGATAGTGTGCTGATAGATACCACCAAGGAGGGAGTAGAATGGAAGTTGGAGGAGTGGAGAAAGGAAATGGAGGACAGAGGATTTAAAATTACTAGGAGAAAGACAGAATATCTGTGCTTCAATGGAGAACAGGGAGATGTGAGTCTGCTAGGAGAAAAGTTGAAAAGAGTTGGGACATTCAAGTATTTGGGCTCGAATATAACAGCTGACTGCGGACTGCATGCACAAATTAACCATAGGATACAGGCAGGATGGAGAAACTGGAGGGATATGTCAGGAGTGTTATGTTAATATGATAGAAAAATCTGTGCAAGAGTGAAAGGAAAAGTATATAAAACAGTGGTATGGCCTACAATGATATACAGTTCAGAAACTTGGCCCATACAAAAGTCTAAGGAGAGAAACCTGGAGGTGGCAGAGATGTGGATGCCGAGCTGGATGAGCAAGGCCATGAGAATGGATAAGATCAGGAATGAGAGAATTATGGGAACCTGATTACGGCTGTAGAAATCTCAAAGAAGGAGGAGAGGCGCCTACAATGGTATGGACATGTAATAAGAAGGAATGAGGACTATGTGGGTAGAAGAATGATGAGCACGGAGGTGGGGGGTAGACGGAGAAGGGGTTGGCCGAGGAGACAGTGGATAGACTGTATACAGGGAGATATGAGGGAGAAGAATATAGCAAGGGATGCATTAGGACAGAGGAGAATGGAAACAATTAGTTAGAAACAGCAACCTCATATAAACATGGGCAAAGCTGCTGAAGAAGAAGTAAGGAAGATGCCTGAGGCAAATAAAAACAAAACCGGGATGCTGCACTACGACAATGCACCTGGTCACGTCATTCCTTATCTGTGACCTTTTGGTGATGCGAAAAACAACCCCATCATCCACTCTCTTGATGTAGTGCTGTCTACTTCTTCCTTAGCCTTTATCATTCTTTTTCTGTGCCTGCCCTCCTCTCTTCCTATTTCTCCCATCTTTCCTGTCACTTCTTATTGCTTTTCTTTACAGGTGGCTTTACACTGAGTGACAAGCCAAATGGTTTCAAGTAAGCCAAGAAACCATTTACAACGCTGGGTGGTAACCACATAACCAAACCATACATGCTCCCTACGTGTCAACAAGTGGGTTGGTGAAGGGTTAGTGCCCATCCCCGTAAAACAAATAACTCAAAGTCAAATGGCCACCCCTTACGTGATTATGGTGTCTGGCAATAGACAGATAGATAGAAAAACAACTATTGTTCCCCAGCCACCCTACTCTCTGGCTTTGGCCCTAGAGAACTTTTTTCTGTTCCCATAATTGAATCCACCCTGAAAGGTCACCAATTTCAGACAATACAAGAGAATAGAAACTGTACACCACCCATGAAAATGCATTCGAGAACTGTAAAAAAAAACATTGGAAATGTTGTACGAACAGTAGGGGGGAAGTATTTTAAAGTAGACAAGTCTGATTAAGTTGCAAGTAAAGCTGTAACTTTGTTTTCTGAAAAGTTCATTTTCTTTTTGGACTGACCTTGTACCCTGAACAAGAATACAGTCACTACTCGTTTTATGTTGATTCGGTATACAGTAATTCGCTACAACGATAATAGAAAAGTTCCACCCCAAAATCTAATTTACGATAAATTTCCCACAAGTGATATTGCCAGCGGAAAATTTCGTACAAAGCACCAGGCACACGCAAGGTGACCGTTGCTTGTCTCAGGCAAGATGGTGGCCCCAGCGTGCAGAGCACTGTTTTAGTTCAGTTGCAGTCCCACCACCCCATCAAAGCCCTGCCTTTTCCACTCGTTCACGTGTGCCCCCCAGCTATCGTCACCTCTCAGCCATGCATCATGCTACTGCAGGCCTATACATCATGTAGCACCAGGCCAACATTGTGCATGTGTGTTTGTTGTGTTGTTGCAATGATTTATTGTACGTGAGTAACGCTGCCTGTATTGGTGTGATAATGTTTGTTTTGGTCTTGGAGACAACTTGGACTGATGTTTCAGTATTGGGTAGGTGACTTTGGGAAGTTGAGTTGACGTAACCCCCTTTTTATAATGTGTTTCAATCTCCCGATTTATGAAAAAATCATTATACGTTCAGGTATGACCAGACATAACCCTATCGTAAAACGAGTAGTAACTGTACTGTATAAGGTAAGTAATTCTAACAGTAATAATAATAATAAAGAAATCTAGTACAGAAATCCCTGTCAAACACAATTGCTAGGTTCCTGAAACTTCTAAACTTAGGTTGATTTGAATCATCTGGGATATAGATGGGGGAAGAAAACCATGATTACCAAAAGCCATCCATCTATAAAAGTACAGTACCAGGGTTGGCACCAAAGTGGGTGACCTGGTTTTACCCACCCGGGTTTTTTCAGTAAAACCCACTTGGAAAAAAAAACACTATTTTACCCACTCTACTGGGTTTTTAAAAAATAATGTATTTAATAACAAATTCAGTTTTATTTGATCAAATGGTTATATTTTTGCACACAATATCAGAAGTAAATAAGAGCTACTTAATCATATTTTATTTCACTGGTTAAAAAACACATCGCCAAGTATTTATAATATAATATCTTGGAAGCATAATCTTAATAATAATAATAAAAAAAAAAGCTTATTACATTTCTCATTACCAGCATAGGTAAAACATGCTCTTTGCAAATATGAATGTTGTTCTTTGATTTTTTCAAAATTATTTATAATACTTCTGTTTTTCTAACATCTTTTATAACCAATATATATAATTTTTTTTTTAATGATAATTTTTTTGTGTCACAGTAAATTATGGTTCTTATGTTACCCAACCAGTATAACAAAAGAACTTTTTTTTTTTTTTTTTTTTTTTTTTTAAAATAAGAATGCAATTCTTTGCCTCAATGATAAAATAAAAATTACACTTCACTTCTAAATGACTTACCAACATGAAATAATAATATTTCCTGAAAAATAATAACATTATTCCTTACTGCAATTTCAAAAAATCTGGTCAAAGTTTTCTTTTTAGAATATTTTTACATTGCTTTCCTTCTCAGCAGATTCGGTTTTTATACGTCCACATGTAATGTAATGAATACAAACTTTACAGCCAGCACTACCTGTCTCTGATTTTGAAAGTTTTAAAATTTGAGTAAAATTGTTTTTGAGAGACATGGTTTTAAGTTTTATTATGGAGTGGGGTAAATTTGTTATATAACTGTAATCATTACTGGAGTTAATTTACATGCTGTCTCATATCATTACCAAATATCAATAATTCTCTAGAAATATATTATATCCATTGCTTACTGTTTAAAATAGATGTATTTTATAGGCTTGGATATTTGGTTACCAAAAGCTATTATCACTGTCAAGATAATGTGTAAAATCACTTATGCAACATAATTTTCAATAATAATTACTTAGAAGATTGAGAAATGCAAGTATATAATTACCAAAGAAAGGAGAGTAGCAAAACAAATGACTCCTCCTACTATTAAGTAATGTGGACTGATCTTTGCCAGCTCATGAGTTGTGCAGTGTTCTCAAGCCTCTCATGTTGAAGCATGTTTTAGCCAAATAGGTCAAAACATGATTATGTTCATTTCCCTCATTCAAATAACTGTGAGAAAAATAAGATTTTATTGGGCTATTCATAAAAATGTATTGCAGAAACATTATTTCATGTAAATTTATGGTAAACTTTGAAAAAATCCACTTTTGCCCGGGTTTTGGGGATATTTTGTGAAAAAACTACAAAAACCCAGGTGCGTTGGGGGAAAAAAAAAAAAAAAGCCAACCCTGAAAAGTATTCCATATAGTAGAGACAGATGGGATATCTATTGGCATGGCAGCATCACACTCACAAAGAAGTTTAGTTACATGACTGCTCACCATTTGACAGCAAGGTTCTGTACTTCACCATTCTTATCCTCCAGCAGTCTCAGCAACATCCTCACAACCTTCCTCTCTGAGTCATCATCTAGCTTGATGGAGTCCTTCTGTAGCTCTGTCATCAAGTCATTTGTAGCCATAAATCTGTAGTCCTTATCTGTGCTGGTCATCTGTTAAAGAAGATACTTACTAAGACTCTGTAACCAACAGCATTCCAACTTAACAATATATAAATATACCCCCCCCTCCTTTTTTTTTATGCAAGAAAGAAGGAACCAAAGGCCAGGAGCCCACAAGACTGTTCCTTCCAAGAAAAAATAAAAACAAATAACAGAGAGCCAAATTCAAGATCTGTTCATTTCGAGATGCCTAGACACACTGCGTTTGAAAGACTGAAGATCATAGGCAGTAGGAAATAAAGATGGAGGAAGTCAGTTCCAGAGCTGACCTGTTGCAGACATTAAGAACTGGGAGTAATGGTTAACTCTTGCATTAGAGAACTGGAGAGAAAAGGGATGAGAGTTTGTTGCTAGATGAGTGTTACGCACCTGCTGTAGCAGTGGAGGGATGCAAGAAGACAGTTCAGAGAAGCAGTGACCGTTGAAGTAGCAACAGGCAACAGTGTGGTGAAGAGAGAGGCTGAAGGAAGCCAGAAAGAGGAGGGGAGTTAATGATAAAAGCTTTTAACTCCACCTTGTTGAGAAGAGCAGTATGTGGGGGGCCTCCCAACATGAGAGTTGTACTCTACATGGGGGCGAATAAAATCTGTGAATAAAGTCAACAGCCGCGGAGGGGTAAAGAAGGCACCGAGTCAGCTAGTACAGTATCTACCTACTATCCAATCCATTACTGCTTCACAAGGAACACAGGAGCCTAGAGCTGGTATACTCAGTCTAATGATGTGAATAATAAATTCTAACCATCCCTTATAGGCCATGTTCATTTAAAATACCTTAACCCACTAGCCCAACAGGTGTCCATATGGATGATTACCACCAAATGTAGTAAATGGCTTCCAGGGTACTAAAAACCATTTGCCTTGTTACTCAATGCAGTCACTTGAAGGCGGACCTGCACCACGTGATTAGACAGTGAATGCTCCCACCTACCACTCACAGTGGTAAGGTCTTTCAGTTTCACGGTCTGAATTCATGTTTGTACTGTTCCAAACATTCAATCTCAATGAGTGCTGGAAATAAAGTAACTGTCTTTAACTTCAGTAGGCAGAGGTTGTTCTTTTCTTGCAGTCCACCATCCTCCTATTGAGGAAAGGGAGAAGGCTGAGGAACATTTGTACAATTGGGCAGTGGTGCCACCCAGGGAAAGCATCCCTTTCCAGCGACTGAAAATACAGTGATATCTTTATCATGACCACAGACTAAACTGTGGTCGTGGGAAATAAGCATTTGCTAAAGCATGTCTACCTACGTGTCAAGTGGGGTTGGTGGAGGATTAGTGCCCCTCCCTGTAAAACAAGTAACTCTAAGCCCTTGGCCACTCCGTTTGGGATACATAGGATCTGGCAATGAATGAATGAATGAATGTCTCCCTCTTCTGTCTTTCCTTCCTTCATTCTTTCCTCTTCCTTCTGCCTGTAGGTGACTCTTCACTGAGTGACAGGCCAAATGGTTTCCCGTACACCAGGAAACCATTTACTATGCTGGGTGGTAACCATATAACCAAAATTTGGCACCTGGTGGTTTAGTGGGTAATTATTGCACTCCAATCGGATTCAGCCAGTGAAGGTTTATATCCAAGGGGTGGTTGGGGTTGATTGCTCATGTAATGTCACTCAGGGATGAGTGAGGCTGGTCACCCTCATCTTAAATGTCAGGACCAACTGCGTAGCCCCGGGCTCCTAAGCTCCTCATGGGGCAATGTAGGATTGGATGATGGGTGGATGGATGTCTAATGAAGACTGCTTAACTTTGCAAGATAACCTACATATGGCAAAAAATAAACAAATAAATAAATAAATAAATAGATACTGTACTGCAAAGGTCATATTCCATATATATACTGTATATACAGTATATCAAAACTTCTCATAACATTTAAACCAACAGCATGTCCTAAATTCTTAAGATTCCATGATTGAATGGATACAAAAGTAAAACAGGTATGACATGAGGATAGTAATGTAGCAATTCAAGCTGTTTTCTTAACAAACCAATGTTCATAAGGAAAACAGTTTTAGCAACAGATGCATCACAGGTAATTATCTATCTACCTATCTATCTACTGCCAGACGCATCAATCCCGTTCGGGGTGGCCACAAACAAATCGTCTCCACGTCACCCTGTCCCCCACCATTTCACTGCCCCGCTTCCAACGCACACCCCCCTCTCTCATATACCTCTCCACTCCATCCCTCCATCTCATCCTCGGCCGCCCCCTCCCTTTAGCATCTGATAAAAAAAAAAAAAAAAAAAAAAAGAGAGAGAGAGAGAGAGAGAGAGAGAGAGAGAGAGAGAGAGAGAGAGAGAGAGAGAGAATAGACAAAATACTACTGTATACAGTACCTACTTTGACGGTACAGAAAGCCGCTTGAATGCACACAACAGCATGTGTACTGCTGATTCTGCTTGCTGGACAAAATGACAGTGCACCAAACTCAAATGTACACAATTTAAAAACCATAAATTGTAGCAGGAACATAACTGGAGGAGCATTCATGCTTATATCCAGAACATTCAACGGGGGAGGGTGAACTTCAATTAGCAGAATGTCCATGTGCCGTACAGCAATTAAATTCAGGAGAGCGATTAATAAACTGGAAAGACAATTATTTACACTGTACTTTCACGTATACTGTATTAGGATTAAGTTTTAAATTTAATCATGAATAATATTTTGTTTGAAAATAGGAAAGATGTGGTGGATGGGGGCACCCATTATCCACCCACTTAGAGTAGTGGTACTCTGTTTTTAGGGTTGCTCTACACTGAGTGGCATGCCAAATGATTTCCTGTAAACCAGGAAATCAATTACAACACTGGGTGGTACCCTTATAACCAACCAATATGTGTTCCCTACATGACAACAAGTGGGTTGGCGGAGGGTTAGTGCCCCTCCGCGGAAAGTAACTAATTTAAAATAAAAACAAGAAGCCTCGGACCAGGACTGACCAACAGATGACGACTAAGGACCGAACAAAGGACATGGTACAGATTGCAACATGGAATGTAAGGGGTGCAAGTGATAAGGTGAAAGAGAGAGAGATTGTCCAGGTACTTGACAGTACAAAAGTGGATGTATGTGGATTAACTGAAACTATATGGAGAGGTGAGAGTGTGAGAGAATGGGAGTATGGATGGGGTTTACGTGTGGGAGTGGGTAAGAATGAGAGGGCAAAAGAAGGAGTGTGCATTGTTGTGAGCAACAGATGGAAGGAGAATATAAGAGAAAAATGGATCAGTTGGCTCAAGGATTGTGTGGGTAAGACTGAAAGTTGGACTACAAATGTGGGCAATTGTATGTGTGCGCGCACCAGTGCAAGATCATGCAAGCAGAGTGAGAGAAGAGTTCTGGACAAATGTGGAACCATGCATGGAAAAGTTTCAAACAAATGAGAAAGTGTTTTTGATTGGAGATATGAATGGGAAAGCAGGGAATGTGAAGGTGGATGGAGCAGTTGGTGAATGGGGTGTGCCTGCAAAGGTAGTAATAGTACTGTAGTAGTTGTTCCCTAGGCAGTTTGGCTGAACAGCCCCGAGTCCCCTGGGAAGGTCATGGCCGAGACCGGATTTTCTCACAGAGCTCTCAAAGAGCATATGTTGTGTTGTTGGCGTAGGTAATTGTGTGCAATGCAGTCTTCCATAATGTGCTTAATAGTATGGGGTGCTGTGTTACATCCTGGACAGGCATCAGCGACGGTCATCCAGCGTCTTCTGGTAGCCCCTCACGGGGCCCCGAGAGCCTGCAAAGGTGGATGAGAATGGCAGTGCTCTAGTCCACATATATGCCGGGAGGGGGTTGGTGACAGCCAATACCCTCTTCAGACACAAAATGATCCACAGGTATACGTGGCAAATGATGAGAAGGGTGGGTGGTGAACTGAATGAACGGAAGGCAGTGACTGATTATGTGTGTGTGGATGAAAGGATGCGAAGGTGTGTAATGGATGCAAGAGCATACAGTGGTTGGGGGAGTGGACTTTCTGACCACCACTTGGTGGTGGTCAGAATCAAGATCCAAATGATATGGAGGAATAGAAGGGAAGGACAGGAGGGAGTAGTTCACACAAGGAGGGTGGAAAAGTTACAAAAAGATTGGAAAAATCGCAGAATATAAGAGAGAAGTGGAGGAGCGACTGGGTAAATAGAGATTGGAGCAGATGGGGGATGTGGAAGGTATGTGAAAGATATTCACCGAAGAAGTCTGTGCAGCATGTGAGGTGTGAAGTGAAGACAAAAGGGGGTGCAAGGAACAGCATGATGGAATGAAGAGATGAGACAGGCTATGACTCAAAAGAGGAAAGCATTTAGTGAGTGGATGAGATACAGAGGTGTAGAAGAAGTTGAGAGATGGAAGAGAGAGTTTTATGAAGCGAGGAAGAGAGAGGTGAAAATATCAGTAAGAGAGAGTAAGAAGTGAGTGGATGAGGAATCTGGAAGGAATCTGAGTGTTAAAAAAAAAAAAAAAGTTCTGGAAGGAGGTAAAAAGAGTTACACGTGTCAAAGAGGTTAGTCAGGGAGTGAAAGATAAAAATTATTGATTACTAGTGGTGAAGGGGGTGGCGGTGGCTGAATCAGCAGAGAGGCAGCCTGCAGTCCTAACGGACCCGGGATCGAATCCCGGCTGGGGCAGGGTACAGTTTAAGGATTTGAATTTCCTAAATGCAGACTTTCCTGATCTACCAGATGACCCGCCGACATGTCGTAAAAATCTCTATCTATTGCCAGACGCCTCAATCCCGTTCGGGGTGCCCACAAACAAATCGCCTCCACGTCGCACTGTCCCCCACCATTTCACTGCCCTACTCCCAACTCACACACCCCTCTCTCATATACCTCTCCACCCCATCCCTCCATCTCATCCCCGGCCTCCTCCTCCCTCTCCCCCCCTTCCCCTCACTCACATACACTCTCTTCGTCAGTCTTTCATCCTCCATCCTCTCCACATGGCCAAACAACCTCAGTGTATTCCTCCTAACGCTTCCTATCACATCCACATCCACACCACAATGCTCCTTTATATCCTCATTTGTCAGCCTGTCGTAAAAATACCCCCGCTAATACCAGTACAGTACACCAATCCTGTATGAGACAGCCCTAGCATGTATTCAATATGGACGGTGGGCGTTAGCGCTGAAGTGGTGACATGTGGAGGTGTAGGAGGACTACTGGGCCTTGGGATAGGCCACTGCCCCTGAGAAATAGGCCCTGAAGCCATTGGCCAGAGTCGAACACGTAAAAAAAAAAAAAAAAAAAAGAAAGAGAGAGAGAGAGAGAGAGAGAGAGAGAGAAAAATTTAAGGAACTGCTGAACATAAAGAATGAAAGTAATGCAAGTATAAGTGGCTGGGGAATGGCTGGGAGAATGAGGGATGTGAGAAGACAGGAAGAAATCGCTAGGATGAAGTTGTGGAAGCAGATAAAATGGGGAAAACCCCAGGAATTGATGGAGTGTGTGGTAAAATGCTGAAGCATAGGGGAGAGATAGGGCAGTACTATAAAAACCCAGAGTTTAGGCGGTCCAACGGCGACGTTCAGTCGTCAGACGTACCTGAGTGTCAGTTATCCTTACTATAAAAAATCTGGGCCGCCAGTCTTGGCAAAACCCAGTTCTGGCATTTGAATGCCACAACAGTCACTAGATTGGGCGAGAATGTGCTGCATAAGCACTAAAAGCGCGCAAATTTTGAATGTTTCTTCTGTTTAATAAACCAGACACTTCGCTAGCCCATTCTACACTGTTATTTTTATGTAGGAAATAAGTATATCTGCGCTAGAATTGGTATCAAAAGATGGTAGAACGCAAAAAGAGGATGCATTTACAAGCAAGATACAGAGTAATGTATAGCCTAGACTGAATTATGATTTATCCTCCTTTTACAGTTATTTGCATAAAAATAAATATTGAGATTATCCAGACTTGATTTCATACAAGCAAAGTGAATGTATTATTGCATTCTTCATAGATTTCCATGTTGTTCCTGGCCAGCTCACCAGTCATGAATTATACAGCAGTTTATCCAAGTTATGTGCACTTTTACTCAAGCAGCAGTACATCATGTGTTCATAAATTTATATTGCAAAATGTAACTACAGAGTTACTGGAGATTTATTTTTAGCATGGAGACTAATTTACTTCTTTATAAAGCTGGCTGAATGGTGACATTCATTGCAGCACCAACACAAGAGGGATGCAGTAACACTCCATTCTTTTTCGGATGCTTCTTTCCACACCTGTCATCCAGCCATGACCAGCAGACCATATTGGAAAATATAGGTTATAAGGTGTGTGTACTGTAACAGTTGTTCTCTCAATTTCTATATATCTAGCTATAATTTTTTCCCTACATTACTGTCACCTTCCCTGTTTGAGGTATTACTAATAAATTTCCAGTTTAGCTCAGTAATTATACAACTCTGAGATTCACATTCTTTATCATTATCTTTCCCTTCAAGCAGTATGCAATGATTTCCTAAGTTACGTGGTATATACAGTAGCTAATTATTTCTGTCCCAGTCTGCTAGACAAGCTTTCCTTTTTGTTTCCCAGAAATCATTCCACTTCTATAGTACTTTTATCCAGTTCTGTTTTCGCAGCCTTCTCCTACTCTGGTCATATGCTTGATGTTTGTCTCCTTCACTAAATATTTATCTCATTACTTCCTGTTTGTTAGTGTTTAACTGCACCTTTCATGCTTTTGTATAACCCTTTCACCCTAACTAATATTCCATGACTTTTCTACACCTATCTACTCTTCCATTACAATATCTGTCATTTCTATCCAGTAACTGTAACTAGTTTCTATATTATATATGGATGGAACATGCCATTTCCTCAGGCCTGTAGCTATTTGTAAGAACAGCTCTTGGGATAGAAAGTTTTTATTTTTTTTTTTCCCCATGAAAAAATCTGCATTTACTAACAAGTTTTGCTTTAAAGCCAACACACCTATGCTCAAATCTGAGTGCTTGATTGAAACAGGCAATATTTCAGCCAGCATCCTAACCAACCAATTCACTCATACCAGTATCTGGTAACCTTACCCAACAGTCTTAACTACATCAGCTTATCAATTTATTTTGGTGCAAAAACCAATCACATTTTTCAAGAAAGAACTTAAGTGATTGCACATACTTGTCGGTACTGATGAAAAATTTGTGTCTGTTTTATTACCAATTTCTGAAACTTAACTGTAAGAGAGACCACTAAAACAAGTGAAAAATACAAACCAAACTAACCATTTACCAACGCTGACCAAACTCTGATATGTGTAATTTCTGCCATGTAATATAATATTGTATATGCACTTCTTACACGTCATTTATTCATGACTTTTCATAGGCAAGAAAGTGTCACACAATTATGTTCTTGGACTAGAGGCAGAGGCTTACTGGCTTGGCCTCAAATGTGCTAACTAATGCACTGAGCTAGCTAACACACAAACTTTCAAACAGTTGCCATTTCAAAAATCAATTCAGAAAGTACACAGGTAATATGAAATAAATTACAAAGCATAATTTAATATCCTAACTCAATATTACGCGGCAAACCGCCACCATAGTTTTTGTTTACTCGTACTCATTACGGAAGCGTTTAGTCTTATAAAATCTTATGAGCAGTCTTGTATTTCTCATATATTTTAGCCTGCTAGGGAAAATTTGATTCCTGAATTATTCAGTTTTTATAAATGGAAAAACCGGTTATCATATTTATGAATATTTAAATTTGTTATACGTAAGGGGGGTCTCTTGTGGCGTTTATCCTCCTCTGACATTCCAATACTATTTTACGCCATAAACAGGTGATGAACGCCTAGCGTGAACAGCAAGTTTATTTATGATACGAAAAACAGGAATGTGAGACGCTCACGTTCGTCAATACTGGCATTTAGTTTTTATAGTTCGGCCCATAGTAGTATAATGGATGTGGAAAATGTGCAGATTAGCCTAGGAGGAAGGTAGAATCCTGGAGTACTGGACATCAGGTATAATCATTCCCTTGTACAAAGAAAAAGGAGAAAAAGAAGTGTGGTAATCATAAACGCATTTGTCTTCTTAGTGTAACAGGAAAAGTATATGGTAGGATACTCCCTGTACTGTTGTCTGCAGATGATACTGTGCTGTTGAGTGAAGATGAAGGGGTGCTGCAAGGCTTGGTGGATGAGTTTGGGAGTGTGTGTAAGAAACGGAATCTAAAGGTGAATGTAGGGAAGAGTAAAGTGATCGTCTTTGAGAGAGGTGAAGTCAGTGAATGTACAGCGAGGTTGGATGGTGAGGGATTGGAAAATGTGAGTACGTTGTACTTGGGTAGTGTGATGAGTAAGGATGGAGGTTTGGAGGGTGAAGTGCTTGAAAGTATACAGCAGGGAAGAAAGATTGCTGGTTCTTTGAAAGCAGTGATAAGAAACAGGGAAGTGAGAATGGAAGTGAAAAAGTTATTACATGACAGAATTGTGATACCAACTCTTAACGTATTGAAGTGAAGCTTGGACGTTGTTGGAAGGACACAAGTCAAGAGTGAGAGCAGTGGAAATGAGTTATTTAAGAGGAACCTGTGGAGTCACATGGAGAGACAGGCTAACGAATGAGGATATAAAGGAGCGTTGTGGTGTGGATGTGGATGTGATAGGAAGCGTTATGAGGAACACACTGAGGTGGTTTGGCCATGTTGAGAGGATGGAGGGTGAAAGCCTGACAAAGAGAGTGTATGTGAGTGAGGTGGAGAGGTGAAGAGGGAGAGGGAGGCCGAGGATGAAATGGAGGGATGGGGTGGAGATATATATGAGAGAGGGGGGGGGTGAGTTGGGAGCAGGGCAGTGAAATAGCAGGGGACAGGGCGACGTGGAGGCGATTTGTTTGTGGCCACCCCAAACGGGATTGAGGCGTCTGGCAATAGATAGATAGATAGAATAGGATACTTACTGACAAAGTTAGGGAAATAACAGAGGAATTTATTGGAGAAGAACAGGGAGGTTTTAGGAAGGGAAGAGGTTCTGTAGATCAGATATTCATTCTTAGATCTTTGGTGGAAAAGTATCTAGAGAAGGGAATGAAGTTGTATGAAGCCTTCATGGATGTGGAGAAAGCACATGACAGGGTAGATAGACAAGGATTATGGAAAGTATTAAGAATATATGGAGTAACTGGGAAGTTGTTGAATGCCATGAGGAGTATGTATGAGGGTGCTAAGGCTGCAGTGCGTGTGGATAGTGAACTGAGTGAATTTTTCTATCTGAAGGTTGGATTGAAACAGGGATGTCATGTCTCCATGGTTGTTCAATCTGCATATGGATGGGGTTATAAAAGTGATACAAGGTAGGGTAGTGGATGTAGGAGCAGCCCTAATGAGAGAGGGCAGTGTTTGGAAACTCCTTGCACTACTGTTTGCAGACGATACTGTGTTGTTAAATGAAGACGAAGAGGAGCTGCAAGGCTTGATGGATGAGTTTGGGAGAGTGTGTACGAAACCAAATCTAACGGCAAATGTAGGGAGGAGTAAAGTTATGGTCTTCGAGAGAAATGAGGTCAGTGAATGTACAGTGAGGTTGGATGAGAAGGAATTGGAAAGTGTGGGTGCGTTTAAGTATTTGGGTAGTGTGATGAGTAAGAATGGAAGTTTAGAGGGTGAAGTGCTTGAAAAGGTATAACAAGGAAGAAAGGTTGCTGGTTCCTTGAAAGCAGTGATACGAACCAGAAGTCAACATGGAAGTGAAAAAGTTACTGCATGACAGTACTGTATTGTGATAACAATTCTAATGTATACAAGTGAAGCTTGGACCTTGCTGGAGGGACAGAAGTCAAGAGCGTGAGCAGTGGAAATGAATTATTTGAGAGGAGCATGTGAAGTCACATGGAGAGACAGACTGACAAATGAGGAAGTAAAGGAGCATTGCAGTGTGGATGTGATAGGAAGCGTCAGTAGAAACACACTGAGGTGGTTTGGTCATGTGGAGAGGATGGAGTGTGAGAGACATGGGGAGAGTGTATGTGAGTGAGGTGGACAGGGGGGAAGCCAAGGATGAGATGACGGGATGGAGAGGTGCCGGTATATGATAGAAGGGGGTATGAGCTGGGAGCTGGGTAGTGAAATGGCGGAGGACAGGGCGACATGGAGGTGATTTGTTTGTGGCCACCTCTTACGGGATTAAGGCATCTAGCAATGGACAGATAGATAGAAAAATGAAGTCTTCTCAAGTGTTTCCTATCAAAAGAATTTGTTTACTCTGCAATTTGCAGCAGTACTATATGGTACTGTATATTGAAACAACATTTTCCCTAATCTAATGTTATTATTACGAGTCAAGTGTGAAAAATTTTACTGTGTTAACAATTACATGAACAGCTATAGCTCTGAAACAATGTTGTCCCTAAAATTTTTGTAAAAGGTGTAGTTACATAAAAATAAAAAAAAATAAAATAAAAAAAAGTACATTTTCACACATTCAAAATGAATTCAAGTATACTAAGGTAAATAGTTCAGAACATTACCAAAAAAGAAAAAAAAAGAAGAAAAAAAAAAAAAAGTATTGATTACTTCAGCAAGGTGGAGCTCAGTGGTCTGCAGGAGCACATCCCCACCAATCCCCCTGGCTATGGGCCTGGCATTAAAACCTAACTGGATAGTTTTGCCCCTCTGACCCCCTGAATAATCATAACCAACTTGACAATGTGCAAATTCAATGTGATCTATGTAAAAACTGCACCAAAACAGTACCATGCATTATGAGTGCTTGGTAATCATGGTACACTGGTAGTAATCACATGACCACATGATGGCAGAGGTAAGATTATCATTAAGTAAATCTTTACATACATCAGCCAAGAAACATCCATAAATATATGATACAGGATAGTAATGCAATGTTCGGAGTAAATTAAAATGCCTCATATTCTGTATAATGTAAGTCAGGCAAATTATGTTACAACCTATTCACAAACATTTAAAAATATTCATTAAAAAGGCCCACTTTATACACTCATCTATTAAAAATATCAAGCAATCCTGTCAACACCTCATTCCAATACAAAATCTGGAAATACTGCATTGCTGTCCTCATATTTTGTCACATAACAGTCATCTTACCAAGCATACTACTGTAACTGTATACTATAGTTTGGCTACGGTAGTTAACCACAACACCTAAATGATAATTTTGCAATACAACAGGAATGCCATACAAACACGCAACTGTAGTCATTATAAACTACTTTCCCGGAAAATTCTATTGATTTCCATATTAAAACATACGCCAACAAATTAACTTCAGGATATTAGGCTGAACTAAAATACAAAAAATGAATGACAATGAGACTTAAACAGTGTCGCCTAGACCGTTTACAACAGGCATATTGTTCTTTCCAACCTTTTTCCCCCTTCGGAGTGTAATATATTGAAATTGCTAAAAATAAATCAAACGAAGGTAAATAAAGGGCTATATAATAATCTGACAACAGGACAGTGACATGGTAACTTCTGTCGTATTCAGCTAATAATCTTAATCATTAATACCCTCCTTGTAACCCATGATATCTTCCCTGTAATTACCTTCTCAAGAAGATTGGCGATGTGATAGGAAACACTCGCCATGTTTGCGGTTTATAGCAAAATAATATATAAAGACTCCCTAGTCGGACCAGCCTCCTCCTCGATGCCGATCACATGCATTTCTTAATAAATAAAACATACAACTATTTCCTTGAATGGCAGTATAATGATACTGCTCTAAGTATTCAAAACAAATATCACATGACAATTATAAATATTGCAATGATTACTTAAATCGTAATTGCACATTATTTTATTTTTGCAGTCAAATTTCTTAATGCACGAATGTGGCGGGATATTTGAAAGTCGAGGATGCATTACTTTGTGCGAAATTTGTGAAAGGGATACTTGTCACGATTTATTTATGCAATAAACCCCAACATACCAAAGATTAAACTACCTTTATTCTTTTTTCTTTTACCACTGGCTTTCCACCAACGTTATGATCCATACTTGTTGCACATTGCTCGTACTGCTTTTTATTATGAATGTTCACCAGAGTTGGACACATACAACTAATTTAGACAGCTTAAGTTAACACTACAGTACTGTACATGGGACTGCACTCTTTCAGTAAGGCTGGTTTTCCCTACATGCAATGAAACTGGTAGGAAAAAATTCTAATGCAGGGATCAGTGGAAGTTATTTCTAACCTTCTTGGTTGGAGATTTCTACCTAGGACTTAATTAAAGCTGCCTAATAATAGCAAGAATTAAAGCCAAACCTACATACTTTGATGAAATGAATTAAAAGTTTGAAGTGAGTCTGTCTTTATCTACGAGTATCTACTGCCAGATGCCATAATTCCATAGGGGTCCATAAGAGGTGTCCGTTTGTCTTTGAGTGAGTTGTTTTACAAGGGAAGGTACTAACCCTCCACCAACCTACTTGCTGACAAGCATGGAACACATATGGGTTGGCTATGTGGTTACTACCCAGCACTGTAAATGGTTTCCTGGTTTACAGGAAACCATTAAGCATGTCACTCAATGTGAGGCCACCTGAAAAGGAAAGAATTATAATAAAGTGACAGGAAAGATGGGGGAAATAGGAAGAGAGGAGGGAGGACACAGAAAAAAATTGATACAGTGAAGGAAGAAGTAGGCAGCACAAGATCATGTCAGTGGATGATGGTTGTCACCACCTACCACCAGAACAGAAAGTGTTGACACAGTTTTCTGCAGTAACTTATTTCAAGTATCCACAACTTGCAACTTCTTTCTCTAAGTAGCTTGGCCCTGTGTTCTCCAAGCTTTGTTTTACTCTATATACATTATTGACAAAAGTGCTGATCCCTGAAATTTGGTCTGTAGCCATGAAGCATGGTAGCTCTAGTCCAGTGACATTCCCATGAAGGTTGTCTGTTTCTTTACTTTCTCACAATAAGGCAAGTTAGTAATAGTGGCACTGGTAGGCCACATAACTGAGAATGGATCAATTTTGTGACCTACCACTGCCTTGAAAACCTGTCAACTACACATCTTTCAATCAATCTATACAGTATAATGTCCAGAAACAAGTTGCATATTCAGTGTGAGATCTCATGATGATGTTGAACAAGGAGTTAAACGTATCTCCCATCCATATATGAACAGCTCCTAATAAGGAGTCTCATCATCATGTTTACTTTCTTAACTTTATCAGCACCATGTTTCACTCAAAGAATAATATCCTAATTAAAATGATTCAGGTCCAGTCCTTATTCAGTACTGTGCTGATGTTTTAGGCCGTAATAAGTCACATGCATACATTTACATTTGTCAACAGCTTTAATGCTTGGTTACCATCTGCATTCTCACTTGGCACGGTTCTTTGCTGTGAACTTTAGTTGAGGTGTCCTCTGTCTACCTACCCTGCATAGGATGTCAACTGTGGGACATCTCAAACCCAGCCACTGGCTTGGTGGCTCATTTGGCACTGGCTCTATCTCCTAAAACCCCCCACACGATCAGTAATATTGACATCCCGAGGGCCACAAATAGTTTAATACTATTGATAAATATTCATTTGTATAACTGACATCAAGCTGCAAACATCAAAGCATGGACATGGACTGTGATGGGAAAATAATTATAAATATTATTGCAGCTACCACATGATCAATAATACAGTACTGACATCGTCAATATATTGGCAGAAAATCAAACTCATTTTGATGTCATCAGTATATTGAACAATCCTTCAGGATAACTCATAAATGATCAATAACACTGATCAGTACCAAATATTGATCAATAATATTCATTGTGTGTGGAGGCCTAACACTGACAAGCATCTTTGCAGTTGCTGTTTGCATTATTTCCTTTTGATGTAAAGCTCTACAGCAACATCAATGTATACCTGTTCAGATTCTTCAATATCCTGGGCCTCAGTCTACTCTTCTCAGGGTGGTAATATGGCAGCTGTAAAGGTTGCTGACAAAGGAGGGCTGCATAACAGCTTTCTAAGATATCGCTCAAAGGGGCTAATTAAACAGGAAAAGCCTGTGGTGAGGATGTTGTGGCTTAAACTTAGAGAATTCAGCAAGAAGTTTCCTTCTGTTGGGAGAAATAAGGGTATCTCCGGAGTTGGCAATTATTGCTGAAATGAGGTGGGAGAATAAGTTCTAGCTCATGTGGGTTATGTTGGCAAGTTAACAGGTTGTCCTTGGCTGCTATATCCATTTCATGTCTCTTTATTACTGTAGACTACCATTTAACCCTCCAGTCTTGTGATATTTATTTTAGTCGTGTTACTTTCAAACCTTTTTATTTAGCTTAGAAGAGGCTCTTTAACTGGTGGGGTAGGACGCAGCCCTCATAGAACCCTCCAGTACTGGACAAGATATCTATACTAAACTGAATGAAATAACTTGGTAGCAGCATGAATTATAGAAAAATCACAACTTCAGAGTAATGGGGTTGCACACACACTGCTCATTTATCAACATTCTGCCATATTCCATATCTTTCAATAATCATTTTTTTTTTTTTTTTTTTCTATGTAACTCATGCACATCCATAACAGTTCCAATTTCCAATGCTCACTTTACACACATATACCCTATCAGTCTTACACCCATATATTAAACCAAGCACTAACACATCTTCATGCAATACTTTTGCAGCCTCCATACTCAGCCTTCTTGTTTTATAAAAGAGACCTTAATAACATTAGCTACCTCACTATCCCGAGCTACTCTGCCCCTCATTTTCTGGTACTGCAATGAGGTGTTTAAACTCAACAAACAAGTTAAGTCTTTCAGTAAACTGTCTTTCAATCTCTGCATGCCCTCTCAAATAAACCACACACACGAAATCAGCACTGTTTCACAGTATACCTCTAATATTGCAAACACTGCCCAAGAGGGACTTACTTTCTACACCCTTGCCAAAAAGCACATGACCACACCCTCTAATTTGACAGCACCACCACCAGTCCTATATATTATCATTTTTGTTTTATCCATATTTACTCTCAAACCCTTGTACCCCAATCCATCTCTCCACTTCCTCAATCATCCCTCCGCCTACCTCTCATTCTCTGAAACCATCATCATCATCAGCATACAACTACTATGGGAGTCCAGTTCTGAAGTCAAGCGAGAGTGTTTCTTCTTCATCATCATCATTATCCTCACCTTTCCTCTAAGCTGATGATGGGGTGGGATAGTGACCAGAACAAATAAATGTACAGAAATGGGAGAATGATCAAGTACAGCACATATCCAGTGAAATGGGCCTCACCTACACCTTGTTCAGGCCCACATAATCCTGGTTCTACCTCACATGCCAAACCATGTAGATTCATTTCTTTCAGGGAAAAAATGAGAGAAACACAGAGTCCCATTCTCACATGAGAATATGGGATGCTTGCACCACAAGCACCAGGCAGTGAGGTTATCACATTCCTACGGCAAGCCTAGAAGCTGTGCAGCACTTACTTTTACCCCTTTTTTTCTCTCTCTCTCTTCTGAAAGAAAAAATAACTAGAGAAGCAACATTTGTGAGAAAATGAATGGCATTCTCCCAAGCTGGCTTCTGATATGTAAAAACACGTGCAGTACAGCACAACCCCATTATCCAATCTCCTGGTAATCAATAAAACGCAACAATTACTGTATGTGAAATAGGCTATGACCAACTCCCTGTATTTGATGCATTGTTCCTGCTGTAATGATGAAAGTAGCACAATATAATGCCCACAATGCATGCCAACACATATGCAAGCTGCCTGACATCTGTTAGTGCAAAGATGGCTGCCTATGAGGTACAGTAAACCCTTAATATACTGAACTACCTGTAATTGGGGGGAGGGGTGGGTCATTACATCTGAAAGTTCACTATATCCGATGGTCGTTATTAAATGAGGAATTACTGACCCAAGATCACTATATCTGTGGAGTCGTTCGGTCCTACGTGCGCAACAAATTACTCTATGAAGTTTCACATAGAGAATTCAATGGTTTATGTAGTTATACAGTACATGTACAGTAAATACCATCCTGTATGAAGTTGTACATATAAATACAATGCCTATAATATAATGTAGAACTGTTCCAGTACACTTACCATGCCAGGGAGCGAACTTCCGCCGGATATAGGGACCAAAGGTCGCTACATCCGGAGGAAAATAGCTCCTTGGCATGGTAAGTGTACCGTAAAAGTTCACTCTGGAAATACTGGGTTGATATATCCAAAGTTCGTTATAAAAGGGATCGTTATATCGAGTGTTTACTGTATTCACATGTGCAGAAACCCATTCTGACAGTTTTACACAACTCCTTTGAGCAGCTGGCCTGCTCTATCCCCTGCTCACTCACTCTCATGTCCCACGGTAGTGATGTGTTCATTGGCGCTGCATTGTTCTCTCACTCCCTTGCCTAGCATTGAAGACTCCCTGCAATTGTTTGTCTGCAGTGCTAGTGATTGAAAGGTATCAGTGTGTGCTTTAAACTGAAAGTTTGTGATAATGTCCAGGGACACCACCTGTCTCCCAGCCTTGGGAGGGACCCATGATGACCACTTGGCCAGGACCTAGGACCACTCAAGGTTAGTTATACTGTACTTATTTGGGGGCTTTATTGCCTTGCTTCTACTCCACCTCCCTTAGTACTCTTATTGTCTCAACCACAGGTGATACGGTGAAGGGAAGTAGTCAGATAAGGCATTGGAGGCTTTGGAACCAGTGTAAGGGATAGGAAAGGAGGGGTGGGGACAATTTTGAGTGAGTATCCCTTGGTCTCAAATATAACTCCACTGAACACGTCATAACTGTTCCAGAATTGTTATTCGATCTGCTTTCCACAATGTAGCCCCATTGGATAATGGGGGTTTGCTGTAAGTGGTATGTGGTTCTATTTGTAACTCAAATGAAAAGAAAATAACAGAACATTAAGACTAACTGGAATGTCCAAATCGAACTTGCCCTGTGCAGTAACCATGTTCAAACCCAGACAGTTGCTACATTTGTCTTTACTGGGATGGTTATTTTGACATCTGGTGGTTCAAAGCTCATCTTTACCTTCTGTTCATCCATTCATCCATCATCCAATCCTATGCTACCGAATGAGAAGCGTAGAAGCCTGGGACTTGGCAAGTTGGTCCTAACATTTTAGATGAGTGATCAGCCTCACTCATCCCTAAGTGGCATTACGTGAGCAATAAACCCCAACCACCCCTTGGATACAAATCTAGACAGGCTCAATCCGATTGGAGCGCCTTCATTAACCACGAAACCACCAGGCACCATAATTTGGTTACATGGTCTCCACCCAGCATAGTAAATGGTCTCCTGGTGTACAGGAAACCATTTGGCTTGTCACTCAGTGTAGTGTCACCCACAGGCAGAAGGAAGAGGAAAGAATGAATGAAAAAAAAGACAGAAAAGGGAGTGTAAAGTTACCCATAGGCAGAAGCAAGAGGATAGAATGAAGGAATGAAAGGCAGAAGAGGAAGGAAAGAAGAGAGGAAAGGGCAGACACCCAAAGCAGCACTACACTGAATGAGTGGATGATGAGTGCCCCCACCTACCACTTCATTAAAAAATAAAAGGCCAAAATAAAGATGAGTTTCACGATACAAATACCAGGTCCATGCATAATAATTTTTAGGCTACCTGGCCCAGAAATGAAGGTGTGAGGCTGTGGCAATGAGTGTTGGTAAGAATAAGAACAGCATCGAGTGAGAGAGAGAGAGAGAGAGAGAGAGAGAGAGAAACTATAGGATATGTAAATACAAATATTTATTGAACATATGCCATTCCTACACACAACACACGTGAACAATAAAAGATCTTTGTAAAATATGGCAGGATAACACATGAGCTCTTTGTAAAAAGGGTGCACTTCAAGACATGCAAGCATTAAAACCTTCCACATACTGTGCTGTACTCTTATATACATTATCATCCGGATCTCCTTTTCCACCCTACGGCAGGGTGAGTAGCAGCATGTCCTGATAGCATTTATTTACAATAAAGGAAAAAAACTGAAAGTACACCGTATGAAATATCATTATAAACAAAACTATATGTACTGTACAGTGCAAAACTATGATGCAGTATCTAGCACATGATGAAAGTCTCCAACAATCTGGAATCACATTACAACACTGCCATTTTGATAAAAGGTACCATGGAGGTACCACTTTATCAGGGAAAATTGACATAATTCCAGTGAAGTATTAAGTTATCAATTAGCTGCTATTAAAGGTCAAAATAAAAAATGTTTAAATCAATGCAAAAGAGTGGGAGCCTAGCAATGCATCTTCTTAGTTTACTTTTAATAATATTAATGTCATGGACCATCTTCTTACAGACCCATATTAAACCACAGATAGGGAACAACTATGAAGCACCATAAATTTTAAAAATCCCATCTCTAACAACCAATTTGGTTATCATATAATATTTCCATATCACAGTGGATTATCTGTGTCTGTTTCTTGTTCAGTCTTTTGAATAATGCTACTAATATGCATTACAAAAACCATAGAACTGCATGGTTTCTACTGCTTTTCATCAATTAGTAAAATTTAAGTTACAGTAATCAGTAAGTCAATCAAGTCTGCTACACGATGAATTCTTTTAACGTATGGTGTGAGCCAGCATAGAAATAGGGTGTCCCTTATTTGAGTCCGTCTGTTTCTTGTCCTTTCTGTCCACTGCCCAGCACTTCCACATGCGAATGGTTTCATCTCCTGCGGCACTGACAACCATCTGTCCATCCGGTGAGACACACAGTTCCAAGACGCGGCCAGTGTGTCCTGTGAGAGAAGGGATATAAGAATCAACTACATCTGGTTAATTTGAGAGAGTAGTGGGCTAGGGATTGTCTGGTCATGTATCTGATACTTGCTACTGCAGGGAAGTTTAAAATTTTGAAATTTAGCTAACTAGGCTTTCAATTCCTCTTTCAGATGATCCAACTGACTAATCATAAAAGGCACCCTTATGACTTCGTCACTCACTCACTTATTACTTATTGTGTCACCGTAATACAACACAGTCTCCTTACCAGTGAGATCTGCCACCTTGGTCATGGTGGGGTATTTCCATATTGTAAGCTGGTTGTTTGAGAATCCATGACCAGAGACAAGCTCCTTGTAGTGTGATGACCACACAATTGATGACACCTGTAGGGCCCCAAGACATTTGAAAGTTGATAGAAATATATTGTACCTCAAGTAGTTAAAAATACAATGGATTCCTAAACAACTCAAAATGGCTCTGGATCCTGTATGTGAAAGTGGTTAAAAATGAATGTTACATAACTGATGTCCTCAGCACCATCATCCTGACCTCTTTTTTCCCACCTATGGATGGAGTGAGGTAGGGCCCAGAAAGCATGAATGAGAAAACAATATTGAGGTAGAAGTAATTAACAGCATGCCCAGTGATATAGACCACATAATCCTTTACTCACCAATCAAGTCCTTGGAATCCTGACTTTACCTAACAGGCATACTATCCACATATACTCTATTAAACAGCATCAATTCAATAGCTAACAAGTCAAATATAGGTTTATGGTCATCCTCTCTCTCTCTCTCTCTTTTACCAAATGTACCTCCTCCACCAACCCTGTGTAGACCTATCACATAAACAATTACAATCCACTTTCACACACACACACACACACACACACACACACACACTATAATTCTCAGAAATACACTCTATAAGCACTACTGGGCAATGGCAATGATAGCAAAAAGAAAAAAAAGAAAAAAATCAGTATGGTACATACCGTACAATACCCATGCTGTCATGACGAATATACTGAAAGAATCTTGGAGTATAATATTACTGGCCCTCGAAAGTTAGTAGCATAAAAAGTTCCACCAAAATATATGATGCCTGTGGAAAAGTTAATCATACAAACTATACCTGTGAGTATACACATTCCATCTGAACAATTCATGACTGCAAACTGAAGATACATGTTAATCCCTTTGCTATAATAATAATAATATCATCTTAATCAGGAAATACCACTCAATTTTACTAACTTATGGAGGTCTCTAATAGGGAAGGGGTTTATGAAGGCCACACTCTGACCTCTCTGGTCTGAACTGTCTTCCATAAGAGAGATGAAAGTGCTTGGAGATAGCAAAAATAAAAGATGTTCTCTCACTGAAGAGCCGATGACACCATTCACTAACCTGTGAGTTAGTCGTGACATCCTTGAGACAGATGCCTGTGGTGCAGTTCCAGAGTCTGATTGTTCTGTCTGCTGTGCCACCACCAGTTGCTAAAAGGTTGTTTTGCCATGGACACCATGCCACAGCCTAGAGTGAACAATCAATTCATATCAGTGTATGCAACTTTTTCTTTTATTTCAGGAAGAAGTCTATTCATTTATTCATCTATACAACAACGAATTTACCCAACATCAGCACACTCAGACATATCAACATTCTTTGTCACATCCTAATTCCTTCCAGATTCTAAAAGCAAATATTAGTAGCAGTTCAGCAGTACCAAAATGCTAAAATCAGCAATGTTGTTGTAACCCCATGCACATCTGAATGTGAACTCAGAAAACTGCTGGATGAAATTGCCTTCTTCAGTCCACTCTCTTCCATATTACAGCTTTCTTCTGTTCCACTGGTAC
Source organism: Coenobita brevimanus (assembly GCF_032717465.1). Lineage (NCBI taxonomy): Eukaryota > Metazoa > Arthropoda > Malacostraca > Decapoda > Coenobitidae > Coenobita > Coenobita brevimanus. The sequence goes on from NC_137012.1 coordinate 25,693,106, forward strand.
AGCTATATATATCATCAAAAAATTTTGAGATATAGCCACCATACGAGTACACTTTCGTTCATTCCCTCCCCTATACTTAACATCTCCACATACATTTCCGTGACACCTGATGCCTTCTCATTCTTCAACTTCTTCACAGCATTCCTCACTTCTGCCAGTATCACTTTTAAGAACACAGTCATCTCAATCAACTACCATCTTTATTCAAACAAATCCACAACCCTCCTCCAGATATTTATCCTAAAGAAAGTGCTCTTTTGGAAACGTGTGTTCACTTAGCCAGGCTATGCTTGTGACCATCACCCTTCTCTACTTTACTTACAACCCAAAATACAACTCAGCCACTCAGCAATCCTAATAACTCTATCCTTCAAACAAACAGCACACTAGTTGCATTATTAATACAATCCTCAAAACAACCTCAGCGAAAGCTCTTTAAGTGCAAGACTGAAATGGTCATACTTCTGCAGTCCATTGGGTTCCTGCACAACTGAGTCACAGGCCTACCCAATAATACCAATAATGACAGTACACTTCTTCATCTTAAGTGAACAGAGGGGCACTACTTTACTAAAACTCTGCTATACTGTACAAAAATACTGTACTATACAGCACAATACAGTGTTTTGTTTTAACAAATTTTGACATGATCTCTAAGTTCAACAAACATCTGCAATTAAAAAAGAATCACTTAAGCTATCATCATCATCATCGTTATCCTCACCATCCAGAACTCGCTTCACACCTAAGATGAGGTGAACTGGGGTCCAGAGAGCCAGAAAAAATCTGACAATGAGATGCTAACCAAAGTTGGCCCAACTGAATGGGCCAGACTCCCATCCACTCACTAGTTAAGCCCCCAGAATCATGGCTCCTTCTAACAGTTACAAATGTATTCCACCCAGATAAAAACAGCTTTTTGGATAAAGTTTGAAAAATTATAGTTGCAACTAAGGGCAGCTACTAGTAAACTTCCCTTATTGAAAAGGGACTCGTAAGTCACCTTTGTACAGAACTGACCTTTACTGCCGACTGGTGCTCTGTGAAAGTGTGGATGGGGTTGGTGCTGCCTTTCTCCCATATGTTCACTTGGTTATCATTCCCCCCAGACCCAAGAAGACGTCCATCTGGAGACCACTTCAGTCCACACACTTCCTGCAGAGGTAAGTTATGACTGTGTATTTACAGGTGATGGCTCTGCCATGACAGTTCACGATCAACCCACCCACTGTATGCTGTCTTCTACCACGCTGGTATATGAAGCGCTCCCCTGGAAACCCTCGGACTCAAAAGGGGCTGAGGGAGAGGGAGTACAGAACTGTTCTTTTGTATACCCTGTGTACTGTGCATGATTATGAAAAGGGAAGATTTAATATGGACCAGAATCCCTTCCCCTCTCAGCAAATAAAAATCTAATGTCTAGAAAAAATTATTATCGTACTACTGCATACTGATGACACAAACTTTAACTAAATGGAGGGAAGCTGCATTATACTATCAACAACAAATGAGGAGTGATTGTACTCAACTACTGGGGACATGGGAGAAAACACAGATACTAAACATGTTATCTGTAAGTTCTATATATGGCAAAAATATAAGAAAGTGAGATTATTAGGAACACGCCCCACCTAAGTATTGGTAAAGGAATGTGGTGACCCCACTGCTCAGCACTTTCATCACAAGCAACTTAACTCCCAAGACACAGACAGGAGGGAGATTATGCTTGAGGCTGCATTCCTTGTCTGGTTAAAGTATCTAAAGAATTCAGAATCTTGCTTTGCATCTTCTCATTCCACCTGAACACGGTAAAGTTGATAGGGATGATCATGATGATACAGTACTGTATGTTGCATACAGTTATTACTAATGTCTGTCAGTTTAGCCCCTCCAATCTGATGATGTATCATTATCTCACCATCTCCAGATATTTTCATTCTGTTTAACACATTCAGTGCCGAAGCCTTGGTCAGCTTTTGTGCCTAGACTGCCGAGGGTCCGGGCAGCAAGGTTACCTAGAATGCTGGCCATTTTCAACTTTCTTCTTTTCCATGAATGGACGTGAAAAGTGGTCAAAATAAGCCTTGTGATAGTAAAAGCGCTCACTTTGGCTGTTTTCCACCCGAAAACAGGTGTTTTGGTCCAACATGCCCAGGTTTGCGTCAGATGCCTACTTTCAGATACTGCCAACAGCTGATGTGGACAGATAGTCCACTTTGGTGGCGAGTCGGATGATGCATGGAGTACTTGTAACATGGAAACACAACCGGGTTTACGTAATGTGACCACAGTTGAAACCATGATGATGGGAAGTTGGGGTTCCGTGCTAATTTTACGTATTTTCACATTCACTTTTTTTTATATTATACTGGTATAAAGCACTATAAACATTTGCATAGGGCACTATAAACACTCATGCTGCACACAGCCACATTAATTATGGTAAATCACACATTTCTTTTCCTTACATAACAGTGGAACCCCAGAATTCGTACACCTCTCTACTTGTACAACTCGGTTTTCGTACAGCTTTTTCGTCCAAAAATCGCTCCAATTTTTGTATGGCAACCTGTTATTCATACTAAAAGACTGCTGTGGTCAACAGGAACATCAACCTGTTTAATGACAATGTTACTGACCAATTAAGAAACTCTTGAAACATCGTCGACAGCAGACAACATTGGACACATTCTTTACCACTAAAGAATCCAAAGCAATGTCCCAACCCCAAGCATCTCCCCAATCCCAAGAATCTCCTCGTCCAAAGAGAGAAAAGAGAAAAAACACCAGAAGGGCTGTTACCTACAGTTTTCATGGAAGGTGACTCCCTTTCCAAAAACTAACACATCTCATCCTCCTCTTCACATCCATCCACTTAAGCCATCAGCTCTCCATAGTACAGGTAAGATGCAGTAAAATTATCATTTATATCATCTACAGGGTATATCTTTTTATTTTAAAGGTTTTATGTACGGATCAGTGCAAAATACCGTGCATTGTTTTTTATGGAAAAAATGATTCCGTTTTTGAACAATTCGCAACTCGTACAGCCTCAAGAAAGAATTGTGTACGAATGCTGGGGTTCTATTGTACTTGATTTTATTATTAAATTCTATTTACTTACATTTACTTACATTACTATCATTATAACGTATACACTATTTACGCATCACTACCAGTTAGTCCATCACTTGGAGGTTCTCCAACTTCAACTGAAAGTCGGAAGTAAGCACAATATCTTTGGCAGCGTGACATGACCCAGATTTGCGTCAGATGGCTAGTTTTAGATACCGTCAGCGGCTGACATGGATAGATAGCCCACTTTGGTGTAGAATAGGTGGATGCATGGAGTATTTAAAGTATGGATAGGCAACCTGGTATATGTAATGCACAAAATTGAAACTATGGTGATGGGAAGTTGGGGTTTTGTGATAATTATACGCATTTCTACATTAACTTTTTTTTATATTGGTATAAGGCATGGAAGGGGAGGAGGGGTGTCCATCATCCCATCTTCTGTTACACAATAAGGGCAGACTCAAACAGTTCGCACAAACACGTGTAAAACCGTGTCCGTATATATCAGGACTTGGCAATTTAGGGTATTATGAGTTAGTCCGCATGTACTGTACATGAACTTGGCAATTTTGACATTATTGGTTTGTCCATATATATATATATGGCCATGGCACGGAATGGGTTAAGAAACATTTTCAAGATGGATTAGATATCACCTTCATTACCCCCTTCAGTATCCTTAGTCTTTCTCTGACTGAAAAAAATCATCTGGAGGCAGCAAGAACATACTACTTGCATCATAGCAAGGAGGTTAAAGACTAATGAACTGAACATAAACACCATGAAGCAATTCATAACAGCAACTGTACAAAATACAGCTCACCTGTGTGTGTCCCTGCAGTGTGGCAATGTGATGCTCAGCTACTCTCACATCATGGTGAAAGATCTGTCCAGAACGTGACCCTGACGAGAGGATATATGAGTTCCAGGAGAGGGTGGCGACGCGGTTCTGATGGCCTCCCATAGAACGAATCAGTTTCTGCTGTGATACATCCCATAGCTGTGTCACACCTGAGCTCAGACCTATGGCTAGTACATTACCTGTGAAGAATGATGAAGAAAACTGAATCATGTGGAAAAATTGTGTGTTGTGGCAAATATGAAAGCAGAATGCATGAGGTGCAGAAAGAGAAGCTAACAATAAACATACTACCACAGTAGATACTTCTTTTCTCCCCCCCCTCCTTCTCAACCATGGTTTGCCAGCAACAAGTATTAGATCCCCACATCACAGTTTTCAAAACAAAGTATAACACTTGAATGTGGAAATATAGCATCCACTTCCAACCAAATCTTAGTTTAAACTGACTTACTCATTTATAAAGGCTCCAACATGCTTGCATGTCAGCTTTGGTTATCTAATGGCAGCTCACCTAGCTGCCTGATATCTAGCAGGTTCTCCATTTCAGTCCCTTAACCCTGGGGTTACACTCTATGACCTCATCATGTATTTTTCAGTTTACCCTAGCAACTACCTCCTCGATGTTCAAACCTCTCTCCCTCTACACCTAGCTGTCATCATCCATCCTGTCCAGTATGTCTATACCACCGCAGTCTATCTCTTCTAATCACAGTATTAATACATTTAAGTCTCTTCTTTCCTCTAGACATTCCATTCGTAATCTGACTTCCCCAGGCTTGTCATTCAAGGACACTACAAATCCACCTCATCATTCCCATCTGTACATTTTAGCCTACAAACATCTTTCTCCTTTACTGCCCAAGTCTCACTACCATACAGCATTACATTCCTAACATATACTGCAAACATGAACCCCTTAGCACAAAGAGAGAGCCTCCTAAATGTCAGGAGGGTCAAAAACTCCCTAAGCTTCTTCCAAACACTCCTTACCCTTCAGCACATATGATGTCCCCCAAACAACAAAACTCCACACATTCAAGAGACTCTCCAGCAAGGATTAATCCTTTCCTGCCTATCTGCATCTGCATGCTCTCATTGCATATTTCAAACTCAAAATCATTATTACTTTGCAATCTACCTTTAATATTAACACATCTCTTTGCACCCATTTATCACAAACACTGCACAAAATGGAGTTACTTCCCACACCCACCCCTAGATATCATCTCTTTTATTTTATCCAGGTTTACTCCCAAAGTCTTGGAGGTAGATGAGGGCACCCATCATTTACTTACTTGATGTAGTGCTATCTACTTCTTACAGCATGGCCACCATTTTTTTTTTTTTTTTTTTTTTTGTGTGTGTATCTGTCATTTCTCCTTCCTTTTCTCCCATCCTTCAACTATTTATTACCTGTCCCCACCCTGGAGGAGCTCAGGGTCGGGTAGTGTTTTCACTCGGTTTGTTTGTTTGTCTGTGTCTGTTAACAACTTTATGTGAAAACTACCAGTGTGAGTTTGACTAATATTACAGGGATCATGGGCTATGACCTTCTGATCACCTTATTAAATTTTGGGCCAAATTGGGCCAAGCCCCAGGCTGTAGGCCCAGAAAATGTAAAAACTGAGGATGGGTAAAAATCTTCCCCCCCTTCCCCCCCAAATTCATCATATCAACATGAAACCAAAGACTAAAGGTGCATCTTTCAAATCTGAATTCTGTAACTTGCCTCATTACATCTGGGGGGATCATCCCTCCAGTTAGCAGCAGGGAGGTCAATGTCAGGTGGGTCTGGTCTAAAATATCAAATGGGCATAAAATCATCAATTTTCACCCAATTTACTCAAAATTTGATATGTGACATCTCTGACTAGATATCGTGTTGTGTTTATATGTCAGCACTAAAATAACTGCCAGGGACAGGTTTGTTGTGCCTTGACACTGCTTCTTGTTACTCTTCTTTCCACTTCTGGTGGCTCTACACTGAGTGACAAGCCAAATGGTTTCCTGTACCTCAGGAAACAATTTACAATGCTGGGTGGTAACCATATAGGCAAACAATGGGGTGTTGCTATGGCACCCCTGTTAACTGGGTGTAGATGCAAATGTGGGGTCCACTCAGGAACCAAACTTTCACACTAATCCCCTCATCTCACTGTGGCGTGGCACTGTCAGCCATGCATGGGAACATCCATTCACAGCATGGAATAGTGCTGCAGGGGTGGCTGCTTGTCTGTGGTTGATGGGACTGCTCAATCAGACAGACTGGGATAGAACAACAACAACCCCCAAATCCTTGTGCCCCAGTCTATCTCTCCATTTCCTAAATCATTCCTCTGCTAGCCCCTCATTTTCTGTCAAGAACACACACTTATGAGTATATAATACCTCACATGGAAGTCAGTTTTGAAGTCATGTAAGAGAGCTTCAAGCACCATAACAAACAATAAGGGGCTTAAAACTGAGCCCTGATGCACACCAGTGTTAACTGAAAATTCATCACACATGCCCCCATTCATTTTCACCTCGGTGTGAGCACCCTTGTACACTGTCATAAGCATTCCAACCAAACATTCCTCAATTCCAAAGCTTTCTCACTGCTCACTTCACCACCTTCCTGGTGGTGGTAGGTGGAGATGACCATTATACATTCACTTGATGTACTGCTGCCTATGTCTTCCTTCATGTCTCATTCTCTTTCGGTGTCTGTCCTCTCTTCCTATCTCCCAGAGCCTTCCTGTCACTGTTTATTCTTCTTCTTTTCCCTTCAGATGGCTCTACTCTGAGTGACATGTCTAATGGTTTCCTGACTTTAAAGGAACCATTTACAATGCTGGGTGATATCCATACTGCCAAATAACTGAATGGTATGAAACCTAATATGGTGATATGGTGCCCCTGTTAACTAGGTGGAGATATAAATGTGGCATCCACTCAGGACCCAAACTTCCACTTTAATCCCCATGCCTTGCTGTGACAAGGAACTGTCAGACACAGGGCAACATCAATTTATTGTATCGAACGGCCCTGACAGGGGTGGTTGTTTGCCTGCGGTTGATGGGTCCGCTCGATTAGACAGAGTGGGGTAGCACAACAACAATAACAACCTCCCCGAGCACTTGGGAGAAAAAAAAAATAAAAAATAAAAATCCTTTTCATACATTTTTCCTGAAGCTATTAGATAATGAATATTGCACCAGTGGTTCCACTGTCTGGCATAAAGCTGTATATGCCCTGGTCGTCATTACCTTTCTTAGCATACAACATCAAGCTTGAAAATCAGAAGGATGGGCTCTTATCATAGGCCACCTGTGTGTGTAGTGCTTAATGATCAATGATGGCTCTGTTCCCACAATCTGGATGCTACAGGATGTAATATGATTCTGTGTGTGTAGGGGTAGGTGGGAAGGTGCTGCTGGAATCCCAGTCTTGAAAATCAACAGGCTTGAGTTTTACCAAGGATTTTAACATGGACCTATGTGTGTACCACAAGAACACCAAAAATGACATGGTTACTGAGGCAGGATCGTGGAGAAATCATCACTCCACTGAGCTGTGTTGAACAGGACAAAAAACCAGATTCAAGGCACCATGCAAAAATGAACAAGCCAATACTAACCTTCTTTGATCCAGGAAAGGGAGCCCACATAATCAGGATCCTCCATCTGAGCTAGAGCAGTAATTGATCCATCTCCAGCATTCCAAATGTAGACAGAGCTGTTCAGTGCCACAGCTAGATGATTATTGGTACTCCAGTCTAGCAAGTGAAGGTCTGTGGGGATTTAATTCAATGGAAATATCATGAAATTCCATTTCAACAAAATATCAGTGTATAACGTTTTTGTTTTACAGTCAACATCATAATTCAATAATTTCTTGCTGCAACATGTTGATAGTTAAATTCTTTTAATATATCCTAATGTTCTTTGTATCAGTAGTGGGACCAAGAGTGTTAAGCATGAAATCAGCTTGAGATGTAACTGCTACAGTCGTTCTATTTTATCAAGGCAGTTTGGGTCGGGCCCTCTGGGACCTCACTCTGTTAGCTCTGTTGCCACATCGTCGCCACACACGTGCGCTCTCTCTCTCTCTCTCTCTCATATTATATATTAACTGCTACTAATTGTATTTTCTTAATTTTTTCTCTTGTTTTCGACTTTTTTTCCACACCACCCCTGAGGTAAAAGTCAATAGGTGCGTTTTTTTTTTGTTTTTTTTTAATGGCTTCCATGGTGGGAGACTGACCGAGTATGACCCACTCACGCAGGGCTGTCCCTCGTGTCACCACCTGACAACGTCTCAAAGGCAACTCTGACAAGTCTTATGAGATTTATACTATACTACAGCTTTTTTATTGAATTACGTCTATACAGAGTGTTTAAAATTCATATATGAGTAGTTACTAGCTTAAAATAGGAGAGTGAGAGAGAGAGAGAGAGGTGAACACAAATAATTACACGTGTGTCGGCGGCGATGTGACAACAGAGCTAACAGTGTAAGATCCCAGAGCATCCCACCCAAACTGCCTTCATAAAATAGAACGACTGTAGTTAAGAATGAAGGGTGGGGTGGGGGGTTGGGTAGGGGTATGGGGGATGGTCGGGAGCTGGGGTAGTGGTGGGTGGAGCTCGTTACATCCCCCTCTCCCCTCTTCCTTGGGTATTCTCAGGTAGGAAGGGGGTACCCCTGGGCAGATTTATGTGAGCATGAGTGTACCTGTACTGTATCTATCTATCTATTACCAGAAGCCATAATCCCGTAAGGGGTGGCTATTTGACTTTGAGTTATTTGTTTTGCGGGGAGGGGCACTAACCCTCCACCAACCCATTTGTTGACATGTAGGGAGCATGTATGGTTTGGTTATATGGTTACTACCCAGGTTGTAAATGGTTTCTTGGCTTACAGGAAACCATTTGGCTTGTCACTCAATGTAAAGCTATCTGTAAATGAAAGAAAAGCAATAAGAAGTGACAGGAAAGATGGAAGAAGAAGGAAGAGAAGAGGGCAGGCATAGAAAATGAATGATAAAGGCTAAGGAAACAGTAGGCAGCACTACATCAAGTGAGTGGATGATGGTTGCCACCACCTACCACTCACTAATACTGATTAATGTACTTTATGAAATAAAGTCCCAGGTTTGGTACCATTTCATTTGTTTGACCTCCCAGAAAATTTCTAAGAGTAACATTCGATTATCCAGAAAATTCCATATCCGGAATGTAAGAATCCCCGTGCATTCCGGTTAATCAAGCTTTTACTGTAATATGAACTATCTCTGGAATGAAATGCTGATTAAGATCTCTCTGGAAAAGAATACTACACAGTCAGATTGCCAATATGCTAATTGAGCATTAAATGTTGCTGACATCTTTCCTGATGGATATTACTGTATTACCAATTCATCTAAATACTGTACATTACTATTAATCTTGGAGACACTGAATTTCAATGATGCAATGATCTCAACCCACAGCATTAGTATAACCTCTATGAAAGTTAGTCCATCCATCCATCCATCATCTAATCCTACATTGCCCCATGAGGAGCGCAGGAGCCCGGGCCTAGGAAAGTTGGTCCTGGCATTTAAGATGAGAGTGACCAGCCTCGCTCATCCCTGAGTGGCATTACGTGAGCAATAAACCCCAAACCACCCCTTGGATATAAACCTTCACCGGCTCAATCCGACTAGAGCACTTTTATTACCCACTAAACCACCAGGAGCCAAAATTTGGTTATATGGTTACCACCCAGCATAGTAAATGGTTTCATGGTGTACAGGAAACCATCTGGCTTGTCACTCAGTGTAGAGTCACCCACAGGCAGAAGGAAGAGGAAAGAATGAAGGAAAGAAAGACACAAGAGGGAGTGTAAAGTCACCTGCAGGCAGAAGAAAGAGGAAAGAATGAAGGAAAGTTAGGTGCACCATAAATTCTCATGCACAAGTTGAGTTTTTAAGATAAGTTTTTAATGTAAGAAGTGGGGAACTGACCTGTGTAAAAATTAATATTGTCTGCATATCTGTGTTCCTTCACTCTACTTACTAAACAATCTAAACACACACTATTCAGCTCTTTTGTCAGCACACTTCCTTACCCCTCGGCTTTCAAGAGTTTCCATGGTTCTTAATATACGCAACCCACACACATTCCTTTCCCCTCCGGAAGTGTAATTACATTTTTTACATCCTGGACAATTTTCCCTATTCAACACCCATTAATATCAAACAGAGGCTATAGCATATACCCACATATTGCAATCAAGATGATTTTTCATTGTGTGAAAGCTTACCCACATGTTGGAACTACACAGGGACACAGTGGCAGAATCGGTCGAGGTGGCCTGCAGTCCCAATGGACCCAGGTTCAAATCTTGGCCGGGGCAGGGAAGAGTTTAAGGATGTGAATACTGTTAAAGCAGGCTTTACTGATTTACCATAAGATCTGTCAACACCAGGGCTGGGGTCAATTATGAAATGAATTGGAACTGATTAAAAAAAAAAAAAAACTATGAATTGGAATTGAACTGGAATTGGGAAAAATATAAAAATAAAATTAATTGAAATGAATTGGAACTATCTATCTATCTATCTATAGCCCGACGCCCTAATCCCGCAAAGGGTGGCCGCAGACAAAACGCCTCCAAGTCACTCTGTCACCCACCATTTGACTCCCCTCCCCCAACTCACCCCCTCCCTCATATACCTCTCAACTCCATCCCTCCACCTCATCCTCAGTCTACCCCTCCCTCTCCCTCCCTCCACCTCACCTACATACACCCTCTTAGTCAGTCTTTCATTCTCCATCCTCTCCACATGTCCAAACCACCTCAGTGTATTTCTCCTAATCTTTTCAACCACATCCACATCTACCCCACAACGTTCCTTCACTTCTTCATTCGTCAACCTGTCCCTCCATGTCACTCTCCACATGCTCCTCTCAAGTAACTCATTTCCACTGCTCTCACTCTTGACTTGTTCCCCTCTTGCAAGGTCCACGCCTCGCTTCCATACGTCAGGGTAGGGATCACAATACCATCATGCAGTGACTTCTTAACTTCCATACTCACCTCCCTATTTCTCATCACTGCTTTCAGTGTGCCAACAACCTTCCTTCCCTGCTGTACCCTTTCACGTACTTCATCCCCCAAAGTTCCATCCTTACTCAACACACTACCCAAGTACTTGAATGCACTCACATTCTCCATATCCTCACCATCCAACCTCACTGCACACTCTGTGACTTCATTCCTCTCAAACACCATAACTTTACTTTTGTTTACATTAACTTTCAGCTTCCTCCTCCTACACACTGTCCCAAATTCATTCACCAAACCTTGCAACTCCCATTCATCTTCACTCAACAATACTGTATCATCAGCAAACAGCAACACCGGAAGCTTCCAAATCTCACCCTCATTCATTAGGGCCACCCCGACATCCACTGCCCTACCTTGTACCTCCTTTACGACCCCATCCATATATATATTAAACAGCCATGGAGACATTACACACCCCTGTTTCAGTCCCACATTGAGATCAAAGAACTCACTCAGCTCTCCATCCACTCGCACCGTAGCCCTAGCTCCCTCGTACATACTCTTCACAGCACTCAACAATTTCCCCTCCACTCCATATATTCTTAATACCTTCCACATACCTTTCCTATCTATTCTGTCATAAGCTTTCTCCAAGTCCATGAAGGCAGCGTACACTTTCCTTCCCTTCTCTAGATACTTCTCCACTAAACATCTTAGAACAAATATCTGATCTACACACCCTTTTCCCTTCCTAAATCCCCCTTGTTCTTCTCCAACTAGCTCCTCTGTCATATGCCTCACCCTGTCAATGAGTATTCTACCATATATTTTACCAGTCACACTAAGAAGGCAAATACCCCTATGGTTACCACATACTGCTCTCCCCTTTTCCTTTGTACAGAGGAACAATTATACCTGATTTCCAGTCCTCTGGAACCCTTCCCTCTTCCCAAGCCAATCTACACAACTTCCATATCCACTCCACAACAATCTCACCCCCATACCTAAGCATTTCACCACACACTCCATCAATTCCTGGGGCCTTTCCCAGCTTAATCTTCTTCATCGCTTCCACTACTTCCGACCTACTGATCTCTTCCTCCCTCCTCTCATCTCTTCTTCTCCCAGCCATTCCCCAACCACTTATACTCACACTGCTCTCACTCTCTACCTTCAACAAATCCTCAAAGTGCTCCTTCCATCTCCTCATTTCTCTCTCTTCTCCACCAACAATCTATTATTCCTATCTTTCACTCCCCTACTATTTCCCCTTTCACACTGCCTTACTTTCTTTACCTCCTTCCAAAACAATTTCTTACTCTCCCTCCATTTCACACTCAGATTCCTCCCAAACTCTTCATCCACTTTCTTCTTACTCTCCTTCACCAGTCTCTTAACCTCCCTTCTCCTGCTCACATATACCTCTCTCTTCTCTCTCTCATCTTCTCCCCTACCTCTACTCGCCAACCATTCACCATATGCCTTCTTCTTTTGTTCCACAGCTCGTTTCACCTCATCATTCCACCATGCTGTCCCTTGCACACCCTTGCATCTCCTCCTCACTCCACAAACCACCTCACACGCTGCGCTTATCTCTTCCGTGAATATCTTACATACGTCTTCCACCCCTTCCATCTGCTCTAGCTCATACCTTCCCAATCTTTCTTCCACTATGCTCTTATACTCTGTCCTCTTCTCACTATTTTGCAATTTCTCCACTCTTCTCACAGGAGCTGCTTCCTCCTGTCTTCCCCTTCGCCTCCTCAACCACTTTCTTTGCAGCTCTATCTTGGCCATCACTAAGTGATGGTCCGAGACTCCATTCCCCCACCCTCTCCACACCCTTGCATCCAACACTTGTCTTCTCATTCGCTCATCCACACACACGTAGTCTATCATTGCCTTTCGTTCCAACAAGTTCACCATCCATCCTCCTTATTACTCTCCATGTATACCGGTGGATCATCTTATGACGAAAGTAGGTGTTGGCTATTGCCAACCCCTTACCAGCACAGATGTCCACCAAAGCACTACCATTCCCATCTACTTCCACTGGCACACCCCACTGACCAACCACTCCATCCACTCGTACATTCCCGACTTTGCCATTCATGTCTCCAATCAACAGCACTCTCTCGCTCCTCTCAAACTTGTCCATACATGCTTCTACTTTCGCCCAAAACTCATCTTTCACTCTTGCCACTCGATCCTCTGTTGGAGCATACACACATACAATCGCCCATGCTTGTATACCTACTTTCATCCTCACCCATACAATCCTTGCACCCACTGTTCCATACTCTCTTATATTCTCCTTCCACTTCTTGCTTATCATCAGACATACTCCCTCTCTTGCCCTCTCATTCTCACTGACTCCCGCACATATACCTACACCGTATTCCCATTCTCTCATCCTTTCACCTTTCCATTTAGTTTCAGTCAATCCACATATATCCACTTTTGCATCCTCAAGCACCTGGACAATCTCTCTCTCTTTCACTTCATCATTCACTCCTCTCACATTCCACGTTCCTACTCTCAGAATGTCCTTTGTCCGTCTCTTAGTCGTCACAACGTATGGTCCGTCTGGGTCCGAGGCGCTTTATTTGCTTTTTTAGTTAGTTCTTTTTACGGGGTGGGGCACTAACCCACCACCAACCCTTTTAGTCGCCTCGTACGACAAGCAGGGATACTGGGGGAGTATTCTTGAAACCCCCCTACCCCCAGGGGGTAAAGAGGCTGTTGTGAAGGCTTGAACTAGGTACACCTGCAGACGCGTTCAAGGTCGCTCCACCTTATTTCATCTCACCTCCTAAAGATTAAATATTGCGAGGATTCGAACCAGCGCTTGCAACTGCCTGAGTACAGCAGCTTACCAAGCGAGCCATTTCGGCACTGATATTGATAAAAAAAAAAAAAACTATGAATTGGAACTGAACTGGAATTGGGAAAAATATAAAAATAAAATTAACTGAAATGAATTGGAGTTGACATCAGTGAACTGATATGAACTGATGACTGAACTGATAAAATAATATTTTATGCTGTAGTATGCAAATTCATTACTGTACAATAATGAACTTACAGTATACTCAAATAAACAGTAATATATAGTTTGCTATCACAAAAGAGTTAAAAATAACTTGAAACCTCATTTTTATTTCTTTCCATTAAATTAATAGTACTGGGTAGACTAAAATTGATTTTGAATTGAAAACATTTTAACTGAATGAAATATCAACCATAATGAATTGAACTGAAATGGAATTGAAGATTTTTTTTTTTAATGAATGAACTGAATTGAATTGGACCTGATTAATTTATTCTGAATTGGAATTGAACTTAACTGACAAAAATGAACTGACCCCAGCCCTGGTCAACACATCGTAAAAACACTCCCACTAACAGTACCAATACACTAGTCCTCTATCAGACAGCCCTATCGTGTATTCAGCATGGATTGTGGGGGTCAGTGTTGAAGTGGTGACATGTGGAGGTGAAGTATGTACGGGGACTACTGTGCCACAGAAAACATGGTGCCAAGCCTATGCCCAGAGTTGGACGGACGGACGGACGGACGGACAGACAGACAGACACACACACACACACACACACACACACTCTGCTTTCACTCAATTACATTCATTAAGCCTTAAAAAAAAAAAAAAAAAAAAAAAAAAAAAAAAAAAAACTACATTTATGCTATGCCATAAATACATTTAATGTGGGCACTAAAACACTTTCATTCAATCCTCTTGTAGCCTTTATACTCATTCCTGTTTCATATCAAGGCCTTTGTAACATGGACCACCTTTTATTCTTTGAGCCACTCCACTCTCCATTACTCTGTTACATTGACCTCTTTCTATTATAGTACCACGGCAATGAAACTCCTCCATGACCTTACATCTCTCCATTCACCAGAAAGTCACAGAATCACTCTTTCTCTGAAGAATCTTATCACAATATTCTTTATCAACATATACTTTCAAATCATCATGCTCACAGACATTCTAAAACCTATGAACCAAACTGCAAAGATTCCATTCACTAAAAGCAGGTATCACAGTCATTAACTGCAATACTTTATCCTTCTCCATTCATAATCAACCCTACCTCTCTCTTCATATTTAATTTTCACCCATATCACTATTCATATGTAACTATTGAACTGAGCAACTACTGGAACATCACACCTGTCTCGCTCCAACAATGATACTGAACCACTTGCCTAGATATCTACAGTCAAGTCGCCTACGGCGTGGACTTCTATGGCATGGTTTTCTGTGACATGGCAAGATGTCAGACCCCCTCCCAAAAATGAACCATGCGCATAAACTACCTATGGTGCGGGTGCAGCAAGGTTTGAAACGCGTAGGCAAATTCCCCTGGCGGCGTGCTCCTGTTTGTAAACAAAGAAGATGGCGATCACTTCAGCTCCATACTACAAGTGCTCCAACTGTGGACTTTTTTCTCTCTTATGAGGAGGTTAAACTTCACCAAATTCATTGTTTTAAGTAATGAAACATTAAAGATTCTTTGGGTATGGTGACTAGTTTATAGGTTTGTCTGTAAAACCGCTATGAACAGGTGAGTGATGAAGCACCTATCTCTGAGCTAAGACGAAGTATAATGCCTCCCATCATCAACATCACGTACATAAGAATGATTATTAATGTGTTAAATGTGAGTTTTGTTGACACTTGAGCATACAAACTTTATCAAATAAACTTCTTCAATCAGTGCTTGACTAGGCAGCCTCCGCCATCTTTAACCCCTACACCGCGGGCTTGTTTACCAATGACTTGCGTGTGCCGCGGGGTTATTTGGGCTCCGACAGACTCTCAAAAAATATTTGCCAAAAATCAGTTATTAGTCCTAGAATAATAAAATTACATATGCTTATGGCACATACCTTCAGCTTTCTCCTGGAATGATTGTTGAGCCTTCGTCGGTTACCGTAGGACTTGTGGAGACCTCTGAAATAGGGTAACGAAGTCTCCACTTTACACTTCCCGACAACCCGTAATATGATTACCACAGCCAGATACAAACACTATAAACACTATTCTACAATTTTCAAGTAGTTTGGGATCCATACTCAAAAAAAAAAAACCACTGTGAAAGCAATGGAAATTACGAGCGCGTCTGATCGTCGCACTGGCACTAGTTCGCTCATGGTAGTCTGTCATTTATTATTCATAAAACCCCTCACACTTTATATTTCTATTACTATATAACACTTATATATATCTACAGTCTTTATCCATAAGTTTCCTTCAGTAGTATTAGTTTATTGTCACTGTAGGGATTCAATTTCTTTCAGTAAAATACGTAGCATTCACTTTCTCGTCCTGTATACTGGCATTGAGAGTGAATGTCACTTTCATCTTCACTCTCATAACTCATAGCATTCAGACATGCTAGAGTGAAACTTTCACTTTCATTACTCCTAGGGTATATACTCGTATTCTTATAATACTACTCATTTACATTTCTATTTACGTTCTCTATTTTATTTACGTTATTTACATTTCTATTTTATTTACACTGTGTTGTGCACTGTCACTTGAAATAACTTATAAAACTATTTTCCATTGTTCACGTATATTTACATTCATTACTTTCACTTGCTGTTTACACATTATTTACACATTATTTACAATTCCACTTGCACTGTTTTACTCAATAGAAAGATCGTAGTCACTCTTTTATCAATTGTCAGCCCTTTACCTCTTTCCACACGAGGTTTAGTAGGGGGTAAAGGTCACAGAGCCATTTGCATGGGGGTGAAAAAAGGCCTTGAAGTCAGCAAGATGAAACATACGTCCTCTCACTTCGGAAGATGAGAGTACACTGCTAACGCAGGGCCAGCCAGCCTAGAGGCCTGCTTTAGGGGTTATTCAGAGTTACCAATATTACTTCTTGAAACAGCTAAGTCTAGCACTGATATGATTGGCAGGAAATCTAGACAATACATTATAAATTTGGTAGTTCTAGGTGAATGTAAATATCATTTAGGCTGCTCCCTTCCCTCCTTACATGTATATTTATAACGAAAATAGATTAGAGGCCTACTTAGGAGATATATAATCAGAGCTACCAATGTTAAATCTTGAAACAGCTTTGTGTAGCACTGATATGATTGGCAGGAAATCTAGACAATACATTATAAATTAGGTAGTTCCAGGTGAATGTAAATATCACTTAGGCTTCTCCCTTCTCTCCTTACATGTATATTTATTACGAAAATAGATTATACGGCATATTTCAAGGGGAAAAAAACAGCGAAAATTAGCGAACGAGTGCACGTGAGGTGTTGTCAGGTGATAATTAGCCAATTCCAGGTGTATGGCACTCTCACTTACCTGATTTCTTTCTTGTATATATTATTTGGTATAAGAATACGACATAGGGCTTATTTCAATGGATGAAATCAGTGAAAAATTCCAGGGAAGATTTACTTAGCGTAGCATGGCCGGGCAGGCGAGAGGATAGGGTAATGGAGGGGGGGTAGGGAGGGGAGTCAAGAACGGGGAGAAATGGCTAAATTGTCAACAATGGATGGGAGTACAGATGAGATTAGGAGTGCTGACTAGTGTTGGACATTGTCAGTACTGATAGATGATACAAGCCCCCACTTGAAAGCCCGGGTGAATTCAAAATAACACAGAATCACAAAAGCGACGCCCCGCGGTATGATCCTTTGCTCCCAAGCGTCACGAAAGTGATGCCCCGCGGTTAAGGGGTTAATGTTTTGGTCAGTCAGCTGATCTGTGTCTACTTGGCCGAGCTTTTTTTCGTTCGATCTGCACCGCATGGTATTGCCCAAGAAGACACAAGGCTGATCTCCCTCCCGTTTTTTGTGCCTATTGTTACGTGTAATACATGCATTGACTGATTGCTTGATTGTGTGCGTGTGTAGAGTGGGGAAAAATGGGGAAAAGTGAGGTGAAAAGGGGGACTTTGGGCGAACGTCCAGAACCAAATGCCATTTTTCCTGTAAGTTTAGTTATTTGTATGGTACGATTTTCTATGGCACGGGCTTGATCCACAACCAATTAGCTGCGCCTTAGGCGACTTGACTGTATCTACCTTTACACAAGCACCCATTACTTTTAGGTCTTAGTTCCACTACTTTCAATTGTGACTCATGCCATGCAAAGTCTGTCAAAAATTAACATGAGCAGCAACACACCTTCCTTAAACCCTCCTGCAGTGTACATACTCCTGGGGTAGGGAGAGAAAGATTATTACACTCATATTCCCTGTATACCAACAGGCAATGTGAGAAAGTGATCTCATAACCCATTAAATCTCCCCCATGATTAGAGGAAACTCAGTTCACCACAAGTTCTGTATTGCTTTCTATATGAGTAAGGGTAATTAGTCCATCTATCCATCCATCATCCAATTCTACTTTGCCCCATAAGGAGCGTAGGAGCCCGGGTACTCACAATAATCGTCAATCAGTTCAGGTGCATCTAAGACTTTCTCTGGTACACTGGGTATGTGCCTGGTTGTGGAAGCTTTGGGTACCACTGGCTTCCCTGCACTGTACAGAACCTTCAGACTATTGGTGTGACCTAAAAAATGATTAAAAGAATATAAATGGTTCACCAATAATATTTAATGTACAGTATCTCTCTAATACTGAACAACAATGTAATTTATAATTAGCAGCTTGCAACAAATCAGACAATATGCAACTTTAAAGCATAGGCAGAGGTAAAAATACCAGAAATGAGCGATGAAATATTACTTTATGCAATAGTTATACACTAAAATTAAGCACAAATCCTAACATTAATCTCTACATTCCCTAACACATATCAATGAATAATTATACAAGTACCTCACCGTTTTCGTTTTCGTTTTCGTTTTTAAAGGCTCCAACATGCTTGCATGTGTCGGCCTTGGTCACCTAATGGCGGCTCTCCACGCTGCACGATCCATTGCAGCTTCCCTGTTCAGTCCCTTAACCCTAAGGTCACACTTAATGGCCTCGTCCCATGTCTTTCTCGGTCTACCCCTCACAACCCCACCCCCAATATTAACACTTCTCACCCTCCTCACCCAATCATCATCCCCCATCCTCTCCACATGTCCAAACCACCTCAATCTACCTCTCCCCATCACAACACCAATACACTCCAGTCCCATCCTACCTCTCAACTCTTCCATTGTAAACCCAGCCCCTCCAGGCCTTGGACGCAGGGACGCACTGCACATCCACCTAATCATTGTCATTTCTGTACGCCTGAGCCGGCGCATATCTTCCTCCTTCACTGCCCAGGTCTCACTGCCATACAGCATTACACTCCTAACACATGCTGCATACAAAGACCCCTTAGCACGTAGGGAGAGCCCTCTTAATGTCAGGAGAGGCAAGAGCTCCCTGAACTTCTTCCAACCACTTCTCACCCTGGCCACAGAGCTAGCTCCAGCCCCATCTCCAGCACACAACATGTCTCCCAAATAACAAAACTCTTCCACACACTCAAGAGATTCACCAGCAAGTTCAATCCTTTCACGTCTGACAATCTCCACCTGCTCACCCCAGCACGCCGTACACATAAAATCAGCATTATCTCGCAGTCTACCTCTGATACCACTACATCTCTTATGCACCCATTTATCACACACACCACACAAGATGGAATTACTTCCCACACCCTTGTGGCAAACTGCACATGGCCACTCTCCCTCGTCTTTGACAGTACCGCCACCAACCCTAGATATCATCACTTTTGTTTTATCTGCATTTACCCTTAAACCCTTTTGCCCCATACCATCTCTCCACTTCCTAAACCTTTCCTCCGCCTCCCTTTCATTCTCTGCAATCAACACCAAATCATCAGCATACAACAACTCCCACGGGAGTCCGTTTCTAAAGTCACGTGAAAGGGCTTCAAGTACCATGATAAACAACATGGGACTCAAGACTGACCCCTGATGCACACCAACATTCACGGAAAACTCATCACTCAAATCTCCATTCACTCTCACCTGGGTGTGAGCACCCACATACATGGCCATAACCACCCTAACCAGCCACTCCTCCAAGCCAAGCTTTCTCATTGCCCACTTCACCACCTCTCTAGGGACTCTGTCAAAGGCCTTTTCCAAATCAACAAAAACAAAATAAAGATCCCTTCTCCTACCAACATATTTTTCCTGAAGCTGTCGAACAATGAATATGGCATCAGTGGTCCCCCTACCTGGCATGAACCCGAACTGCATCTCATCAATATTCACTCTTTCTCTAATCATACCTTCTAAAACTCTCTCCATTACCTTCATTATCTGATCTAAAAGCTTTATACCTCTATAATTTCCTCTTTCCAGGGCATCACCCTTCCCTTTATACACATTTACAATTACACTCTTCAGCCAATCATCTGGGACAACACACTCATAAATAATCCTATTTATCAGGCCAGTGACTAAACTCACCCCTATATCACCTGAGGCCTTCAACATTTCGGCAGTCAACCCAGACACACCTGCTGCCTTCCCCACCCTCATCCTGCCTATTGCCTCACTCACAGTAGCAGTATCAATCAAAGGCCTCCTAACATTAATCTTTACATTCCCTAATACATACCAATGAATAATTATACATGTACCTCACCTTCTTTTGCCTGGGGTGCTTTACTCTTGAATGAGAGGATTCTTGATTCCTGCTGCTTGCCATCATTTAAATTCTCAGTCATTTTCTCTTGATATACTTTCTGTAAATGCAATAATAAACTTTAGCTTAATTCAGCTGTCTAATATAAAGTGCATAACTAAATCTTCCTATGATATTGTGACTGGGAGATGGACCAAATAATTTTCAATAAATATAAAGTACTATCTATAAAAAATATCACAACTGCACTCCTCAGGAATAACCCAAGTCTGTCTAATAAAGTGCTAAGGCATTTTCCAAGCCAGGATGATCTGAATGAAATGCTTCTGCTTGTCATCAGCAGACCCAGGTTCAGTTTCTGCAAGGTACAACTGAGACACTGTGTTACATGTGAACTCATGTGTAACTGTTTAGACAGTTATCAATAAATTTTTTGCAAAAGCAGAAGCCCCATAATTTTGAAGAATAATCACCATTCATTGTACAATGGAAAGTAGATAATGACTAGGAATACATTTTACCCATTCAACATCCAACCCTTTACTGCCATCAGGAACATAGGGGTCTAAGGCTAAGTTGGCCAGTCTAGACACTGAAGCAAATGACCAGTAACTATAATCCCTGAGCGATATGTGAGCAGTAAATTTTATCCACCCCAAATGGGCCACATCTAGTTGATGCATCTTAACCCACTTGACCACAAGGTGTTCATTTAGGCATATTGTAACCAGCCAGTGAATCAAAAGATCTTCTGGGCTACAAGAAATCATTTGGCATGACACTCAGTGTATAGTTATGGGGCTGCTAGCTTGATAAGTAGCCATATAATCATCATTATCTGGTAGGAAACATTTTGCCACAAGTGCATAAAGGCAAACTCCAAATTAAAGCTAACATTGTTCCAAATCTTATTACCCATTTAATTTTTTTTTTTCCATCTTCCAGCAACTACCAGTAAGTAATTAGCTGGCTATGATAACAGACCATCAGTCTACCAGTCCAAAGAAAACATCAGCTATAATTTGGCCAACTTTCAGAGGATGCATTGTATCATTTGAATGACAGACCAACTGATCAAACTTCATCGATCTACATCTAGTTCTACCATATGTAATCTCCTTAACCCCTACAGAACACCTGAAATGCTAATATTCACTTAACTTACTGCTAAATGATTATATTCAGTCAAGTGAAGCATCAACCCGTTCAGGTTAAACTCCAATTTTATCTTATATAAACCTACACAATATCTGGGACACAAAAAGATATAATTCTGGGAACTCTATCAAGCCTCATTATCTTATGCATTCAATTACCACATGACAATTTCTTAGCTTGGCATATCTACAGTTAATAAAGAATGCAGTAAGGCAACCTTAAGGATCTGAGAAACAGTTCTACATGACAGTTTATGGTTAAAAGGAGTTAAATGTTAATGTTTAGTATGATAAGGATGTTTAACAAAATCAACACTAGAAGTTGGTATAAAAAAAAAAAAAAAAAAAAAAAAAAAAGGCTAGAAATAATCACACATACAGTATTGCAAATGTTAAATTTTACTAAATCAAAAGACTATATGAAATTTAAACTAAAGAGTACTATACTAGTAAGGAAATATAACACACCGGTTCAACAAGTACTATATGCAAAAGCTTAGATTAAGGAGTACTGTTACTTGTAAGGCAATAAACCCAATAGTTCAGCAAGTACTGTATGACAGACAGAAACATGGGGAGGTGAGGAAAACCTGTTGAAGTGTAAGCTCATCTTCCTCCGCATTCTTCTCTCCTCCTGATGCCTCCATACTGGTAACGAGGAGGTGATGAGACCTCTCCATGTCCGTAGTGCTGCGATTGGGGATAAATCTGAAAAGGTGGCATGTATTTCACAGCTCTCTATGGAGTGGTGCCAGTGCCAAACAATGGAAAGCATTTCCAAAGCACTTACATTATCATATCATACAAGCAATTATTTATCTTCCTTAGGTGAGGGGGAGAGGGTGGGGAGAAATTTACGATGAACGGTGATGATGGCATACTCAAATAGTTTTGCCTTGGTATTATCAAAACAGTGCAATTCACATACAACACAAATATGATATTTCTGCATGTAAAATACTTAAGTTATATTAACTGAGACATGAATCAGCTATTCAGCTCATCATCATCATCCCAACCACCATTCTGAATTAAAAGATGGGAAGAGGTGGAACTCAGACACAAAAATAGAAAGACCTTAATAGCTGAATTATCAAACAGCATGCCTAATGAAATGGGACAAAACTATTCACATTTTGTTTTGTTTATAAAGGCTCCAACATGCTTGCATGTGTCGACGTAGGTCACCTAATGGTAGCTCTCCATGCCGCTCGATCTATGGCAGCTTCCCTGTTAAGTCCTTTATTCTTGAAGTCACACTCTATGACCTCATCCCAGGTCTTTTTCAGTCTGCCTCTGGCAATCCTACCCCCAACGTTCACACTTCTCACTTTCTGCACACACTTGTCATCCCCCATCCTCTTCACATGCCCAAACCACAGCATTCCAAATTCTGGCTCCACCTTACCAGCTAAATCATCTACACATTCTAAAAAAAATTTCCTTTTTAGATGAACTTCACATACACCTGTGGTAGTCATTTTATTAGTTCAATTATAGGGTATAATTGTAGTTACTTTTTTTGCTGACAGAGTCTGCACTGTATTTGAGTGATGTCACAATTCTTGATATTCTAAGTGTAAATAAGTGTCGCAGATGAGTGAATTTCTTTGGAAGAAATGGCGTCTTTAAGAAACAAAAGACCAGGTTATTATTTTTTTTTATTTTTTATTATTTTTTTTAAATGCATGAAAAAAGGAAAGAAAGTCCAAATGCCAGTAAGATTATTCTCTTAAAAAAAAACAACAAAAACAAGATAACAGAGAGCCAAATTTAAGAACTGTTATTCTGCGATGCCTGGACGCAGCATTTGAAAGACTGGAGGTCACAGGCAGTAAGAAATAATGAAAGGAAGACAATTCCAGAGCTGACCTGCTGCATACATGAAGGATTGGGAATAACAGTTACCTGTAACTCTTGCATTAGAGAGCTGGACAGAAAAGGAATGAGAGTTTGTTGCTAGATAGGTGCGACACACCCGCTGTAATGATGGAGGGATGCAAGCAGACAGTTCAGAGGAGAAATGACCATTAAAGCAGCGATAGAAAGAGATAAAGAGGTCACAGTGCAATGAAGAGACAGAGGTTGAAGGAAGCCAGTAAGAGGAGGAACTTTAATGAGACGGTAAGCTTTTGACTTCACCTTGATAAGAAGGGCTGTAGGTGGGGAGCCTCCCCACATATGAGAGTTGTACTCTACACAGGAGCGAATAAAACCCATGTATAAAGTCAGCAATTGTGCAGAAGGCACAGTGTCGGCTTAGCACACCTTATCTCTTAGAAGCAGATTTTACGAGAGGTAATAAGCTCTTTCCGAGATAAATCCTGAGAGAATGAAATCCCAGGTACGTTTAAAGATCATGCAAGATTGAGTTGGATCGTTTCGTTTTTGAAGGCTCCAGCATGCTTGCATGCATCAGTCTTGGTCACTTAATGGCAGCTCTCCATGCTGCTCAATCTCTGGCAGCCTCCCTGTTCGGTCCCTTAACCCTGAGGTCACACTTAATGACCTCGTCCCAAGTCTCTTTTGGTCTACCCCTTGCAGTTCCACCCCTAATATTAATGCTTCTCACTTTCTGCACCCAATTATCATCCCCCATCCTCTCCACATGCCCAAACCATCTCAATCTACCTCTCCTCATCACAACACCAACACACTCCAGTCCCATCCTACCTCTCAACACTTTCATCGTAAACCTAGCCCCCCCAGGCCTTGCACTCAGGGACACACTGCACATCCACCTAATTACTGTCATATCTGTATGTCTGAGCCTGCGAATATCATTATCCTCTTCCTTTACTGCCCAGGTCTCACTACCATACAGCATTACACTCCTAACATAAGCTGCATACAAATATCACTTAGCATGTTGAGAGAGCCTCTTCCAACCACTCCTCACTCTAGCCACAAGGCTAGCTCCAGCCCCACCTCCAGCATATAACATATTTCCCAAATAACAAAACTCTATCACACACTCAAGAGACTCACCAGCAAGTTCAATCCTTTCACGCCTGATAATCTCCACCTGCTCTCCTCAACACACGCACACATAAAATCAGCATTATCTTGCTGCCTACCTCTAATACCACTACTGCTCTTATGCACCCACGTATCACTATCACTGCACACGATGGAATTACTTCCCATGCCCTTGAAGCAGACATGCACATGGCCACTCTCCCTCTTCTTCGACAGTATCACCACCAACCCTAGATATCATCACTTTTGTTTTATCTGCATTTACTCTTAAGCCCTTGTGCCCCATACCATCTCTCCACCTCCTAAATCTTTCTTCTGCTCCCTTTCATTCCCTGCAATCAACACCAAATCATCATCATACAGCATCTCCCACGGGAGTCCATTTCTGAAGTCATGTCAGAGGGCTTCAAGTACCATGATAAACAACAAGGGACTCAAAACTGATCCCTGATGCAAACCAACATTAACGGAATACTCATCACTCAAATCCCCATTGGCTCTTACATGAATGTGAGCATCCACATACATGGCCATAACCGCCCTAACCAGCCACTCCTCAATCCCAAGCTTTCTCAATGCCCACGTCACCACCTCTCCAGGAACTGTGTCAAAGGCCTTCTCCAAATCAACAAAAACAAAGTACAGTTCCCTTTTCTTTCCTATATATTTTCCCTGAAGCTGCTGAACAATGAATATGGCATCAGTGGTCCCTTTGCCTGGCATAAATCCAAAATGTATCTCATCAATATTCATTCTTTCTGTAATCATACCTTCCAGAACTCTCTCCATTACCTTCATTATCTGATCTAAAAGCTTTGTACCTCTATAATTTCCTTTTTCCAGGGCATCACCCTTCCCCTAGTACACATTTACAATTACACTCTTCGGCCAATCATCTGGGACAACACACTCGTGTATAATCATATACTGTATATCATGTCAGTGACCAAGCTCACTCCTGTATCTCCTGAGGCCTTCAACATTTCAGCAGTCAACCCAGACGCACCTGCTGCCTTCCCCACCAGCACCCTGCCTTTCCACACAATATTGTTAAAAATTAGGGGATACTCCTGCAGAAGATTTTGAAGGGTTGAAAGATATGAGAGTTTTAGAAGGATTAAGAACAACTATTGTTATTATTACCCAGCATAAAGCAGCTTAAAAAAAAAAAAAAAGGAGGAGCATGTAAACTCTGGCTTTATCCATCCATCCTGGTGGTACATGGGGGCACCCATAATCCACCCACTTGATGCGATGCTGCCTACTTCTTCCTTCACATCCATCATTCTTTTCTGTGTCTACCCTGCTCTCTTCCAGTATGACTTTCATGTTACTATTATTTCGCTTCTTTCTAATCCACGAGACTCTACACCCAGTGACAAGCCAAATGGTTTCGTGAAACCTACGGAACTATTTACAACACTGGGTGGTAACCATAAAACCAAATAAAGGGGTGATGTGGAGCATTCTAGGAATCCCCTGTTAACCTGCTGGAGATTCAAATTTGGCATTCATTCAGGAACCAAACCTCCATACTAATCTCCGTGCCTTGCTGTGGGGAGGCACTATCTGTTGGAAAGGAACATCGGTTCACTGTACTGTACAGGATGGCCATGGAGGAGCAATTGCTTTCCTGCTGTTGATGGGTCTGTCTGACTGGACAGATCAGGGTTGAACAACAACAACAATAACAAACAAAACCATCCATTTAATTTAATCAGTTATAAGTTCCTTCATTTCCTCATCTTCCACATCTCTCTTTCTTAAATACTCATTTACCATACCCTTCTGCCTCCTCCTTGGCCTACCATGTCTCCTCCCACCTTCAAAATACTTATACAGAACCTTTTCACCAACCTATCTATAGCTTATTCTCCATGCAACCATACCACCAAAAAACACTCTTCTCAACCTTTTTATCAACAAATTTCCTTGCTCCAAAACCTTCACTCTTCTCCATGTAGGCCTACTGTACATACTCTCATTCAGTCTATTCATTCATCAGTCACTAATCAGTAAAACAGTCTAACCACATGTTAATAAATTCTATTTATCATTCATCCTTTAGATATCTTATACATTCTTACTTTTATTCATTGACTATAATCATCTTAAATGTCAGGACCAATCTGCTTAGCCCCAGGCTCCTACGCTCCCCGTAGGGCAATGTAGGATTGGATGATGGATGGATGGATGGACTATAATGGTTCTACTCTTATTTCTAAAACTATTTTCAATTTTCAGTCAAGCTCATGTGTTTTTAAATTTTCCTATCCATCATCCAATCCTACGTTGCCCCATGAGGAGCACAGGAGCCCAGGGCTAGGCAGTTGGTCCTGACATTTAAGATGAGAGTGACCAACCTCACTCATCCCTGAGTGGCATTACATGAGCAATAAACCCCAACCATCCCTTGGATATAAACCTTCACCGGCTCAATCCGATTGGAGCACAATAATTACCCACTAAACCACCAGGCGCCAAGATTTGGTTATATGGTTACCAACCAGCGTAGTAAATGGTTTCCTGGTGTACAGGAAACCACTTGGCTTGTCACTCAGTGTAGAGTCACCCATAGGCAGAAGAAAGAGGAAAGAATGAAGGAATGAAAGACAGACGAGGGAGTGTAAAGTCACCCGTAGGCGGAAGGACGAGGAAAGAATGAAGGAAAGAAAGATAGAAGAAGATGGAAGGAAAGAAGGATGGAGGAGAGGACAGGGCAGACAACCGAGAGCAGCACTACATTGAGTGAGTGGATGGTGAGTGCCCCCACCTACCACCATACATATAACTTAATCATAAATAATCTCTCTACTCATCCTGTAAAAAAATGTGGTGCAACACATTAATCACTTGATTATCCGGACAGCCATTACCCATACGCGGTGATCTGGCTGTTCAAAATAATTCACATATTCATTTCATAATATCCGTACAAAATACTTGTGTCCATTCAAAAATTACAGCTGCGAAAAAATTTCCACATAGACAGGCGAGAATAGCCCAGTAGCACCACCGTGTCTGACTGGTTAGTTTACACAGCATCTGCCAGGGACTCCCTCACTCTATCTCAGTTCCCGTACAGCAACTGCGTGGTGAGTAGCTTGTCCCAAACACTTGTTATGGCGGAGCACATGGTAGCTTTTGTGGTTGTTTCCTACCTGCTTTAGGCCTTGCTGTTCCTTGCATGCCTCTTCCTAGGGTGTGTGAGGATGGCCCCTTCACCAAGGAAAAGAAAGAGGGTAAAGATGACTCTGGAGAAGCAGGAGATCCTGGGTAAGACTGATGAGGGATGGTTGACTTGTGAGTGTTGGCTTTGCTTTTATTCTAGCTTACTGTACTGTACCCCGATTTCATTCTATTTTACCATGATTTCATTCCATTCTACCATTATGTCTTGTGTACCCACTGCATTTTTCTTATGTAGCAGGTTTTTTCCATGTTTTCATGTCACTGTAGGGTATGGCCTGCAGTGGTGATTGCCCATCTGTGGTTGATGGCTCTACTTGACCATGGTAACTGCTCGGCTGTGGTTTATTGGTCTGCCTGACCAGACAGTAGTTTTAAACAACAGGAACAAGTATTGTGTGATGTACTGTAGTGGCCTTTTATACAGGCTTTCAAAGTTAGGTTATGTATGAATGGGGGCCAGGGGAGAAGTCCATTATCTGGATGGAGCCATTATCTGGGCATGCCTTTGGCTCTATTACGTTGGACAATTGAGGGATTACTGTATTTCTGTAAAACAATAAATAGTTCTGTACTCTTGCATCACTACAGCACAAGCAGTATAGAACTGTGATACACTTAAGAAATAACTGAGAGCAATGCAAATGAAATATTCTTACCTGTCCTGCTGGTTAAATGGTGTGGAGGGAGTCTTACGTCCTGGGGTCTTCTGCCCTGCCCCACGAACTGACAGCTTGGGGGCAGCACGGCCTGGCGATTTGTTGCGAGCTGCCGGAACACCACCATTATGACAAAATATAAACATTGCAGTGATGAAACAAAGAAACATTAGTGGTTACAATCATCCTAGTTTTAAAGAGTAATGTACATCTCAAACTGGGAGCCACAGGCCCCTTGGGGGCCATGGCAGGCTAGTGTAAATAGTAAATCAGAGTGAGTCTGTGAAATGGCACTTAGAGTCCTCTAGCCATTTACCACAACATATTTATGTAAATCTGGTTTCTCTACCTTTCTGAACATAAAAAGTAAAAGCCGAAACCAGCTGGATGTGGACCCAGATTTGAGATGTGCACTATCAATTACTCAACTTTGAATCAGTCGGCCACCTGAAAGCAAACAGTGTCATCCATCCCACTGATATGTAACAGAATATGCATTCTGACTGATAGCTGTAAGCATTAAAATAAATGGAGAACACCCAAACAATTTTTTTCAACATTATTTGTAAAGGGCATGAGCGAAAACTGAAGGGGGGGGCCATAAGGATGTTAATATCCCTACAAGTGGGAAATGAAGTGAAAAAGTTTGAGAAACACTGCTCTAGCCACATTATGCTACGTCACTTAGTTACTGAGGCACACAAGCTTGAGTGAATGTGTGTCTAGTGTACCTGAAGATTTTTTGCAAGTTGAACAAGAACGATCTTGAAGAGTGATGTGTTTGCTTGAAATTCTGTTTCAAATTGGAAATGTCATAACAGGTGAAGAAAAGTGGGTATATGACTAAGATGGCAGTCATTGCAGTGGGTTGGAATACTGTCACCATGACCAAAGAATCCATTTAAAAGTTACTTAAATGTGAAAGTGAAGTAGACTGGAAGGCTGTCATTCATTGTTAGTTTGTTCCATGTGGCCAGATGGTCAATAGAGTTTTACTTGGATGTTCTGAAGCACTTGAAGAAGGCAATGAGAAGAGGCTTGAGATGTGGACAAACAAAACCTGGGTGCTGCACCACGACAATGCACCTGCTCACGCGTCACTCCTCACCCATGACTTTTTGGCACAGCATGGTTTGAAACAGGGATGTGTCATGTCTCCATGGTTGTTCAATCTGTACATGGATGGGGTAATAAAAGAGGTACAAGGTAGGGTAGTGGATGTTGGAGTGGCCCTGGTGAGAGAAGATAGTGTTTGGAAACTCCCTGTACTGTTGTTTGCAGATGATACTGTGTTGTTGAGTGAAGATGAAGGGGAGCTGCAAGGCTTGGTGGATGAGTTTGAGAGAGTGTGTAAGAAACGGAACCTAAAGGTGAATGTAGGGAAGAGTAAAGTGATGGTCTTTGAGAGAGGTGAAGTCAGTGAATGTATAGCGAGGTTGGATGGTGAGGAATTGGAAAATGTGAGTACGTTTAAGTATTTGGGTAGTGTGATGAGTAAGGATGGAGGTTTGGAGGGTGAAGTGCTTGAAAGGGTACAGCAGGGAAGAAAGGTTGCTGGTTCCTTGAAAGCAGTGATAAGAAACAGGGAAGTGAGCATGGAAGTAAAAAAGTTACTACATGACAGTATTGTGATACCAACTCTAACGTACGGAAGTGAAGCTTGGACGTTGTTGGAAGGACACAAGTCAAGAGTGAGAGCAGTGGAAATGAGTTATTTAAGAGGAGCTTGTGGAGTCACGTGGAGAGACAGGCTGACGAATGAGGATATAAAGGTGCGTTGTGGTGTTGATGTGGATGTGATAGGAAGCGTTGTGAGGAACACACTGAGGTGGTTTGGCCATGTGGAGAGGATGGAGGGTGAAAGACTGACGAAGAGAGTGTATGTGAGTGAGGTGGAGGGTGGAAGAGGGAGGGGGAGACCGAGGATGAGATGGAGGGATGGGGTGGAGAGGTATATGAGAGAGGGGGGTGTGAGTTGGGAGCAGGGTAGTGAAATGGCGGGGGACAGGGCGACTTGGAGGCGATTTGTTTGTGGCCATCCCAAACGGGATTGAGGCGTCTGGCAATAGATAGATAGATAGATGAGATGATTAACGTTCCCCAACCACCCTACTCTCTGGATCTGGTCCCTGCAGACTCTTTGGTTCCCAAAGTTGAAATCCACCCTGAAAGACTGCTGATTTCTGACAATATATGAGATAGAAGAAAATTCGCCATGTGCACTAAACAATCATTCACTTAAGCATGTGTACCTCGATGACTAAGTGACATGGTGTGACATTACATAAGCAATAAACCCCAACCACCCCTTGGATATAAGCAATATTATAATTAATAATAACAATTCAAAGTATACTACAACTGCAAACTATCTATTTATCTATCTATTGCCAGACGCCTCAATCCCGTTTGGGGTGGCCACAAACAAATCGCCTCCAAGTCGCCCTGTCCCCCGCCATTTCACTGCCCCGCTCCCAACTCACACCCCCCTCTCTTATATACCTCTCCACCCCATCCCTCCATCTCATCCTCGGCCTCCCCCTCCCTCTTCCCCCCTCCACCTCACTCACATACACTCTCTTCGTCAGTCTTTCGCCCTCCATCCTCTCCACATGGCCAAACCACCTCAGTGTGTTCTTCATAACGCTTCCTATCATATCCACATCCACACCACAACACTCCTTTATATCCTCATTCGTCAGCCTGTTTCTCCACGTGACTCCACAGGCTCCTCTTAAATAACTCATTTCCACTGCTCTCACTCTTGACTTGTGTCCTTCCAACAATGTCCAAGCTTCACTTCCGTACGTTAGAGCTGGTATCACAATACTGTCATGTAGTAACTTTTTCACTTCCATGCTCACTTCCCTGTTTCTTATCACTGCTTTCAAGGAACCAGCAACCTTTCTTCCCTGCTGTACCCTTTCAAGCACTTCACCCTCCAAACCTCCATCCTTACTCATCACACTACCCAAATACTTAAATGTACTCACATTTTCCAATTCCTCACCATCTAACCTCGCTGTACATTCACTAACTTCACCTCTCTCAAAGACCATCACTTTACTCTTCCCTACATTCACCTTTAGGTTCCGTTTCTTACACACTCTCTCAAACTCATCCACCAAGCCTTGCAGCTCCCCTTCGTCTTCACTCAACAACACAGTATCATCTGCAAACAACAGTACAGGGAGTTTCCAAACACTATCCTCTCTCACCAGGGCCACTCCAACATCCACTACCCTACCTTGTACCTCTTTTATTACCCCATCCATGTACAGATTGAACAACCATGGAGACATGACACATCCTTGTTTCAAACCAACTTTCAAACTAGCTTGTTCTTAATTTTCAGATGAATCAAGTTTTTTATTAGTTTACTGCTGACAGAATGACTTCAGTATTTAAAATGTCAAGATTATAGAAAGCTAAATCAAAGATATTTGCCCTGACACATTACACAATAACTGCAACAGAACTTGGTGAAGTACATGTACAGTTACTTCTGAGAAATGTATAAGGAATAGATATCAAAGATCAAAACCTGCCAATATGGTAAAAACAGTAAATAGAGTAGTAAAGGACTATACGCCACTTGTCAATAGTTGTGAATACTAACATACTGGTGCTAAGAAAAGTCCTACTGCTGCAGAAAATATGAACTGGACAATGCTACAATAATAAAATGCAAAATTCTTTTAAACTCAATCCTCAAGCTGCTAAAAGCAGAAATATGCAACATTAATAAGATTTAACTGCAATACTTTTTTCCATTTGTACATTTTTGTGATACTGTATTCCAATGCTAGAGGATTTATATGAAAAAATAAATACAAAAATGTACAAAAACTAATTACAAGGGGATTTGCCTCTTCCTGGACTCTTCACTTCAAGAAAGGAGCCACTGCGAGGAGTCTTGCTCCCATCTGATATGCTGGTCTGACCTGTTGGAAGAGGTGGTGATGAGTGAGAAATATGAAAATATAGCTGGAGATGAGCTACTACTTCAATGCAGTCAATCCATATTCCATGGGGAAATGAAAGGTAATGGTACTACAATTACTTCTTTATAGAAAGAAAGAAGAAATGAAGAATAGGTATCAGTACAATAGTTAATCTGTGAGGAAAATGAAAGAATAATGGAGAAATAGTATGGGTACAATAGTCACTCCTCATTCAAAGGTGCTAAATGATGAACTTAATGATGAATTACTACATTTCCATCATTACAGTTACTTGTGTTTTATTATAAAGTTGTTCTAAAGTTATATTTTTTTCTTTGTGTGCATTTAGTTCAACCTGTTTTGCTTAAAAGTAGAATTCTGCCTCCACATATTATGGGGCGGTATACTCAATGGCTTATGAAACTTTCTAATATCTCTTCCTTAATGGTTTATGTCCTAAACAATACCGTATTATTCCCTTGCATGTTATAGCTTTTTAATATCAACACATGTTGCAATAATGACATACAAGAGAATATCTATGTGCCATGTGCAGAAATACATCAGTAACGAAAAGATGCTAGGAAGCCTCCTTCATCAATGAGAACCCAAACAAAACGCAGAAACAGACTAGTAAGGAAAAGATGGTACACAGCCTCCTCAGTAAACCAGAATAAAGGCCAAAAACATCAAGGTCCATATTCTTGTTGCCTTAAGAGGTCTTTTATGGCCTCTTCCTTAGCAATTTATTTTGCATACTCAACCTTCCTACTCACTTGTACAGTATGTGGTATATGTCTATTAAATAGCTAACAGAGACTGCACAAAGAACATGCATGGGATTATTAGCTGGCTTTATGTATGAATAAATTGCTATGAAAAAGGTGTTAGGGCGCTTTCTTAACTGACATGAATACAGTATCAAGAGATGATTGTATACATGTCATCATTATATCCCTCTGCCTCTTCTCGCTGATCCTAATTATCAATAAATAATCCATCTGTTTTGATGATTATGTTGTATTTTCTTATAACAGTACTTTGACATGACAACTTTATATATGAGGCATGAGGTGGAAGGGCAAACCAACCAAAAATGGCAAAATGGACCTATAGGTTCCAACATGTTCCCCTGGCCTCGATTGCATGTTCTTGTTCCCAAAGAAACAAATACAGGGTACTGTATTGGCACTCTTAGCATGGTCAAGAGTCCACAGTCTGGACCTTCAGCAATCAACCTTATTACATTTAGTTGGCCCAACAGACAGTGCTCCCATGCTGGAAGGGTAACTGGGCAAATGCCTCCCAGCAAATGAAGCCTTTCTTCATTTGTACATCTGATTAACATATATAACAGCTAGAATGATGTCCCAAAAATGGCACTTTTTTGGGGGGAGAGGGGTAGGGGAATCCCACACACTTTTCATTTTTTTTTAAAATTATATATCAATAGTCTTGTCATTTCATAGCCTTCAAATGTCTACATACCCCCCATTATCGCATTATAAATAGTGATTATTATCATGACTGTAAATATGTTCACCAATTTTAATCTGAAAGCCTATAAATTTGCCTTTTTGTGTGTGTGTCTGGATTAACAAAGAAAACTGGAGTGGGGATTTAAATCTTTAAATACAAATTTCTCCACACCTTGTTTACAGTTGGTTGCCCCTTCAGCAGAATACTTACGTTATTACAGTGCTACAAATATCAATACTCTTACCTATAATGCTCAACTTTGCATACCATGGAGTTTGCTTTAAAGAGGAAAGGAAAAGTATTAATTAACACTGCATTTGGCTGGTATCTAAATATGAATTAAACCAGTACAGTGAATAACCTGTATGGCATCTCTTAAATTAAATCATCATACAGTACTGAGAAGACCTTTATACAGTGAATGGTAAACAAAGGCTGATTTTGCAGTACTCTTTTACAATATAAGGGACTGCTGAGACAAGCTACTAAGGTTTATACATACATGCATGGATAAGGCCTCCAAAAACATAAATGTACAGCTACCACAAATTGACTTAGGACCTCCCCCCACAAGGTATTAAATAACAAAGAAATTATAGTATATCACAATATTTGTTCATGAAATGCCATTCATTAATATGAAATCATGTTTCCCTTGTTTTTCAGGACCAGTTGGATGCATTTTGGCACGGAATCACTTAGATCTCTAAAGTAATCTAAGGACATTTCTTTGCACTAAACATCTGTCAGTTCAGTCTTGAGGTTCTCCAGATTGGGTGTATTCTCTGCCATGATTTTCTTCATCTTTGCCCAGCAGTTTACTATTGGATTTAGATCCGGACTATTACCAGGCCAGTCAAGGACCTCAATCCAATTATCCTGAAGCCATTTTGTCACCTTTCTTGACTTGTGACATGGAGCTGAATCGTGGATGAAAAAGTTGCCTCCATGAATAGCAAAAATTTTTAAGAAATGATCTTTCACAACTCGAATGTACCGGCCACCATTCATCATCAAGTTCTTAGGAAGAAAGCAGAGGCCTCCCCTTTCCATTTCACCTAAGAAACACCCCCCCATACTATTACTGATTGTGGGTGCTTAACAGTCGGCACCATGTAAGCAGGGTCATATCGACTACAGGAGGCAGGGCGACGAACCTTGGCAGAACGCACCAGGATAACTTGAAATATGCTTTCATCAGAAAACATAACTTTTCTCCACTCATCCGATGTCCAGTGTGCATACTTCTTAGCAAACTGAATGCGCTGCTTCTTCATGCGGTCAGTGAGAAGCTGTTTCTTGACTGCAGTGCGGCTTAACAAGCCCAGCTCCTTCTGCAAGCGGTGTTGGGTAGTTCGAATTGAGATGTAACTGCTGGGGATACATTCTCTTCAATTCTGCTGGTGTCAGTCAAGGATTCTTGATACTTCCCTCTTCAGAAGCATATCTGTACCTCTGGATGTCATCCTCTTCTTTCCACCACCATGCTTGTGCATCAGGTGGCAGGCCGCGTGCTGCAGCAAGAATCTTCATGACAGTCGACTTTGTGCGTCCAGTACATTCACAAATCGTGTTGATAGGGACATTATCCTGCCTCCACACAATGATACGGACCCTCTCAATCCTTGTGCAGTACTTTCCAGGCATGATAACTCGACTCTAGGAAAACAACAGGGCAAACAGTAATGCATACGAAAAAAGAGGGAGGTGCAAGCTCAGGGCGACGGGAACATATACTCCCACTCTTGCTTCTGGGCAAGCACTGAAGTGCTGAGTGTTTCACCACCTCCCGGCAACACCAGAGGAGTTGCCCATTACTTCTTGCCAAAAAAAATTCACATGGTAGAGGTGGAAACACAAAGCAGACAGACAACTCTCCCATAGCAATTCTGTGTGTAGGTCCTTAGTCAATCTGCAGTGGGTGTACTGTAAATGATATATTTTCTTCTCAAACACTGTAACTTTACATTTACTAACATTTCCTATTTAGATCCCTCCTCCTACATATGTTATCAAATCCAAATATAGTGTTCTTTAAGTTGTCTTATACTGTACTTTCTACCACAAGGTCTCTGGCAGTCACAATATACAGTATATGTCTGCCATTCTTCAAAACTGAAGGTCAATCCAACTGGGAAGTGAACACTTAAGAGATTATTTCCTTATACAGTATGTGTTATATACTTGTGCTTGCTGACGTACCCCTGATAATGTACAGTACGCAGATTCTCAATGCCACTCGAACAGTATTATATATGCACTTCCCAACCTGTGCTTCAAATACTTCATACACCAATACCAATAAATGCAGTACTGGAAGGGGGAAGGATCACTTTCCTCTGACAGAAAGTGACATCCCTCAAGTGAACAATACTGCTGTCCACCCCTGTTATGAGTGTGCATGAAGGCTGCTGCAGTTCATTAAGTCATTCACACTATCAGTAATTCACTCTCATCAGAATACCAGAAAGCTGAGATCTCCACAAAATTTCCAGCCAGGCATTCTCACCTTTGCAAACCTTATTCTCACTTTGCTTCTCTTATCCATTTAATAATAAAGAACCACAATAACAATATTCCTATCTCACTCCTACCATCATTTCAAAATTATCATTCTTTATTCCCTTCATTCTCAAACATGCACTATTGGTACTTCCCATTCCCAATCTTTATATCCCCCAGCAGTTTTTCTCCATCCACACCTATTCCTAATATGCAATAATTTATCCAGTCAACCCTTTCATAAGTTCTCCTGATTTATGAAGAAAATTGTCATCTCTCAACAAAATTAATCCTTTTACACTATAATTCCCAAGCCACAACTTTATTAATCTTAAACTCTCCATTCATTTTCAGCACAGATCTCTACTCATTTGAAAGCTTCCAGTCATCTTCGGCACTCATTCTGGGATCAGCAGTCTTTCTTGCATACCTTCACTGTTAAGCTCAAGTCTTACAATATCGCATTCCTCTATAACCCTTATACAGTATTCCTCACTGCTACCACTCTCAGGTCTGCACAGCTACAGATATAAAATCTTCTGATACACACCAGCTCCTACACAACTTGACATAAAAAAAAAAGATACTACTATTCTCATGAACGTCCATACAGATACTGATCTGGTTATTTCCTCACACCTTTACGGTAAGAAGGAAAGTGCTCTTACTGTTCTCATTATTAATAGTAAGATATTGGACACCCTGTTCCTGAGCCTTGCGTTGCCAACGCGGAACTGGCCCACGAGGCAGGTCACCATCCATCCTCAGGGCCTCTGTCAGCTTGGCATCAAATTGAAGGTGGGACATCCTTTGACACTGCCCTTGACTATGCTGATTGTTGTCTCTGGGAGTAAAATAAAAAATACTTGTACAAGAAAGTAAAAACAGTCTCATACAGCAAAACTGAATTATGTCTATCTATCTATCTATCTATAGCCCGACGCCCTAATCCCGCAAAGGGTGGCCGCAGACAAAACGCCTCCAAGTCACTCTGTCACCCACCATTTGACTCCCCTCCCCCCAACTCACCCCCCCCTCCCTCATATACCTCTCAACTCCATCCCTCCACCTCATCCTCGGTCTACCCCTCCCTCTCCCTCCCTCCACCTCACCTACATACACCCTCTTAGTCAGTCTTTCATTCTCCATCCTCTCCACATGTCCAAACCACCTCAGTGTATTTCTCCTAATCTTTTCAACCACATCCACATCTACCCCACAACGTTCCTTCACTTCTTCATTCGTCAACCTGTCCCTCCATGTCACTCCACATGCTCCTCTCAAGTAACTCATTTCCACTGCTCTCACTCTTGACTTGTTCCCCTCTTGCAAGGTCCACGCCTCGCTTCCATACGTCAGGGTAGGGATCACAATACCATCATGCAGTGACTTCTTAACTTCCATACTCACCTCCCTATTTCTCATCACTGCTTTCAGTGTGCCAACGACCTTCCTTCCCTGCTGTACCCTTTCACGTACTTCATCCCCCAAAGTTCCATCCTTACTCATCACACTACCCAAGTACTTGAATGCACTCACATTCTCCATATCCTCACCATCCAACCTCACTGCACACTCTGTGACTTCATTCCTCTCAAACACCATAACTTTACTTTTGTTTACATTAACTTTCAGCTTCCTCCTCCTACACACTGTCCCAAATTCATTCACCAAACCTTGCAACTCCCATTCATCTTCACTCAACAATACTGTATCATCAGCAAACAGCAACACCGGAAGCTTCCAAATCTCACCCTTTACGACCCCATCCATATATATATTAAACAGCCATGGAGACATTACACACCCCTGTTTCAGTCCCACATTGAGATCAAAGAACTCACTCAGCTCACCATCCACGCGCACCGTAGCCCTAGCTCCCTCGTACATACTCTTCACAGCACTCAACAATTTCCCCTCCACTCCATATATTCTTAATACCTTCCACATACCTTTCCTATCTATTCTGTCATAAGCTTTCTCCAAGTCCATGAAGGCAGCGTACACTTTCCTTCCCTTCTCTAGATACTTCTCCACTAAACATCTTAGAACAAATATCTGATCTACACACCCTTTTCCCTTCCTAAATCCCCCTTGTTCTTCTCCAACTAGCTCCTCTGTCATATGCCTAACCCTATCAATGAGTATTCTACCATATATTTTACCAGTCACACTAAGAAGGCAAATACCCCTATGGTTACCACATACTTCTCTCTCCTTTTCCTTTGTACAGAGGAACAATTATACCTGATTTCCAGTCCTCTGGAACCCTTCCCTCTTCCCAAGCCAATCTACACAACTTCCATATCCACTCCACAACAATCTCACCCCCATACCTAAGCATTTCACCACACACTCCATCAATTCCTGGGGCCTTTCCCAGCTTAATCTTCTTCATCGCTTCCCACTACTTCCGACCTACTGATCTCTTCCTCCCTCCTCTCATCTCTTCTTCTCCCAGCCATTCCCCAACCACTTATACTCACACTGCTCTCACTCTCTACATTCAACAAATCCTCAAAGTGCTCCTTCCATCTCCTCAATTTCTCTCTCTTCTCCACCAACAATCTATTATTCCTATCTTTCACTCCCCTACTATTTCCCATTTCACACTGCCTTACTTTCTTTACCTCCTTCCAAAACAATTTCTTACTCTCCCTCCATTTCACACTCAGATTCCTCCCAAACTCTTCATCCACTTTCTTCTTTCTCTCCTTCACCAGTCTCTTAACCTCCCTTCTCCTGCTCACATATACCTCTCTCTTCTCTCTCTCATCTTCTCCCCTACCTCTACTCGCCAACCATTCACCATATGCCTTCTTCTTTTGTTCCACAGCTCGTTTCACCTCATCATTCCACCATGCTGTCCCTTGCACACCCTTGCATCTCCTCCTCACTCCACAAACCACCTCACACGCTGCGCTTATCTCTTCCGTGAATATCTTACATACGTCTTCCACCCCTTCCATCTGCTCTAGCTCATACCTTCCCAATCTTTCTTCCACTATGCTCTTATACTCTGTCCTCTTCTCACTATCTTGCAATTTCTCCACTCTTCTCACAGGAGCTGCTTCCTCCTGTCTTCCCCTTCGCCTCCTCAACCACTTTCTTTGCAGCTCTATCTTGGCCATCACTAAGTGATGGTCCGAGACTCCATTCCCCCACCCTCTCCACACCCTTGCATCCAACACTTGTCTTCTCATTCGCTCATCCACACACACGTAGTCTATCATTGCCTTTCGTTCAACAAGTTCACCATCCATCCTCCTTATTACTCTCCATGTATACCGGTGGATCATCTTATGACGAAAGTAGGTGTTGGCTATTGCCAACCCCTTACCAGCACAGAAGGAAAAACTGATAATCTGTAATGCAGTTTCCTTAAAGACACAGCTGTCATTGTGCGTGGTCAGTAACATTTACCCTATTAACAAACCATTTCATGTCATGAAGAAGCAACGCAAAATTTTAATACAATGCTCTTTTTCTTTCTGATGATTAGCTAAACTATCTCAGTAGAGTATCTGAATCTTAATCAGTAGCTACTGCATACAATATATGTAGATGTCAACTGTGAAACAATAAGTACAGTACTTCTCTACAAATATTTATAAGTAGGGGAACAACTGTAGAGGTGAATTAATTACAGAGAATCATTAATCATGGATGAGAAATAGGGACGTGGAAGAAGTTGAGAGGTGGAAGAGAGAGTTACATGTAGAAAGAAAGAGAGAGGCGAAAAGATTAGTAAGAGAGAGTAAGAAGAGAGTGGATGAGGAATTTGGAAGGAATTTCAGCGTAAAGTGGAGGGACAGTAAGAAAATGTTCTGGAAAGACGTGAAGAGAGTAAGACAGGGTGGAAGTGAAGTTAGCAGGGGAGTGAAAGATAAAAATGGTAGATTACTAGTGGAGAAGGGGAGAAAAAGTGAGCAGATGGAGAGAACACTTTAAGGAATTCTTGAACACAGAGGATGGAAGTAATGCGAGAATAAGTGGCTGGGGAATGGCTGGGAGAAGGAGGGAGGTGAGAAGACAGGAAATCAGTAGGATAGAAGTTGTGGAAGCAATGAAGAAAGTTACACTGGGGAAACCCCCAGGAATTGATGGTGTGTGTGGTGAAATGCTGAAGCATGGGGGAGAGATAGTAGTAGAATGGATGTGGAAGATGTGCAGATTGGCCTGGGAGGAAAGTAGAGTCCCGGAGGATTGGAAGTCAGGTATAATTATTCCCTTGTACAAAGGAAAAGGGGAAAAAGAAGTGTGTGGTAATCATAGGGGCACTTGTCTTCTTGGTATAACAGGAAAAGTGTATGGTAGGATACTTACTGTCAGAGTTAGAGAAAGAACAGAGGAATTAGTTGGAGAAGAACAGGGAGGCTTTAGGAAGGGAAGAGGTTGTGTAGATCAGATATTCATTCTTAGATCTTTAGTGGAAAAATTTCTAGAGAAGGGAAAGAAGTTGTATGTGGC
This sequence comes from Coenobita brevimanus, assembly GCF_032717465.1. Taxonomy (NCBI): domain Eukaryota; kingdom Metazoa; phylum Arthropoda; class Malacostraca; order Decapoda; family Coenobitidae; genus Coenobita; species Coenobita brevimanus. The sequence goes on from NC_137012.1 coordinate 25,734,094, forward strand.
TTTCATGGATTTGGAGAAAGCATATGACAGGGTCGATAGACAAGGATTGTAGAAAGTATTAAGAATATATGGAGTAGATGGGAAGTTGTTGAATGCTGTGAAGAGTATGTATGATGGTGCTAAGGCTGCAGTGCGTGTGGATGGTGAACTGAGTGAATTTTTCTCTTTGAAGGTTGGGTTGAAACAGGGATGTGTCATGTCTCCATGGTTGTTCAATCTGTACATGGATGGGGTAATAAAAGAGGTATAAGGTAGGGTAGTGGATGTTGGAGTGGCCCTGGTGAGAGAGGGTAGTGTTTGGAAACTCCCTGTACTGTTGTTACTGTGTTGTTGAGTGAAGACGAAGGGGAGCTGGAAGCTCGGTGGATGAGTTTGGGAGAGTGTGTAAGAAACGGAATCTAAAGGTGAATGTAGGAAAGAGTAAAGTGATGGTCTTTGAGAGAGGTGAAGTCAGTGACTGTGCAGCGAGGTTGGATGGTGAGGAATTGGAAAATGTGAGTACATTTAAGTACTTGGGTAGTGTGATGAGTAAGGATGGAGGTTTGGAGGGTGAAGTGCTTGAAAGGGTACAGCAGGAAAGAAAGGTTGCTGGTTCTTTGAAAGCAGTGATAAGAAACAGGGAAGTGAGCATGGAAGTGAAAAAGATACATGACAGTATTGTGATACCAACTCTAACATATGGAAGTGAAGCTTGGAAGTTGTTGGAAGGACTCAAGTCAAGAGTGAGAGCAGTGGAAATGAGTTATTTATGAGGAGCCTGTGGAGTCACATGGAGAGAGAGGCTGACAAATGAGGATATAAAGGAGCGTTGTGGTGTGGATGTGACAGGAAACGTTAGGAGGAATACACTAACGTGGTTTGGCCATGTGGAGAGGATGGAGTGTGAAAGACTGACGAAGAGAGGGTATGTGAGTGAGGGGGAAGCCGAGGATGAGATGGAGAGATATATGTGAGAGGGGGGTGTGAGTTGGGAGCAGGGCAATGAAATGACGGGGGACAGGGCGATGTGGAGGCACTTTGTTTGTGGCCACCCCGAACGGGATTGAGGAGTCTGGCAATAGATAGATAGATAGATTAATCTTATGTATGGTATATTCTAACTATAGCCAATGGATGATGTCTATCACAAAGATCAAGTGACACCACTATTAGCTGCTATGAACATGAAGGTAGGGAATGAAAGGTAGTAGTGGAATGGAAGACTGCCTATATGAGTACCATATATTTTCTTTATGGTTCTTGTGTCTTGAGTGAGGAAATTACGAAGAACTTGTGGATATATGGAAAGAATTTCATGCTCATTATGATCTTAAGTACTGTACAGTATTCTGTTCCTATTTGGGTGGACTTGCATGGCTCTGAAAATTAAGTTTTTGCCTGTGTTGCAAAATGTCAAGCTAATGAGTAACATAAGTTTGTCTTGTTTTTCTAGTAATGTTAGTACAGGGATAAATTCTAACAACTGTTGCCATGGAAATTATACTGGACCTACGGCTCTTTAGAATTTGTCAGTGACAAGAGTTGATGACAATACTGTTGGCAATATCAATTTCATTTTGCATATTATAGTACCATACTTCACATGTGATGGAACTTACTTCATCCATCAGTAAGTCATTACAAAGTGGGGAGGACTTAACAGCTTGAGGAAAATTTGGGGATAAAATGCAGCTAAGTTTAAAGGAATAAATTACGCAATAAATAAAAAATAAAAAATAAAACCCAAGTTGCTTCTGCTTCCCATTTGGCAAACCAATGGAATGGGAGGTAAATCATGTAATGTACAAGCATTCTAATCTTAATCTAACCTTATTTTTAATGTACAAGCCTCATAACCTAACCTTTTTTTAACGTAAAATCATAACCTTAATCTGACCTTATTTTCAACTAACCTGGGCATTTTTCAGTGTCTAAGTAATGCCACACAAACCAAATGGAACGTATCAGTGATAACTACTGTACTTCCTTCTAACTTGCCCTGGGCCAAAACTCGTGCATTTGCACACTTGCATATTATTTTGAAAGGCTTATAAGGCACTGAAACGCATTACCTGAGTGACTCTCATGCTAACAATACTGATCTTTAAATCAATGATCAATTTAGTGGAAGTGCTCAAAACTGCTAGGGTAACAGCCCAAGCCTTGTCATTATTACATTCAAAGGTGGGGATATTTATGATATTATCATTTCCCATTAAAATTCGATGGGTCAGCAGTGAACAGGTATGCGAACTCTATTCCAGAATAACATGTGAGTACTACTATCTATCCCATGACTACACACGTCATGATTATCACTTGGGTCTAACAGATACTTATACACAGAAAACAATATTTAAAACTAGCACACAGTACAAACCAACTAGAGTTTGAGTTTCTGTTTGATTCAGATATAATTCTGGGTAAGAAACAGATGATACCATACGCGGTTACTTGTAAATTAAGAAAACCTTAAAGTCTTAAACGTCCAGACGAAGGCTTGTAGCCAACAACGGGATTTAAATCGAGGAAAGAGCGAGGACGAGGAGGGTAAACAAATCAGATTAGAATCTCTTGTTTATTATGGCCTGAATGATAATAATTTCATATTATTCCTTTAGCATAGCAATTTTAAACAATCAATGTACCTCCACATTTGCGTAAATATTTTAATATACAAGAAAACCGTATTATGCTAAGCACATACAATACAGCAGCTTCACTGTGATGGCGGGAAATTTAAATTGTCTCCATGCTATTTCAGGCACTACTAAAACATCAATAACACAACCTTAGTATATATATATATATATATATATATATATATATATATATATATATATATATATATATATATATTCAAATCCTTAAACTGGTCCATGCCCCAGCGGAGATTTGAACCTGGGTCAGGTAGGACCTCTCTACCGGTTGAGCCACCGCCTTCCCCATATCTAACCTCTTTCATCTCACCAAGTATGGTCAGATAAGACAGCTGATTTGGGTGGTAACCATGGAGACCAATTTCTACCTCATAACTCTTATCGATTTTTTTTTTTTCATTAATGTGTGTGTGCAAGGAAGAAGGAACGAATGGCGGGAAGTCCGTAATACTGTTCCCCCCCTCCCCCCCAAAAAAAAAAGATACCTGAGAGCCAAATTCAACATCCGTTCATTTCGATGTGCCTGGACACACTGCGTCTGAAAGACTGTAGGTCATGGGCAGTAGGAAATACTGACAGAGGAAGACCGTTCCAGAGTTGAAGTCATTATAATTACATGTTTTAACTAAATACTGTGTTATTTATGTCTCTTTAATACTAACACAGTTTGGACCAAAAATATGCAAGAGATTATTAAGGAGCAACAAGAAAAATAAATCGATTATGATGAGGTGCTACGAAATCCCTAAAGCTAACGAAAATACAACCCTTAGTATCACTCCCAGCTACATCCACACCTGCCATTATCGTGTTATTCATCTGTTCCGTAATGACTACACCCAAAGTGTAGGATTCAATTCTTTAGACCTGCCATCATGATTCCTGGCAAAAAACGGTACCCTAAAAGAAAATGAAATATTATAACCCACGATTTTACATTATCAGCTAAACCCCTGAGATTTATTTACCATCGCCATAGATACCACGCATCACAATGGTTTCTTGCCAGTAGCCATATGTCCTGTGAACTGGCCTGCTGGTTGCTTATAACTCGAGCGGCAAAAAAGAACAAAACATGGTGTGAAGTCGCTGATTTCTTGTTCTGGGAAAAATATTAACTTATTCCTTCACCCTAATCGCATCGTCCAAACTGCAGGCTATCGCTCACCTTTACTGGATACACAACACTTCCATCGCCCCGCCTCATCACCTACTTTCATTCATGTCTTTCCCGGCCACACTTCTCTGCCTTTATCCCCCCCTCCACACACTCACACATACACACACACGTCAAGCAAAACATTACACCCACTGTACTACCAGCACACACAGGTGTAATAAATACCTGAGTGTATTAGTCGCGATCAGAACCCTACACTCACTACAATGTACAAATATCTCCAGATGGGCGAACAAAGCATAATTTCGTTGTTGAGTATGCAGATGTACAGTTCTTTCAAAAATTCCTATTCTATGACCCTGCACCCTTTCCATCACACCTTTAGATGCTGAAAGCATCTCCCCATCTGTATATTATTCCAAGACTACCAACGCAACGAAAATAATAAGTTGTAGGTAAGTAAACAGAGAAGTGAGGTGTAGTGTGCTAGTATTCTCAATTTTGATCAGATTTTAACCAAACTTAGTGAAAGGACTGAGGGTCTGCTAAGGGGAAGAACTATTATTTTTTTAGAACAATAAAGGTCAGGCTCACATGGCAAGGTCAGCTTCAAGAGTTTTCATACGATTTAGACCAAACTTAGTGGAAAAATGGAGGATAAGGCAAGGACGAGGAAATTCGATTTTGAGAGCAATAACTAACATTTCCAGGTCACAGGGCAAGGACAAAGTTCGAACCCGTGTGTGCCTATATGTGAACTGAACAACTAAAACAGTTTTGATCTGGTCTGAACCAAACATGGAAGGATTGAGGGTCAGCCAAGGGGGTGACCTATTCTTTTTGAGAAGTCAAAGGTCAAATTCCCATGGCAAAGTCAAACAATTTTTATCCAATTTGGACCAAACTTGGTAGATGGTTCACGGTAAACTAAGGATACATGAATTCCTATTTGAGAAGTCAAGGGTAAAGGTCACAAGGTAAGGTCAGAGTTCCATCTGTTTGTTGTAGTATATCAGGACTTATTTGAGATGTGTCAGTACCTATTGTGTTTGCCTGGACTAGTTTTAAAAATATTAAAATTCGAGCAAGGAGGTTTTCCGATGGTGCAAGGTCTGGTTGGCGGCTGCGAGGGGTGGGAGTAATGTGCGTGTGAAATACGAGAGGTGCACAGGTATGGCTGCAGGTGTGTGTGATCTCCTTAGAAGTGCTTCATTAGGAATATCAGGTTTCTTTACGCGCCATGCATTAATTAAGGAGCTTTTTATAAAAAAAAAAAAAAAAAAACTCCGTATCCTCATAAATTGCGTAATTTTTTAATCCACGCTCTGCAACAAAATCGCGCTTGACGCTCGCTTCACTCAATTAAAAATAATCACTGGGGAAAAATGTTTCTAGTTGAGTACTGATAGGTTTAAGCCTTGCACAGTAATTAATATTTTTTCTTGCCAGACTGTAATTAATATTTTTTTTCCTCCCTTCTCAGTGTAGTGGCGTCAGGAAGCATCAGGCAACGCTGGCAGGAAGAGAAGAGAGGCGGGAACCAGTGTGTAACCAGCCACGTAAGTGAGAGGATACGCCTGCTCCTCTCTCGCATCCGCTCAATGATTTTCCGCACTTCCACTGTTTAAAAAAGACTGATTTATCGTAGTGCTTATACCCCGAGGCTAAAATAAGGATGAAAATATGTTAAATTAGAATGCATGGAGGAAAAGGACTGACATTAATTTATAAAACCACTAGAGCTTTACACATAGTTGGCTCAAACTGGTTAATCTATTGTCATGCTAGTTCTGAGGTTTACTGACATTAGTAGACCATAATATAACAATAGAGGAAGTTGTAGATTATATACTGAAAAACTCTGGTCAACTGATATGTGATCCGAAAATGTTATACCCAGCTTGTAATTAACATAGGTCATGCTGAGTCTTAAGAGTGAATATTGTTAAGCACCTAGATAAATGACATCGAGCATATAAAGTCACAGACGTAAAAAGTAACTGACGAAAAACGCAAGTAACTCGAAAAAAAAACAATTTAAAAAATCCTGAAATGAATGGGATCTTTTAAAAAATACATACAAACTGAAAGAAAAAGAATCTCAAAACCCCTCAAAGTATGACCTGGGAAAACTGAAAACACTGGAACCCACCGTAACTATTAATCAAGAAGGGAAACTCATCACTGCTAAAATGAAACGCGGAAGCACCAGACCCACAATGCTGGCGTATTTTCTCCTCTTGCACTGCTTCAAGGGTAAGTTGGCGGTGAATCCGAAGTTGCACCAAGACCGCATTTTGTTGCAGGTGATGATGTGTATGTATATATTTTCTGGCAACGATGGGAGAATATTTGGGTGGGCTGAGGGGTAGAACGGACGTATATATTTAGCTTGAACTTATAACTGGGGTATTGATTATTGACTGTTTCAACTTTTCATATTACTACTACTACTACTACTACCACTACCGCTGCTACCTTAAAACAAAGCCAATTCCTGTATGACTGCACCAACCACCCAGTCTGTGCGGGCCCCCTTCGACCCCATAAACGGGCCGGAACGATCCTCAATGCACGGGACGGGGAGTCTCAGTGCCACTTCCCGTTCAAGGGGTCGCACTAAGAATCCTAGAATCCTCATCGCGGTGTAGTTGATGAGTTGTTAGGTATCTATGTCTGTCTGTCAATCTAGAGACAGACGCATTAATCCCGGAGGAGGTGGCCACAAACAAATCACCTTCGTATCAACCTACCCTCCACCACCAGGCTATCCTCCTAACCCACAGCACTCAAAATCATATACCTTTCCACCTCATCCTTGGTCAGTTCCTCCTCCTCTTTACTCACATACGCTTTCCCAGTCCCTCATTCTCCATTCTTTCCACATGACCGAACCATTTCAGGATACTTTTTAACACTTTCCAGCACATCCACATTAAACCACAACGCCCCTAACTACCTCAATTGTCGGTCTGTCTCTCTGCGTAATTGTACACATGCTCCTTTCAAATAACTAACAACTAACACTCACTCCTCTCACTCCTGTCTTGTATTTTTCCACCAGTGTTTAAACCTCACTCCCATACTGTCGTGCAATGGCTTCTTTACTTCCATGCTTCCCCATTCGTTTTAAAATCTCAGTGTACGGTACTCGCAATCTTCCTGCCCTGCTGCATCCTTTCTTGCACTTCATCCTCTCAACTCCCATCCTTGTTGATCATGCTACCTCAGTATTTGAAGGTACTCACGTTTTCTGTTTCCCGACCTTTCAGTTTCACTCTGCACTCCGTGATTTCATTCTTAAATCCATAGCCTTGCCGTTTGCTCCATTCACTTTCACATTTAATATTCTGCACGTATTCCAAACTGACGCATCAATATTTATACCTCCAGTTCACCTTCACTTAACAGAACAGTGTGCTTTTTGCTACATTCACTGTCATTTTTTATTCTTGCACATATTACCAAACCGATTCACCAAGATCTGTAACTCCAGTTCACCTTCACTTAACAGTATCATCATCATACATCACACAGAATATTTCCAAATCCTACCCTCCCTCACTAGACACACTCACCAGGAACACTCCACCATCCACTGCCATACCATACGTTTCTTTTACAACACCATCCATACTGACACGCCCCTTCTCCAGTGTAACAGTCAAATAAAAGAAACCAGTTAAAATTTCCACACACACTGTCGCCCTTGTGCCCTCAAAATATACTGCTCTTAACACCTTTCAACGATTTCCCACCTGCGCCACTAATTACTGAAAATGCTCCGCTTGCTACTTTTCACTCTGCCATTTTATCACTACTACTACTGTTACTACTACTGCTACTACTACTATTACTACAGCTACTGCTACTACTACTATATTACTACTACCACCTATAGCAGCAGCAGCAGTAGTAGTAGTCGTAGTAGTAGTAGTAGTGTGAAACATTATGAGGCAACAATCTCATAAATGATACAGGAATATTTGACTCCGAGAAAAAGTTTATTACAAAAAATGAAAAAAAAAAATGAAAAGGGAGGAGGAAGATGGATAAAGAAAAACAGGGTGACAAATTAAAATTGAAATAAGAAACAGAAATATACTGGAACATCTATCTATCTATCCATCTATCTACAGTCTGTTACCTCATATAAATCGGTACCATGATAAAACTACTGTATCTCTCTCTCTCTCTCTCTCTCTCTCTCTCTCTCTCTCTCTCACCTATTTTTGCCCAGATTCATTTAACATTCCAGGACGAGTGTGGTGACGGACGAAAGCAGAAAGCCAGTAAAAAAAAATATATGCAGAGGGCGACTGAACAATTCTGAAATCGTTCGGTCGTGTATGCATCGCGAGGAATAAAAATGGGAATCAGAATGGATGGGTAACTGACTTGTTGATGAAGTGAGAGAGAGAGAGAGAGAGAGAGAGATGAGTCTGTCTATAAATCCTCTCTTTCCAGGAACCTATTTCTAGCTTCCTTAAATAAGTTTCTTTCTTAGGCAATTTTCTTAAACAAAACCCCCTCTTGAAGGACACTTAGGCAACTATCTCAAACTTAGTAACTCTCTCTCTCTCTCTCTCTTGCATTCTTTCACTATTCTCCCTACCTCCCTCACCCTTTCCTTTATTTGCTCTCCCTCCTCTCTTCTTGCATTCTCACCCTTTCTCTTTCACTTACTCCTCCCCTCTCCATTCCATCTCTCATTCTAGTTTCTCTCCCTTCCTCCTGTCTTTCTTACTTCTCTCTCTCTCTCTCTCTCTCTCTCTCTCTCTCTCTCTCTCTCTCTCTCTCAGGCACTCCCATTATCTCTCCAGCTCCATCATCTTTCATGTCTTCATTTTTTTTTCTCTTTCTTACACCCTCGCATTCTCCCTTCCTCCCTTGCTTTGCTCCTTCCCACCTCCTTGCTCTCCTCCCTCCCTCCCTTCCTCCTCCTTACTTTTCTCCCTCCCTTCCTCCTCCTTACTTTCCTCCCTCCCCTTTGCTTTCCTCCCACCCTCTTGTTTTCCTCCCTCCCCCTTGCTTTCCTCCCTCCCCCTTGCTTTCCTCCCTCCCCCTTGCTTTCCTCCCTTCCCCGTGCTTTCCTCCCTTCCCCCTGTTTTCCTCCCTCCCCCTTACTTTCCTCCCTTCTCTTTGCTTTCTTCCCTTCTCTTGCTTTCCTCCCTTCCCCTTGCTTTTCTCTCTCTCCCTTGCTTTCCTCCTTCATCCTTGCTTACCTCCCTCCTCCTCAATGTTTTCCTCTTTCCCCTTTGCTTTCCTCTCTCCTCCTTGCTTTCCTCTCTCCCTCTTGCTTTCCTCGCTCCCTCTTGCTTTCCTCCCTCCCTCTTGTTTTCCTCCCTCCCCCTTGCTTTCCTCCCTTCCCCGTGCTTTCCTCCCTCCCCCTTGCTTTCCTCCCTCCTTCTTGCTTTCCTCCCTCCCTCCCTTCAACTACAAGGCGTGGTTTGGTGAATTATGCAGTACGACAGTTGAGGGAGGGAGGGAAGGAGGGAGGGGGAGAGAGAGGGGGATTGATGGACTGAGGGAGGAAGGGAGGGGATTTACCGAAGGAAGGAGGGAGGAAGAGAGACAAACGGAGAGAAGAGAGGGTGTAATGAAGGAGGGAGGGAGGAAGGGAGCAGAAAGAGAAGGACTGATAACCTGAAGGACGGAGGGGCGAGGGAGAGAAGGAGGGAAACAGGTAGGGAGAGTGAGAGAGAGAAGAGAAGGTAGGAAGAGAGAGAGAGAGAGAGAGATGAACTGTAAAATGTAGGCAGGAAGGGAGGGAAGAGGAGAAATAAACAGGACAGGAATAAGGGAGGGAGGGAAGGGAGGAAATACTGAAGGAAGGAAGGAGGAGGAGGATAGGGAAGGGAGGGATGTACTGAGGGAGGGAAGGAGAGAGAACAATGGAAGGCGAGTGCATAGTCTTCCCATGTCTTTATTACTTACTGCAAAAAACTGTGTGTGTGTGTGTGTGTGTGTGTGTGTGTGTGTGTGTGTGTGTGTGTGTGTGTGTGTGTGTGTGTGTGTGTGTGCCACGATGGACAAATAATACCCAAGCTGGTGGCATGAGACGTGAGAGAGATAATCGAAGAAACTCAGTTGAATGACGCATCGTGTAAACAAGCACTATCGAGCCTCAGGGAACGGACTGACTATAAGCCCAAAGTCCGCTGATCCTTCATTTACTCATTTTCTTTCATTTACATCTTCTCACCTTCCTTCATTTACTCCTTGTCACCTTCCTTCATTTAATCCTCACTTTCCTTCGTTACTTCTTCCTGTCATTGCTTCCTCTCCTTCCTTACATTCCCTCCTTCCTCCATTCTCCACAGTACTGAAGGAAATCGTCTGGAGATGGCAAGAGGACGTAAATATCGCTTTATTCTGCCATCTCCAGACGCTTTCATTCGTCTCTAGTACAACCCCTGGTAGTGAAGGGGTTAAGTAAGGCTGTAGCTAAATCCTCCATGTTGAATAAAATCGTCTGGAGGTAGGATGAGTAAACCCTTTCAGCTTGAGAACGACTTTCATTGGTTTACTCTTATCAAACTTCAAAATTTATTAAACTTGGAAAATCTGTATACTTTGCTTACCCTTGCCTGGCCTAAAATTACCACCTCACCATCTACAGTACTAAGCTGAAACAATTAGAGTAACACTGTACAATTACGCTCGTCACAAAGAAGTGCTACGGAAAGGATGTACAGCCGTAGTACTTTTTCCTCCACTGAGCGGAAGAAAGGGAGAGAGGGAGAGAAAGAATAAAAGTGAAGAGGAGAGAGGAGGAAAGAAGGGAGGGAGGGAGGGAGAGAAAGAGTAAAAAGTGAAGAGGAGAGAGGAGTAAAGAAGGGAGGGAGGGAGGGAAAGAAAGAGTAAAAAAAGTGAAAAGGAGAGACGAGTAAAGAAGGTAGGGAGGGAGGGAGAGAAAGAGTAAAAAATGAAGAGGAGAGAGGAGTAAAGGAGGGAGGGAGAGGGGGAGAGAAAAAGTGAAGAGGAATGCGACGTAAAGAAAGGAGGGAGGGAGGGAGCAAAATATAAAGAAGGAAGTAAGGGAGAAAAACGTAAAGAAGGAAGGAGGGGAGGAAAAAAGTAAAAAAAAAAGAGATGGGGAGAAAAGAGTAAAGAATGGAGGGAGGGAGGGAGGGAAAAAGTAAAGAACGGAGAGATGGAAGGGGGGAAAGGAATCAAGAATGGAGGGAGGGAGAGAATAATGAATGGAGGGAGGGAAAGAATAAAGAATGAGGGGAGGGAGAGGAGTAAAGAAGTGAGGAAGGGAGAGAAAAGGGGTAAAGGAGTGAGGAAGGGGAAAGAGTAAAGGGGTAGGCACACTTGAAATAAAGCAAAGAGGAGGCTTATTGCTCTATAATGCGGGTTATCTGATGGGGTTAAACTGATCGCACTCTAGTCCTTACTTATCGGTGACAGAATGGGAGGGAAAAGGGAGCGAGGGAGGGAAGGGGTATAGAAGGTAGGGAGGGAGGGAAAGAGGAAGAGAAGGGGTATAGAAGAGAGGGAGGGAAGGAAGGAGGGAAGCGGACTGGAAAACGAGGCGTGAAGGAGAGAGAGAGAGAGAGAGAGAGAGAGAGGGAGGAAAGAAAGAAAGAAAGAAAGAAAGAAAGAAGGAAGGAAGGAAGGAAAGAAAGAAAGAAAGAAAGAAAGGATGGAAGGAAAGAAGAAAGGAAGGAAGAGAAAGAAAGAAAGAAATGAATGAATGAATGAGGGAAGGGAGGAAGGAAAGAAGCATGGGAGGAGGATGGAAAGAAGGATGGGAGGAGGATGGAAAGAAGGATGGGAGGAGGATGGGAAGAA